>NC_047090.1:136827597-137452597 GCF_902459505.1 Geotrypetes seraphini | reverse complement strand
AGTATATAAAAAACATATTTGTGAAATTACAAAGAAATACATAAAAAATAAAAACCTGAATAATAAAATACACGCAAATCAAAATACTGTACACCTTTAAATGCCTAAATTAGTGCTGCCCAATTCACGATTTGAATCGATTCACCAACTCATTGCGGGTGCATCAATTTGAATCGATTCAAAAACAAAAAAAATCAGCCTCCCGATTCATGTCTGACCCTCGCCCCCTAAAGCAGGATCGGCAGCGCTGCCTCCTGCTGGCCGGCCGCTGCCGCTTCTCCTTTACAGGGCGAGGGGGGAGGGTCAGTTGTGAAGTGCTGCAGTTTCCGGCTTCCCCCCTGGCCTCCCATGCCTCCATTTACCTGATTCCAGCAGGGAGCAGCCTGCAGAAAGCATCGCGGGTACTTTAGCAATCCATGCAGGTTGCCATAGGCCTCAGAAGCTGTCTTCCCTCTGCCGCGATCCTGCCTCTGACATCAGAGGAGGGGGCGGGACCGCAACAGAGGGACGACAGCTCCTGAGGCCTATGGCAACCTGCAAGGATCGCTAAAGTACCCGCGATCCTTTCTGCAGGCTGATCCCTGCTGGAATTAGGTAGAGGGATGCATGGGAGGTCAGGGAGGAAAGTGCAGGCCTTCCGGGGGGGGACGTCAGGCTTTCGGGGGAAGGTGCAGTCCTTCGGGGGGGGGGGTGCAGTTCTTCGGGGGGGTGGTACATGCCTTCAGGGGGGACAGGCAGGTTTTCAGGGGGGGGTGCAGGCCTTCGGGGGGGACAGGCAGGCCTTCAGGGGGGGGTGCAGGCCTTCAGGGGTGGGGTGCAGGCCTTCAGGGGAGGACATAGATAGAAGATTGATGGTTAGCACGAAGAAAGAAGGAGACCCTGGCAAGCAAGTTATCGGAAGACAACCAGAGCCTGGGACCAACAAGATTTGAATAATGACCAGACAACAAAAGGTAGAAAAAATAATTTTATTTTCTGTTTTGTGATTATAATATGTCAGATTTGAAAAGTGTATCCTGCCAGAGCTGGTGTTAGACCGCAAACGTGAGCTAGGATTTAACAGAGAGAGGAAAAGTCGTTTTTGTTTACACCACAGCGCCAGTGTGGTTAGGAGAAGGCAAAGGGGGTGAAGAGGCTATAAAATAAATCCACCAGGATGTTTTAAAAAAACATCCACTTGGGCAAGAAAATCAAATCGAATTGAAAAATTGATTCAGTAGGCCAGGATCTCAAAGTCCTTCCTTGAGGACCGCAATTCAGTCGGGTTTTCAGGATTTCCCCAATGAATATGCATTGAAAGCAGTGCATGCACATTAATCTCACTCATATTCATTGGGGAAATCCTGAAAACCCGACTGCATTGCGGCCCTCAAGGAGGGACTTTGAGACCCCTGCAATAGGCTGAATAAAATCGAAATTTTTTTTTCATGAATCGGGCAGCACTAACCTAAATAGTAAGATTTACCTGAACACCATGTTTATCCCAGGACAAGCAGGCAACATATTCTCTACATGTAGGTGACGTCACCAACGGAGCCCCCTAGCGGACGTTTTCGCAAGCAAACTTGCTTTAAGATCTTCAAGCTTGCGATTGGCCCGTGCATGCACGCATGCCCCTCCCGCCCGACCTAGGGTATGCATCTCCTCAGCGTGACATCAGTTCAATGTTTTCCGCGGAGCCAGAAGCACTGCTCCCTTGCTGCGCACGATCTCGTTGTCCCTCTTGCACCGCGGCTTTCTTTATTATTTTCGTTTAAGTTGCTGTGCTCGCATCTTTCTTTTTCTTTCGTGTTTTTTTGACCAGGCCTTCGGTTTTACTCTGGCTACTTGGCCTCGCGGAGCCGCAGCCATCCTTTTGCTTATGTCCTGGCCTCATTCCGGGTTCAAAAGCTGCGCTAAGTGCAACCAGGTTATATCCATCACCGATCCCCATCATTGGTGTGTGGAGTGCCTGGGTGCGGAGCACCGCGCTGAGTCGTGTCCACATTGTGCGACTTTGCAACCGCGGGCTCTTCGTCGGCATCAGAGACCTCGGCCTTGAAGTCCTCGACATCGAAGTCCCCTTCGGTCTCGAAGACCCCGGCCTCGGTTCCTCCTACTACCCCGGCCTCGGGTAAGTCTCCTCTTGCCTCCTCAGGTGTGCCGCCAAAGAAGCCTACCTCAGAGTCTCTTGTGAGTGCCGCTTCATCAGCCTAATCGAGACATCATTCAAAGTGTGCCTCCTCAAGTAGGGAATACTCTTCCTCGAGGTCGCCCCCAAAGGAGCGCATTGCTGCACCTCAGACCCAACCTCCCTTGGTCTCGGTGCTGATGTTCGAGGACTATCCTTACCTCACAGCTTTCCTCGGTGGTGAACCAACTGGTCCCGGCCTCGACGCCTCTGACCTCGGTCTCGACCCGGTCCCCTTCTGACCAGCCTGAGCGTACTTCACTTGTGTCTCGGGGCCCCACGTGCAAGACTCGCAGGATTCCCTCAAGCGATTCTTCGTCCCCGGATTCGGGGCCTGTGACTTTCCGGGGTCCCGTGACAGGGACCCGGTTTTCACCCGCTACTTTGTCGAGGTTTGCTCCTCCTAAAAGGCTGCGGTCCTCCCTGCCTCTTCGGGGCAGGTCTCTGACAGCGAAACCTTTCAAGCACACCCTTGTCCTCGAACTGGACTCTACCGTGCATTGTCCCTCGAGGCACCGGTCTGCCTCCTGAGGGTCTTCTTTGAAACCAGTGGAAGAATTTTCCTTTGACCCTCTTCTCCGAGGCTCCGCGTGAGGGTCCCTCGGACTCCGGGGTCCTCTCCATCCCATCTTATGAGGGGTCATTCCTCGACGCCCCTGAGGCGCTTTAGCCGAGCCTCCTTGATTTCCCATTCCCAAGGCTCCGGCGTGCTACTCTAGGAAAATTTCTCCCTCCTTCTCTGCTGCCCCAAGATCTCGTTCGGGATCCCCTCCTGAAGATGAGTCTTCTTCTCAAAACTCTTCCTTCACTCGTTTCATTGCTGACATGGGCAAGGCTTTGAACCTGGACCTCCAGTCGGAGTCCCGTTATACCCAGGAATTCCTGGCGGAGATGGGGGTTACTCATCCGCCCTGTGAAGCGCTAAGCTTGCCTTTGCATCAGGTTCTCAGGCAAACTTTTCTCTGGAACCTGGAGACCCCCTTATGCGGTCCCGGCTATTCCCTCCAAATTGAAGTCCCGTTACCGGACGATCCCGGTCAAGGGGTTTGAAAGTTCTCAGCTCTCTCATCAATCCTTGGTGGTTGAATCTTCCTTGAAGAAATCCAACCCCTCAAAGGTATACGCAGCCATCCCTCCGGGCCGGGAGAGCCGTACCATGGACAAGTTTGGTCGCCGTCTTTATCAAAACTCAGTGATGGCGAACCATGTCCTCAACTATAACCTTATCTTCACGTCCTACCTCCGGTTCTGTGTGGAAACTCTCCACTCGTTCCGGGCGGACGTGCCGGATTCTCGCCGTCAGGAGTTTCATCTCCTCGAGGAGACTCTCTCCCAGCTCCGCCTATATATGTTTCAGGCAGCCTATGATGCCTTCGAGTTGTCCTCGAGGGTCATAGCTTTTGCCATCACCATGCTTCACCTCGCTTGGCTCAGGATTGTGGATATGGATCTGAATCTCTAGGATCGTCTAGCCAATCTCTCTTGCGTGGGTAATGAGCTCTTTGACGATTCCTTAGAGGCAGCCACCAAGCGCCTCTCGGAACACGAACGGTCCTTCGCTTCTCTGGTGCGCCTCAAGCTGAAGACCCCTCCAGCTCAGAAGTACAAAATCTCTCTCCGGAGGTATCCCCAGAAAACTACTCTTGCATTCTCTCAGCCTCCTTCGAAGCGGCCACAACAGCAGCGCCAGGCTAAGGCCCAGGCTCCGGCGAAGCCTGGGCTGTCTTTTTGACAATTCCAGTATGAGCCTTTGGGCTCCCTTCCTCCTGGAGACTTCTCCCCTCCCCATCGGGGGGCGTCTCCATCATTTCTACAACCAGTGGCAAAGTCTTACCACCGACAGTTGTGTGCTTTCCATCGTCCGGGAGAGGTACTCCCTTCACTTCAGTCACGTTCTCCTGGACCTTCCTCCAAGAGAGTTTCCTTCGGGCCGGTCTCAGCTGCCCCTCCTTCTGCGAGAAGCTTGGGCCCATCTTCGCCTTCGGGCGGTCGAGGAGGTTCCTCCGGACCAGTGGAATACGGGATTCTAATCCCAGTACTTCCTAGTACCCAAGAAGACGGGGGATCTGCGTCCGATCCTGGACCTCCATGCTCTGAACAAGTTTCTGGTCAGGGAACGGTTCAGAATGCTCACCCTCCCTACACTATACCCCCTCTTGGACAAGGGGGGACTGGCTGTGCTCACTGGACCTCAAAGAGGCGTATACGCACATTCCTATTCACCCGGCCTCCTGCCGGTTTCTGAGATTCCGGGTGGGGGATCTCCATCTCCAGTATTGTGTTCTTCCCTTCGGCCTGGCAGCTTCTCCGAGGGTTTTCATGAAATGCCTGGTTGTGGTAGCTGCGACCCTGCGTCTCTGAGGCCTGCAGGTGTTTCCCTACCTCGACGACTGGTTGGTCAAAGCGTCCTTTCGCCAAGATGCTCTGCGAGCGACGAATCAAACCATCTTGCTCCTTCAGAGTCTCGGCTTCGAGGTGAACTTCCCCAAGTTTCACCTCTGTCCCAGTCTCTAGAGTTCATCGGAGCGGTCCTGGACACGGTTCGTCTCCGCTCCTTCTTACCTCGGCCTCGTCAGAAGGCCCTTGTTCGTTTATGCCAGAGGGTGGCCCATCTGTCCTTGGTTCCGGCTCAGCTCCTGATGGTCCTTCTCAGTCACATGGCCTCTACGGTTCACTTTACTCCTTTTGCCAGACTTCACCTTCGTATTCCTCAGTGGACTCTTGTGTCCCAATGGAACCAGGATCGGGATCCTCTCTCGACGCATTGTCGTGACTCCTTTGTTGAAGAGGTCTCTCCGTTGTTGGATGCTCTCTCCCAATCTTTCCAGAGGTTTTCTGTTTCATATTCCTCCTCCTCAAAAGGTCCTCATGACGGACTCGTCGACCTATGCTTGGGGGGCTCATCTGGACGGTCTTCACACTCAGGGTCTGTGGTCCAGTGCCGACTGTCTCTATCACATCAATCTGCTGGAGCTTCGAGCGATTTTCCTCACTCTGAAAGCTTTTTGGCACCTGCTTCACAACCGGGTGGTGCTGATCCGTACAGACAACCAGGTCGCCATATATTATATCAACAAACAAGGGGGCACGGGGTCCCTGTGCCAGGAGGTGATGCGGCCCTGGGAATGAGCCATCCGCCGCAACATATTCCTTCATGCGATCTACATTCAGGGCCAGCACAATTGTCTGGCGGACAGGTTAAGTCGTCTTCTGCAGCCTCACGAGTGGTCCATCCATTCCGTGACTCTGCGTCAGGTGTTTGCTCGTTGGGGGACTCCGGATGTCGATCTGTTCGCGTCCCCCCTCAATCACAAGTTGTCCCGCTTCTGCTCCAGGGTTTACACCCCTCTCAGACTTGAGGCGGATGCTTTTCTACTGGATTGGACGGACCTGTTTCTGTATGCATTCCCTCCATTTCCTCTGATTCTGAAGACTCTTGTCAGGCTCAAGTCCACACGGGCCACCATGATTCTGATAGCTCTTCGGTGGCCCCGACAGCTGTGGTTCTCCCTTCTGTTGCAACTCAGCTCCAGGGAGCCTCTTCTTCTGCCTGTTTTTCCTTCTCTGCTTACGCAGAGTCGGGGTACACTGCTTCATCCCAACCTACAGTCTCTGCACTTGACGGCTTGGTTCCTCGAGACTTAATGCCCTCGTTCCAGTTCTCCCAGCCTGTGCTGGACATCCTGGAGGCGTCTCGGAAGGAGTCCACTCGCCAATGTTACCATCAGAAGTGGACCTGCTTTTCTTCCTGGTGTGCTACTTGACAGCTGGAGCCGATCTCTGCCTCCCTATCTGCTGTCCTGGATTATCTATTGCACTTGTCTGGCGCTGGACTCAAGTCCTCTTCGGTTTGAGTCCACCTTAGTACCATTACTGCTTTTCATCAGCTGATTGACGAGAAGCCTTTCTCTGTTCATCCTATGGTTTCCCGCTTCATGAAAGGCCTTTTCCACATTCACCCGCTCCTTAAACCTCCTCCGGTGGTTTGGGATCTTAACGTGGTCCTTGCTCGTTTGATGAAACCCCCTTTCGAGCCACTAGCACAGGCTCACTTGAAGTATCTTACTTGGAAGGTTGTGTTTCTTATTGCTCTCACTTCTGCCCGTCGGGTCAGTGAGCTTCAAGCCTTGGTAGCGGACCCACCTTTCACTGTCTTTCATCATGATAAGGTGGTTCTCAATACCCATCCTAAATTCTTGCCTAAGGTTGTTTCTGATTTTCACATCAACCAATCAATTGTTCTTCCTGTGTGTTTTCTGAAGCCCCATTCTCACCCTGGAGAAGCGGCTCTGCATTCTCTTGATTGTAAGCGTGCGCTGGCCTTCTACTTGAAGCGCACCGCTCCTCATCGTTCTGCTCCGCAGCTGTTTCTCTCTTTCAATCCTAATCGCTTGGGTCGCTTTGTTTCTAAGCAGACCATTTCGAACTGATTGGCCGCTTGTATCTCTTTCTGTTACACTTGGGCCGGGTCGAGTCACAGGCCGCAAGGTCCGAGCGATGGTGGCGTCTGTTGCTTTCCCATGCTCAACTCCCATTGAGGAAATCTGTAAGGCTGCCACTTGGTCCTCGGTTCACACTTTCACCTCTCACTACTGTCTGGATGCTTTCTCCAGGCGTGATGGCCACTTTGGCCAGTCAGTTTTGCAAAATCTGTTCTCCTAAATTGCCAACTCTCCCTCCATCCCTTCTGGTTAGCTTGGAGGTCACCCACATGTAGAGAATATGCTGCCTGCTTGTCCTGGGATAAAGCACAGTTACTTACCGTAACAGGTGTTATCCAGGGACAGCAGGCAGATATTCTCGCAACCCTTGCTATCTGAACTGAGGCCACGCTGAGGAGACGCATGCCCTAGATCGGGCGGGAGGGGCACGCACGCGGGCCAATCGCAAGCTTGAAGGTCTTCAAGCAAGTTTGCTTGCGAAAACGTCCGCTAGGGGGCTCCGTCGATGAAGTCACCCACATGTAGAGAATATCTGCCTGCTATCCCTGGATAACACCTGTTATGGTAAGTAACTGTGCTAAATGGGCATTCTTGTGCAATCCCTCTGGAGGATGAACTAGAGGGTTCTTGTATGTCTGATAACTTCTGCTGCAGGACAACTAAAAAATGATCCCTCCCCTTTTGGCTACCTGCCCGGGAGCGTACTGTCCTTCTCAGTTTTGATCCTTCAGTTTCACTGCATGATTGAAATAAGTTTATTCTGCTCGTGATTTGTTTTCAGTTCCTAGTCTTTTTTTATTTATTTTGCGGGTTTGTCCACGTGCTGCGGATCAAATCTGTGCAAGTGATCCTTTGGCGGGAGATTGCAGACATTTTAAATTTTGTCTGCTTCTGGAGGGTGCTCTGTCAGCCTGAAACTGCAGTAAGCCCTCTGGACTGCCTGCAGATTGGATCGGATCTCCAGAATTGGGAGCCATCTTTCCCCTGGTTTGTCCACAAAGGGGTAGAGCACAGATTGATGAGGTTCCGAGGAAGTATGCCGGGATCGGAACCATGCCGCGTGTCTTCCCTCAGGGTGGGATCGGAACCATGCCACGTGTCTTCCCTGAGGGGCCTGATGGTCGTGATATGAGGTGACAGAGAAGGTGAGGCGATCAGAAAACCTGAAAATCCAGTTTAATCAGCTCATGAAGTACTGATCTCCTTATGCTTGCACTGTGTATTGGTGTATTGCTAGCTTCCATTGAAATGCATTGCAGCACATGTCTCTGTAGCATCTGTGAATCACAGAGTTTGCTGATTGTGGGGTGTGCTCAAATTGGGATTTGGAGGGTTTCCCTGCATGCCCTGATTCCCCCCTAACCTGTAAAATCCTAAAATCTCAATTTTTGCGTTTTTCTGCATTTTTAACGGGCATTTTTTAGGCAAAATTGGCACCCATGGCGGCGATCTTGGATTTTCTTTAAACTCTTTAAAAATTATACTTTTTGGACTTAGAAGCTTGGTTTTTGCTCCAAACTTCACAGATGGCCACCTCAGGACAGGATGGCATGGATTCATGCTGTAAATGCGGCGTATGGCTTGCAGTTTCACAGCTGTAGCCCACAGGGGGTGTAAACCATGCTTGGATTCTGCACTGTCCTCCTCCGGAGAGGCCCTGCTTTCATCCGATTCTGCCGGAGACGCGATTCCAGTGTCTGGGACAACAAAATTGGGCAAGGAGGGCGCTTTTGAGAAACACAAGCGCAGTTCCGGGGAAAGTCTCATAAGTCTTCAAACCATTCCACATCTAAGTCCCACTGATCGGCTCTGGCTGCCAGGGACTAATTTCCGCTGGAATTTGTGAATATGATGTACAGGCTTTCATGAGAAAGCGGGCTATCCCTGTGTCTCCCTATCAGACTAGAGGCCCCTAATGATTTCCATCTGTCCGGCATTCTGTTTGTTGTGGCGGGCCCTGGGGTCCGCCTACTTCCAAGGCTACCATCTCGCGTTGGTTTCGTGCGGCCTATGTAGCGGCAGGGAAAAAGCCTCCCCTTGGGGTGAAAGCTCACTCTACCAGAGGAATGGCTTCCTCGTGGGCTAAATTTCATGCGGTCTCGCCTGAGGAGATTTATCAGGCAGCCACGTGGGCTTCCCTTCATTCTTTTTTCAGGCTTCACTGGCTTGATGTGGCTTTCTGTTCTGGCGCCCCCCCCCCCCCCCCCCCTCTCCAGTAGATTTGGGACTGCTTTGATACGTTCCTCTAGTTCAGCCTCCAAAGAATGAAAGATTAGATTTCTTATCTCTGCTAATCTTCCTTCTTGTAAATCTTTGGAGGCTGAACTCACGCCCATCTGTTTTGTCCGATTCGCAGGTCCCCTCTTCAGTAACTGCATTTCTGTTTTTGACCAGCCTCACTAAGCATTACATGCGTATATCCCTTTGTAAGGTTTAAGGGTTGATGGGATTCCTGGGGTGGTGCCCCTTCTGACCTTCAGGCCATATCTACGTTCCATAAATTTCCTATGTTTTGCAGTTTTATAATATTTACATTATGTGTTTGAGTCCAGTTGGCCTTTTTGGCCGTAGTTTTTCGTATAATAATTTCTTGAGCAGAATTGACTGGTAGCGGGAGTTCCCATGCCCTCTCTTTCTTTTCTTCTGTTTCCTATTGTCTACATAACTTTTCTACTAACTGAGCAAGACAGGAAGCTCCCGGGCAGGTAGCCCAAAGGGGAGGGATCATCTTTTAGTTGCCCTGCAGCAGAAGCTATCAGATGTACAAGAACCCTCTAGTTCAGCCTCCAGAGGAGATTTACAAGAAGGAAGATTAGCAGAGGTAAGAAACCTAATCTTTCAATATGCTGGCACTTGATATTTTTGATGAGTAATCCAGTGGACCTACAATTGTGTAATAGTATCATTAGATCTTAAGCCAACCATCTGACACATACGATAACAAAAACATATAAAGATAACCAGAATTGAATTATGAATGAATGACATTAAAATGTGGGGAACTAATAAAAACAAGAAAAATGGAAAAAGACAAAAGGAAAAAGAAGGGAGGGGATAGGAAAAGAGAGGGAAGAGGCAGGAGAAAAGGAAATAGAGGATACATTGTGAATATGGAAATAATGCACACCTATAGTGAAATCCTGTGTTAAAATTTACAGTGTTAAAATAGCCTATAAGAATATAGACACAGAAGCCTAAGCAAAAAAAAGCTCATAAAAATGTTTTAGTTAAATCGATGCCCATAAGATTGGTGCTTATAAGACAATATGCCTCAAAAATCTTTGGTCTAATAACATGTAATGTAGACATAACTAGGAGGGTTTATCAGCACTAACTGACAATGTAATGAAACTGCTGAGCAATCTTGGCTGCAATGTATCTGCAAACATTAATTGACTATATAATACAAGTGTTTGTCATTGATATATTGGGTAGTTTTTATGTTCCATCATATGTGTGTATATACAGTATAATTATTGTATATAATTTGGAGGGCTGCATATTCCTCAGATTTTAACATCAGCATTGTTTATACGGACCATGCCTGTATTAAGTAGCTGGTTAACTTTTTTTCAAGAGAGTCAGATATGTAGCACGCACAGACATTTCTGTAAGATCTGAGGCAAATTCTGCTGCAAGTCAAGTAGTGGATTCACTTGTCTCTCTTCATTGTCTTCTCTTCTGTTGCCTAGAAGACTGGGAATCTTTTAGAAGTATGCCCTTCTCCTGTTTGTGTATAGTACTAGTTGGAAACTAGTAGTTTCATAACAACTAATGCTTGTTGTATTGCAAGCAAAAGAGTTTCCCATATTTTTTGCAGTAACCATTAAATTGCTCAGTAGTGAATACTAGTGCTGTCTGATTCAGGAAAAAAAATTTTGATTTGATTCAGCCTATTGTATCGAATTTTTTTTTTTTTTTTAATTATTCACTTTCTTCCTGCCCAATCAGTCATTAAAATTGTCCTGGTGGGTTTATTTTGTAGCCTTTCCACCCACCTCATCCTCCTTTGCCCTCTCCAAACCCAATCCGGTGCTGTGGTGTAAAGAAAATAAAAAAGTCTTCTGCTCTCTCTGTTGGGTCCTAGCTCATGCTCGCTAAAACCAACTCTGGCAGGATGCACATTTCAAAACTGACATATTGTAATCACAAAACATAAAATAACTTTATTTTTTCTACCTTTTGTTGTCTGGTCAAATTATTCAAATCATGTTGGTCCCAGACTATGGTTTCTTTTTGTCTTCTGATAACTCGCTCGCCAGGGTCTCCTGCCTAGTGCTGCCCGATTCACAATTCAAATCGATTCACCGATTCACTTCGGGTGAATCGAATCGATTCAAAACAAAAAAAAAATCGGCCTCCCGATTCGCTTACTGACCCCCCCCCCCTCGCCCCCTAAAGCAGGAGCAGCAGCGCTGCCTCTTGCTGGCCGGCCACTGCTATAGAGGGTGAGGGGGGAGGGTCAGTAGGGAAGTGCTGGTTTCCTGCTTCTCCCCTAGCCTCCCACACATCCAGGGCCGGATTAAAGGGTGGGCCCGATGTGCTTCTACGATGAGTACAAGTAGCAGTGGTGTTGCTGCTTGCTTGCTTGCGACCTGCCCGCCGGCTCAGTTTAATTCCACTCGCTGCTGTGCTCCAAAAGAGCCAGGCGCATGCAGCGATTGCACACCGCCGGCCCATAAGCCTTCTCTCCGTCAGAATTGATGTCGGGGGAAGGCTTATGGACCGGCGGGTGCAATCGCTGCACGCACCTGACCCTTTTGGAGTTGCGGCAGCAGCAGGGGTGTGTGTGCTAAATGGATTCAGCTAGCTGCGGGCAGTGGGTGAGTGGCGGGAGGCCAAATCGGTGGCAGGTCGGCTTGGGGGAAGGCAGGCAGACTTCGGGGAGAGGAAGGAAGGCCATGACTAGACTCACAGCAGCACAGCATTTCTTCTGCTGCCATCAGACTGCTGCACGATTAAAAAAAGAGAGATCAAGTGTAGGCAACCTGAGGAGAGCTGAGGGGAAGGAGGCAAGGAGTGAAAAAGTACTGAATGAAGGATGGAAATGAAAAAGGAGACAGAGAAATATAGGGTTGGAAAGAGGATAAAGAGTATTTGGAGAGAGGGATGGAGTGAGCAGAGAAAGGGAAAGAAAGAGAACAGTGAAGAGGAGAAGTAGAGAAGCAAGAAGGGGAAAAGAAGTAAATAAGAAAATGGGTACATTAGGCAGGGCATGGTGGGATAGCCTGGGCAGGGGGGTGCAGGCCTACAAGGGGGCAGACCTTCAGGGATGGTGGCACAGGCCTTCAGGGGGGGACAGGCAGGCCTGGAGGGGGGGCCCTGGTGTAGAATTACATGGCGGAAGGGAGGGAGTTCAAAGAGACGTGCATATGCCAGACTTGGGCTGGGGGAGAAATAATGGGTCTAAAAACAGAGGAGAGGGAGAGAGATGGTGGACAATGGGATTTAGGGAGGGAAGGAACAGAAAGGGAGAGAAGTTGGACACAAGGGATGGTGTGGAGGGGGGATATAGATACTGGATAAGAGGGTAGTTGGGAAAAGAAAGGGAGAGATAGTGGACCCTGGGGTGGTGGAGAAGGAGGGAGAGATGCTAGATGAAAGAATAGTTGAGAAAAGGTGGATCTATGGATGGAGACGAAAAAAAAGGAAAGATGCCAGATCTCCAGGAGAGGGAAGGGAAAGGAAACGGAAGGAGAGGACAGAGATGGCAGATGGATGGTTAGCATGGAGAAAGAAGAAAGAAGGAGACCCTGGCAAGCAAGTTATCAGAAGACAACCAGAGTGGGGGACCAACAAGATCTGAATAATGACCAGACAACAAAAGGTAGAAAAACTAATTACATTTTCTGTTTTGTGATTACAATGTCATATTTGAAACGTGTATCCTGACAGAGCTAATGATAGACCGCAAACGTGAGCTAGGATTTAACAGAGAGAGAAAAAGTCTTTTTTGTTTGTTTATTTTGTTTACACCACAGCGCCAGTGTGGTTAGGTGAAGGCAAAGGGGGTGAAGAGGCTATAAAATAAACCCACCAGGATGTTTGGAAAAAACACCCAATTGGACAGGAAAATCGAATTGAAAAATCGATTCAATGGGCTGAATCGAATTGAAATTTTTTTTCCTGAATCAGGCAGCACTACTCCTGCCCATTTGATGTTTTCTTCTTTCTCTAAGCTCACCATCCATCTTACATCTCTGTACCTTCTTGTACAATCCCTCTGGAGGCTGAATTCGAGGGTTCTTGTATGTCTGGTAACTTCTGCATGGCTACTAAAACTTGGTGTGTCCCCCCCCCCCCCTTTGGGCTACCTGCCCGGGAGTTTCCTGTCATGCTCAGTTTTGTACCTGCAGCTTCTCTGCATGGTTTAAATCAGTCTCTTCTGCTCGTGATTTGTTTTCAATTCGTAGTCTTTTTTTTTAAATTTATTTCGCGGGTTTGCCTATGTGCAGCGGATCAACTCTGTGCGAATGATCCTTTGGCAGGAGATCGCAGTCATTTTAAATTTTATCTGCTTCTGGAGGGTGCTCTGTAAGCTTAAACTGCAGTAAGCCCTCTGGACAGCCTGCAGATTGGATCGGGTCTCCGGGATCGGGAGCCATCTCTTCCCTGGTTTGTCTGCAAAAGGGTAGCGCACAGGCTGCTGCGGTTCCATGGAGGTATGCTGGGATCGGAACCACGCCGCATGTCTTCCCTAATGTCCCTGACGGGTCCTGGTGGTCGTGATCTGAGGTGACAGAGAAGGTGAGGCGGTCAGAAGACCTGAAAAATCCAGTTTATTCAGTTCATGAGGTACTGATCTCTTGCTTGTACTATGTATTATCCCAGGACAAGCAGGCAGCATATTCCCACACATGGGTGACATCACCGACGGAGCCTCGCAGCAGACAGCCTCGAAAGCAAACTTGCTTGAAGATCTCGATCTTTCGAGCACTGCACCGCGCATGCGCGCGTGCCTTCCCGCCCGAACTAGGGGGGCGCATCTCCTGAGAGGATCCTCAGTTCGTTTAATTCCGTGGAGACAAGAAGACACGTTTTTCTACATCTCTGCAGCATTGCCTTCTCTTCACCGCGGCTGTTTCTTTTCTTTCAGTTAAGTTCGGTCGCTGTGCTCTCTTATTTCTTTTTCGTTTTCTTTTCTTAAAAAAAAATAAAATAAAATAAAAAAGTTTCAATTCTTTCTTTGATTTCGTGTCCGGCCGGTGAGCCTTGGGCCTAGGCCCATTTGCTCCTTTCATTCGACAGGGACTTTATTTTTTCCATGTCCTGGCCTCTTACCGGGTTCAAACGTTGTCGCCAGTGTAATCGTGTGATTTCGGTCACCGATCCCCACTGCCGCTGTCTACAGTGCCTGGGTCCCACTCATTCCCCAGAAGATTGTCACCGTTGTTTCACTCTTACTCCACGGGCTTTTCGACGCCGGTGCGCTCAATTTTTTCAACTTTTCGGAGACATGGAGCAACCTTCGGATTCTGCTTCGACCTCAGCGGCTGCCCCGGTCTCGAAGGCTTCGACTCAGACGACATCGACGACTACGGTCTCGAAGGCTTCGACCCAGGCTCCGGCTGGAGCTTCGGTCTCGAAGGCCTCGACCTTACCTGCTTCGGTTCCCTCGAAGACGGTGCCATCTTCGAAGTCTTCTATGGGGGGTAAGTCTCCGGGTTCTCTTTCAGGTACCGTACCCAAGAAGCCACCAGACTCCTCTGCACGTCCATTTTCCAAGCGTACCTCCAAGATAAGGGAATACTCACCTTCGAGGTCGCCCTCTTCGGAGCGTACTTCTGCACCTACGAGGTCAGAATCTTCTATCTCGGTGCCGATGCTGGAGGACATGCTGAAATCTATACTCACCACTCAGATTTCCTCCTTAGTGGCTCAATTGGTCCCGTCCTCGACCTTGCCTCGGACTGATCAGCCTGTCACACAACCAGAGCTTCCAGTATCTCGAGGCCGATCCAGGACACCGAAGAAAATTTCTTCGTCTGATTCTTCTCCAGACTCGCCTCCTCCGAAGCATCGGTCGAAGCATTCGAGACCTATTGCTCCCAAGCTTCGGAGGGAGTCTTCGGCATTGGATACCGAGACTTCTCTGCCTCATTCTTCGAAGCAGAAGCACAGATCTCGACACCATCGCGCATCGACTCGAAGTCCTTCTCGACCGAAGACTCCACCATCGAAGCCACCCCGTCGAGACAGTTCACCACAGACCTCGACTCATTCTGTACCACGTACACCTGGTACTTCTTCATCCAGGAGCCTGAAGAGAAAACATTCTCTTACTCCACCTCACAGTGCAGCTTCTTTTGTGACTCTACGTCTAGACTCAGAACCACTTTCACCATATTCTAGAGAGGCTTCTCCCTCATACTCAGCTCTTCCTAAATCTCGCAGTGTATCTCTTGAGGAAGCGTCTGATTCCAAATCCATTTCTTTTGCCAAATTTATTTTTGATATGAGACAAGCTCTCAAACTGGATCTTCATTCAGATTCTAAATATACTCCTGAATATTTAGCAGATATGGAGCTTCCTCATCCACCGAAAGAGTCCCTCAGATTACCTATGACTCCTGTTCTGAAACAAACCTTTGTTCGTAATATGGAGACTCCTTATTCCATCACTGCCATTCCATCTAAATTGGAATCCCGTTATCGAACAGTTCCATGTAAAGGTTATGAAAAGTCTCAACTATCTCATCAATCCCTGGTAGTAGAATCCTCTTTAAAGAAAGCACATCCTTCCAAAATCTGTGCTTCAGTTCCTCCAGGTAGAGAAGGTCGTACCATGGATAAGTTTGGTCGCCGTTTATACCAAAACTCTATGATGGCAAATAGAGTTCTTAATTACAGCTACATCTTTACGTCCTACTTCAACCATTTTCTGAAGATTTTACCATCTTTTTACCCGGATATCTCTACCACTCGTCTTTCAGAATTTAAACTCATCCTTAAGACTCTTTCTCAATTACGACTCTTCATGTTACAAGCCTCATATGATGCATTTGAACTCTCGTCTCGAGTATCGGCCTTTGCTATAGCCATGCATCGTTTAGCATGGTTACGTATTGTGGACATGGATCCCAACCTTCAAGATAGATTGGCAAATCTACCTTGTCAGGGAAATGAATTATTTGATGACTCTATTGAGGCAGCTACCAAGCGTCTTTCAGAACATGAACGCTCTTTTGCTTCCCTCATTCGACCAAAACCTAAACCTGCACCAACTAGAGGTTTCAAACAGACTCCACGTCGTTATCCTCAGAAAACGACTCCTGCTTTTTCAAGACCTCCTCCTCGTCATCCTCCTCAACAACAACGACAACAAAAAAACTCAGACTCCTGCTGCCACCAAGCCTGCTCAGTCTTTTTGACAATCTCGACATGAGCATTCAAATTTCTCTGTTTCCAAATTATCCCCTCCCCATAGGGGGTCGCCTTTCCACATTTTATCACCAGTGGGAGCTCATTACATCAGATCTCTGGGTGCTTACCATCCTACGAGAGGGATACTCTCTTCGGCTCCTTCAGGTGCCTCCAGATCGCCATCCAAGAGAGTGTCCTTCCAATCAGTCGCATCTTCCCCTTCTTCTCCAAGAAGCTCGAGCTGTGGAGGAAGTTCCTCTTTCCCAAAGGAACTTGGGATTCTACTCCCGTTATTTTCTAGTTCCCAAAAAGACGGGGGATTTGCGACCGATCCTGGATCTCAGAGCTCTCAACAAATATCTAGTCAAAGAGAAATTTCGAATGCTCACACTGCCAACTTTATATTCCTTAATGGACCAAGGGAATTGGATGTGTTCCCTCGATCTCAAAGAGGCGTATACTCATATCCCTATTCATCCAGCATTTCGCAAGTACCTCAGATTCCAAGTAGGAAGCCTTCATCTGCAGTACCGAGTTCTCCCCTTCGGATTGGTTTCTTCTCCCAGGGTTTTCACAAAATGTCTCGTGGTCGTGGCTGCAGCTCTTCGCAACCAGGGTTTCCAAGTATTTCCATACCTAGACGACTGGCTCATCAAGGCTCCCTCTTTTTCAGGGGTTATTGCAGCGACCCAACAGACTATTCTTTTTCTACAAAGTTTGGGATTTCACATCAACTTTCCCAAATCTCAGTTGACTCCTTCTCAGTCTCTCCAATTCATAGGAGCAACTCTGGACACTATCAATCTGAGAGCATACCTTCCACAACCACGTCAGGCCGCCCTGCTTCAGATTTCTCAACAACTCTTCCAACTTTCAACTGTTCCAGCACGAAAGATGATGGTTCTGCTCGGTCACATGGCTTCTACAGTTCATGTGATTCCTTTTGCCAGACTTCACCTTCGTATTCCTCAATGGACACTGGCATCCCAATGGCAGCAATCAGTGGATCCACCAACTCGACTGATTTCCATAACTCCTTCATTGCGGAAGTCTCTCCGTTGGTGGATGCTCTCTTTAAATCTTTCCAGAGGCTTGCTGTTCCACCCTCTTCCTCATCAGAAAGTCCTCACAACCGACTCATCAATGTACGCATGGGGAGCTCATGTGGACGGTCTTCGCACTCAGGGTCTCTGGACTCAAGCAGACCATCGGTGTCATATCAATCTATTGGAACTCAGAGCGATATTTTATGCTCTTAAAGCTTTTCAACATCTCCTTCACGACATGGTGATTCTTGTACGTACCGACAACCAGGTAGCCATGTATTATGTCAACAAACAGGGAGGGACGGGCTCTCACTCCCTCTGTCAAGAAGCTCTGAAATTGTGGCATTGGGCAATTCTTCACAACATCTTCCTCAGAGCTGTTTATATTCAGGGTCAACACAATTATTTGGCGGACAAATTGAGTCGTCTTCTACAGCCTCACGAATGGACACTCAATTCTCCTACTCTTCGCCAAATCTTTGCCCGTTGGGGAACTCCACAGATAGATCTGTTTGCGTCACCTCTCAACTTCAAACTGCCTCAATTTTGCTCCCGCATCTATGCCCCTCAACGTCTCGAAGCGGATGCATTTCTACTGGACTGGAGGAATCAGTTCCTTTATGCTTTTCCTCCATTTCCTCTGATTCTCAAGACTCTAGTCAAACTGAAGTCAGAACATGCCACCATGATTCTGATAGCTCCTCGGTGGCCCAGACAACCTTGGTTCTCCCTTCTACTTCAACTCAGCACCAGGGAGCCTCTTCTTCTACCAGTATTTCCCTCTCTACTCACGCAGAGTCAAGGATCCTTGCTTCATCCCAATCTGCAGTCTCTACATTTAATAGCTTGGTACTTTTCTGCATAACAGACTTTTCTCAATTCTCTCCATCTGTTCAAGATATCTTACTTGCTTCCAGAAAACCATCAACTAGACAATGTTATGGCCAGAAGTGGACTAGATTCTCTGCTTGGTGTTCTACACGTCACTTGCCACCCAGATCTTCCTCTTTGACATCCGTTCTGGACTACTTACTTCATTTATCACAATCTGGACTTCAAACTACATCTATTCGAGTCCATCTTAGTGCTATAGCTGCTGGAGGAGTGTGTGGCGCAGTGGTTGGATCTATAGCCTCAGCACCCTGGGGTTGTGGGTTCAAACCCCGCGCTGCTCCTTGTGACCCTGGGCAAGTCACTCAATCCTCCATAGCCCCAGGTACGTTAGATAGATTGTGAGCCTACCGGGACAGAGAGGGAAAATGCTTGAGTACCTGATTGTAAAAACCGCTTAGATAACCTTGATAGGCGGAATATAAAATCCTAATAAAACTTGAAAAATCCTAATAATAATAATAAACTTAAACTTGAAACTTGAAACTTAAACTTTTCATCAGCCTTTGGATGGAAAACCCCTTTCTGCACATCCTATCGTTTCTCGCTTTATGAAAGGACTTCTCAATCTTCATCCACCGCTTAAACCACCTCCAGTGGTTTGGGATCTCAATGTTGTTTTAGCTCAACTTATGAAACCTCCTTTTGAACCGCTTGACAAAGCCCACCTCAAGTATCTCACTTGGAAAGCTGTGTTTTTGATTGCTCTCACTTCTGCTCGAAGAGTCAGTGAGCTACAAGCTTTAGTTGCAGATCCACCCTTCACAGTTTTTCACCATGACAAGGTGGTCCTTCGTACTCATCCTAAATTCTTACCTAAAGTTGTTTTAGAATTTCACATCAATCAGTCTATTGTTCTACCTGTGTTTTTTTCCAAAGCCTCATTCTCATCCTGGAGAAGCTGCTCTTCATACCTTGGACTGTAAACGTGCTTTGGCTTTCTACCTCCAATGCACTCAACTTCACAGAACATCTCCTCAACTTTTCATCTCATTTGATCCAAACAAGTTGGGACGTCCTATATCAAAACGCACAATCTCCAACTGGATGGCTGCTTGTATTTCTTTCTGCTACACTCAGGCTGGTCTTCCTCTGCAAGGTCGAGTGACGGGCCACAAAGTTAGAGCTATGGCAGCATCTGTAGCTTTCCTTCGATCAACTCCTATTGAGGAAATCTGCAAAGCTGCCACTTGGTCCTCGGTTCATACTTTCACCTCTCATTATTGTCTGGATTCCTTATCCAGGAGGGATGGCCACTTTGGCCAATCTGTTTTGCAAAATCTTTTTTCGTAATTTGCCAACTTCCCTCCATCCCTTTTTACTTAGCTTGGAGGTCACCCATGTGTGGGAATATGCTGCCTGCTTGTCCTGGGATAAAGCACAGTTACTTACCGTAACAGTTGTTATCCAGGGACAGCAGGCAGATATTCCCACAACCCTCCCACCTCCCCTGGTTGGCTTCTTGGCTAGGTATCTGAACTGAGGATCCTCTCAGGAGATGCGCCCCCCTAGTTCGGGCGGGAAGGCACGCGCGCATGCGCGGTGCAGTGCTCGAAAGATCGAGATCTTCAAGCAAGTTTGCTTTCGAGGCTGTCCGCTGCGGGGCTCCGTCGGTGACGTCACCCATGTGTGGGAATATCTGCCTGCTGTCCCTGGATAACAACTGTTACGGTAAGTAACTGTGCTTTACAGGTTGCCATAGACATTCATTGCAGCACATGTCTGTGAATTACAGGTTGCCGATTTTGGGGGGTGCTCAATTCAGAGTTTTGGTTGGTTTTACTGCATGCCCTGGTCCCTCCCCCCCCCCACACACACACATGTAAAATCCTAAAATATCTGTTTTTTGCATTTTCCTGCATTTTTAATGGATGTTTTTCAGGCAAAATCGGCACCTGCAGTGGTCATCTTGGATTTTCTTTAATGTTTTTAAAACTATATTTTTTGGACTTAGAAGCTTCATTTTTGCTCCAAACTTCACAGATAGCCACCTCAGGACAGAATGGCATGGATTCATGCCGTAAATGCGGTGGATGGCTTGTGGTTTTGCAGCTGTGTATTCTGTGTGCTGCGGCCCGCGAGGGGTGTGAGCCGTGTGTGGATTCTGCACTGTTCTTCTCCAGAGAGGTCCTGCTTTCATCCGATTCTGCCGAAGACGCGATTCCAGTGTCCGGGATACCAAAATTGGGTGAGGAGGGTGCTTTCGCAAAACGCAAGCACAATTCCAAGGAAAAGTCTCATAAGTCTTCAAAACATTCCATATCTGAGTCCCGCAGATCGGCTCTGGCCACCGGGGACTATTTCTGCCACAATTTGTGGATAAGATGTATCAGGCTTTCATGAAAAAGCTGGCTATGCCTGTGTCTCCCTCTCAGACTCCGGTGCGGCAATCTGTTCAGCCATTCGATTCCTGCATGTCAATCTGCTCCCTTGCTGGTCTGCCTGAAAGCTAGCGGCAGCTTCCCGCTATTGCCTCGGTGCCTGCATCAATTTCTATGCCGTTGCTGTCGCATGAGTATTCGGCGGGCTCCGCTGACGTAGCTGGCCTAGCGGATCTTGGGGATTCCTAGAACACTGATTTCCACGATCTGGGAGAGGATCAGATGGTGCGCAGGCTCTTTAAGTCCAGTCGCCTTCCTGATCTTATCTCTGAATCTCTGCAGACACTGAAACTTGATTCAGACTCAACGGTTCAGACGGAGTGTTCCATCATGAGTTCTAAGCCCCCGCTTTCCGCTGCATTTCCAGATCATGTGGATCTGGTAGAAATGCTCTTGGAGGTTTGGGAAGCCCTGGATGATATCCTGAAGTGTGCTAGGGCCATGGCTAAATTGTATACCATGTCATCAGAATTTTCCAAGCACCTAGTCCCACTGAGGGTGGATTCGGCGGTGGCTCAGGTCACTAAACATACCTCTTTGCCTTCGGATGGAGGGGTTGCCCTGAACAATGTCCTGGATCAAAGACTAGATTTTATCATGAAGCATCTTTTTGATTCCGCTGCGATGGGAGTGCAAGCTGCAGTGGCTACTTTCTTTGTGGCCCGGGCATGTCATACTAAACTTGATCCTGAGGAGGTTGTCCTTCGGGATCTCGACTTCCTAGTTTCTAGAGTGAATTATTTGGCAGATGCGCACTCTATGATATTTTGAAAGTTTTTGCTAAGCTAGGAGCTTATTCAATTTATGCTAGGAGAATGTTCTGGATTTGCCAGTGGTCGGGTGATTCTTCATCCAAGGCTATGCTGAGCAAATTGCCTTTTAAAGGTTTGCTGTTGTTTGGTCAGGGTTTGGATGACCTGATGGCAAGTGTGGAGGACCATATGCCTAAGGTGCTTCCTGGCTCTAGAACTCATCCGACCAGGGAGAAAGGACAGCCAAATTTTCGTCCCTTCTGGAAAACCTCACAGTATGCCAGACCCCCTGCGGCAGGACAGCATTTCGGAGCATCGTGCAGACCTCGCTTTGGAGGTGCACTGTATCAACAGCCTTCCAACTCTCAGCTCATTTGACCGGCATAGACAGTGTTCAGGCAGACTTTCTCAGTAGTCAGACTCTGGACCAGGGAGACTGGTCCCTGTCTGGGCTGGCATTCGAGACCATAGTGCGCCGCTTGGGTCGTCCTACCTTTGGTCTAATGGTGTCTTCTCAGAACAGGAAGGCCGACAAATTTTTCAGCCGACGATGGAAGGTCGACAGCAAAGGACTCGACACTCTGGTTCAACCTTGACCCAAAAGGGAACTTCTGTAGTCTTTCCCCCGTGGCCTATGATAGGGCGAGTGCTGCGCCGGGTGTCCTCTCTCAAGGGTCCGGTCATCCTTGTGGCTCTGGACTGTCCTAGAGACCTTGGTACGCAGACCTTGTGAGGTTATCCTCGGAGAGGGGTCTGCTTCTTCCTTGCCATCAGAAGTTGCTCACGCAGGAGCCGATTGCACTTCAAGATCCGGACCGCTTTGGTCTTCTGGGCTGGCGCTTTAGTGGGCAGCCTTGACGGCCAGGAGTTATTCCTCTGCAGTTATTGCCACGCTCCTGCAGAGCAAGCGGAAATCGATTATATCAGCCTACGTGAAAGCCTGGAGGTGTTTTCAGGCTTGGTGTGCGGGGTTCAGGTGGACATAAGAACATAAGAATTGCCGCTGCAGAGTCAGACCAGTGGTCCATCATGCCGAGCAGTCCGCTCACGCAGCGGCCCTCTGGTCAAAGACCAACACCCTAACCGAGACTAGCCCTAACAGCGCACGTTCTTGTTCAGCAGGAAGTTGTCTAACTTTGTCCTGAATCCCTGGAGGGTGTTTTTCCCTATAACAGCCTCTGGAAGAGCGTTCCAGCTTTCTACCAATCTATCCCCTTTCAACTTTAGAGAGTGCCCTCTCGTTCTCCCTGCCTATCCCCTTCAGTACCTTGAATGTTTCGATCATGTCCCCTCTCAATCTTCTCTGTTCGAGGGAGAAGAGGGCCAGTTTCTCTAATCTTTTGCTGTACGGCAGCTCCTCCAACCCCTTAACCATCTTAGTCGCTCTTCTCTGGACCCTTTCGAGTAGTACCGTATTCTTCTTCATGTACGGTGACCAGTGCTGGACGCAGTACTCCAGGTGAGGGCGCACCATGGCCCGGTACAGCGGCATGATTACCTTCTCTGATCTGTTCGTGATCCTCTTCTTTATTATTTCTAGCATTCTGTTTGCCCTATTTGCTGCTGCCGCACATTGCATGGACGGCTTCATTGACTTGTAGATCAGAACTCCCAAGTCCCTTTCCTGGGAGGTCTCTCCAAGTACCGCCCCGGACATCCTGTATTCGTGCATGAGATTTTTGTTACCAACATGCATCACTTTACACTTATCCATGTTGAACCTCATCTGCCATGTCGATGCCCATTCCTCGAGCCTGATTGTCACGTTGCAGATTTTCGCAATCCCCTTGCGTCTTCACTACTCTGAATAACTTCGTATCGTCTGCAAATTTAATCACCTCGCTCGTCATATCTATGTCCAGATCGTTTATAAAGATGTTAAAGAGCATGGGTCCAAGCACCGAGCCCTGCGGCACTCCACTGGTGACGCTCTTCCAGTCTGAGTATTGTCCATTTACCCCCACTCTCTGTTTCCTATGCTCCAGCCAGTTTTTAATCCACGTGAGTATTTCACCCTCGATTCCATGGCTCGCAATTTTCCAAAGTAGTCGTTCATGTGGAACCTTGTCAAACGCCTTCTGAAAATCCAGATATACAATGTCGACTGGATTGCCCTTGTCTGACTGTCTGTTTACTCCCTCAAAGAAGTGCAGCAAGTTCGTCAAACACGATCTGCCTTTGCTAAAACCGTGCTGACTGGTCCTCATCAGCCCGTGTCCGTCAAGGTGATCAATGATACTGTCCTTTATCAGTGACTCTACCATCTTTCCCGGTACCGAGGTCAGTCTCACAGGTCTGTAGTTTCCCGGATCTCCCCTCTAACCTTTCTTGAAGATCGGCGTAACATTTGCCACCTTCCAGTCTTCCGGAATCTTTCCCGATTTGATAGACAGACTGACTGTTAGTTGAAGCAGTTCAGCTATGGTCCCTTTCAGTTCCTTGATGACCCTTGGATGGATGCCATCCGGTCCTGGGGATTTATCGCTCTTAAGCCTATCAATCTGCCTACACAACTCCTCTAGACTGACATCAATCCTGTCAGCTTTCAGTCTTCGTTTCCAGCATGCTGTGTACATCTTCTTCGATAAATACAGACCCTTTTGTACCGTCGGTGGCTCATGTTCTGGACTTCTGCAGGCTATGCTCAGTATTGAATACTAGTGCTGTCTAATTCAGGGAAAACATTTTTTGGTTTGATTCAGCCTATTGAATTGATTTTTTTTTTTTTTTATTTGATTCACTTTTCCTGCCCAATCGGTCATTAAAAATGTCCTGGTGGATTTATTTTGTAGGCTTTTCACCTACCCCACCCCCCTTTGCCCTCTCCAAAACCACGCCAGGGATGTGCTGTAAACAAAATAAAAAAAGTCTTCTCCTCTCTCTGTTAGGTCCTAGCTCATGCTCGCTAATACCAGCTATGGCAGGATGCACATTTCAAAACTGACATATTGTAAGAACAAAACAGAAAATAAAATTTTTTTTCTACATATTCTACATGTTCAGATTGCGGTACTCTCCTATTTAGGTCCCTCTTCATTCAGGGGTTCTCTGGCTTCTCACCCGGATGTTGTCCGGTTCTTGAGGGGGGCCGGGAGGCTGAGGCCTTCCTTGTGACTGCCTTGCCCGTCATGGGACCTGAATTTGGTCTTAGGCCCCGTGACTAGTCCACCCTATGAACCCCTAGATGGGATCTCTGTAAGATCTTACTATTAAGACTGTCTTCCTGGTGGCAGTCACATCGGCATGGCGAGGGTCAGAGCTTCAGGCTTTGTTGTGCAGAGAACCTTTTCTTCACATCACGGAGTCTGCGGTGATTTTGTGGACCGTGCCGCCTTCTCTTCCAAAAGTGGTTTCCACTTTCCACGTCAACCAGGAAGTTCATTTGCCAGCCTTTATTCCTTCAGGTTCCAAGTCTCAGGACTGTGTTTTGCGGTCTCTGGATGGGCGTCTCTTTTTGAGATACCTAGAGGCCACTAAAAACTTCCGTCTGTCGGACCATCTGTTTGTCCTGGCGGGCCCTGCGTGTCACAGTCGGCCTGCTTCCAAGGCTACCATTTCGCATTGGATATGTGCGGCCATTTCCACAACTTATGTGGGGCAGGGAAGAAGGCTCATTCTACCAGAGGAATGTCTTCCTCTTTGGCTGAATCTCATACGGTCTCACCTGAGGAGATTTGTCAGGCAACCACTTGGGCTTTCCCTCATACCTTTTCCAGGTTTTACCTGCTTGATGTAGTGGCCAAGGGTAATAAGGCCTTTGGCGCTTCTGTTCTCATGGCAAGCTCATCGGTCTCCCCCCTCCCCCCCTCCGAGTTTTAGGACTGCTTTGATATATCCCTCGAGTTTAGCCTCCAGAGGGATTGTACAAGGATGAAAGATTAGGTTTCTTACCTGTGCTAATCTTCCTTCTAGTAAATCTCCTCTGGAAACTGAACTCCCGCCCATCTGTTTTATAGAAACATAGAAACATAGAAATAGACGGCAGATAAGGGCCCACGGCCCATCTAGTCTGCCCACCTTAATGTCCCTCCCCTACCTTTGCCCTGTGAATAGATCCCATGTGCCGATCCCATTTGGCCTTAAAATCAGGCACGCTGCTGGCCTCAATCACCTGTAGTGGAAGACTATTCCAGCGATCAACCACTCTTTCAGTGAAAAAGAATTTCCTGGTGTCACCTCGTAGTTTCCCGCCCCTGATTTTCAACGGATGCCCTCTTGTTGTCGTGGGACCCTTGAAAAAGAAGATATCTTCCTCCGCCTCGATGCGGCCCGTAAGATACTTGAACGTCTCGATCATGTCCCCCCTCTCTCTGCGCTCCTCGAGCGAGTATAGCTGTAATTTGTCAAGCCGTTTTTCGTATGTCCGATTTGCAGGTCGCCTCTTCAGTAATTGGTAAGCTGCATTTCTGTCGTTAGCCAGCCTCACTAAAAATTACATGCGTATTCCCCTTTGTAAGGTTTAAGGGTTGGTGAGGTTTCCGGGTGGGGGTGCCCCTTCTGATCTTCAAGCTGTGTCTACGTTCCATAAATTTCCTATGTTTTGCTTTACATTATGTGTTTGATTACAGTTGGCCTTTTTTGGCCATAGTTTTTAGTGTAATAATTTCTTTAGCAGATTTGACTGGTAGCAGGAGTTCCCGCGCCCTCTCTTTCTTTTCTACTAACTGAGCATGACAGGAAACTCCCGGGCAGGTAGCCCAAAGCAGAGGGATCAAGTTTTAGTAGCCCTGCAGCAGAAGCTACCAGACATACAAGAACCCTCGAGTTCAGCCTTCAGAGGAGATTTACAAGAAGGAAGATTAGCAGAGGTAAGAAACCTAATCTTTCATTCACTTCCACTGCCATATCCAGCATCTCTTTGCCACTCTATCATCTTTCTTCTTGCTCTCTCTCTCTGCCTTGTGCCATAGGTTAAACCTCTCCATTCTCCTCCATGCAGCATCTCTCTCTTCCTTCCCTCCATTATCATGTGCAACATTTTTTTCTCCCCATATACCATCTCTCCTGCTCTCCTCCCTGTGTCCAACATTTCTCCCTCGCTCTTCTCCATGCATGTCTCCCTCCTCTCCACCATATGCAGAATTTCTCCCTCACCCCTTTCTGCTTCTGTTGCATCTCTCCCTTCCTCTCCTCCAACCCATGTCTAACATTTCTTCCTTTCTTCTCTTTCTCCCCGTGCAGCAGCTTTGCATCCCTCCCTCCCATCACCCTGTGCAGCAATTTTCCATCCCATACATCCCTCTGTGCAGCACTTCCCAACCGACACCCCTCCACATACACACCTTTCGATCTGATTTACTGTCAGGCTTCCTAAAGCAGCATCAGTGGTGGCCAGCTTTCTGTGAAATGGCAGAGGGACAGAGGGAAGGCCCCGGCGGGGCAGGCCACGAGAAGCCAATTCAGAGCGCTGCCACTGCTTGGTGTCCGCTGCTGGTTTAGGAGGTCTAGAGGTATGTCAGGTCTCACTGGGGGGGGGGGGGGTTGTTAGTTACTGATTCAGTGAGTCCAATTTTGGGGGTAAAAACTATCGATTTGAATTGGCAAATTGGACAGCACTAGTGAATACTTGGTAAGTTGGAACATAAGAAATTACTCCAAAGTCAAGATTGTATTATAACATGAAATTATAAAGAATTAAATGGCTTGAGTTGTGTATATGAATAGGTAGGGACCAAAAGTTTTAAAGGATTATTTAAAAAAATAATAATTTTAATAAGTAACAATGACTTTGGATTGGGAGGAGCTCTCTCCATGATCAAATTTGGCATAAGCTAGGGTAATCTAACTTAGTCAAAAGATTAGATGGTTCAATGTTAAACTGTAAATAGATGGTACAGTAATAAGAGAACGTATTAGAAGCTTATCAGTACTAAATGAAGAATTTTTAAATTGTTTATAAATACAGTTTTGAATGTTGTGCCAAACTGTTACAGCTTTATAGCCAAATGAAAATACCAATTTCTTCAGCTAAGTGTGTTTTCTGTCTTGTATATCCTCCATTTTTTTCCCTTTCAGTACACACTTTTAAACTCCATTTTTGTTAAGAATTGCTGAATTTCAGAGCTATAAAGGACATTGCTCACATATTATCTAGTTCAAATTTATCTAGACAAGGGAGATTTGTGTTACAATCATCTATCAAATTCTGTTTAGCCATTTTATCTATACAATCTGTCGGCCCACTCAAGAAATGGAGTTATACTCTGGAAGTAGAATACAGGAGTGGCTCATATCTCTAGCATTAGCTGGCATCTTTAGGAGCTGAAGAACATGTATAAAATAATACACTCACAAAACTAAAATACAGCTGGCTTGCAAACACCAAATAATAAAACATTGCTGATTAGGGGGGGTAATCATTTATCACAATTATAAAGGTAGCCTCAAAGACTCAACAAGAACTGATCCAAATCGGATGCAAAAGCAGTGCTCTTATAGAATATGGCAGCACTATGATTGGCCAGGTTAGACTGGAAAAAAAATGAGCAAAAAACAAAAACCTCAAAAAGAAAGGAAAATTCTCTTGCTCAGAAAATAAGTCAAACCAATAACATTAATATATGAAATCAATTTTATTTGGTCTCAAATAGTCCAAAATTATTTAGTCTTTGAGGCTGTGTTTATAATTGTGACAAATGATTGCCCCTCTAATCAGTAATATTTTATTACTCCGGTGTTTGTAAGCCAACTGTATTTTGTTTTTTGCGTGTGAATTATTTCATTGATGCTGGTCCCTGATATTATAGTTATTTCATTAGAATAAAATAATTTCCAGTGCAATAGGCATGTCATTCTAGACAAGCGGGTTATGTCCGCATGGCCATGGGAGCCAGTAAGGATGCTGCTCAGTACCGAGCAGCAGTGCCAAATCGTGCTCCTGCTCATGCTGCTCAGCAGCTGAAGAAATTCACGGCAGCTGGTTAGCTCCTGCCTGCTGCACTTCCACCAGGATCGGCAAGATGAGGTATGAGGCTAGGGCATGGGGCAGAGCCTGGCGGCGGCCTGCAATAATTCTGGGAGGGGGTGTATTGTTGGCTCGAATATAAACTGGAACCCCCATTTTTGGGCCCAAAAATCCTGGTTTATATTCGGGTATATATGGTATTACAGTATTTTAGATTTTTAGATATTTTTTTTTTTCTGGTTGCTTGAGAGTTCTGGTTAATTGAGTTCTGGTTAACAGTCTCTCCTGTATCTTGGTATTTTCCTTTACTCCAGCAAAATTTAATGAGCATCCCTTCATACTGTTGGAATTTTCTGGCTGTGGCTGTATTAGATGTTAAAAAAAATCAGTCTGGTAAAGTAAATATGTTTAAGGTTTTAGATGGATTTGGTTTAATAATCATTTTTATCCCAGAACAAGCAGACAGCATATTCTCACATGTGGATGACGTTATCCATGGAGCCCCGATACAGACGGCTTTAAAAGTGCATCACCACTTTAAGAAAGTTTGTGAACTACCTACACCACGTATGAGCAAGTGCCTTCCTGCCCAACGCCACTCGCAGCTCCACAGTTCTTAGTTTTCCGCGGAGCTAAAAAGTTGTGTTTTTTAAACATACGTTCAAATTTGATTTTGTCTTCCAGTTCATGTGTATTTTTGATGTATTTTTTTTTCTTCATCTTTTAGATACGTGTTTTATTTGAGAGGTTTTTGTTTTTTAAATAGCCCATCGAGGCCTCATCATGTTCCTCAGCCTTTGAATTCAATTTGGCTGAGGCAGTTTTTATGTCGATGTCCCAGCTGCTAACTGGTTTTAAAAAGTGTTGCAGGTGCCACACAAATTTCTTTTTTTTTTAAATCAAAATTTTATTAAACATTGTTCAATAAATATACAACAAATTATAAAAGCAAAAAACACATTATCAATATATTGTTAAGCTGCAGACTCGTAAATATGAGATAAAGGAGTCAGATGGAGTTGAATTTTAAAGTCTTACAGAATGCATCAAGAGGAGCCCTAGTCCTAGTAAAGCTGGAGATGTTATTTTGTTTAAAACACTATTATTTCTGATAATACAAAGATGATTCCACCAAGGATCCAAAAAGAAGACCAATTCATTTCTCCAGAAGTTAGATTCAAATCTTTAGACCAAGAACATAAGAACATAAGCAGTGCCTCTGCCGGGTCAGACCACAGGTCCATCCTGCCCAGCAGTCCGCTCCCGCGGTGGCCAAAAACAGGTCAAGGCCTGTCTGAATCATCAGAAGTGGCTCCCCTGCCACCTTGGTTTCCCATTTAAGTTCTGCCCTCCTATTGAAGTCCTAGCCCTCCGGTCTTGCACATGCACGACCAGGTTGGTTTACTCAGTACCCCACGATCCCTCTATCCCTCAGGAATCCATCCAATCCCTGCTTGAATCCCTGTACCGTACTCTGCCTGATCACTTCCTCCGGTAGCGCATTCCAAGTGTCCACTACCCTTTGGGTGAAAAAGAACTTCCTTGCATTTGTTTTGAACCTGTCTCCCTTCAGTTTCTCAGAATGCCCCCTCGTATTTGCTGTCCCCTTCAGTCTGAAGAATCTGTCCCTATCCACCCTCTCTATGCCCCTCATGATCTTGAAGGTCTCTATCATATCTCCCCTGAGTCTCCTTTTCTCCAGAGAGAAGAGCCCCAGCCTATCCAGCCTCTCGGCGTACGAGCAGTGTTCCAGCCCTTTTACCATTTTTGTTGCTCTCCTTTGGACTCTCTCAAGTACCGCCATGTCCTTCTTGAGGTGCGGTGACCAATACTGAACGCAGTATTCCAGATGCGGACGTACCATCGCTCGATACAATGGCATGATGACTTCCCGTGTTCTGGTTGTTATCATGCCATTGTATCGAGCGATGGTACGTCCGCATCTGGAATACTGCGTTCAGTATTGGTCACCGCACCTCAAGAAGGACATGGCGGTACTTGAGAGAGTCCAAAGGAGAGCAACAAAAATGGTAAAAGGGCTGGAACACTGCTCGTACGCCGAGAGGCTGGATAGGCTGGGGCTCTTCTCTCTGGAGAAAAGGAGACTCAGGGGAGATATGATAGAGACCTTCAAGATCATGAGGGGCATAGAGAGGGTGGATAGGGACAGATTCTTCAGACTGAAGGGGACAGCAAATACGAGGGGGCATTCTGAGAAACTGAAGGGAGACAGGTTCAAAACAAATGCAAGGAAGTTCTTTTTCACCCAAAGGATAGTGGACACTTGGAATGCGCTACCGGGGGAAGTGATCAGGCAGAGTACGGTACAGGGATTCAAGCAGGGATTGGATGGATTCCTGAGGGATAGAGGGATCGTGGGGTACTGGTACCAACACCAAACATCATCAAAGGAGATTGCCTCTTCTCTGTCAAGTTCTCGTAGAATTTTGTAGTTTTGATGCTTTCTTATTTCCAAGTAATAAAGAATGAGTAAATTTCTATCACTGATCCACATAGTTGGTGCTTACAGTGCCTTGGCCTGGAACACCGTGTTGAATCCTGAACGCTGTGTTCTACCCTGCAAAAACATACCATTATTAGTCGAAAGCTCCAACAAGAAAAGTTGTTCAGCACCGGTATGGATACTGAGAAAACATTGCAGCCCTCAACTTTGAAAACATCAATGTCGATGTTAGGGGACATCACTCAATTGGGTAAGCCATCTAAAAAGCCACCAGCTTCCCAATAGGTCTCAAAGGTCAACATTGCATCGAGTCCCTTGATAACGACCAAGCGATGAATGCTCTTATGTCTGGCCTCTCCAAAATCGAGGTGTGCATCCTCTTCACAGTCACCCTCGCCGAGGCCAGACAAGACACTGATGGTAACATAGTAGATGATGGCAGATAAAGATCCGAATGGTCCATCCAGTTTGCCCAACCTGATTTAATTTAAATTTTTTTTCTTCTTAGCTATTTCTGGGCAAGAATACAAAGCTCTACCCGGTACTGTGCTTTGGTTCCAACTGCCGAAATCTCCGTTAAAATCTACTCCAGCCCATCTACACTCTCCCAGCCATTGAAGCCCTCCCCAGCCCATCCTCTACCAAACGGCCCTATAAAGACTGGTACTGGTAGAACACCAAACAGTACTGGTGCTTTCGTATCGTGAAAAGCTCAAAGCACTTTTCCAAGTTAGTGACGTTCAAGCTTCTTGCACCAACACTGTCTCCATTGATACTGGTCCAGCCTAAGCATAAGGTCACCAGGTACTGCGATACCGATGCTGGATCTCCAGTACCACGCCGATGTTCCACTCATAAAAACAGCATGTCTCATCACAGATCCCGTTCTCCATCATGGTGTCGATCCAGTTCTTCAACACATCAGCGTTCTTCATCCTCTAGACGATCCAAGTCTGCTCAGCATCCATCCTCAGCTACTTTGAAGCATAAACACCGCTCTCCATCCCACTCTTCTAAGCTAAAAGGAAATCACATCATACATCGTCATCTTCATCAGATCAGCACCGGACTTGACGTCATCGATCCAGGTGCAGTCCTTCACCAAAAGACTTTTTTGACTTGGACTTAGTCTGACTCAGCAGATGATGTCCCTGAGTCTACTACAGAGGCATTCAATACTGGTATCCTTATTTCAAGAAAGATATAGCGGCACAAGGAAAGGATCAAAGAAGAGTGAACAAGATGATAATGGAGATGGAACTCCTATCGTATGAGGAAAGACTAAAGAGGTTAGGGCTCTTCAGCTTGGAAAAAAGAAAGCTGAGGGGAGATATGATTAAAATCTTCAAAATCCTGAGTGGAGTAGAATGGGCACAAGTGGATCGATTTTTCACTCTTGTCAAAAATTACAAAGATTAGGGGGGACACTCGATGAAACTGCAGGGAAATACTTTTAAAACCAATAAGGAAATATTTTTTCACTCAGAATAGTTAAGCTTTGGAATGCATTGCCAGAGGTTGTGGTAAAAGCGGATAGCATAGCTGGTTTTAAGAAAGGTTCGAACAAATTCCTGGATGAAAAGTCCATAGTCTGTTATTAAAACATGGGTGAAGCCTCTGCTTGCCCTGGATCAGTAGCATGTAATGTTGCTACTCTTTGGGTTTTGGCCATGTACTATTGATCTGGATTGGCCACCATGAGAATGGGCTACTGGGCTTGATGGCCCATAGTCTGACCTAGTAAGGCTATGCGTAGGTTCTTATGACACTACTTCTGAAAAGTCTCCACAAAGAGCTAAGTCTCCTACCAAAAGACTGTCTTTCACAAAATTTATTCGACAATTGGGCAAAGAGCTTCCAGTCAAATTAGAAGCTGATTCTGCTCATAGTGCTGTATATTTAGAGGCTTTGGACTAAGACGAGCCTCCTAAGGAACTTCTGCATCTACCATTACATGGTATTCTCAAGGAAACTCTTCATAAGAATTCCCTAAATATTATTGTGGCTCACAGATAATTGGGACTCTTTATACAAAATAATTTCTTCCCCTGGTTTTAACAAACCATAACTTCAGCATCAGTCTGTGGTGGTAGAGTTAACTTTTTGAAAAAATCTCCTCCATTTAAGGTTTATGCCTCTGTGCTGCCGGGACGTGAAGGACACACTATGGATAAGGTTGCCCGTCACCTATACCAAAACTCCACGTTGGCTAGCAAAGTCCTAAACTACAATTTCTATATTTCCTGTTATGTCAAGACACTGTCAAGAAATTGTCTTATTTTGATAAGAACATCCCTTCACAGCAATTACAGAATTTCAGTCACGTTTCTCCCACCCTTGCCCTGGCTAGAAGGTATATGGTGAGATCTGCTTATGATGCTTTGAATTGTCTTCTAGAGCAGTGTTTTTCAACCTTTTTACACATATGGACCGGCAGAAATAAAAAAAATTTATTCTATGGACCGGTATCGGTACATGGACCGGCGGTTGAAGAACACTGGGCTAAGTCGTGGGCCAGACCCCACCCATCTCTACCCAATGTTCACTCCAGACCACGCCCCCATAATAGTACTAATTGCACCTTGCACGTCTCTTGCCTCATCTGGAAGCCTTCCCTCTGGCGTTGCAACGTCAGAGAGAAGGCTTCCGGTTCAGGTGCAGGATGCTCGTAGGAGCCAATGCCCATAGGAGCCAATGCCCGTGGCTTTGTGCACTGAATCAGTTAGGAAGAGGGAGCTGGTTCGAAGATAACGCCACATCGATTGCACCGTGGACCGGCGGTTGAAGAACACTGTTTTGGGCCTGATGCACATGCTGGCCCTGTGAACCGGCAGGAAATTTCTGTGGACCGGCACTGGCCCATGGACCAGTGGTTGAAGAACACTGTTCTAGAGCCTCAGCAGTGTCAATGACAATGAGAAGTCTTGCATGGCTCAGAGTCTCTGATATGGATATAAATCTCCAGGATAGATTGGCTAACATTCCATGCTTGGGGGATGAGCTATTTGGTGATTCTATTGAAAATGCTACCCAAAAGCTCACTGACCATGAGAAACATTAGGATGCTTTGGTTAAATCTAAGCCTAAGCCTTCAACTTCCAAGTCTTTCAAGTATTTCTATTCCTATCAGAGACGTTTTTCTTCCAAACCTACTGATCCTACTAGACCACAGCAGAAGAAACAGAAACAACAGCGTCCTCAAAAAACCCAGACAGTAGCTCCCCAAAAGCCTGCTTAGTCTTTTTTATGTGCTTCTCGAGAGCAAAGCCGCTGTTCCTCTGTCCCAGCCTCTTGCTCAACCCATTGGAGGGCGGCTTCAACTATTATTATTCTTACTGGAAACTGATTACCACAAACTTCTGGGTGCTAACAGTCATTTGAGAGGGATATTCTCTTCACTTCACTGATATTCCTCCAGATAATCCTCCAAGAGAATCTTCTTTTCTCCCTCAGATGTCCCTTTTTCGGGAGATAGAATCCTTTCTTCTCAATACTATCGAAAGGGTTCCTCCTGCACAGAGGAACTGGGGGTTTTACTCCTGGTATTTTCTCGTTCTGCGTCCAATCTTGGACCTCAGGGGTCTCAAGTTTCTAGTGAAGAAAAAGTTTTGGATGCTATCCCTGGCAACTTTATATCCCCTCATAGATCACAAGGACTGGCTATGCTCTCTGAATCTGAAAGAAGCCTACACTCACATTCCAGTCCATCCAGCCTCCAGGCGATTCCTCCGTTTTTCAGGTGGCTCATCACCATTATCAATATAAAATACGAACCTTTGGCCTTTTATCCTCTCCAAGAGATTCACCAAGTGCCTGGTGGTAGTGGCAGCAGCACTACAGTATCAGGGCCTTCAGTTTTTCCCAACCTGGATGACTGGCTGATCAAGGACCCTACCTCGCAAGTGCCTGATAGTTCTCTTTCTTTAACAGTTGGGTTTCAAAATCAATTTTCCCAAATCCCAATTTCAACCATCTCAGGCTCTACAAGTCATAGAAGCTCTGCTTGACACCATTCACCTCAGGGCATTTCTGCCACAGCAAAGACAAGACAATTTGATTCAGCTTTGCACTCAGACTTATCTGCCATCAATCTCAGCCAGACAAATGATGGTACTACTGAGTTACATGGCTTCCAAGGTGCATGTTACTCCATTTGTGAGAATTCATCTTAGGATACCTGAATGGACTCTTGCATCTCAGTGGTCTCAAGTGCTCAAGCCACTCTCAACACATTAGTCACTCTTTAACTTTGACAGCCGCTGCAGCGGTGGATGAACTCTTTCAATCTGTCGAGAGGGTTTTTGTTCCATACTCCTCCTCATCAGAAAGTTCTGACAATAGACTCATCCACTTACGCTTGGGGAGCTCATCTGGACGGTCTTCGCACACAAGGTCACTGGTCTCCCCAGGACTGCCTGTGTCATATAAATCTGTTGAAACTCAGGGTGATCTACAATTCTCTCAAAGCTTTTCAGCACATTGTCACCAATACCATCCTTCTCATCCACACGGACAATCAGGTTGCAATGTATTACATAAACAAGGAGATACGGAGTCTCTCCGTATTTGTCAGGAGGTCCAGAAGATTTGGACCTGGGCCATTGCTCATTGTTCGCAATATATTCCTGAAAGCAATATATATTCAAGGGGAGTAGAATTCTATCTCTCTTTTTTTTTTTTTAATCTTTATTAATTTTCAAAACTAATACAAAGTGCCATAAATTATACATACATTCGTTACAAGATGAGCACTTAAATTCCATCAATAACAAAGACTATAATAAATATCCCTCCCTTCTCATTCAACAATTTGATCAAGAAATGAACTAAAAAATATATCCCCCCCTACTCACCCACCCCATCCTAGACATGTATAAAAATAAAGAAAAGATTTGAAAACCAATAAACTATGTTGAATCAACAAAGGATGTCAACGGGCCCCAGATCAAATTAAATACTTTGCTATGCCCCAGTATATCTGCATTCATCTTTTCGTATTTGTACCCTAAACATAAACTGGCCCACCAAAACGGAAAGTTGAGCCAATCACAATTCTTCCAATTGCAGGTTATCAACTGCATACCTATCCCTGTCATAATCAAGAAGAGCCTGCCTGTGTAGCGATCCATAGGAGGCTTTACATGCAGCAAAGTTCCACATATAACTGCCTCATACGTCAAATTCTCTTGCAGGCAGGCTCAGTGGTTACTCAGTTCTGCATCACATCTTCTCTCAGTGGGGGACACATCAGATAAACCTGTTTGCGTCCCCGCACAACCACAAACTGCTCCATTTTTGTTTCCGGCAGTATTCTTCATTGTCTGGAAGCGGATGCTTTCCTACTAGATTGGACTCACAAGTTTCACTATGCTTTTCCTCCAATCCCCCTCATTCTCAAGATGTTTGTCAAGCTTAAGCAGGAATCGGCCATCATGATTCTTATAGCTCCTCGGTGGCCCAGACAACCTTGGTTTTCCCTAATACTTCAACTCAATTTCCAATACCTATTCAAATTTCCCTTCTCTTCTCACACAGACTCATGGATCTCTTCTGCATCCCAATCTTCCAGTGTTGCACCTGTCATCTTGGTACCTCTCGGCCTAATATCAGCTGACCTTCATCTTTCTCAGCCTGTCGGACTACACCGCCTATGTTACAAACTTTTTGCACTGTATTATCGGTTTCCTGACGCAGGATCAAAACATGCCACGTCAGAACCTGCAAGCTAAGATAAGTTTGCTATTTAAGATTCTAACTATATGTGAATACAGTAGACTGTGTGGTACAGAGCGTTATGAGAAAATATATTATTCCTGATATCAACTAAAGTTTTTGAATATGCGATGATTGGATGGTGAGGCAGTAGTTTTGGGGGGGTTTCCCCCTGTTTATTGCCTTCGAGTCTCTGAGCATTAGTTTCACTACTAGTTGATACACTTTTCAAATATTGAGTTTTGCTCTTTACAAAAGTGATTTTCTATTTGATATGATACACTTCCTTTAATCACTCAATTTTTTAGAAGTATTGAGTTTAATGTACCCATTTGGATTCATTTGACAGATTAATTTTGGAAGCATCCAGGAAACCATCTACGCAGCAGTGTTACCAGCAAAAATGGACAGTTTTCCACTTGGTGTGCTCTTCATCATGAGGCTAAATCCACATCTGTATCTTCAGTATTGGAGTATCTTCTACATTTATCCAATTCAGGTCTCAAGACCACTTCAATTAGAGTTCATCTCAGTGCTATCAATGCTTTTCATAGACCAGTCGATGATAAACTTCTCACTGCTCATCCTCTTGTGTCCAGATTTATGAAAAGACTTTTCAGTGTCAAACCACCTCCAGTGTTTGGGATCTTAATGTGCTCCTTGCTGCTTTGATGAAGCTTCCTTTTGAACCAATGTCTACAGCTCATCTCAAGTACCGTACTTGGAAAGTGGTTTTTCATCTCCCTTACTTCAGCTTGACGAGTCAGTGAACTTCAAGCACTGGTTGCGGATTCTCCTTTCACAGTGTTCCACCATGATAAAGTGATGCTTCGCACTCATCCCAAGTTTCTTCCAAAGGTCATCACTGAATTCCACCTTAATCTATTGTACTGTTAGTATTCTTTCCTAAGTCTCATTCTCATACTGGGGAAACGGCTCTTCACACTCTGGACTGCAAACAAGCATTGGCCTACTATTTGCAGAAAACTTTACCGCTTAGAACATCTCAACTTTTTGTCTCCTTTGATCCTAACAAGTTGGGACATCCTGTATCCAAGAGAAAGACTGTATCTCTTTCTGTTATGCTCAGGCTGGGCTGCCACTGGGGAGTCATGTCACAGCCCACAAAGTCAGAGCTATGGCAGCTTCAGTTACTTTCCTTCGCTCATAGAAACATAGAAATAGACGGCAGATAAGGGCCATGGCCCATCAAGTCTGCCCACTCCAGTGACCCTCCCTATCTATCTTTCTGGATAGATCCCACATGTCTATCCCATCTGGCCTTAAAATCTGGCACACTGCTGGCCTCAAAAACCTGAAGTGAAAGACTATTCCAGCGATCAACCACCCTTTCAGTGAAGAAGAACTTCCTAGTGTCGCTGTGCAGTTTCCTGCTCCTGATTTTCCACAAATGCCCCCTTGTTGCCGCGGGACCCTTGAAGAAGAAGATGTCTTCTTCCACCTCGATGCGGCCCGTGAGATACTTGAATGTCTCGATCATATCTCCCCTCTCTCTACGTTCCTCGAGTGAGTAGAGCTGCAATTTCCCTAACCGCTCCTCGTACGGGAGCTCCTTGAGTCCCAAGACCATCCTGGTGGCCATTCTCTGGACCGATTCCAGTCTCAGCACATCCTTGTGGTAATGCGGTCTCCAGAATTGCACACAGTACTCCAGGTGCGGTCTCACCATGGATCTATACAGTGGCATAATGACTTCAGGTTTACGGCTGACGAAACTCCTGTGTATGCAACCTATGATTTGCCTTGCTTTGGATGAAGCTTGCTCCACTTGATTTGCAGACTTCATGTCTTCCCTGACAATCACCCCTAAGTCTCTTTCTGCTTCAGTTCTTGTCAGGATCTCGCCATTTAGGGTGTAAATCTTGCATGGATTTTGGCTTCCCAGGTGCATGACTTTGCATTTTTTGGCATTGAAACTGAGTTGCCAGGACCTAGACCAGTGCTCCAGTAGAAGTAGGTCATGCATCATATCGTCTGCCATTGCATTTTTGTCTGTTGTGCTTTTGCTCACTACATTGCTTAGTTTGGCATCATCGGTGAATAATGTTATTCTACCTTGGAGCCCTTCTTTCAAGTCTCTTATATAGATGTTGAACAAGATTGGGCCCAGGACGGAGCCTTGTGGCACTCCACTTATCACCTCTGACATTTCGGAGGGGGTGCCATTCACTACTACCCTCTGAAGCCTACCTCCAAGCCAGTTCCCAACCCATTTGGTCAATGTGTCGCCCAAACCTAAAGAACTCATCTTGCTCAGCAACCTGCGGTGTGGCACGCTATCAAATGCTTTGCTGAAATCCAGGTAGACGATGTCCAGGGACTCGCCAACATCCAGCTTCCTCGTCACCCAGTCAAAGAAGCTGATCAGATTGGATTGGCAGGATCTCCCCTTAGTAAATCCATGTTGGCGGGGATCCTGTAGATTCTCCTTGTCCATGATCCTATCCAATTGGCGTTTGATTAGGGTTTCCATTAGTTTTCTCACTATTGAAGTGAGACTCACTGGTCTGTAGTTTGCCATCTCCATCCTGGAGCCTTTCTTGTGTAGTGGAATGACGTTAGCCGTCTTCCAGTCCATCGGAAGAGTGTACTAAGCGAGAGATTGACGAGCGCGGATAGCGGTTCCGCCAAGACATCACCCAACTCCCTGAGTACCCTAGGGTGTAGGTTGTCGGGCCCCATTGCCTTGTTGACCTTGATTTTTGACAGCTCGCAGTAGATGCTGCTGGGTGTAAATTTGAAATTACTAAACGGGTCTACTGATTTAATCCTTGTCTGTGGCTGAGGGCCGATTCCCGGCACCTCGCGGGTGAAGACTGAACAGAAGTATTCATTTAACAGTTGGGCTTTTTCCGAGTCCGTCTCTACATAGTCTCCGTCTGGTTTTCTGAGACGTACTATCCCGCCTGAGTTCTTTTTTCTGTCACTAATATACCTGAAGAAAGATTTATCTCCCTTCTGGATGTTCTTTGCTAGAGACTCCTCCATGCGGAATTTGGCCTCCCTAACTGCCGCTTTGACGGCTCTTGACTTGGCCAGATATTCTACTCTGGAGTCCTGTGTCCCTGATTGTTTGTAAGAGATGAATGCTTTTTTCTTCTCTTTGATGAGGTCCGAGATCTCCATAGAGAACCACTGCGGCTTGTTGTTCCTACTCCGTTTGCTTACTGATTTAACATAGCGGTTTGTTGCTTCCTGTATGGTGGTTTTCAAAGTTGACCACATTTCTTCCACGCTGTCGGTGTCTGCTTGGCTTTGTAGCGCCTGGTGAACGAAGTCTCCCATGTCTTTGAAGTTTGTGTCCTTGAACTTGAGAACCTTGGTCAGTGTGGTAGATTTCGTGAAACCTTTCCTGAGATTGAACCATATCATATTGTGGTCACTGGAGGCCAAAGTTTCACCCACCGAGACCTCTGTGATACTTTCTCCATTGGTAAGTACCAGGTCCAAAATTGCCTGATCCCTTGTTGGCTCAAATACCAATTGCCTGAGTCTTGCTCCATTCAAAGAGTTTAATAGCTTCCTGCTGCTGCCGGAAGCAGAGGAAAGCGTGACTCAATCCACATCGGGCATGTTGAAGTCACCTACCAATACTGTATCCCCCCGCAAGGTGATATTCTCTATATCTCCGATTAATTCCATATCTAGGTCTTCTTGATGTCTTGGGGGTCTGTATACTACGCCAAGATACAGGCATTTGTCCTTCCCTCTGGCCAAATTTACCCAAAGGGATTCGCTCAACTCCTATTGATGAAATCTGTAAAGCTGCTACTTGGTCCTCAGTTCATACATTCACATCACACTATTGTCTGGAATCTTATTCCAGATGGGATGGTCAATTAGGCCAATCTGTAAAGCTGCTACTTGGTCCTCATTTCACACATTCACATCACACTATTGTCTGGAATCTTATTCCAGATGGGATGGTCACTTAGGCCAAGCGTATTGCAAAATTTATTTTACCAGTGACCAACTCTCCCTCCATCCCATCATAGTAAGCTAGGGAGTCCCACATGTGAGAATATGCTGCCTGCTTGTCCTGGAATAAAGCACAGTTACTTACAATAACAGCTTATTCTCACAACCCACCCATTTCCCCTGGTTGGCTTCTTAGCTTGCTTATAGAACTGAGGAGCCGTGAGCAGCATCAGGCGGGAAGGAACTCACGCATGTGGGCAGTTCGCAAACTTTCTTAAAGTGGCAATGCACTTTTAAAGCTTTCCATACCAGGGCTTTGTGGATGACGATACCCACATATGAGAATATCTACCTGCTGTCCCTGGATGACACCTGTTACGGTAAGTACTAGCAGGCAACATATTCTCAAACATGGGGTGACATCATCCGTGGCGCCCGGTACTGACAGTGGTAAAAGTGTATTGCCACTTTAAGTTTTTAGAAATTTTGTGACTGCCCACACCACACATGCGCAAGTGCCTTCCCTCCCAACTCCAGCTTGCAGTACCTCAGTTCTTCATTTTCTGCAGAGCAAAGTGGTGCTTTTATCTGGACTCTGTCCAGTATAAACATTACCTTCTTGTCGACGACTTTTTTTTCTTGACTTTTGCCACTTTTTCTTTATCTTTATTTTGTTGTCTTTGACTGTAGAAGTAAAAAAGAAAAATTTTGTTATTTTCTGTTTTCTTTTTGCAGTCGGGCCTTCAGCCCTCTGTTTTTTCTATCTCAGCTTTCTATTTTTCTTTTCTCTCACCATTGAGTTTATCCTTGCCACTAAGATTTTTCCATCCATGTCAAAATCTTTGAGCGGTTTTAAGAAGTGCTGTCGGTGTCATTACCCTATCTCTATCACTGACCCGCATAGTTGGTGTTTGCAGTGCTTGGGCCCTGACAATCGGGTAGATACCTGTACGCGTTCTACACTGCAGAAAAGCTCATTGAAGGCTTGCCGCATCCAACAAGAGAAGATCTTTGGCTCAACTATGGACTCTGCATCACCGACATCGGATGTTGTTCCAGCTTCTGGGAAGCCTGCTAAGAAGCCATACCTTCCCAGCAAGCGTTGCAGGCCTCTACAGTAGTGAGTCCCTCGATACAGGCCAAGCATCGATGCCAACACTCTCCTTCGGTGCAGGCTTCGTCTTCAGGACATGAATCTTCTTTGAGGTCACCCACCCCACCTACCCCTTGGCACCCTGCTGCACCAATTGTAACGGCTATTGACCAAAGGGTACCAGTGCAAATCTTAAAGGAACAACTCAAATGAGTTTTTCCACAGGATGCTCGGTCACATGTTCAAATTGCACTTGACACCAGTGCTTACATCGACTCCCTCAGTACCTGCCCAGCCTAAGCATTGCATTTCAAAGCTGTATGGTACTGATGCCAGGTCTACACCGACACTCTGCTTCCTGTCAGCGCTTTTCAAGTTTATTATAAATTTGATTGATCGCTTATTCAAAATTCTAAGCGATGAACATATCAGTAAAATTACAAAAATTAAGGGGGCAACAAAACAAACAAAGAACTAAACCTTACAAAACATATTGAAGACTAACTTTACAAACATATTAAAACAAGAGGAAAGAATGGGAAAAGAAATACAAATTGTTGATAGAAGAGAAGACAATTATGGTAAAAAAAAACAAAAAACAATAGGAAGGGAGAGAACAATGAACCTCAGAGAAGTTATGGAATTGGAATGAAACTCCTAGTCAAGCTTTCTAATTATCAAATGCATCCTTAAAAAGAAAGCTTTTTAGTTTTCCCTTAAATTTATCCAAATTGTTTTCTTCCCTTAAGTAAATAGGGAGGGAATTCCATGTTTAAGGAGCTGTGACAGAAAAGATGAAATGCCGCCGTGTGTTAATAATTTCAAGTGAGGGAATAACTAGTAAATGTTGATCATTGGACTTCAGTAGTCTAGTTGAGGCATAAGAAATCAATGATTTGTACATGAAAGCTGGAGTTTTGTGTAGCAAAGATTTGAAGGTAAGAAGACTTAATTTATACATTATATGGTGCACGACTTGGAGCCAGTGCGCTTTCTTAAGAAGGGGAATCACGTGATCGAATTTCTTAGCTTTTGTTATAAGTTTAATTGAAGCATTTTGGATGATCTAAAAACGTCTGATTTCATTTTGGGCTATTCCCTTGAATAGGGCATTACAATCATCGATTTTTCAAATAACTTTGGACATAGAAATTTTGAAACTGAACGGATTTGACGAAGTCTGTAGAAAGTTGATTTAACAATGTTACTAATGTGATCATGATAGGTTAATTTATCGTCGAAGATTATCCCTAAGATCTTAATGCTACTTATCAACTGTAAAGTGGTACCCTTAATAGAGATTGGAAAAATAAGTTTAGAACTATCTTTACAGGGAAAGAACATGACATTTGATTTTTTAACATTAAGAACTAATCTGTTAGCATCAAGCCACTGGTGAATCTGTTCAAGTTTCTTATTAATTGCTATTGTTTAGAGAAAGTTATTGGGATCAAGCGGATGTATAAGCTGAATATCAGCGTAAGCAAATGGATTGGCAGAGAGTCATGAGGGGTGCAAGAAAAGTATTAAACAAAAGTGGTTAAAGAATGGACCCTTGTGGAATACCATATGTTGCCGAGAAACTTTTGGAAGTTGTATTGTTGAAGGACACAATTGAAGAGCGATTTCCAAAGTAAGATTTAAACCGAAGAAGAACCTGATCCGTAATGCCTATAGACTGAAGTCTATCTATAAGAAGATTGTGGTCAATTGTGTCAAACGCCGATGAAAGATCGATAGAGATCAGAAGGACAGATGTATGATGATCCATAAAGTAAAGTATGGAGGTAGACATGCCAATCAACGAATGTTCAGTAGAGTGATGCTCTCTAAGGCCTGTTTGATTTGGATGTAAAAGATTTGTTTTTTCTATGAACTCTGATACTTGATTAAATACCACCTTCTCAGTCAGCTTTGCCAAGAAGGGGATATTTGCAATTGGCCTATAATTGGATTGTTCCTCAGAATTGATTTTTTGATCCTTAATAATGGGATGAATGACTTGTTTCCTTCCATGCTTTGGGCATAATGCTTTGTTGGAGACTCATTGATTAAGGCAAGGATGAAAGGACCGAAAACTGCAAAATAACGTTTAAGAATGAAAGGGGGGATTGATTCTGCTTGGGAACCCTTAGTATTAATGGTTTTAATAAGGGATTCAATCTCCATAAGATTAGGTAAATTAAATTGTGAGCATTTTGAGGTTAATGATGACCTTGGCTCAGTTTGGTCTTGATCTGGTATGGAATGCTGATTCATGGTGAGATTTTTCCTGATGTTATTAACCTTGTCTATAAAATAAGTTGCAAGTTCCTGGGCAGTAGGCAGGGTATTAGTTATTTGATTTTGTTTTTTGGTTGTAGAGGTAACCGATTTTAAAATAGAGTAAAGCACAGAGATGTTTTTAGCTTTCAAAATATGGCTTGAATAGTATTTCATTTTTGCCTGATTTATTTTTGCTTTATACAAATTTGAATGTTCTTTAAATTTTTCAAGATTGATCTGAGTCTTATCTTTTCTCCACCTACGTTCTAGAGATCGAAGTTGTTTTTTGATAAGAACAAGTTCTGCCGTAAACCAGGGATTTGAATGTTTTTGTGCTGAAATGGATCTTATTTGAGTCGGCGCTAGTTCATCTAATAGAAGCTTTGTGGATACATTCCATTGGGATAGGAAATCATCCAAAGAGCTGGCCTTTAGGTCTGAAAGATTTAATTTAAAAATTGAGGTAATTGATTTAAAGATAGGTTATTAAAATCTCTATACTTAATGGTCTGATGTATTGCGTGCACTTTGGTAAATGAAGTTATATGGGTTATAGAGATTAAATAATGATCTGACCACGGGACTGTTCAGGAAGGGTCCTGTTAGGTAATTACCAGTTGCAGAGGAAAAAATTAAGACCATATCAATTGTATGTCCTGCTTGATGCGTTGGACATAGTGGACATAAATCAAGCTGGTTAATGTGAGAAAGAGTTTCTTTAGTGTAAATATTGCTAAGATCGTCAAAATGGATATTAAAATCACCAAGGATCAAGGGACTTGTAGAAGAGAAACCAAAATCAAACAGAAGTGATTGTAGTTGAGTGAGATTTTCACAATTGATTGGAGGGGGTAAATAAATAAGAAGCGCGTCTAATTTTGGTCTAATCTGTAGAGTGAATTGTAGGAATTCAATTGAAGAGTTTGCTGGGGAGTATTCAGTGCCTAATGCTACCGAATCACGAAAAATAACTGCTAACCCTTCTCCACGCTTTAGGCGGCGATGGTTATAGAGAAAGAAGAATCCAGGAGGACAGGTGTAGGAAAGATAAGCTTCTTCCCCTTCAGTAAGCCATGTTTTAGTTAAACATAATATATCATAAGAACCTTGGACAATTAGATCTTTGAGTAGGTTATATTTGGTTTTAAGGGAGCGGATATTAATTAAACCTATTTTGATTTGATTGCTCAATGGGTCTAGTGAAGTCGCGTTTGTATTAAGGGAGATTATTTGATGAGGTACCAGAGGAATATCTAGACGCTCCATGGGTCGAAGAGAGGCAGAACTTCTAACTGACTTAAATGGTCGATGCCCACAAATAGCAGGGATAATTGAGGGGAGACTATCCATTTTTTAAAAGCTATTAGAATTAAGCAAACAAACTGAAGCGTGTTCTAAATTAAAATGAACCGGATAAAAATTTAAAGAAAGGAGTAAAGATGACACCAAAAGTAAAAAAACGTTTTTAAAGGACTAAATAAAATCGCTGAGTTTTCCCTGGCACCCAGTAATCGCACACAAAGGAGCGCATTAAGGAGCAGGACCTGCTCCTTAAGCGTGCGCCTTTGCAGTGTGTGCCACAAGGAGCCTGAATTTAAATGACATGTACCGGTTTCAGGGGGCGGAGTCCACAACGAGAAGCCTTGAGTAAGACTGTTGAAATGAAATTAAAAACAGGATAAAAATAACAACATAGATCCTCGAGGCATAAATCCTCCTCGAGGCATCAACGATCTACATTGAAATATCAATGGTCTGCATCAAAGCACCAGTGCTCTTCATTGAAGCATCAATGGTCTACCTCGAAGCATCATTATTCTACCTCGAAGCATCATTGTTCTCAGTCACGAAATAAATGATCTTCGTGCCATTCCTCATCCTCCTTGGATTGGAACCGAAGACATTGAGACAGTTCTTCTCGCCGTTCTCATTGGTCACCTGGGGCTTATGACTCTGACCTTTCTCGGGGCCACACTGACTTTGAATGTGAGTCTACTTTATCTGCTCCTGAATCATATGGAATTCTTTCAGATCCGTCTCCTCCTCCCCCTAGAACATGGGTATCAAAGTCCCTCCTCGAGGGCCGCAATCCTGTTGGGTTTTCAGGATTTCCCCAATGAATATGCCTGAGATCTATTAGCATATAATGAAAGCAGTGCATGCAAAGAGATCTCATGCATATTCATTGGGTAAATCCTGAAAACCCGACTGGATTGCGGCCCTTGAGGAGGGACTTTGACACCCTTACCCTAGAAGGTCTCTGCCTGAAGGACTTTCATTTATTAGATATATTAGACAGTTGGGAAAGGCTCTCCCTGTCAAGTTAGAGGCTGACACTAAATCCAGAGCTGATCTGCTTGATGACTTGGATTTCAATGAACCTCCTAAGGAGCTACATAAATTGTCCTTACAGGGTCTCATCAGAGGCAGTCTTCAAAAATTGGGAGACTCCTTTTTCTGTCACTATAGCTCCACTTTAGATTGATTTCCTCTACAGAATAATATCATGTTTTTGAATGGAAAATTAATAAAGATTTTTTTTTTTTTTTTTTAGAATAATATCCAGTCCAACATCAATCATTGCTTGTAGAATCAACCCTTAAAGATCCAACATCTCCAGGGTTTATGCCTCAGCACCACCAGGATGGGAGGGGAGGACTATGAATAAATTTGGTTGTCATCGTTACAAAATTCTATGTTGGACAACAGAGTTCTAAATTACAACTTCTACATGTCCTTCTACCTTAAACATCTGGCAAAGAAGTTGGCTGATTTTGAACAACATTTCCCTCAGATGTCTTGAAGATTTTCAGCATGCTGCTCACAGTATCCTGCAAACAAGAAAGTATATGGCAAGAACTGCATTTGATGCATTTAAACTAACGTCAAGAGCTTCGGCCATGACTTTTGCTATGAGGTTTCTTGCTTGGCTGCGAGTTTCTGACATGGATATTAATCTTCAAGATTGCTTAGCCAACATCGCATGTCTTGGTAAAGAACTCTTTGGCGACTGCGTAGAGGCAGACTTCTCAAAAGCTTACCCAGCATGAGCAGAACTGGAACTCTTTGAACGTATCTAAATCTAAGAGTCAACAATCTAAGCTTGCTGCAAAACCGGCTTCTTATTCCTACAAGAGAAATTATCCAGCATCCTCTTCTACAAAGCCTCCACCACAGAAGAGACGAAAACAACAGAGACCTCAGAAGTCTCAGTCTTCGGCCCCTCAAAAACCAGCTCAGTCTTTCTGATGTGCTTTTAGAGAACATGGCCAAAATTTTTCCTCTTCAGTCTCTTCCCCAACCCATTAGAGCTCGACTGCAATTGTTTCATCAGCATTAGGCTCTCATCACGATGGACTCTTAGGTCCTCAAAGTCTTCAAGGAAGGTTACTCTGTCCATTTCGTGACCATTCCTCCAGACAACCCTCCAAGAGAGTCATCTTTCACCTCTCAGCAGACAACCCTTTTTCTTCAGGAAATTGAAGCTCTGCTTCAACTTAAGTGCCATAGAAGTGGTTCCTCCTTCTCAGAAAAATCATGAGTTCTACGCCAGGTATTTCCTAATTCCAAAGAAGACAGGAGGTCTTTGTCCAATTCTCCACCTCTGAGCCTTAAACAAATATCTAATCAAAGAAAAGTTTTGCATGCTATCTTCTGGAACGAAACGATTGGCTGAGCTCTCTAGACCTCAAGGAGGCCTACACACACATATCCATACGTCCTCTGCACAAAAATTTCTGCAGTTTCGAATAGCAAATCAACACTTTCAGTACAAAGTCCTGCCATTTGGCCTAGCTTCCAAGAGTATTCACCAAGTGCCTAGTGGTCAAGGCTGCAGCCCTTCGTACTCATGGGCCGCAAGTGTTTCCATATCTAGATGACTGGCTAATAAAAGCTACATCTCCTCAAGCAGTACACTCGACAACACAGTTGACGATAACTTTTCTTCAGCTTCTGGGTTTCAAAGTCAACTTGCCAAAGTCGCAGCTTCAACCCTCTCAATATCGTTCGTCTAGGGCAGTGGCCAGCAAACCCGCGGCTTGCAAGCTGCATGCGGCTCTTTAGCCACTTGAGTGTGGCTCCTCATGTGCCTAGGGCCCGAAACTGTCAGGGGGGCCCTAGGGCAGCTACCCTGGACCCCACAGATCCATGGGGCCCTGCGATCCAAACTTCTTTATTAAACACCTAAATTTTCCTTTTCAGAGGGGCCCCAACTTAGCAGCCGTTCTCACAAACTGCCCAGCTTTCCTTCTGTGGCAATCTGCCCTGTCAGAAATGGGAAGTTGCGGCAGAGGGGAAACTGGGGCAGCCATCAGCAGCTTGTGAGAACAGCTGCTGTGTCGGGGTCCTTCTGTAAAGGAACATTTTGGCTACGGGGGGGGGGGAGGGGGAAACAGCAATTTCTTGCTTTACCTACTGCTCCTCCTCCCCTGTACTGTCCAGCTTTCCCTCCCCTGCTGGCCAGAACTCCTCATCTTTCCCCCAAGAAATTCAACAGTTTTCCTTCCTCCCTCTTCGGCTGTACCAGCAGGTTAGTTTGTCTGCACAATACTCGCTGCTGCTGTGCACCCTCAGATCTGGCTCCTGGCAAAACAAAGAGAGTTAGGATACAGCTGCAAATACTGAAGATTTTAAAGTATAACTTTCTTTCGGCAGTGTCTCCTATTGAAACCCCCTTTTCTTTTAATGGTTAATCGCCGCATGAGTTTTGTCGCCAGTGTAACGTAGCGCATGCTCTTTGTCTCACATGCTGTGCTGCACAGACTTAATGGGATTTTCCTCTGTCGGGCGGATGGAGAGTGGCGGGAAAGAGAAAACCTACTTGAAAACAACAGTTATTTTTAGCTCCTCTCTGCAGGTACCGGACTGCATAGGTAGGATTGGGTTGAGAACCCCTGCACTTAACTGATTTTCTCCCTGACCCCCCTCCCACCCACCCCCCACCCCCGAAAAATTCTTTTTATTTAGGAAACAGAATCATCTTCTGTAGATCTAAAAAAAATTTCTCTTATGTCTTTAATTTTCATGTGCTGTCCACTTATTTGCTTTTCTGTTAAAAATAAAAATGTCAAATTGTGAGACAAAACACAATTAGTAGTTCTGTCCCTGATCCAGCAAAGCTCAAAGAAGGCATCAGTTGAACATTTTTATTTTTAACAGAAAAGCAAACAGGGCAGCTGCCCTGGGCTCCACAGATCCAGGGGACCCTGCGGTCCTAATTTATTTATTAAACATCTAAATTTTCCATTTCATAGGGGCCCCGACATGGCAGCCGTTCTCACAAACTACAGGTGGCTTCCCCGAAGCTTTCCCTCTACGCCAATCTGCCCTGTTGGAAACGGGAAGTTGCAGCAGATGAAAAACTTTGGGGCAGCCACCGGCAGCTTGTGAATACAGAATGCTGTGTTGGGGCCCCTCTGAAGAGGAACATTCTGGCTACCGAGATGCCAGGGCATGGAGGAAAGGAGGACGGTATGCCAGACCAAAGGAAAAGGAAGGAGGTGATATCAGAGCATGGATTGGGGATGGAGAGATGAAGGAAATGAGAGAGATGCCAGGGAATCAGGGAAAGAAGGAGACAGATGCCAGACCATGGGGTGGGAAGGAAAGGAGAAGAGAGAGATGCCAGAGCATAGGGGAGGGGGGTAGTGACTGAGAAAAATGGAGAGGTGGCAGAGCTGAAATGAATCATGTACAAAGGAGAGAAGGGGCACAAGATAGTTTATGGAAGAAGCATAGAAAGAAGGAAGATGCAATATAGAACGGGGAGAGGGCGAACAGTGGATGGCAGGAGCAGAATGAGAGGGCAGACATGGAAGGGGCTGATGCTGCATAGAAGACAGAGAGGACAGATGCTGGCTGGAAAGAAGTGAGTGAGGACAAGATGATTAAAGCAGAAACGACAAAAGGTAGAAAAATATTTTTTTGTCATTAAATAAAATTATTATTATTATTATGATATCTGGTTTTATTTAATGTTAGTACCTAGTTTAAACTGACTCCTAAAAACATGGTTCTTGAAAAGAAATTTGGCTCTCAAAAGAAATCTTAATCATTGTACTGCTGATCTTTGGCTCTTTTGACTAATGAGTTTGCCGACCACTGGTCTAGGGCATTTCTGCCTCAACAAAGACAAGACACATTACTTCATCTTTGCACTCAAGTATCTACTCTACAAACAATCTCAGCAAGACAGATGATGCAACTCATAGATCACAAGGCATCCACAGTTCATTACCCCTTTTGCAAAACTTCATCTCAGAACAGCTCAGTGGACTCTAGCATCTCAATGGTCTCAAGCTGTCAATCCCTTGTCTCAAAAGATCATAGTCACCTCACCTCTTTATCAATCCCTTCGGTGGTGGATGGATTCGTCATATCTTTCCAGAGGTCTGTTGTTTTACGTCCCTCCACATCAGAAAGTAATCACTATGGATGCATTCATGTATGCTTGGGGTGCTTCATTTAGACAGTCTTAGGACACAAAGTTGGTCTGCTCAAGAGAAGACACTCCGCATCAGTTTGTTAGAGCTCCGAGCAATTCGAAATGCTCTCAAAACCTTTTAAGAGAGTCTTTCCAACCAAGTACTCCTTGTGTGAACAGACAAGTAGCGATGTTCATCATCAACAAACAAGGAGGAACAGGCTCTCTTCCTCTCTGTCAAGAGGCAGAATACATATAGGACTGGACAATCACTCGAAACATATTTCTCAAAGCCATATATGTGCAAGAAAAACTGAATACTTTAGCCAATAAACTCAGCAGATTTCTTCAGCCTCGCAAGTGAATTCTCAACTCCAAAGTATTACATCACATCTTATTATGGGGGATTCCTCAAGTAGACCTGTTTGCATCTTCCCACAATCACAAATTGCCTCAATTCTGCTCACGGCATTTCCACCAATCCCTCTAATTCTCAAGACCTTAGTCAAGCTCAAGAATGAATCAGCCACCATGATCCTGATAGTTCATTGGTGGCCCCGACAACTTTGGTTCTCCCTTCTACTTCAGCTGAGTTCCAAGGATCCAATTCCCTTACAAATCTTTCCATCTCTGCTCACTCAGTCAAGGATCTCTGTTACATCCCAACCTGCAATCTCTGGTACCTCTGTCTGACTCTAGCAGATTTTAATCTTTCTAACTCAGTAAAAGCCATTATAGCTGCTTCCAGAAAACCACTTACTCAGCAATGCTATCAACAGAAATGGACTCTCTTCAATTCGTGGTATACTCTCCATTATTTAGATGCTTCCTCCTCTTCTCTCCCTTCAGTGTTGGATTATCTTCTCCATTTATCCAATTCTGGACTGAAAACCACTTTGATCAGTATTCACCTCAGTGCTATTAGTGCTTTCCACATTCCTGTCAACAATAAATCTCTGGCAACTCATCCTCTTGTTTACAGGTTTATGAAAGGACTATTCAACTCCAAACCTCTGCTCAAACCGCCTTCAGTTGTCTGGGATCTTAATGTAATTCTCACCAGTTTGGTGAAGCCACCATTTGAACTTCTGGCATCTATTCATCTTAAGTTTCTTACTTGGAAAGTAGTCTTCTTGATCTCTGTCACTTCAGCTCATTGAGTGAGTAAGCTTCAAGCATTAGTTTATGATCCACTGTACACAGTATTTCATTTTCCGGACCCATCCAAAATTCTTTCCAAAAGTAGACACGGAATTTCACCTTAATTCAGTGTGTTTCAGTCTTCCCAAAGCCTCATAGCTCTTCATAGATTGGACTGTAAGCGTGCCTTGGCTTACTACATACAATGGACTAAGCCACACAGGACTTCACCTCAACTATTTCTTTTATTTGATCCTAACAGATTGGGCTGGCCTGTAAGCAAGAGAACTAGTTCCACATGGCTAGCAGCCTATATTTCCTTCTGCTATGCTCAGGCTGGGCTGCAGCTCAAGGGACATGTTACAACACATAGTCCGAGCTATGGCAGCATCAGTAGCTTGCTTATATTCCACTCCCATTGATGAAATTTGCAAAGCAGCTACTTGGTCCTCAAACCACACGTTCACATCTCACTGCTGTCTTGAATCCTATTTCAGGTGAGATGGTCATTTTGGCCAAGCAGTATTAACAGAATTTATTTTCATCTTAATGGTCAACTCTCCCTCTATTCCAATACACAAGTGGTCTCAAACTTGCGGCCCGGGAGCCATATGTGGCCCACCAGGTACTATTTTGAGGCTCTCGATATGTTTATCATAATTACAAAAGTAAAATACAACAGTTTCTTGATCACATGGCTCTTTAGTTATAAATGACAATATTATTATTAAGACTTAGCCAAAAGGAAAGATTTAGAAACTATAAAGAGTTTTACCTCATGCAAAGTTGTTATTTCTTTTATAAGACATTAACCATTTTTTCTGAGGCCCTCCAAGTACCGACAAATCCCAAAATGTGGCCCTGCAAAGGGTTTGAGTTTGAGACCACTGTATTACACTAAGCTAGGGAGTCCCACATGTGAGAATATGCTGCCTGCTTGTCCTAGGATAAAGCACAGTTACTTACTGTAACAGGTGTTATCCGGGGACAGCAGGCAGATATTCTTACATCCCACCCACTTCCCTGGTTGGCTTCTTAGCTTGCTTACGGAACTGAGGTAGTATGAGCCGGCGTCAGGCAGGAAGGCACTCAACCCATGCACAGTGCAGGCAGTCATGAAGTTTCTAAAAACTTAGTGGCAATACACTTTTACCACTGTCTGTACCGGGCTCTGTGGATGATGTCACCCCACATGTGAAAATATCTGCTTGCTGTCCCCAGATAACACCTATTACGGTAAGTAACTGTGTTTTACAGAGTGGTTCTAGTAGGGGTTTTCCCTTTCAATCAACAAGTCACCTCTGTGTGGATATTTGCTTCTCTGTTCTTTTTACATCAATTATATAAAAGTCCCTATGGTTGCTATTGTAAGAATTAGTTTGTTTTACCTGAATGAAGAGTTTCATCTAGTAAATACGTGTATATTTGGAATCTTAGTTTGTCTTATTTTTTCTCTGTATTTTGTTACATAGGCTTACAGAGTAGAGCCATTAATACTCAAACATTACAGCAACATTGCACCTGTCCAGATCCATTGGTACAATACAACAAATCCTATACCTTACAAGCACCTCAAGATCAGCTTTCTCAACCAACCCAAAGAAACTACCTCGGTCTCTGAAACTGAAAACATATCAAGTCCAAGTACTTCACCAGTCCTGCCTCGACGACATTATGGTGAATCAATAACAAGTATATTAGGTAAAGTTTTAACATTTGTTTCACTACTAGTTTAATTAAAAGCTATCTTTGATGGTCATATTAATCCTCAGACATGCAGCTTTCCAAGTTGCATATGGGTCACGTGATGATTTTGTTTTAATAAACAAGTTCTACCAGAAATTTATGAAAACAACAAAAGTCCTTTTTCACTACTTGTGCACAGAAGTTCCCAATCATTAGATGCCTTCTATTTTCCTGTTGCTCTGCAGACCCGAAGAAGTTGATCTTTAATCTTTTGTCTAAACTCTTCCAGAATGACCTGTTAAGGCTGTCCAGAGAAACCTAAACTTGGAAAAACTGTGTGAATTGAAGTTTTTCCCATGAATTTGATTGTGCTTGATCAGAAAAAAAATTTTAAAGCCCATCCTGGGGTCGCTCAAAGCCACTGATTACATAAAGCTCAGTTTTTCTTAAAATTTGCTATTTTGCTTAATGAAGCAAATTTCTTGGTATTATAGCTATAACATATGTTTTCACACTCAGCAATAATACATTGATAAAGAGACTTTTTATGCAAAATATCTAGCAGTATTTTATTAAATGAACTTCATTCTGTTACATCTCCTCAGGAAGTCCGTATATATGAGTGTTCAATGCAAACCAGTTCTCACAGAAGTGTGATACAGCTTTCAATACCTCCCACATTGCCAGTGGAGTATAGTGTTCTATTCAGTTTTTCCTTTTGCGAGCGAACCGTGCAGTGTTTCTGATCTACTCTTTTTAATTTTTCTCTTTTTTTGTTTAACGTTTGTTTTTTGGGTGGTTTCAGTTCCCTGAGACCCCTTACTTAGGGGTTCTCTGCTTGAAAAAGAACACAGGTTCTGCAAGGTCGGACAGCAGCTCTACAAGGCAAGCCTTCGGGTGGAGCCAGCCTTCTGTGTGTCACGTCAGGGCTTGGGGTCTGTTCCCTTGGGTGCCAGCTTACCTTCTAAATTTTTCAGAGGCTTCAGTGCAGGCTGAGGGTGCTCTCAGGGTATCAGGGTGCCAGCTTGTACTTCCCGCACCCATCGCGCTTTGATGTTCCATGGTGATGAAGGTCTTGGTCAGAGTCATTCTGACTGGCAGCCCGAAAATATCAAGGTTTGGGGTCATTTGGAGAAGTTTCTGAGGCAGAAAGTCCTTTCCATCAATTTCGGCTGCAGGAAAAGCTGACAGGCAAGCACTGCAAAGAATTGTAAGTACAACCCCATTATTTCCTATGTGAAAATCGAGAGGATGGATGTCTAAAAAAGTCATTTTTAATGGTTTCTAAAACCCCTATTTCCACGTTTTTGGTTTTTGTCTCCATGGGACACTTTTGGTGCGATTTTTCTGGTGTCAGCCATCTTGAATTTTAAACAATCTTTTTTTCTGATGCCTCTATCTGCCTCAAAACCCCTCAATATTTTCAGAAATTGATAGGGATGGACTCCTCAGGATGTGCGAACTTGAATTTGAGTCATTTGCACTGGATTGCCGGCAGAGGTGCATCCATGTACTGCGTGCCGAGGCACACATGAGGGGGCAGGAGCTTCAGGCTTTTCTCCATCCATGTCTTCCAGGGTTGGGGAACGGTCCTCGCCTGGGAGATGAGGAGAAAATACCACCCAGCACCCAAAACTGCCAATGTCGCGAAATACAAGCACATAGAGTCTGTAGAACCCACAAAAGCCACGCCAGAGGTCCATCAGGGGCCAGTTATTGTCCCTGTGCAAGAGTTCTCCATGGAATAATTAATAATAGTAGTAGTAAAGGCCTGAGAGAGAGAGTCTGCCACCTCCTCCCCCAACAGTTTATAAAACTCATTGCGAAACCTATCCTCCCCAGGTGCCTTCAACATGGTTCTTTGCGAAATGGCCAAATAGACCACCTCTGGCATAATAGGGGCCTCCAACTTTGCTTTCTCCTACAAGGTCACCCTGGGATACGTTATATTCTGGAGCTATTGAGAAGCTCTCAGTTCCTCTTCGTCTTGTGCTGCATATAAACATCTGTAATACTGTTGAAAGATCTCACATATTTCCTGATCCATATGGACTCTCCTACCCCCCTCCCCACTTAGCGATCATATTACATTACATTAGTGGTTTCTTTTCCGCCTTTACCTTGCGGTTCAAGGCGGATTACATTAGTTTCAAGTTTTTATTGGTATTTGATGAATCGTTTATTCAATTTGCTAAGCGTTGTACAATTTTCTAAAAAACATAGTTATAACATCCAATAAATAACAAGAAACTTACAGGTTAAACCAACATGAGTCAGGGAGGAGAGAAGGGAAAAGTTACAATTCTTTCTTAGAGAGAATAAACACAAAGGTGAAAAACAAAAGGAAGGGTAAAGAGTTAAAGGGTTAAAGTGTTAGGTTGTATAACTAAAGTCTAACTGTTAAAAGCGTCTTTAAAAAGATAGGTTTTTAAGGATTTTTTAAAATAAGTAAGATCCTTTTCTTCACTAATATATTGAGGTAATGAGTTGTTATAATAAAAACCTTTTGATTAAGATATTAAGAAGTACTTATGGAATAGTTAGAGCATTTTCTAATTTGTTAAGGAGTAGTTGGAAATTGCAGGAGGAGTTCAAAACCTGTTTGGTAGTGTTATATTGGTTTCATGTATTTTTTGAAGAGTAGGTTTTTTGTTTCTTTTTTGAAGGTTTTGTAGTCTGTGGTTGAAGTCAGCAGATTGGTGAGATGTCGGTCCAGTTTCGCTGCTCTGGTGGCCAGTAGGTTATCATACATTTTTCTTCTTTTGACATTTTTGGTTGGTGGGTGTGTGAATATTGTGTGGGTTCTCCTGTGTCTGGTTGAGGTGGATTGGGTTAGTCGATTGTTCCAGTATATATGATGAGAGCCACAATCTGAGGCCACCAGCTTCCCCCCCCCCCTTCTTAACTGTATCTATACAAATAGTATGCTTGGGACTTCCTGGCCCGTTGGTGCGGCAACTCATTAAGAGTCACTTGCATTTCCAAGTATCTCTTCCTAGCTTCCACTGTATGGACTCCTCCCATAGATGCCACGAGCTTGTTGCATAGATTTCTCCAGACACAATATTTCCTGATCTTTCATCCTACAGGCATGGCAGGTACAGCTCTCCGTGCAGGACTGTTTTAGCCGCTTCCCAAAAAGAGCACCAGGTATCCCTTATTATGTTTGTTATTATGCACATAATCCCTCCAGGCAGCCTGAAGCTTCTCCTGAAATTTAACATTCTTGTAATAAGCCAGGGGGGGAGGGAAACCCATCACCTTTTGTGGGGCACTGCATCATACCCAGCCAAGATCAACCACACTCAAACATGATCCTAGATCACTACCTCACCAATTTCAGTCCTACTAATCGAACTAAACAACATCCACCAGGTCAACCAATTGGATAAGATGTTGCACCCCTTTAGCATTCGATAGCAGTCTGTGCCCTGTCCCTCCCATGCAGGCCATCTGAAAGGCATTAAAATCACTCCCCTTAGTCAGGGCAAGTCAGAGTATCTCAGAAGTCGTCTCATAAGATTTTGATAGAATTTGGCATCATAGATATTAGGGGCATACAGGCAATGGAATATAATAGTTTTCCGGGCCACCTCCCCTTGGCATACATTTCCCATCTCTGTCCTGCTTCAACTATTTAATATTGTGGACCACCCCTTTCCAGAACAGAATTGCCATCCCTCGTTTCTTCTCCACCGCATTGGCTGCTACACAATCCCCTGCCCACCAGCATCTAAGTTTCCTGTGCTCTATCCCATCTAGATGGATCTCCTGCAACAAGGCAATATCTAACCTGTTATGCTGCAAATGTTGCAATATCTTGGAGTGCTTGATGAATGAGCTAATGCCCATTCCAAGTGACCACTTTCACCATCTGTACTGGAAAATCATCTGCTCTGTCCACCACCCAAACTGTAAGACCAAGATGAAGCTGCCCCAGCCTTTAACAGTGTTCCACACAGATGTCAAATAAATAAACTGAGTGCCCGCAGGATGGGTCCCAAAGTGATGGGCTAGGTCAAGAACTGGTTGAGTGGAAGGTGACATAGGGTAGTGATCAATGGAGATCACTCTGAGGAAAGGGATGTTATCAGTGGTGTGCCTCAAGGTTGTAGCAACTGGAGCAATTTTCCTCCGGTTTCTTCTCCCACATTTCCATCTTTGCTGCCTAGAGGGTCTTGAGATCAGATCGGGCATCCACCTCAGCCATCTCACCAATTTGGGCCTCCACTTCATCCTGTCTCTTGATGATCTCCTGTATGTCTTGTTTAATATCCACGACCGCTTGCCAGATATTGGCGTGTATGGCATGTATGTCTTCACTCTCAGACCGGCCAGCAATTCAGTGAAGCCATTTGCATTTGTAGGGTCATCTGCTCCGCAGGTCAGCGTCAGCCACATTCTGCACCAAGCAGTCTTCCGTATCTTTTGCCGATGCCATCTTTGAAGTGCTTGGGGAGCTGCTGGGCTTCTCAATATATCAATCCCCACCCCCACCCCTTCCTGGGGTCACCATAAGACAGGCAGAATAATATACAAAAAAGACAGATGCAAGGGCTGGAGGTTTGGGAAGGACAGATGCTCACGGACTGGGGTGGGTTGGGAAGGCAGGGAAGGACAGATGCTGCACAGACTGCGGGGTTAGGAAGGGAGGGAAAGAGATGCTGGTTGGGAGAAAGAAGAGAAAAAGGAAATTATTAGACATAGGTGCATGGAGTAGGAGGGAAAGACGGATGGTATACGTGGGGAAAGGAAGAAATAGGGAAAATTGTTGGACATGATAGTGGTGCAGAGGAGGGAGGGATAAATATTACACTGGGAGGGAAGATTGATGACTCAGAAGGGAGAGGTGTCAGATTCTGGAGAAGGATGTTGGAAGGAGGGAGAGAGAAATGGGATGATCATGAAGGTGGTGGTGGACTATTATTCTCAAAATAGCCAAAAAGGAACCAAAATATAAATATGAATACCAATAATAACGATAATTCAAACTATAAAGAATTGGTATTAATGGTGATGATCTGTCCTTAGATAACCCTGGAGGTGATAAAGAAAAATGTGCTTCCCAAGATAAAAGAAATTAAAGAAAACAAGATAAATAAAAGGATCAATCAGTACGGGCCCAGTGCCCTCGTTACAACCATTGGCCCCGGGCAGGTGTTTATGAAGTGACAAGCACTTAGAAATAAATCTAAATAAACTCTGCCCCGTACATCATATTATCCTTATGTTATATATAATTTGTATACAAAAATATAAATATACATTACAAGATAATCGGGAGCACAATCATCCCCAGGTTAAGGCAAAAGGAGAGAAAATCACCCCAAAGAAAATCTCCCTGAAACCTAATGCAAAAAAACACACTAAATGTGAAAATGAAAAAAACCAAAATGCAAAAAGTGACAAAAATCGTCAAAAAACAAAGACAAATATAAGTATCAATGAAATATCCTCAGTCTCGTCCATCAAACCACAGCGCAGAGAGCCCTGTGCACCTGTCACAAATAGTTCGTGAAAGTGATAAAAAATATATAGTGAAAAACAGTGAGAAGTACTTAGCTCAGTAAATCCAAAGCGGGACAAAGTTCAAAGTTCACCAATCATCGCTGTTCAATTCCGCTCATTAAACAGTCCCGCTCATATGAGTTCACTCAATGAAGAGTCATAACTGTTGATCCATTCGCCGTTATGCTTAAATCACTCAGTCCCATGCAGTCAAAAGGGCTATTCAATAATGTTCACTACACATTTTGCTCACTCTTCAATGATGTTCACTACTCGTTTTGCTCGCTCGACAGGTCCTGTTTCAATATCCTCGTCAGGAGGGAGCAAGAAAATCAAAAAGATTAGTAAACTGACTGAAAATTCTAACGCCAAGTCCTAAAATATAAAGGACAGAGTAATCCTCGGCAGCGGCACAATCAAGCTGCATTGACAAATGAGTGCCAAGAACAAGGAGCTCTTTTAAAACACTTTAAGGAGCCCCACCTGGGGCAACGCGTACGTGGTGACGTAGGGGAGTTGTCAACAAGATCAAAAAAATGTAGGAATAAACCTTTATGTGAAACATTTGTCAACATTCTCATTCAGGCCATGTGGGGGGAATGCTTGCAAGTTAAAAATCCAAAAATTCTCCCTGACTAATAAATGATTTTGTCTATCTCCCTTAAAAGTGATGGGAATTTGTTCCAATACGCACCACCTAAGTTGGGCGAATGTGTGGTGATATTTTAAGTTATGAGCCACCATAGGAGCAGTTAGTTTTTCAGTTTTAAGGCAACTACGATGTTCAATCAATCTAACTCTGATGGCCCGACTGGTACAGCCTACATAAATTAAACCACAGGGGCAGGAAATCACATAGACTACATATGTAGAAACACAAGATGTAACCGCTCTCAATTGATAGGTCCACAGGGTTTTGGGATGTGTCCATGAATTGCCTTGATGAGAAGTGGTGCACACCGAGCAACGACCACACGGGCCGTGACTACCTTCTATTATCGAAGGAGAATGATGGATCGTAAAGTCCGAAGAAACAAGATGTTCGGATAAATTTCTGCCTCTGGTAAAAGCAATGCACGGATGATCCTTGAAGGCAGGATGTAGCTGTAAAACATGCCAATGTTCATGTAGACTCTGGGCTACCAGAGCAGATTGAATTGAATGGGAGATGACACAAATTTGATTAGTAGATGTCTCTTTGTTTTTCTGAATGAGAAGGAGATCTCTGTTGGCATGACGAGCACGTAAATAGGCTTTCCGGATGACAGATTCAGGATAACCTCTGTTCAAAAATTTATCTCTTAAAATCCTGGCTTCAATTTGAAAATCATGAAGATTAGTACAAATCCTCCTGGCCCGTAAGAATTGGCCTATCGGAATCGCCGCTTTAAGGCGTCTGGGATGACAACTGGCATAAGATAAAAGGTTGTTTCTTTCGGTATGTTTGTGGTGCATTCTGGTGGAAAGACTGCCCTCATTATAAATGACTTCAGTATCTAAAAAGGAAATACTGTGAGTATGACAGGTATAAGTAAACTTGAGGTTGGTTGTAAGAGAATTGATCCAAGACATGAAAAGCTGAAGAGTTTCCATAGATGATGTCCAGATGAAAAAAATATCATCTATAAATCTGAACCAACAAGTCATCTGTTGGAAATAAGGATGGACATATAAATGTTGTTCCTCAAAGTTAGTCATAAATAAATTGGCTATGCTTGGGGCTGCCCTGGTACCCATAGCTACCCCTTGATTTTGTTGGAAAAAATCTTGATCGAACTTAAAGTAGTTCCTAGTTAGAACTAGGGTAGCTAGGTCCAACAGGAACTTAGTAGAAACTCTGTCAGAAGTGTCCCGTTGATTTAAAGTGGACTCGACGACTTTAAGGGCTTCAATCTGGGGTATGCTTGTATAAAGGGACACGACGTCAAGGGTCACCAGGATGCTGTTAGAAGGAAGAAAACCAATCCCTTCGATTTTTCGGAGGAAGTCAGAAGTGTCCTTAATATAGGATCTGGCCTGACAAACAAAGGGTTGCAAAAAATAATCAAGAAATTGGGACAAAGGCTCTAGTACGGTGTTCTTCAAGGAGACTATGGGTCTGCCAGGGGGAGATGTAAGGGATTTATGAATCTTAGGAACGGTATAAAAGACAGGGGTTCTGGGACTAGTAGGTAATAAAAACCGTTTTTCTGCCTTGGTAATCATTCCCTGTTCCCATGCAGTGTGGACTATCGAAGTGATAGTTTCTTGTGTGTTTTTTTGCATTAGGTTTCAGGGAGATTTTCTTTGGGGTGATTTTCTCTCCTTTTGCCTTAACCTGGGGATGATTGTGCTCCCGATTATCTTGTAATGTATATTTATATTTTTGTATACAAATTATATATAACATAAGGATAATATGATGTACGGGGCAGAGTTTATTTAGATTTATTTCTAAGTGCTTGTCACTTCATAAACACCTGCCCGGGGCCAATGGTTGTAACGAAGGCACTGGGCCCGTACTGATTGATCCTTTTATTTATCTTGTTTTCTTTAATTTCTTTTATCTTTGGAGCACATTTTTCTTTATCACCTCCAGGGTTATCTAAGGACTATTATTCTCACCATCTTGTAAATATCAACCCCTTCTTCTGCCTCAATCTCACTGTTATCCTTCCTTTGAAATTTATGCCTCTATTTCTGAGAAGCAGTCATTTACTGACCCCCTGGTAAGTCCTTCTCCTCCTTCCTCACTGACTAACTCCTGGCTCTCCTTCTTTCTTGAACCCTCATCTCCCTCCCTTATCCTCTGCGACTTCAATATCCATTCCAATGACCCCCCCTGACTCCTATACGTCCAGTATTCTTGCTCTAACATCCTCATACAATCTCCAGTTGTGCTCCACTGCCCCTACTCACCAGAAAGTCCACTGCCATGACCTTGTCCTCTCCTCCAACTGCTCTTATCACCGAATTCTGTACCTCAAGTCTTACCATCTCTAACCATCAGCTGTTAACCTTCACAACTCATCACCCTCCCCCCCACCCAACAGATCATTACCATACACAAGGCTATTAACCCTGACACACTCTCTATCACTGTCTCATCCCTTCTACTACTATGTCAAACAAGTCTTCCAATGAAGCTGTCCTCTCCTATAACTCCAATCTCTCTTCTTCTATTGATACTACCTTTTCCCCTCCCATTTCACTTCCTGTAAGACCTTTCAAACCCCAGCCCTCATTGATCCCCCCAAATCCATTACCTGTGCTCCTGTGCCCGAACTGATGAACATCTTTGGCTTAAATGAAGCACACATGCCGACTTTATTCATTTCAAATTCATGCTGACGTCCTTCCAATCTACCATCTCACTTGCCAAACAAAAATACTACAACTATTTAACTAACTTAGTGCCAACCCTTACTGTCTCTTTACCACACTCAACTCTCTACTCAGTGTCCCACCTCCTTTCCCCTCTTTGCTTTCCCCCAAGATGATAGCAGAGTTCTTCCAGGTCAAGATTCACAAGATCCACCTTGAATTCTCAACCATGTCACCTCCCCCACCACCCCTTCTGACTGTCCACTCTGTCAACCTCCCTTCAACAACCCCCTTCAATCCTCTCCTCTTTTTCTGAAGTCACGGAAGAGGAAACTGCTCACCTTCTCTTCTCCTCTAAACTAACCACCTGTTCTTATCTGATTCCTACCTGCCTACTCAGATCCATCGCTCCCACTGTAATCTCTTCCATCTGTCACATCCTCAACCTTTCGCTCTCCACTTTCCTGAAGTCTTCAAACATGCCGTAGTTACACCCCTCCTCAAAAAATCCTCACTAGGCCCTGCATCCCCCTCCAACTACTGCCCCATCTCCCTCCTCCCTTTCTTATCCAAACTACTCGAATGTAATGTTCACCGCCATTGCCTGGACTTCCTGTCTTCTCATAATATTCTTGTCCCACTTCAATCGGACTTTTGCTTTCTCCATTCTACAGAAACTGCCCTTGCTAAAGTCTCTAATGACCTGTTCCTGGCCAAATCCAATGGACTCTACTCTATCCTCATTCTTTTCTATCTGTCTGCTGCCTTCGACACTGTTGATCACCACCTCCTTCTTGACATGCTGTCCTCGCTGGGGTTCCAGGGTTCTGTTCTCTCCTGGTTTTCTTCCTATCTCTCCCATCGTACTTTCAGTGTATGTTACGGTGATTCCTCCTCCACTACCATCTCACTGTCTATCGGTGTACCTCAAGGCTCTATCCTGGACCCGCTCCTCTTTTACGTATATACCTGCTCTCTTGGTACACTGATCTCCTTCCCATGGTTTTCAATATCATCTCTATGCCGATGACTCCCAGATCTACAGTATCTCTACAGAAATTCAGGCCCGAATCTCAGCCTGCCTGTCTGGCATTGCCACTTGGATCTCACCACCATCTCGAACTGAATATGGCTAAAACTGAACTTATCTTTCCACCTAAACTTACCTCCCCCCCCCCCCCTTTCTACTGTTCTCTATTTCTGTGGATAACACTATCCTCTGTCTCATCAGCTGGCAACCTTGGGGTGATCTTTGACTCCTCTCTCTCCTTCTCTGCTCATATCCAACAAACCGCCAAAACCTGTCGCTTCCTCTGTAATATTACTAAAATCCAACCTCTCCTCTCAGAATGCATTTCCCAAACCTTTATCCACACTTTCATCACCTCATGCTTAGACTACTGCACCTCATGCTAAGGCCTCCCGCACACCCATCTTTTACCTCTTCAATCTGTTCAAAATGCTGCTGCACGACTCATATTCCATGAGAGCCACTATTCTCATATTACCTCTCTCCTCAAGTCACTTCATTGGCTCCCCATCCATTTCCAAATACAATTCAAACTTTTTCTTACTGACTTACAAGTGCATTCACTCTGAAGCCCCCCCAATATCTCTTCACTTATCTCCCCCTATGCTCCTTCCTGTTAACTCAGTTTATCAGGTAAGCCCCTCTTATCTGTACCCTTCTCCACTGCCAATTCCAGACTCCGTCCCTTCTTTCTTGCTGCACCATATGCCTGGAACAGGCTGCCTGAATCAATCCATCATGCTCCATCCCTAGCAGTATTCAAATCCAAACTAAAAGCCCACTTTTTTGAAACTGCTTTCAACTCAACTCTCACTCACTGCTGTTAGATACCTATACCCACTGTATCATTTCCTCTACCATAATCTCCCCAACCCTGAGATGTCTTGTCTGTCAAAATTAGATTGTAAGCTCTTCTGAGCAGGGACTGCCTATTTATTGTATGTTAAATGTACAGCGCTGCATAAGCCTTTCAGCACTATAGAAATGATAAATAGTAGTAAGAGCACAGACAGAAGGAAATGCAACCAGAGACAGGGAAAAGATGATTAGAAAAATAAAATCACCAGACAACAAAGGTATGGAATAAGATTTTATTTTCAATTTAGTGATTGAAATGTGTTGGTTTTGAGAATTTATATCTGCTGTCTATATTTTGCAGGGTTCAGGAAGAAATTAATTTCTTTCTATTTCTCTGGTGTTGTACTGCAAGTAGAGTCTGGCATCTTAGGGTTTCGTTTGTAGTCCTGTATTTGCATAGGGATTATATGTGTCCTGCATATGTGACCAAAGCCAGGTGTTCCGGTAGGAATCAAGTTTCAAGTTTTACTAAAATTTTGATTAAATGCTTATCAGTATTTCCAAGCAATTTACAAATAAAAAAGAGGGGATACAGAAATGAATGTTGAGAAGCATAAAGTATGCTTTGTATAGTTTAATTTTGTAGTTAACCATTATATATATGAAAAGTGAATGCAAAAAATGGTATTACAATTAGTACTATTCTTATTATGGGATAGGGTCTGCGGCCTATGGTTTGGTGGACTCCCTCATGTCCAGAGAAAGCAAGCAAGGTCATGAATACAGCTCAGAGGCTATTAGATTTTCTGTCTTAGAGTTGGTCCAGCCCGAAGATTTGGCTGTAAGCATATTTATTCTTCATATACTTCAGTGTACCCTAAGGGCTCAGGCGAGTAGAAATCCACTGTGGATCCTATGTCATAGGGAAACAGTACAGTCAGTCATAGCGGTTGCAGCTCCAGTGAAGTGTCTGGTCTCTCTGGATTTGACAGAGCTCTATCTGCTCATTCTCATATTTCCAGACCACAGAGAATTCCTGAGGTTTCATGTCCTGGAAAACCTTTACCAGTTCTTGGACTTTCCCTTTAAGTTGGCCTCAGCACCTCACACGTTCCCCAAAGTGATTGTCGTAGCTGCCTACCGGTGCAAGATGGGCTTGCAGGTTCCGCCATATCTGGGTTTCTTGCTGATCAGAGCTTCGTCATTCCCAGAAGGGGGGGCAAGCAGTGGATTTTTTTGGTCAAGGTCCTGCAGATCCAGGGTAGGAGAGTGAATTTCCGAAAGCCAACTGATTCAATCACAATCTCTCTAGAATTCTGAGGGAGGAGGGGTGTTCACCATAGGTAAGGCACATAGGGCCAGATGCACTAAAGAGGATTGGTAAGACTGTGGGTCTGCTCCGATCCAATTTTTGGCTGATTCAAAAGGAGCCATTGATGCATTAAAAGGTTTGCATGCAAATGATTCACACGGAGGTTCGTCGTAAACCCTGACTCCACCATCTGATTCATCGTTGTGAGAGTGACACTCTCGCATGCTCAGAGCCGACAGGCACTCAGCTGTTTGGAGCATAAAACCTTTTTTTTTTTTTTTTTTCTAATGGGCACATGCCGTGTGTGTTACACACGCACAATATCTGCCCCATTAGAAAGGAAAAAAAAGCCCCTCCACCTGCCAATAATGGCCCTACCCAGGCTGTGAACTGTGAGCTTAGTTAATTTTGTGGAATTGATAATTCATATGTTTTGTTTCCTTTTTAATTGTTTATTACCAATACATTGTTGTTTAACAAATTGTAAAACCTATAAATAAATAAATAAATAAAAAAAATGGCCCTAACTAATTAACACAGTACCAGGAATCACCCCACACCCCATGCTAGCAAAAATCGACAGGAGAGATGTCCAGGCCGCCCCTTCACATGAGAAAAAAATGGTAGGAGGGAGTGACCTAAGATTCCAATTGGCCATATCTCTTAGGCCACTCCCAAGGGAGGGGCCTTAGGCACCTGGGCTAATCAAGGTCTTAGACCGCCCCCTCCCCATTGCACCCCAAGATGCACCGGGAAGGGGAAGGTCTGCCATTCTGTGGAGGCAGGCCTGCTGGCAGGAGGAAGTGACTTAAGTCACTGAATAAAGATCAGGGAATGTCCATAAATGATGGATGAATCCAAAATAAATTGCCAGAAACTCCCTCTCATTAAAATGATATTCAAATATCCATATATTTATATATCATCTCTTTTAAGTTACTTTGCTTGATTCATATGCTCATAGACATAAAGCTCCTGGGGAAATTATCCTCAGTAGGGAGCATACCCACCCAATCATTGCTTATGAAATAAAGTCAAAAAGTGTTATCATATACATGTATTCCACTTATAAACCAAAGGATTGGAAAATGACACTTCTTTGTCACTCTCTAAACCGGTATAGTTCTTGACTGATGGGTTAAATAACTCACTGTGAGCATCAGGTGGAGACTGAGACCAAACTTTGGTTGTATATTAGCTGAGGCTCCCCCTCCTAAATCAGCCTTGCTCAGTCTCCAAGCAGGTGGTAAGCTGGAAAAAAATTTAGACTCTTTGTTAGAGCCTGTTGGAATTTATTTAGGGCTCCTGGTCCCCTTTCTGGTGCTGGACAGAGCTTGGACAGGTCCTGTTTGGGGGTCCATCCAACCTCGGGGATGTCAAACCTGATAGGTCTCGAGTTGAGTCCCTTCCCCCCTCTTCCTCCACCTCCCCAAGTTTTTGTAGAGGTACATCAGTTGGCAGCCTGGCCACCGATACCGGTCAGGCCTCCAGCTTAGCCTGTTGAGTCTGTTCTGGGGGGAAAAAAATCCCAAATCTTGAGGCTGTGCCAGCCTAAAGGGTTCTTTCCCTTTAAATTTGCTGTATTTTACTATATTTTTCTGCTAACCGGCACTTTCTTCTAGATAGGTCATGTATTGTGCAATGAGCACTTTACAAGGGGAAAAGTGCTCATTGTGCTCCAGATGTGAGGCACTCGTGCAGGCTGGAGCAGAGAGGAATCTTTGGCTGCATCGGGTGCCGGCATCCAAGGATTCACCCTGAATGTGTCTTGTGAGTCGGCAGTAGATGGTGGGGAAGCCCGGGCTTCCCCCACTGCCCATGCAGGAGGTTCCCCAGCTGCCGACAGTCAGGGCAAAAAGGATTCCCTTACCACTGACGTAGCTGGAGACTCCCTTACTGCTACTGCCAGCTTGCCTGCTTTAGCAGCTGAGGCGATTCAGGCCTCTCAGACGCTGCAGGCCTCCGTAGTTCCGTTTTTGGCTGTTTCGGCTCTGATTTTGGCGGGAAGCACCTCCATTTTTTTCAGTAGCCTCAGATGACCTATCTCTCCCCCCCCCCCTTATTGGAGAGACAGGGGCAGGTTTCTGCTAGGTCCCCTGCTGTGGGGCCGCCAGGGTTTTTTTCCCCAGATTTTGTTTTAGCCCTTTGTAAGACTTATCTTTATGCGACTGGAGGTCCTGCTTCCGTCCCGGGAGTTTGTCCCCGACGTCCTCTACCATTCAGCCCCATTGAGCGCCAGTTTTGTCCCCCTCAACTCTCTCGTCCAAGCAGCCGCGGGGCTCTTGGGACTTTTATCAGGAGGAGCAGAATTTTGTCGATGAGGACCTAGACTTTTGGAGTGACCTCCAGGATCCTTTTGGGAGAGTGGATTCCGTTAGTAGCGTTCAGCACTTCTGTTTGATGACGAGGACGCATCCATGGTGTGCGTTTTTCAGCAGGACGAGCTCCACGGGTTGATTCTTCAGGTCTTCTTGGTGTTACATTTCAAGAACCGAGCAGAAGCCCCCGGGTGTAGTCAACCACTTGCTTCAGGGGATTCGGTCTGTTTTCTGCTCTTTTCCTTTGCATCTGGATATTTGGGATATTGTGCTTGTGCAGTGGCAGGTTCCGGAGGCCCTGTTTCACTTTGCGCGTTCTATGGCCCGCCTGTATCCCATCACAGAGGGGGATTGGGAAACCTTGAAGTCGTCGGTGGTGGACGCAGTGGTCTCAGCCATCGCGAAGTGGCATACTGTGCCTGTTGAAGGCAGCTCTGCTTTGTGGGACTCTGAGGAGCGCAAGGTGGAGTCCCTCCTTAAGCAGAGTTTTTATGTCACCACTCTTGTGGTTCAGGTGATGTGTGGCAGACTGGTTGCTCTGGCTTGTTTTCGGTGGGCTGAGCATGTTCTTAACCATGAGTCTGATAACAGGGACTTATTAGAGAAAAATGTTGCCAAAATTGAGATGAGTGCTTATTATGTTTCTGATGCCATGTATGACCTCTTGCGAGCTTCTGCCAAGTCTGTGGTTCTCAGGGTGACTGCTCGTCAAACCATGTGGTTTCAGGCATGGTCAGTGGATGCGGCTCCCAAGGCTAAGCTGATGAAGTTCCCCTTTAGGGGAGTCTTTCATGTTTGGAGAAGATTTGGACAAGTTGGTTCAGACCTTAACTTATTCTGAAGTGCCTCGTTTGCCTGAAGATCAAGCTAGACCACTGACACGAAGTGGTGCTGCTCAAGGGTGCTTGCATGATTTCCGCAGGCTTTGCCCTGATCGAGGGGTCACTTCCTTTCAAGATTCCAGGTCCCCCCGGGGCTGTTTCTTTCAGCGCATGCAGTCTTTTGGGGGGGCCTGTTGGGGATCTGGGAATTCCTCTGCCGGTTCCTCCACTGCCTGCCCCGCCCAATGACTCCTTGCCAGTGCCCCCTCTGGTTCCAGTGGGCGCCCGCCTGTGTGAGTTTTTTTTCCAAAGTGGGCAGAGATCACGTCCAATCGGGTCCTGGAGGTGATTCAGGATGGTTATGCTCTGGAGTTTGTCCTCTCCTTGCCAGATCATTTTCTACTTTCTCCTTGTCAAGTGGCGTGGAAGAAGCAGGCTTTTCACCAGACCCTTCAAAAGATTGTTAGATCTGAAAGCAATTGTTCCAGTGCCCCCTCAGGAGTGTCGCTTCAGCAGGTTCTCCATTTACTTCGTGGTGCTCAAGAAAAAGAGGACTTTTCAGCCCATCCTAGATCTGAGGTCTATCATTCTGGTGGTTCAACCAGGGGAGTAGTTGACTTCTCTCAATCTGACGATGACCTACTTGCATGTTCCTATCTGGGCCTCCCATCAGCGGTTCCTTCACTTTGCGATCTTGGGACGACATTATCAAATTTTATATGCTTCCTTAGGGCTGGCCATGGCCCCGAGGATGTTCACAAAGATTATGGTGGTCATGGTGATGGTTTTGTGCAAGGAGGACATTCTGATTCACCCATACTTGGATGACTGGTTAATTTGAGCAAAGTCTTTACAGGAGAGAACCCGGGTCATGGCTCAGGAGATGGAGTTCTGCAGTCACTGGGATGGGTTGGCAACCTGTCCAAGAGCCGATTGGCCCTATCTCAGCGCCTGGAGTATCTTGGGGTTCTGTTCAACACCTTGGAGAAGGTCTTCCTCCCAGAGGCCCTTGTAAGCTATTTGCAGGCGCAGATTCGCCTCCTGATGGTGTGCCGGTGTCCTCGGGCGCAGGATTTTTCCAGGTCTTTGGGTCAATGGTGTCTTACCTGGATGTGGTGCAATGAGCTCGGGCAGACATGCGTCCGCTTCAGTATTCTCTGCTTCAGAGATGGTCGCCCCAGAGGCACAGTCTAGTTTCTCTTGTTCCTCTCTGGGGATTGGCTCATTGCAGTCTTCATTGGTGACTTCAGTCCTCCCATCTAATGCAAGGGGCGAGTCTGGATCAGCCCCAGTTGACGGTGCTGCTCACAGATACCATTCTCCTTGGTTGGGGAGCTCAGTGTCTTGGTCGCTCACCTCGGGGCAGTTGGTCTTCAGAGGAGGCATCTTGGTTGATCAATATCCTGGAGACCAGAGCCATCCATTTGGCGTTGTTAGCATTCCAGTCCTTATTGACAGACAAGTCAGTCTAGGTTCTCTCAAGACAATGCCACAATGGTGGCTTATGTCAATCATCAGGGCACACCAAGAGTTGTCTGGTGGCACAGGAAGCAGCTCTGCTCATTGTCTGGGCAGAGTCTCATCTTCTGAATGTCTCGGCTTCCCACATAGCAGGATTGGAGAATGTTCAGACAGACTTCCTCAGTCATCACGTGCTAGATCCCAGAGAGTGGTGTCTCAGTTCTGCGGCCTTCCATTTAATAGTGCAGACTTGGGGTCAGCCCCTTATGGCCACGAGTGTCAATGCCAAAACACCCCGCTTCTTTAGTCACAGGCCGAGGGGCTGGATGCTCTAGTTCAACTGTGGCTGATGGCAGGCCTTTTGTACATGTTCCCTCCATGGCCGTTAGTGAGCAGAGTTCTTCACATTGTTTGGCATCCCGACCTCATGATCCTGGTTGTCCCAGACTGGCCCAGGCATCCTTAGTATGCGGATCTGGTTTGTCATCTTGTGGCAGATCCTCTGCCCCTGCCTCTCTCGACTGACCTTCTGTTTCAGGGCCCCATTCTAATGTTCAATCCAGGTCCCTTTTGTCTTATGATTTGGCACTTTAAAGGGCACGCCTAGGTATGAAAGGTTATTCAGGAGAGGCAAGATGGCGACAGAGCAAGACATGAGTCTGTGAGCTCCCACTCTAGTGCTATTATTTTCTTGTGAGGAGAGGCAAGATGGCGACAGCAGGACATGAATGTGCTGCTATTTTCTTGTGAAATCTTTTCTTTATGAACCTTTTTGTGATGCCTAAGAGATGTAGATGGCAGAGAAATATCCCTCAATCTCTGGTAGCAACTTCAACACCGCGTCAGATTGCAATTACCGACTTTGCAGTCCCTTGAGCATCGGGCGTTTCCGCAACTGAACCACAGGAACAGCTCAGCCTGGACAGTGAGATTTTGCTGAGCCCATTAGGACCTGACCCTCCCCCAGCCCCAGGAGGGACCTCGGGAAAGTCCGAGTGAGAGGGCAAATCCACTTTCAGCAACCCAGGAGGGGGAAGCCTCAATGCTTTCAGTAACATCGCAGTCTGGGGGAGGAGCACTGCCAATGAACGGTGGGGAGCTCAGAGAAGATAGGAACTGGGGAGGAGAATCCAGACCCGAGTGTGAGCGACTTTTGCTTCCTGAGCTCAAGCCGCTCTTAAAACCGGGTTACTCTGGATTCACTGTGGTTAGCAATGGAAAATCTTCAATCGGTATGTACTGGATTCATTTCAATGATGGCTAATGTTTCCACGAATGTTAAACAACTGGAGACTTGTACAATATCATACAGTGAAGATAGGGGAAATTCAGAAATCTGTTGTTGACATTAAAATGTTACCAAACAAGCAACGGATAAAATTCTGTATTTACTTAAAATTGAGAACTTCGGAAATTATAATAGGGCTTTAAACTTGAGGCTCTTAAATTTTCCTTTGCCTAAATATAAAATACCTAGAGAGATTTTTAAAGATTTTCTAACTTCTATTTTGAAAATCCCGTAAGTGAATTTCTCCCCACTGCAAAAGATTTATTTTCTGAAACATTATAAGAAATGAATGTGTCTTCTGAAGCGCAAGAAGTATTAGCGATTTTGGAATCATTACATTGCATTAGAGATTTCTATTCCATCATTACCTTGCGGTTCATTGAACTGTCGGGTTGTGCTACGTTAATAGTTTCTTTTGGTTTTCAGCAAGATAAAAATTTGATTTTGAAGCTGTATTAAGTTTCCTACTTCGGTGAAAAAATATATTTCTTCCCTGACGTTTCTAAGTGGACTAGGAGAAAAGAATTCTTAGCATATCGGAATAAAGTTATTTCCTTAGGTGCTTCTTTCCAGTTGAAATTCCCCTGTAAATGTTTTATAACATATCAGGACAATAAGTATATATTTTATGATCCAGATCAGTTGTGTTGGGTTTTTTTTTTTCAGAAGGTAAAGGAGTTTCCTTAGCACCCCATTGAACCCAGAGGTAATTCTCGTCCGTGAGTTATAGCCGAAGTAGTACTGCTCTGTCTCCTTTTGATTTAACGTTTTAACCACTTGTCCTAGAAGAGTTTCTTTCATGCTTTCTTTTCTAATTGAGGGCTATATTTCAAGGTGTATTAGTTTCCTTTATAATTTGCTGTAAATTCCAATAATAATTGGTCATATTGGAGGGGGGGTCTTTATTACCTGTTAAGCACAATGTATTGTACTTAATTGAAACTTAATAAACTAAAAAAAAAAAAAAGGTTATTCAGATAAAGTGATCTCCACTCTCTTGGGGTCCCAGAGACTTTCCACTTCTTGGGCTTATGTGCGCGTTTGGCGTATTTTTGAGGAGTGGTGTGCTGCGCATGGGGTGGTCTCTTCGCACTTCTCTGCCTGTCATCTTGGAATTCTTACAGGATGGCCTTGACAAGGGATTGACTTGGTCTTCTCTCCGGGTTCAGCTTGCGGCCTTGTGTGCCTCTCGTGGGTTGTTATGGGGTCAGTGTTTAACGTCTATTCTGGATGTGGTTTGTTTTTTGTGGGTGGCCAAATAACTCAGGCCCCCCATTCGACTGACTGTTCTGTCTTGGGATCTTAATCTGGTCTTGTCCGTTCTGGTGCGCCCACCTTTTGAGCCTTTGGGTGCCTGCTCTTTGAAGGACCTTGCTCTTAAAGCAGTCTTTTTGGTGGCTGTTACATCTATGAGGCGTGTTTCTGAGCTGCAGGTGTTTTCTTATGGGCCTCCCTTTCTGGAGTTTTCTTGGGAGCGCGTTGTGTTGCGGCCGTTTCCTTCTTTTCTGCCGAAGATGATTTTGCCTTTTCATATCAACCAATCCGTAGTCCTCCCAGTTTTGAAAGATCGGAGGGCTCTTTGGAGCAGAGGCATTTGCACAAGTTGGATGTCTGTCGGATCCTTTGTTCTTATGTTCAGCGGACCGAGGAGTTCCAGAAGTTGGATCATCTTTTTGTCCTTTTGGCAGGTCCTCGTAAGGGGGAGGGCACTTCCAAGGCTACCATTGCACAGTGGATTAAGGAGACTATTGTTTCCGCATACCTTCTTCAGAAAAAGCCTGTTCCGGAATTTCTCAAGGCTAATTCCACTCGGGGTCAGGCAGCTTCTTGGGCTGAGTCTTCTTTTGTGCCTCCAGTGGATATTTGTAAGGCTACGGTTTGGTCTTCTCTGCATTCTTTAGTTTGACACTACCGTGTGGACATTCAGGCGTGTCGGGACGCGGTATTCAGTGAGCAAAATTCTCCAGCAGGTCTGAGCTGTCATAGCCTTACTTTCTGGTCAGTGCCTGAGCACTGAATGGCTCAGGCATTGACAGGAAAGTAAAGCTTGACAGCTCATACTTGCCAGAAAATTTTGCCACTGCCATGCAACAACCCCCAATCCCTCCCGCCGCCATGCAACAACCCCCAACACTTCCCCCCCAAAGTAGAGATGCCCACTCCCCCCTGCTGCCAAGCAACCCCTCCCCATCCCGTGCCCACTCTATCCCCTGCTGCTGTTATGCTCCCGACGATCCCTATGCTCTCTCCCCCCCTTTTACCTGGTTTACAAAGTCCAGCAGGAGGGATGCCCACCTCCTCTGGCCAGTAGGCCTGCCTCTTCAAAATGGCGGGCTTTCCCCTCCCCTGTGCATCCTGGGCTGCACCATGAAGGGGCCTAGGGCTCTGATTGGCCCAGGTTGCTTAAGGCCGCTATGGGAGGGGTCTTAGGCATGTCTGTGACACAGAGAGGAGAGGGCCATTATTTATAGCAATTGAATTACGCTTTCTATATAAAATTTGACTTTTTGATCCAATTTCCATAAGATAGTAGTCAAAACTGAAGCAAATTTTAAATAACAAGTGTTATCTTTGTTTTATTTTATGCAAAAGATCCAAGATTACTATCAGGCAGAGGACTGAAATACTCATGACCTTTTATGCAAGGAATTTTTGTGTGAAAGCTAGTCTAACCATTTGTTTCCTTAACTACTGCAGCAAAATCATATACAATGAAAGGTACTGAAATAAAATCAGCACTAGTGACCAAAATTGTAGAAACACTTCAAGTTTTTTGAGATCGCAGAACTTTATTCAACTGTTGCTCAAATTACTTATTTAATCCTGCAAAGTATGATATTTATAAACATTCTTTGATTGTATAGTAAACATTACTGGTAATATTTGTATAGTAATTTTGTTTATTTTGTGGTTAGGAATGACTTTTAGTGCTTTGATATCAAAAAGGTAAACAATCTGTCGTGTTTCTTTTCATATGTATTGCTTAGATTTTGAGCACATATTGTACAATAGGTTGTTTGTGTTTCATTTTGATGTTCTGTCACAGCTTTTAGGTGTTGTCTAAAGGTCCATTGTGTAATATAACAAAAATTGAATTGCTATTTTTCATTAATTATGATTTAGTTTAATTAATATTAATTGTCTAAATACATTAAAATTATAGCTGTATGCTAAATTTTGCAGAAGAGACTTCACTGGTCACCTAAAAAGAGAGCAACAGCCATAACCTTAAGATAAATAAAAGGCTACAGTTATCGAGAGCTTACAAACAAAATTGGTCAAGGTGTGTCACCAGCTGGGGTACTGAAACTCTGCAAGCACTTTGAAGGGATTAGAAGCATTAAAAACAAGACTGGAAGGGGCCAGAAAAAGGTTACACCACCTCATACTGATAGAAGGATAGTGAGAATGGCTCTACAGAATAAGAAATTAACTGCCACTGACATCAGTAAGTCACTTGCTGAAACAGGAATGTTGGTGTCAGGCAGAACAGTTTGCAGGAAACTGGCAAAAGTAGGCTTGCAAGCAAGAATTCCCAAGAGAAAGCCCATCCCTAACACAGTTTAGCATGATAAATGTTTGAACTGGGCTAAAGAGCATACCAACTGGACCACAGAACAGTGGAAAAAGGTGTTGTGGAGCGTTGAGATCCAAATCTCCATATTTGGGAGTGACAGTGTCCACTATGTTCATCAGCGACTGTGTAAGGACTGCTTACCAGGGTACTACTGCCACCATGAAGCATCCTCTGAGTGTGATAGTGTGGGACTTCATATTCAGAGATGATGTGGGACAATTTCAGGTGCTTGATGGAGTGATAAATGCTGACAGATACTTAAAGGAGGTCCTTCAGCCCAAGGTCCTGCCCTCAGACAGAGACATCTGTCTGCCAGTCAACCATTCATTTTTTAACAGGATGGTAACCCATGCCACACACACACAGGCAATGCCTCACTTGGTTCAAAGAGAACAAGTTTGAGTTGCTGAACTAGCCAGGAAACAGCCCAAATCTCAACCCCATTGAGAACCTCTGGGTCATATTAAAAGAGCAGTAGCAGCAAAGCAACTGTTCAGCAAATATGAGCTGATAGCAGCAATAATAATCACATAATAGCACCTATTGATCTCCAAAGACTTGTGGACAGCATGCCAAGGAGATGTGAGGCAGTAATCAAGGCTAAGGGATATCAAACACACTACTAGTGAGACTGATGAAGTTATTGGATAACTGGACAAATTATCATCATTAGGATAGCTTAAGAACAGCATTATTTTTGTGAAATAATCTGAAATACAAGTATGCTGGTTTTGTTAAGTAATTAAAGAGTTTCTGTTAGTCAAAAATGTATGCATTAAATACATTTACTGTATTTTTTTGCTTCATAAGATGCACTTTTTTCCCAAAAAAAGTGGGTGGAAATAAGGGTGTGTCTTATGGAGCGAATACACCAAACCCCTCCCTCCCCCCCAAGTACATTTTTTTTAATCCGGGCAGTCCACCGCTATATTGACAGGAGCTTTCTGTCTCCCTGAATGGCTGCTACTTAGAAACTGCCTCCCACTTCCTATCCATGTAAGCAAGCCAACCCCGCCAGCACCTATGGCCTTGTAAGTAAAATTTAAACTTGCGTGAGGGATAGAGGAGAGGTGAGTCTCCCCGAGCCGAACAGAGACCTGCATGTTTATGACCTCACCACGTTCCAGAATGGGGTTTGGCATCGAGCCCCGCTCTGCTCCACCGCCCTCCACTAACTGTTTGGTGTGCAGGAGAGCGCTGGTGATGCTCCTCCATCCGCGGGGATAGCAAAGAATCGGCGGCTATCGCCATGGAGACCAACCTTCAAGCAGAAGGAGGCTTGCAAGTCCCTATGTATTAAAGTGATCAGCATGGGCAATGCCAAGGTGGACAAGATAAAGAGGTGCTACACCCCCCTATCAACGGTGCCCCAGGGGTGGGGAAAGGAAAGATCAGTGTGAGGGCAGTGATGCTTTAGCTCAGGTCAGTAAGTTCCTGAAGGCTTTGCTGTAAGTGAGCTTTTTGGGTAGTAGCAGTCTGCAAAGTCATGTACAGCAATAATGCTTGTAACCTCCTGGGAGCAGGAATTTGTTACTAAAAATTACCATAAATAATGCTGTGAACTGTCTGTAGCATCATTTGAGAGGGAGGCAAAAAGGGACCTACTAAAGATGTGTCATTCAAAAAAATTATAATACCGTATCTTCAAGTTCAGTTGAGCTGGTGGAGTTTAGAGTATGAAGAAGTTCCACTGCTTCAGCTGGATGAGTCCTGCAAGAACTGACGGCAGCCATTCAGGGAGCAGCGTGGGACAATGAAGGCTTGCAAAAAGCTCACGTCTGCCTTGTGCGCCACTCTGCCCCTGCTGGAAGCCTGGCAAGGAGTGTGGGGTTGAGTGCAGAGCCTGGCAGGGAGAATTTGGTTCAGAATGGTTTTTTTCTTATTTTCCTCTTCTAAATCTAGGGTGCGTCATATGGTCCGGTGCGTCTTATGGAGTGAAACATACGGTAATGTTATAGTCATGTTTTTTTTAAAACATGTTATAGTTCTTAACAAAAATTCCACAATCGACAATTGCAAAAAGCAAAACAAAAATATAATTCAAAATATGAATCTCCAATAGGTATGTCCATAAATATCAAACATTTTCAAAAAGTTAAGATCTAAAACACACAAACCCAAGGAGGTAAGGCCTCGGACCCTATGTCCGAATCACATGCCAGCCTAATGGCCGTTCAGCCAATGCGGACAAAGATTTTAATCACTGGCCTTCTTCCACCACCTCCAATTAATGTGCAAAATCACGCTATGGTGTATAATAAAATAATATAAAAATCCATTTATCTGAGTGGTATCAAGCAAGTCAAGTCATAAAGAGAGTTGATTCTGATTTTGACGAGCTCGTTTCACTATATCTTAAGAGAAACAGAACACACATCATCATACCTAAAAATAATACAAAAAACACAATCGCCATAATATATATTCACTCTGCCTCAGGAGGTCTAACCCATATTATCAACCACTATATTCACTCAACCTCAAATGGACAACCTATACCGATAAAAATGACTCCAGCTATTCAGCATGGTAGCAACATAATTTCATCTTCTGACCGTCTAACAATGATAAATTCAGTTCCTCCTGAACCAATCTAAAAAGTGTGAGGAAAACTATTACAAAATTATCACTAACCATCCTGCAATAACAAATTCTGTTCCTCTTTAACGAGTCTGGGGAAGATGACATAAAATTGTCTCAACACCACAAATATCCAAAATGTTCTGTAACGGATACATTCACCATCATAACCCACACACACAATCCTACATATTCCCACACCCAAAATATTCTATGACGGACAAGTTCACCATCATAACCCACACTTGCAAGACTACATACTCACAACAACAATGCTGATCTTTCAAATATCTAAACCTGCTTATCCTATCAAATAAATTTGCCACAAGTTACACATACTTGCATTCAACAACGGAGCTGCATCTCAAGGGTTTACTTAGCCTATATTGTCCAATGACGCTGCGGGAAAATTTAAAGCTTGCCACGCCCCATATCTCAACGAGGCCAAGATCAAATTAGCCCAAATCCAGGACGAGTCTAGAAACGCAACATGTAAAACTGCCACATACCGCAGGAAAGTCAAAGCCTACTACTCCCCCAAGTATAAACAACAGGGCTAAAACCAAAGAAAGCTCAATTCCATGGTGAGGCTCGAAACAGTGGACTCATAACCATCAGTTCATGGCGGTTCACAACAATAATGCACTGGGCATTAGAAGTACTAAATTATACAGCAATGTTAAAAAAGGAAATAATACAAATCTAAGTAATACAACACTAGGCAATAAACTTACAGCATTCTAACTTATAAGAAACTAGTCTTTAAGCCCGTTACATTAATGGGTGCTAGAATAGATGTGGGTGTCTGTCTTTTTTTTTCTCTCTCCTTGGCCACTGTCTGTCTGTTTGTCTTTTTTTCTTTGTCTCTCTCTCCTTGGACACTGGCTTTCCGTCTTCCTTTCTGTCTGTCTCTCTGGCCCCCTGTCTGTCTGTCATTCTTTCTCTCTGTGTCCTTCTGTCTTCCCTCCCCCCCCCCCCAAGAGCAAAGCTGTCTGTCCCCAGCACACCCCTCCCCAAAAGCAGCCCCCTTTCCCTGACTGTCTCTCCGTAGCCCCCTTCTGTCTTCCCCCCAGAGCAAAGCATACACCTCAAGCCACCGAATACGGCCATGGAGGGACACAGCACTTGTCAGTTATCCACAGCCTTCTAAATGCGTATGCGCGCTTAGAAGATTATTATTGTTGATAGAATACAGGTTGATAGTACAAATTCATCAAATAATCGATAAAAAATTTAACTGAATTAATAAAATTTAAGAATTAAAATCAAATTTGTGTTTCATGTTTTTTTGAATAAATAAGTTTTAAGATCTTTCCAAAATTGATAATAGGAAAGAGATGGGGAGATAAGAACATTCAAACATGAATTCATTACTCCAGCCTGAAATGCCAAGGTCCTGTTTAAATTTTTTTTTTTTTTTATAACAGCATGCCTTTAGTGACGGAAGAGAGAACCAACCTGGTCTTCGAATGTTTTTTTTTAATAATATAAAATCTAAAGTGGGAATAAAGATAAGATGGTGCTAGACCAAATAAAATCTTAAAACAGATACAACTGAATTTAAATAATTATCATATCTATCACTGTAACTTTAAAACAATCAAAAGTATGGCCTGTGGGCTGGCAATGTTGTATTAAAGGTGCACCAATTTTATGTGTAAGAACAGCTGATCTATGCTCACTGTTCATGGTGATATTAGACATCAAATCCCTCTACACTTCCATACCACAGGCAGAGGCTCTGTCTGTCATTTGGGATGCATTGGTAGCACATCTGCGTCTGATGGATGTTCCTTCTGATTTTTTGTACCAGTTAAGTAAAATCGCATTAAAAGAAAATTTTTTTCTGTTTCAAGACAATTTATTTTTACAGATCTCTCGCCCCTAATATAGCCAATCTTTTATATGTCAGTATTCGAGAAACAATGGATAGATCAGCCTCCCTTTAAAAAGTGCCATTTTTTTGTGGAAGTGTTACATAGACGGTCAGAAGATGAAGTTATGTTGCTACCATGCTGAATAGCTGGAGTCATTTTTAGTGGTATAGGTTGTCCATTTGAGGTTGAGTGATTATAGTGGTTGATAATATGGGTTAGACAGCCTGAGGTAGAGTGAATATATATTACTAGTCTTTAAGCCAGTTACATTAATGGGTGCTAGAATAGATGTATATGTCTGTCTTTCTTTCTCTCTCTCTCTCTTTCCTCGGCTGTCCACCATCACCCTTTGCCTGCTCCCCCTGTCCAGCAGTAACCCTTCTTCCTTCCTTTTACCTACCCCGTGTCCTGCAGTAGCTCTTCTCTCTTCCTTTTACCTCTCCCTGTCCAGCAGCACTCCTTACCTGCTCCCCCTGTCCCTCTTCACTGCTCCCCCTGTCCAATAGCACTCATTACCTGCTCCCCCTGTCCCTCTTCCCTGCTCCCCGTGTCCAGCAGCGCTCCTTACCTGCTCCCCCTGTCCCTCTTCCCTGCTCTCCCTGTCCAGCAGCACTCTTTACTTGCTCCCTCTTACCTGCTCCCCTGTCCAGCAGGACTTCTTACTTGCTCCCCCTTACAAAGGGACCTGGACAAACTGGAAGAGTGGGCGAATAAATGGCAGATGAAGTTTAATGTAGAGAAATGTGAAGTCTTGCATGTAGGACACAGAATCCCGATGTACAGCTATACGATGGGTGGGCTGGTAATGGGTGAGAGTAGCCTTGAGAAAGACTTAGGGGTAATAGTGGACAGATCAATGAAGCCGTCGGCGCAGTTCGCGGCGGCCTCAAAGAAAGCGAACAGAATGCTAGGTATAATCAAGAAAGGTATTACAACCAGAACGGCAGAAGTTATCCTGCCGCTGTATCGGGCGATGGTGCGCCCGCATCTGGAGTACTGCATCCAATTCTGGTTGCCGTACCTTAAGAAGGATATGGCGATACTCGAGAGGGTTCAGAGGAGAGCGACGAGTCTGATAAACCTAACATATGCCGAAAGATTGGAGAATCTGGGCCTCTTTTCCTTGGAAAAGCGGAGGCTTAGAGGGGACATGATAGAGACTTACAAGATCATGAAGGGCATGGAGAAAGTGGAGAGGGACAGATTTTTCAAAATTTCAAAAAATACGAGGGGACATTCGGAAAAGTTAAGAGGGGACAGATTCAGGACCACTGCTTGGAAGTTCTTCTTCACCCAGAGGGTGTGATACGACAGAGTACGCTACTGGGTTTCAAGAAGGGTTTGGATGAATTCCTGAAGGATAAGGGGATTGAAGGGTATAGATAGAGGATTAGATGATTTCCAGAAGGAAAAGGGGATTGAGGGGTACTGATAGAGAATTACTATGCAGGTCCTTGACTTGATGGGCTGCCGCACGAGCAGACTGCTGGGCAGGATGGACCTCTGGTCTGACCCAGCAGAGGCATTGCTTATGTCCCCTGTCCCTCTTCTCTGCTCCCCCTGCCCAGCAGCACTCCTTACTTATTCCCCCTGTCCCTCTTCATTGCTCCCCCTGTCCTGCAGCACTTCTTACCTGTGCCCCTTACCTGCTCTCCATGTCCAGCATGCGGCTCCTTTCTTTAAAGCAGCCTACTGAGGATCGCTGCCAGAGGGAACGTGCTACCGAGGTGCAGAGCGGCCTGCGAGGTTCGCTACAGCCGGCGATCAGAGGCAGAGCAGCAGCGGTTGGGAAGTGAGGGCAGGAGGGGGGGAGTCGCCGGCATGTTCCCTGCCTACGTGTTCTCCCTGTCTCAGTGTTCGAAAATCTAATTTGGCACGGAAGCACACCTCACAGAGGCAGGAAACACAAAACTCTAAGTGCGCATGCGCGCTTAGGGTTTTATTATGGAGGATGGTGATTGTGTTTTTTGTATTATTTTTAGGTATTATGTGTGTTCTGATTCTCTGAAGAAGATATAGCGAAACGAGCTCATCAAAATCAGAATCAGCTCTCTTTATGACTTGCTTGATACCACTCAGATAAGTGGATTTTTATATTTTGTATTATTTATACACCATAAAACATGATTTTGCACATTAATTGAAGGTGGTGGAGGAAGGCCATTGATTAAAATCTTTGTCCGCATTGGCTGAACGGCCATTAGGCTGGCATGTGATATATGGTCTGAGGCCTTACCTGCTTGCCACAGACGGTCTAACTATTTATGGATTTATGTGTTTTAGATCTTAACTTTTTAAAATGTTTGATATTTAAGGACATACCTATTGAGGTTAATAGTTTTTTTTTTACATATTTTTTAAAAACATGTTATAATGTTAGTCATTTTTTTTAAGTGTAATGCCTAAAATGCTAGGTGTTTCCACAATTTTGGCCACAAAAAAAGGTGCTAAAATAAAATCAGATTAGTTTTACATTCCTACAATGAAACAGGATTTTATTTTCTCACTCTTGGAAACAGTGACCAGTTGTTTAGTTCATATTCAACTGCTGCAGTTTGTTGAGTGTCTTTTGATTTTACATGTACATCCAGCTTGATTTCTGTCATTTTCTGTTAACTATAGGAGCTGCAAGTATTGGAAAAGGCCTTGGAGGAATGTTCTCAAGATTTGCACGTTCTAATGCAACCCCAACACAACCCTCTGAGATAAAAGAGGTAGAAGTAGAAGCAGAAGAAGAAAAACAATCTAGTGGTCAGCATTCTGTGGGAACTCAGACATTTCCAAACAGCACTTCTGGCTCACTTGACTCCACATGTTAGTAGAGCATAGCGCAATGTTGCGTTATATTCCTAATTTTTTGTAGACAAAGATTTATTTTAAATTTATAGAACAATTTTAGAAAATACTGCTTTTCCGATAATTACTGTACTTTTTTGAAAGTGTATTTTTCAGTTCTCATACAATCCACTTTGTTCCGGAATCAGTAGGTTATTTCTCCCTAGCCGCCAGGATCTGTAGGAAGCCTCAAAACTATAGAGGCTTTTACTCCCTCCCTCTCATACCTCATCACTGAGCATGCTCCTGTGTACAGCAGTCTTTCTTCCTACAGGCCATGTTGTAGGAGCTTATTTTTCTGCTCATGTTTTATTTAGGGATCTTTCAATATTTTTTGTTTGCGGTTTTCACCTTCGTGGTGTGGAGGTTCCCTGCGGGGACATCCTTAACTGCGGTAGATCGCAGACTGTTGGAGAACGTCTGCTTCTGGTGTATTTCCTGCTCAGCAGTAAGCCCCCTGGACAGCCTGCACATCAAATCAGGGCTCTGGGACTGTTTGCTTGGGAGCTAGCTCATCCCCGGTTCATCCACTAGTTGGGTGAAGCACAGGCAGAGCAGTTCCATGGAGACGCAACCGGTATAGGAGACAGACTGCGTTCCTCCGCCAGGCGTTTTCACGATGTGTCCACGGATGGCAGAGGTCTCTGGCCTTGATGGTCAGGCCGGTGGGACAGTCAGAAGACTTGAAATCCAGTTTTCAAAGTTCCCTGAGGCACAGGATCTCTTTGTGAGTTGTTTCAGCTCTGCCTGAAGTTTCTCTCAGCACATGTCACAGTGAATACCAGCTGCAGCAGAGATTTTTTTGGGGGGTGGTCTTTAAAAAAGAGGTTTTAGGTGGTTTTCCTGCAAACCCTTCCCCCCTTCTCCTAAAATCTCTGTTTTTGAGGTTTCTCTGTGGGTTTCCCGGGCTATTTTTAGTCAAAATAGGCCTTCAGTGGCCATCCTGGATTTTTCTAGATTTGATTTTAGTTATTTCTCATACATACCTGCTTAATTTTTGAAAGAAAACCACATAGATGACCTCCCTAGGGCAAGATGAAATGGATTTATGCCTCATTCTTGGTGGATGACTGTCGGATGTGCAGCTGTGTTCCACGTGCGCTGCAGCCTGTGAGGGGGTGATGTTTGCTCGAATGTGGTGCCTTCAACTTCTGCGGAGGATCTTCAAACGCTTTCTTTCCTGACTCCCACAAAATTGGTTTTGGGGGGCCCTGGGGAGTATGCTGGCGGCGTTTCGGAAAAACACAAACACAGCTCCGGTGATAAACCTTATAAATCTTCCAAGCATTCCAAATCTAAGGTGCAGAAGTTGGCTCCCGCCGTGGAGAATGGTTTCCCCCCAGAATTTGTGAATATGCTTTATCAGGGATACTTAGTTAAAAAGTCTCTGCCTTTTTCTCTTCCACCAACCTCTGTACCAGTCACAGGGTCCCCTGCTCGCGATGCCTAATTTATTTATTTATTTAATTTATATTCTTTTTACAAGTTGAGAAAACATCACTTGAAAAGAAATATAATGAATCTACTAAGGAAAAAAAGTCAGACATAATGTAACACATAAAATAACAATGAAAATAGTCCACATTCGAGAGAAGAGATCAATCACATCCAAGGGAAGTTGGATAGAAGAAATAAATTAAATCAAATTACAGAGCGCAGTTGGGACAATTACATGGCCTGATTAGCAATTTCAACAGGAGTCTCTGGAGCTTTTGAAATTGCTGCTTTACCTTCAAGAAAAAATTGTAACTTATCAGGTTTATAGAAAATATATCTACTAGCCTGATATGTAATGCAACATTTACAGGGGAAATGTTGCTCCTAAATCAAGAACAGACTGACGATAAGCCAGGAATTTCTTATGCCTGGTTTGTGTCCATTTCAATACATCAGGAAAAATTGAAATTTTGAGTCCATGAAATTCAACATTATCAGTCCTATAGAATAGGCGAAGAATTGCTTCTTTATCTTGAAGAAAAATAAGTCACCAGTAAAGTGGCTCTAGACATACTTTCTATCTGCGATGACTCCAACATTCTAGTAAGATCAAGTTCTTTGTCCACTTTTTCTTTATCTTCTTTAGGAATATTTAGGTAATACAACTTTTGCAATGGTGGCATATTATTTTCTGAATATTTCAAAACTGGATTGTTGTTTTTCTTCGAGAGTGCTTTTGACTCCTAACTCCTCTCACCTTGGGTTCTGCATCCCCAAGTTAGATTGTAAGCTCTTCCAAGCAGAGACTGTCTATAAATGTCAAAATGTACAGTGCTGTGTATGCTTTTCAGTTGTATATAAGTGATAAATAGTAGTAGAGTATACATATTAATACCAATGGTGGGCATGATTTAAGAAATATTTTCAAGTAATACTGGGAATACCAGATGAGGGTATTCCTCCTATACTAAGAGCCCAGTATTTGTCAGGAGTTCCAAGGGGACTTAATGGCAGACCTCATAACTTAAATCTGAGTTTTTGGAAAAGCTCAGAAGTAATAACTGAATGTACCACACTGCTTGTAACTTAACTGTCTCCCACAGCATATGGGAAGTGCAGTGCAAATTGGAAGGAGAGATATCACTCCTTAAAACTAGATAATAGAAGAGAGTGTGTGCATAGAGAAGCATAGAGCATACAATTGGTGAATAGTAGTCTCTCTACACAATTAATAGAATAATTGTCTGGGACTGAAATCTCTATAATCAATGTTGTTCTGGTGTTTTTCTTTACTACTATGTCCTTGCTCACTAAAGGGATAGCACTTCAAAAGTAGATGATCAGTAGCATATAGCTTTAAAAATATATTTTCCTTTTGCTCTTAAACTTGCCCACCTAGGAAAATGTTTCAATGCTTAGCTTAGAGGTGAGAAACCTTGTTCCTCGAAGGCCATAAGCTAGTTGGGTTTTCAGGATTTCCTCAATGAATATGCTTGAGATCTATTTGCATGCAGATAGATCATATGCATATTGAGGAAATCCTGAAAACCTGACTGGATTATGGCCCTCAAGGACAGGTTGCCCAGCCCTATCGTAGTTGTTCCTTTCTAGTTTACTAAAGATTGTGAAGTAATGAAAGATTAGGTTCTTACCTTTGCTAATCTTCTTTCTTTTAAATCCTCACTTTATTCCAGGGCCAGAGAGTTATTTCCCCCTAGCCACCAGGATCTCAAAACTTCATAGGCTTTTACCCCCTCCCTCTCATACCTCATCACTGAGCATGTTCCTGTGTACAGCAGTCAGTCTTAAAACAGCCAGAAACATCTGTAAAGGAGAAGAACAAGAGAGAGGAACAGGGAACTCCCCGGCAAGCAAATCAATTCTGCTGATATAAAGAAACGCAACAACAATACAAAACGAAATAACAGATTATGAAACATTGAAACTTGAATGACAAAACAGTGTTATAAGGAGACACAGCCTGCACTGTCAAAAGGAGGCGCCTGGACTAGTGACCCCCCCAAATTAAGTGCTAAACCCAGTCTGATGGCACTCTTAGAAAGGCTGGTCAGAAACAGAAATCCAGCTTACCAATACTTGTAAGGCAGACAAGCAGCGAATCAGCAAGTACAGGGCAGGTTCCAGGAATAAAGTGAGGATTTACAAGAAAGATTAGCAAAGGTAAGAATCTAATCGTTCGTTCTTGTACAATACCCACTTTATTCAGTGACCAGTGGGACATAACAGAGCAGTCCCGAAAATTCAGAGTGGGACTGATGAGCCCGCTGCCAAGACAGAGGAACCAAAAACAGCATCCTGCTTGGCCGCCACATCAATCCTGTAAAACTTGGTGAATATAGCGGCCCTAAAAATCTCAGCCAGAGACACAGCCGACAACTCTGCCCAAGAGGAGGAAACTCCTCTGGTTGAATGAGCCTACACCCAAAGGGGGAGCTTCTTTCCAGCCGCCATGTAAGCTATGGAAATGGCCATGTGAATCCACCTAGAAATGGTAGCCTTAGAGGCTAGCCTATCTTTGCGGGCAAAACAAACAGGTGGTCAGAGGTGAAACTCGGTGACATCCAGATACCGCAACAAAAGTCTGTGCACATCCAAGGACCGCAACACCCAGTCCTGCTCCCTCAAACCAGAAGAAGCAAAAGCAGGAAGCCAGATTACGTGATTCACATGGAAAGTGGAAACCACTGCGGAATCCGTAATACGCAGAAAGGGATCCCTGCAGAAAAGAACCTGAAGCTCCCAAGACCCTGTGGGCTAAAATAATAGCCACAAGAAAGACAGTCTTGATCGTGAGATCCATCAGATATCTGCTGTAGAGGCTCATATGGTGAACGAGTCAGAGAGCAAAGGTCAGCCAGGGAAAGTGCAAGGGAAGCCATAGTCATAATGCGCCCCGCAGAAAACGAACCACATCCGGATGAACTGCCAAGGAGCCCCTCAGGGAAGGAGGGCCCAAACAAGAAAGACCAGCAATCTGAACCCGGAGCAAAGTAGTAATAATAATAATAACAGTTTATATACCGCATCAGAACTGTTTCTTTGTGGAAGCTGCCAGCAGATTTGCCACGGATTGCTGACAGGGCCTGTTGAAGCATGGTATGACAGACGAAAAGGTCCATTGCCCTGTGGAAGGACCTGAGTAAGGACGACAATGCTGGAAGGGATGATAATTAGAATGCCCAAAACTCCTAGAAGGGTGGGACCTGCTCCCAGGCAATGCCTTGGTTTTCAATCCTGAATACTGACCAAAATAACATCCAGACCTTGGCCGAATAGGAGCTGACTCTTAAAGGGCAATCGGTTCAACGTAGTCTTAAAAGATGAATCCCCAGACTATTGCTGGATCCAGAGCATTCTGCATGCCAAAACAGAATAGGCACCCAACTTGGTGAAAATTTTCCAAGATGTCGTACAAGGCATCAGACATGTAATCCATTCCAGAGACATGAAAATCCAAATGAAGCACCACAGTGTCGGGATCATGTCACAGCTTAGAATAGCACGCCCGAGCCACGAAGGAAGAGGCCGTCGCCACTTTAACACCTGCCGCAGCTGAATCAAACATACGGTTAAGGATGAAATCCATGTGTCAGTCCTGGACATCCTTCAGGACCACCCCCATTGCTGGGAAGAGATATGGACTTGGTGAGCTGCACCACCAAAGAATCCAAAACAAAGCGCTTCACAAATCCATCCGCCATGGGATAAAGCCGCACCATGGCCCGTGCACATTTTAAGGGACCCTCTGGAGTGTCTCAGATGTCTGTAAGAATCCGAACAAAGTTGGAATGATTAGGAAAAAAGGCAGATTGTGGCCTCTGGTCACTCATGAAAGAACATTCATCAGTGACAGGCTGTTCTGACTGCAGCTTCAATTCTTGCAGAGATTCAGAGATTAAATCCATAAGTTATGTGGATTTAAAGAATCTGAGCACTGTGGGGTTCTCCCCCGAATCACAGGTTCCACATGAGTCCAGATCCTGGGATCTACTAGATTTACCACATCCATGTCCACCGCAGTGCCGCCCTGCGAAAGCAGAAGAATTGAAAGAGTGTCTGTCTGGCGCAACTGCAAGAACATCCGACGTACTCCCCAGTACCCACGCAGGAAGGCAAGAAGAAGACCCTGATACAACCAAAAAAAGCATCTCTGAATATATTGGTGAGATGTTAAATATTTGAGATTGATGTATTAAAGAGATTCTTCTTCACTCAGAGAGTGGTAGAAAACTGGAATGCTCTTCCGGAGTCTGTCTTAGGGAAAACACCCTCCAGGGATTCAAGACAAAGTTAGACAAGTTCCTGGTGAACCAAAACATACGCAGGTAGGGCTAGTCTCAGGTCGCTGGTCTTTGACCAAAGAGCCGCCGCGTGAGGGAATTGCTGGGCACGATGTACAACTGCTCTGACCCAACAGTGGCAATTCTTATGTTCTGGTAAATCTGGATCATATCTTCACCGAAAGATTCTTAATGCTTATTTTTGAGAATATATACTTGTACAAAAACATTTGGCAATAAATAGGTTCAAAACTTTCTTTTGCAACACTTACTTCATTTCAAGATAATTTAATTGCTTGAATTTTCTATCTCTGGTTTATTGTTCTTTATCCTGATGTTTTTCTTCTTTGTATTATAGACACACAATTGGCCACCAGTTATGTAAACTTTAGTATCTAATAATCACCAAGAACTCATTTTTGTTCTGTGTAGGTTATGTAAACAAGATATAAGTTGTCAAAAACTGTGGATATTGCAAAACTGCTTTCTTCTGTCAAATGACTTAGTAATGTTGTCTTCTCTTTTCAGTGGAGTTGGAGCAAAGAATTGATTTTGAACTACGTGAAGGCCTTGTGGAGAGCAGATACTGGTCAGCAGTAACATCACATACTGCATATTGGTCATCCTTGGATGTTGCACTTTTCCTTCTAACTTTTTTGTATAACCAGGACCAAGTTGAAGAAGATGAGCAACATACAGTACAACTTTAAATATTAGAAGATAACTTTAAAATTGATGGAACAAAGCTGATGCATTCCTGCATATATGACATTATTTGTTTCCAAGAAGCAAAAGTTGGACTTGGAGGCACCTTATGGTTTTACTGATACATCTGTAGTGATAATTAGAGCTAAACTAATTCTGCGTTCCATGATTTTGGTTATGAATTGAGAAGCCAGTACAGTATGTAGCATCACATAAGCACTGTTAGTGTATGGTAATTGAGTGACACACATGAGGATACTTGAATTCCTCATGACATTTCTATTATTTAAATCCAGTTCATTTTAATTTTATTTACAAAGTAAACAGGCTACAATAGTCTTATTTTCCATTGTTAAAGACAATTTATGTGACCTCATTCAGATCTACATTATCACAGTGCCACTGAAAAATTTTGAGGCCTGTATAATTCTTAACTTGGTCATATGCTAAATGAGCATTTGAGCTATTTAGTACCTCTTAACTATGTGTTTTATTTTATTCTGCTGTAAAAATATTTTTCTACTGTTCTTTCTTTTGGTATAATTTAAGAATCACACTTATTTTCTACCGTGCTTAGAACTATTTCTCAGAACTACTTTGTACTGTTCAAATGGACATAGTACTCTAGCAATTTTTTCATTAAGATAAACATCTTTGTGATTTCATAAAAAAATAAATGTTTGAAAAATCTTCAGAGGTAAGTATCTTATATAGAATCTGCAGTCAAGTGTCCTTCAAAAAGGTGGGAAACTATGTTGAGCCTTGTAGATATAAAGCCTCATCTCCATTTGTCCATGGTTAAATAGGAAATTGTGTGTAAGGGGAATGTCGTGATATTGATCAGGTTTCACCAATTCCATAGTCTGGCACAAGACCATGAAATGATTTAACTTTTGCAGTTATATGTTTGAACTGTATGCCTATATGAATGTTCCATAAACTGCTTACTACTTAACTCATCTTTCTGAGATCTTGACATGTTTTCCAAAACTTTATAATTGTCAAGCGTATCCATATATCCCAATGTACTACCGCAGACAGCCTTGTCCATACTGTTGAGTGCTGTTGGCACAACCATCTACCTCTTCACATTAAAGATTAGGTGAAATAGGCATTTTAAACAAGATAGTGGGAACAATTGATCTTGACTTTTTTTTTTTATTGAAGTAGATATTTTACAAAGACTATTTTTTATCAAGGATGAGTCTGCTGCATAGGTGCATGACATCTGTTAATACTAACCTGAAGAATTCTCTTAGAACTCCTATGCTAGCCATTACCTCATGAGTCTATCTCTTCCCCCATCCCCCTTTCTAGTTTTGCCTAAATTATCAGACATTTTATTAAAATTTTATTTCCAGTGCAATAAGTGGGACATTCTAAACCAGGTGTGTCCAACCCGCGGCCCTGGGAAGTATTTTGTGCGGCCCCGCTCGCACTTGAAGGCGATGTGGTGTTTTCCTCTGCCGCCTCCGGATGTTTACCATCTTGCCGGCTCCCTCCTCCATCTTGCTGCAGCATTTGCTCAAAGCCGTGGGCAGCGGATTCTATGTGCCTCTTGGGGCTGACCCGGAAGTGTTCCCTCTGACGTTGCGACATCAGAGGGAACGCTTCCAGATCAGCCACAGGAGGCGCATGGAAGCTGCTGCCCACGGCTTTGAGCGAATGCTGCAGCAAGATGGAGGAGGGAGCAGGCAAGGCGGTAAACACCCGCGGCATAGAAGGGAGGGAGGGAGAAGGGTGTGTTGGGACTTGAGAGGGAGGTGCTGCCCACGGCTTTCAGCAAACAAATGACTAGCAGTGAGGATGGAGCCGGCCTAAAGGTAAACACCCGGAGCACAGAAGGGAGAGAGGGAGATGGGCGTGTTGGGACTTGAGAGGGAGGTGCTGCCCGGGGCTTTCAGCAAAAAAAATGACGCAGTGAGGAGGGAGCTGGCCTGAAGGTAAACACCCGGGGCACAGAAGGGAGGGAGAGAGAAGGGCGTGAGACTTGAGAGGACTTGAAGGATGGAGCACAAACTTTGGAAAAATGATGGAAGGAGGGAGGGGCATGAACTTAGGATACAGAATGAAGGGAAACATAGAGGGGAGCATAAGCCATAAGATGGAAGAATGGAGGGAGTGAGGGAAAGAGATGCAGAGGTGAGGGAGATAATAGAAAGGGAGAATTGGGTGTCTGAGAGAGGGAAAGAGATGGTGCAGTTGGGGAGAAAAAGAAGAGAACTGTTGGGCAGAGAGAGGAGGGACGGAGACAGAGAGAGAATTATTGGACATGGTGGTGGGGGAGGAGTAGGAAGAGATGCATGGGTGCAGAGAGAAAGGGGAGAATATGCTGAACCCAGGAAGCCTCCTGGACCTTTTTTTTGGGGGGAGGGTATTAAAAGAAGTGCCAGATTGGGCATAAGGGGAGAGCTTATGGGACTAGAAATAGAGGACAGAGAGAGAGTGGTGGGCAATGGTCTGAAGGGAGAGAAGTTGGACCTGGGTTGGTGTGGAGGAAGAGGGAAAGAGATACTTGAAGGGAGAACTGTTGGGAAGAGAAAGAAAGAAATGGTGGACCTGGGGAAGGGAGGCAGGCAGGCAGGGGGAGAGATGGGATGGGGGCAGTTGGGAAGAGAAAGGGAGAGAAGTTGGATCTGGGGATGGGAGGGAGTGAGAAATGTTAGGCCTGTGGATGGAAAGCAGAGGGATACATTTCATTGTTCAGCTTCAAGGGAGGAGAAAAGAAGAAAAACAGAATAGAGAGGGAGAAAAATGTTGGACAATGAAGATAGAGGAGGAGAGATGTAACCATGGAAGGGCAGGAGGGAAGAGAGCTGGGATAGGATGATGCTAGGGGATGGAAAGAAAGAGACAGGGAGTTATAGCCTGACCAGTGGAGAGAGGGAAGGGGATTCTGAAAGTGTTGAGCATGTGGATGAGGTTAAAAGGGAGATGACAAGATGAGTCAGAGCAGTGAATACAGTGGTAGAAATGTGGTAATGGGGAGTAGATAAAAGAGAATAGAAGGCTGGGAAAGGAGTGAGATGGGAAATGAGAGCTGGAGAATTGAGAGGTAGCTGAATATTTTAAAAGAAGGGTGAGAAAGGAAGGCAAGATTTGAGTGGGAAAGGAATGAGATGGGAAATGGGAAAGCTAGGGACTGAGAGAAGATGGAGAATTGAAAGGTAGCTGAACATTTAAAAAGAAAAGTGAGAAAAAAGGCAAGATTTGAGTGGACAGAGGCAGAAAAGAAAAAGTTAAGAAAGCTGAAAGGGAAAAATCAATACATTGGAGACAGGCATAAGAAGGAAATGGAACGAGAGACGAGGAGAAAAAAATGGACAGCAGACACTGGAAAGAGAATTAGTTGAAGATAGAGAAAAAGCGGAAAGAGAAACTGGGACCAAGATGATAGAAAAACAAAACATCCAGACAACAAGGTAGAAAAAATTATTTTATTTTGAATTTATTAACTGGAATATGTTAGCTTTGGGATATGTGCATCACAATTATTTTTTGTATTCAGTCATATACAGCTGATTTGGGGGAAGGACTGGAGCCCAAAATTAGTGGATGGGCACCAAAGTTTCTCCCTGACTGAGTGCAATTTATAAATACTTGAGCTAGTAGGGATTCCCAAGCCCTGCGAACTGAAGACATCTTCCTCCAGTCTGGCAACTCAAAATCTCAAAGCTTTGCAGCCAATGGCAATATCCTCAAGCTGCCCCTGCTTTCATACATGCATGAAAGCCAAAGGAGGGGGGCAGGGAGGAGGGAAGGCAGCAGCTCTGCAATATTGTTGCCAGCTGTGGAAGTTGGAGGGGGCTGTCAGTTGGTGAGGTCTGGGGATCCCTACTAACTACAGCAAGGGAGATATTCATTTTGAGGGAGCCTAAGCTCAAAGTGGGAGGCTCAAAAAAGCAGCAATATTTACCCTGATTAAATGATCCTCCACATGTGCTTCTGACAACTGATTCAGCATCCATGCTCTGATGAGGCTCACCGTAGCTGTAATAGAAGTGAATGGTAGAACCAGGAGCGCCGATCCCTGCTCATCAGAATGGGGATGAGGAAGCCAGTGGCTGCTGCCACTGACAGCAGTGTACGTGGAGGATCACTCAGTCAGGGTAAGTATAACTGCTTTTTGGATTCCGCTCCACAGTGTCCCTTTAATGAAGGTTTATTATTAGATAAGTACACCTATATTAGTGATTGCAAATATGGGACCTGCTTAACCTTTTTTTGGCTCATCAGCTAGAGTTATTGTTTGTGGAGCCCAAGAAAAACTTTTTCAGTCAATATGGCCTCAGGAAGCCAAAAGGTTGGACACCCCTGTTCTAGACCAGTGGTTCTCAACCCTGTCCTAGGAGACCCCCCAGCCAGTCGGATTTTCAAGATATCCCTAATGAATATGCATGAGAGAGATTTGCATATAATGGAAGTGACAAGTATGCAAATCTCTCATATGCATATTCATTAGGGATATTTTGGAAACCCGACTGGCTGGGGGGTCCCCTAGGACTGGCTTGAGAACCACTGTTCTAGACCATAGGGTTATTTCCCCACTACTACTACTTACATCAGGGGTGTTAAAGTCCCTCTTCGAGGGCCGCAATCCAGTCAGGTTTTCAGGATTTCCCCAATGAATATGCATGAGATCTATTTGCATGCACTGCTTTCATTGTATGCTAATAGATCTCATGCATATTCATTGGGGAAATCCTGAAAACCCGACTGGATTGCGGCCCTCAAGGAGGAACTTTGACAGCCCTGACTTACATGGTCTGCAGAAAAAATCCATTTCAGGTTTTTCACTCTGCTTCTAGTGTACTTCACAGGCTAGTTTAAGACCCTCTAGCAGTCTTTTTTTGTGCAAGCATGGCTGCAACTGTGTAGATTCTGCTCTCCACATTTTATTATTTTAATTTGACATAGTTTTGTCCATTTTGTGGGTATTTTCACGTTTAAAATGGATTTGAAGCTCTGTCTGCTCGAGAATTCACGGACTTCGGTCTGTAGCTGACAGGCCGATCCCTTCGGAGTACCTGTTAGCCAGTCTGCTTAGTCTTTCTTGGATCTCAGTGCCATCCCTGATCTAGTCTTACTCCTTGTTAAGTAGAGGGTAGAGAACAGACTGTTTAGCACATTTAGGGGACTCAGCGGTGTTCCACAGCGCGCTGGCTGCATTTTTGTACCTTCGCACATCCACTGGTCCGCAGAGGTGGAGGCATAGTCAGACAGAGGAGTCCTTTAAAAGAAAGTTTTTCTGCGACGTGCTGAATTGTCAGCGCTGGTTTGTTGGCACACATCTGTCTCGCGCGCTTAAGACCCGTCACCCCTTTGGCGGTGGGGAGGCAGGCTTGTGCATAGGGAGGAGGAAGGAGTAAGAGAGGAGAGGAGACATGCCAGACCTGGGGTGAAGTGAAGGGAAGAGAGAGACCAAAAAGAGGGGGAGGAAAGCAGAGGAGAGGTGCTGGACTAATGGAGAGAGGGAGAGAGAAACATAGAAACACAGAAGATGACTTCAGAAAAGGGCCACGGCCCAACAAGTCTGCCCACTCTAATGACCCACCCTCTAGTTTATAGAAACATAGAAGATGACGGCAGAAAAGGGCCACGGCCCAACAAGTCCACAAGGGAAAGGGTACAAGAGGAACAGATACTGCTCCAAAGTAGATGGGCAAGGTGCAGGATGGCAGGAGCGATAGTAGGAGAAAGCCTGTACCTGGGGAAGGGGATACAGAAGGTAAGGAAGAGAGAAAGAAGAAGCTGGATATGGGGAGAGATAAGATGCTGGGCATGGAGGGAGCATAGGAACAGGGACACAGAAGAGAGATGCTGGATGAAAGGGTAGATGAGAAAAGGAGATTTGGTGGATCTGTGGATGGTGGGTCCATCGCTGCAGCTGCGGGGCGATGGAAATGATAAAAAGGAAAGATGCCAGACCTCCGGGAGAGGAAAGGGAAACAGAAGGGGAGGACAGAGATGGAAGATGGATGGTTAGCACGGAGAAAGAAGAAAGAAGGAGAGCCTGATCAGAAGACAACCAGACCAACATGGGACCAACAAGATTTGAAAAATGACCAGACAACAAAAGGTGGGAAAAATAATTTTATTTTCTGTTTTGTGATTACAATATGTCAGATTTGAAATGTGTATTCTTCCAGAGCTGGTGTTGGACCGCAAATGTGAGCTAGAATTTAATAGAGAGAGGAAAAGTCTTTTTTGTTTATTTTATTTACACCACAGGACCAGTGTGGGTAGGAGAGGGTGAAGAGGCTATAAAATAAACCCACCAGAATGTTTGGAAAAATCCACCCAATTGGGCAGGAAAATCAAATCGAATCGAAAAATCGATTCAATAGGCTGAATCGATTCGAATGGAAATTTTTTTTCCTGAATCGGGCAGCACTACTGTGAAGTACACTAGAAGCAGAGTGAAAAACCTGAAATGAATTTCTTCTGCAGACCATGTGAGTAGTGGGAAATAACCCTATGGTCTAGATTAGAATGTCTCGCCTATCTACTGGAAAAGAGCTTACCAGGGTAAGTACATAATTTCCTTTTATGACATTTCATATATTATACATTCAGTAATCCAAACTGAATGACAGAAATGGTTAAAACAGGAACTATATTGCTAGTGCAAGGGAATAGTAGTCGAGAGCAGTGGTTCCCAACCCTGTCCTGGAGGAACACCAGGCCAATTGGGTTTTCAGGCTAGCCCTAATGAATATGCATGAAGCAAATTTGCATGCCTATCACTTTCATCATATGCAAATCTCTCTCATGCATATTCATTAGGGCTAGCCTGAAAACCCGATTGGCCTGGTGGTCCTCCAGGACAGGGTTGGGAATCACTGGTCTAGAGAGTAGAGTTTATATCCCATACTTGTGAGTAATTGGAGAAGGCATCCAAAGTGTTCTTTACTCCTCCTTCTTGTTCCTGAGTATAGCTCCTCCTCAGGATTTCCTCCTCCATGTGAGTTGAAATGGGGTCTTTTTGTTCTGTTCTGCTCTGCTTTTATTTCATTGGGGGGGGTATTTTTGTTCCGATTTCGAGGCTTGCTGGTGCCACAGAGCTTCCCAATTTTGGGGGGTAGCTCTAACTGGGAAAAGTTGCAGATTCTGGCTTCCAGAGGTCTGCAGCTGGGGGAATGGAGGCAACTTTTCTTCTAAGGCAGTGGTTCCCAACCCTGTCCTGGTGGACCACCAGCCAGTGGGGTTTTTGGGATAGCCCTAATGAATATGCATTAGAGAGATTTGCATATAATGGAGGTGACAGGCATGAAATCGACTCCATGCATATTCATTTGGGCTACCTGACTGGCTGGTGGTCCTCCAGGACAGGATTAGGAACCACTGGTCTAGGGAACCCACCTAGCCAGCCTGCACAGACATTGTGGACAGTTCAGGTTCTGGTCTCCTGAGAGCATAGCTTGTTCTGATCATCAGGTGCTCAAAATTGGGGAGGCCTCAGCCAGATCACTCTACCTCCCCCCTTTTTCCTTCCGACAAACCGCAGTCTAAGTCCATGGTAAATTTTCCACTAAGCGAAGTTTTTAGGCTGCAGCATGGTTACATAACAATAAGCAATTTAGTAATTATCACCAACATGCATCTTAATTCCTACATAGATATAATAATGCTTAGCACTAGCAATAACTACTTATCTAGCACTAATTTCTACCCTGGCTAGTAGCTGTCCTAATCTAGACCTAGGGGGGCCAAACTATCACACAAAGCGAGGGAAGTTGGGGCACTGCCATTTACATTAGTCATTTCAGAACATGTAGCTGATTGTCTGAGTAGGCACCACCGTGCTCTACTCCCACTTGGCCCAAGCTGCCATACAAGCTTCTTGGGCCACGCTAACTGCTCCTGCCCCCTTTTGTCATTCAAGCGAGTGGGTTCTACTGGTCATTTCTGGGTGTGCCCCTCCATCTAAGAGGGGTAGGAGCCTTCACTTTAGAGTGGTATAGATCCTAGTCCCCTTCATCCTACATGGACCCCCTGGGTCACCAATCCTGCCACAACTCAAGGCAGTGACTCCTCACTCAGACACTTTGATGTATTTGTATAGAGAGCATTCTACCCAGCCAGGGGAGAAGAGGTTGTCCTCACTGCTAGGCTAATATGTAGCTCCTCATACTAATAAACATCTAGAGATCATAAATCTGACCACATCAATCCAAGGCAACAAAACTCTTGGCCCACTAGATTTGCCAGTATAGAATAGATCAGCGCTCTTAGTTTCTGTATTCCCCTCTGGCCACTGCAGACACGTAGTACTTTATCACTTGAAGATTTCAGGTATGCATGGTTTAAACAAAATGAACTAAAGGAAAATAAAGATGTTTTGGGTCTGCTATAGGGCATCAGTGTACTGAAAGGCACAATGGCAACTGCTCCAGACTTCAAACAAAGATATGGCAAAACTCAATTTTGGAAATTAGACCTTAAGTGTAACATGCAAGCAAGTCCAGCTTGAGCTCATGTAATTGACATATCACTTGATGATAATGAAATTCATCTTTGAAGAAAGCAAAGCATCTATCAGGAAACCAGAAAATCCAGAGTTCTGTTGAAAAGTTAGTTGCAGTGCTTGATGTTGAATTCAGCAATTGTGGCCCAACAATATAGTTCAGGAAGTCATCTTAAGTTTTCACCAACAGTAGTTTCAGCTTTTCACATCAATCAGTCCATAGTGCTTCAGATTTCTTCCCAAGGTCTTATGTACACAAAGGCAGACTGGACTTTAAAAGGTAGAACAAAATCATGCCAGTGCGCTCAGTTCTTCACATCTTTTGATCTGACCAGATTAGGAACTGTGGAAGTTAAAAGAACTTTGTCAAAGTAGATAGTGGAAGGTATGATAATATTGTTGTAACCTAGATGTATTACAACTAAACAATCCAGTGAAGTGTATCAAATTAGAGCCATAGCGCTGTCTGCTGATTTCATTGAAGAAATAAGAACTGCAACATCTTTACTTTTAGGCAATAGGGCTACTTTTCAAAACACTTAGACTTACAAATTTCAAAGGTTACTATGGAACTTAGTAAGTCTAAGTGCTTTGAAATATACCTCAATATGTCTCAAAAAGACTGCATTTGCATTTGGGGGAGCAGTTGTACAAGCCTTTTCAGTTAATAGTCCAGTTTGCCCTCAGCAACCAAAATAAGTCAACTAATAAACATAATGCTCAGCTATGTAATTTTCTAGTGCAAAAGACATATGACTTTTCACCAGTGGGTTATTCTCCTTTACTTGCTAGTTTGTAGAAGGCATCATCTACTTTGTTCTCTTGGCTCTGCCGCTCTGGGCTATATTCCATCACCTCAGTTTTTTCCTTCTACAAGCAAGTTGGCGGTGTCTTTCTGATTTGCTGAAGTACCAGCATGGATGCTCTGGTACAACCATAGCCAGAGAAGGAGTTGTACAGTTTTTTTCCCCATAGTGGCCTGGGTCATTCAAAGAATAGCGAACAATTTGATGTTGGTAATCCTGGTTACCCCTGCCATGGTACACAGATCTGGTTTGTCTTCAGAGGGACAAGAGTCTCAAACTGCCACTGGATCCAAGTCTGCTCTCTCAGGGTCTAGATGCCCTGGAGGATCTGAAATGCTTTGGGCTTATGGCATGGCTCTTAAGTGTGCAGACTTAGCACAAAAGGGCTACTCAGATTTGGTTATAGTTACCCTCCTCAGATCTAAGAAACCGGCAACTGTTTGGGCCTATGCTAAAGCTTGGAAAATGTTTTCAGTGCTGGTGTGCTAAGGAGAATGTGGAGCTAATCAAGGCTTTGATATTGGTGGTTCTAGTATTTCTCCAGGATAGTTTTGAGAATGGTTTAGCTGTTGGCTCCTTCAAAGTTCAAGTGGCAGGACTCTTGTGTTTTAGGGCATGAATAGAAAATGTTTCTTTGGCCTCCCATCCAAGTGTCACCAGATTTTTTTAAAGGAGCATTGCGGCTGCATCCTCCTCTCTGTCAGCCGCTCCTGATGTGGAATCTGAACTTGATTTTGTAGGCCCTCAGTAAGCCTGTACAAAAGCCTTAAAACATTTTTTTTCTAGTAGCGATCACTACAGCAAGGAGGGTTACAGAGCTTTAAACTCTGTCATGCAGAGAGCCTTTCCTCAAGTTTACAGAGGCAGGAGTCTTCCTCCACATGGACCCTTCTTTTCTGCCAAAAGTGGTCTTGGCCTTGCATTTAAATCAGGAAGTCCGTTTACCTACATTCCATCCTATGGGTTCAAAGGAAAAAAACAAAATTTTGGCTCTACTAGATGTTAGGAAAGTTACTTAGAGGTAACGAATGACTTTCACCTCTCAGATCATATTTTTGTGCTAATTAGCCCTAGCTGCCTGGATAAGACAGCCTCTATGGCTTCTATTTCCAAATGGATTTGCGCAGCTATTGTTTCATTGTATATTGGGCATGATAAGCAACCAGAGGTCACATTGAAGAGCACACACTACAAGGGGTGTAGCCTCTTCATGAGTGCAGTGCTGGGCAGTGTTGCCTGAGGAAAGTTATAGGGTGCCATCTTGTAGTAAGGCATCTCCCCCTCCCCCCCTTTTTTATTTTCTAGATTTATTTTTTAAAATTTTTTCTAAATTTATTTTTCTCTTCCCTCCCCCGCCCCCTTTTTTTTTTTTTTTTTTTTAACAGGGAAGGAGATAGCCTGGAGACAAAGCAAGAAGAAAGAGTGGGAGAGGCTGAAGACATGGAGGAAAAAAGAAATGCTGGGACAGGGAAGCTGAAAAAGCAGAGAGAAATGAAAGAAGAGTGGGAAAGACAGTAGCGTACTAGGGGGGGGGCGGTCCGCCCCGGGTGCCAGCCCTGAGGGGGTGCTCCCGGCCTTGCCGTTCATTCCCCCCCACCCCCAAACGACCGCTCGCCCCACTGACCTTCCTGCACCACCTATGAAGCAGCCTGCAGCAGGATCGCGATGTCAGCGATCCCTGAGCTGCTTGGGCGCTGCTTCCTGCGCTGCGGTCCCGCCCCTCTGACATCAGAGGAGGGGCGGGACCGCGGCACAGGAAGCAGTGCCCAAGCAGCTCAGGGATCGCTGACATCGCGATCCTGCTGCGGGCTGCTTCATAGGTGGTGCGGGGAGGGTCGGGGCATCAGGCCTTCAGGGTGGGACAGGCAGGCAGGCAGGCCTTCAAGGGGGGAACAGGCCTTCAAGGGGGGGGGGACAGGCCTTCGGGGGGTGTACATACCTTCAAGGGGGTGCAGGCCTACAAGGGGGGGACAGGCCTTCAAGGGGGGGCTGGCAGGCCTTCAAGGGGGGACAGGCCTTCAGGGGGGTGCAGACCTTCAAGGGGGGGATAGGCAGGCAGGCCTTCAAGGGGGGGACAGGCCTTCAGGGGGTGTAGGCAGGCAGGCCTTCAAGGGGGGGACACAGGCCTTCAAGGGGGGTGCAGGCATTTGGGGGGACCCTGGTTTAGAAGTACACGGAGGGAAGGGGGTATTCAAAGAGACATGCATATGCCAAACTTTGGGGGGGGAAGAAATATTGGGTCTGAAAATAGAGGAGAAGGAGAGAGATGATGGACCATGGGATTTAGGGAGGGAAGGAACAGAAAGGGAGAGAAATTGGACACAAGGGATGGTGTGGAGGAGGGATAGAGATACTGAATAGGAGGATAATTGGGAAAAGAAAGGGAGAGATGGTGGACTCTGGGGTGGTGGGGAAGGAGGGAGAGATGCCGGATGAAAGGGTAGTTAAGAAAAGGTGGATCTGTGGAGGGAGATGAAAAAAAGTAAAGATACCAGACTTCCTGGGGAGGGAAGGGAAATGGAAAGGGAGGACAGAGTTGGCAGATGGATGGTTAGCATGAAGAAAGAAGGAGACGCTGGCAAGCAAGTTATCAGAAGAAAACCAGAGCCTTGGACCAACAAGATTTGAAATAGAACCAGACAACAAAAGGTAGAAAAATTAATTTTATTTTCTGTTTTTTGATTACAATATGTCAGATTTGAAATGTGTATCCTGCCAGAGCTGGTGTTGGACTGCAAACGTGAGCTAGGATTTAACAGAGAGAGGAAAATTCCTTTTTGTTTCTGTATTTTATTTACACTACAGCGCCAGTGTGGTTAGGAAAAGCCAAAGGGGGTGAAAAAGCTATAAAACCCACCAGGCTTTTTGAAAAAAATCACCCAACTGGGCAGGAAAATCGAATTGAAAAACCAATTCAATAGGCTGAATCGAATCGAAATTTTTTTCCTGAATCTGGCAGCATTAGTTTGCGCTACTGTCTTAGACTTTAGGACCTGGGATTGGAGAGAGATGGCATCCTCAGTACTTTATAATGCAAGTGAAACGAGGATTTGGTCAGACTTTTGAAGGGTCTGCAGAAAAAAAATATTGTATAGGCCGGGGACATGAGACAGCAGGAAATGGGAACTTTTCTTCCTTCTGTTTTTGTGAATGGAAAGGCTGAGGATGTCAGAGAGTTCAGTTAAAATATGTGCTTTATAAGAAAATATAATAATGTGTTTTATAAAGTTTATAGCATAGCTGGCCTACCCAGTGAGGTGTTCCTAGTGGTGGTGGTGGCAGCGTGTCAATGTGTTGAGAGGAAGAGGTGGTCTGGGAAATTCTGCTGAGCAAACTCCGGGCCCATTTCCACCCCCCCAGTTAGTCCACTCCACTCAACTGGTTCACACACTGAGTGGGTTTTTGGGTGTTGTTTTGGGATCTCTTCCAGTGGTTTATCAGTATCTCCTTCTGGTTCAAGGAAGGAAACTTTGTTATCCTTAGCATTGACCTACAGAATATGTTTGTAACAGCGCTGCTTGTGTGGCAATAGGCTATGTAGTGATCGAAAGAAAAAACAGACCTTTGCACATTTTTGCACTATATGGTGGGTGTATGAGGAGATTCACATTTCCTGCACAGCTAAGTCCATATGAAGTTACCTTGTGCTGTATTTGACATCTAGCAAGGTCTCTGTTTGAAAGGAAAGATCTAAACTTAAAAATGAAGTGGCCAGAAGTTATGGTAAAAGCAGATAGTGTAGCTGGTTTTAAGAAAGATTTGGACAAATTCCTGAAGGAAAAGTCCATAATCTGTTAAGACATGGGGGAAGTGTCTGCTTGCCCTGGATCGGTAGCATGGAATGTTGCTACTCTTTGGGTTTTGACCAGGTATTAGTGTCCTGGATTGGCTACCATGAGAATGGGCTACTGGGCATGATGGACCATTGGTCTGACCCAGTTAGGCTATTCTTATGTTATGTTCTCATCTGTAGTGGCCTTTGTTTTCACTTCTTATTTTAATGTATTTTTTTCTGGGAACTTATCAGTGTTTTTTATAATGGGAACAAAAATGGAAGAGAATTAATGTGTGTGGGATGAGGGGGTAACTAATTTCTTCAGCTAAATAATTCAATCCACCTCAAACAGACATAGGAGAACTCACGCACCATTCACACACCCTCCAACCAAAAACGTCAAAAGAAAAAAACTGTTCGACAACCTCCTAGCCATTCGAGCTGCAACACTCGACCCCCAACCCTACAACCAATTGACATCGACCACATACTGCAAAACCTTCAAAAAGAAATAAAACCCTTCTATTCAAAAAACACATAAAACCGAACTAACACAATCAGAACTGTCCCAAGCATCACCTACAACTACTCCATATGTACTTCTGATGTCATGACAATTCAGACATTATTTATGTTATGTTATGTTATGTTTGGAATATAAGAAAATTTTCACTGCCTGTTTCTATTCTGACCATTTATTCCGTTTCATGGTCATTACAAAAAATATTTTTTTACATGGGGGGTGTAAAAAAATGATGGGCTCCGGGTGCCACATACCCTAGGTACGCCACTGGGGAAAGATGCTAAATCCATAAATGGAGAGAAAAAGAGATGCTTGCCCTGGGCCCTCCTACACCCTTCATCCCATGGCAAGCATCTCTTTTTCTCTCCATTTGTGGACAAAAAGAGAGGCAGGGCCATGCGGGAGGGATGGGGACAGAGGACAGCCGATGGATGGAAAGAAGAGAGTGAAGATTAAAGCAGAAATATCAAAAGGTAGATTTAAAACAATTTTGTTGCTTTGTTGTAGCTGTATTTATAAATGTTTATAAATAGAAAATGGAAATAAAGTAATCTTTTTATTAGACTAATGCACAGTATTAGGGAACATGTGTTACTGGTCTGAAATTTGACAGCTAAAATTTAATGCTAAGAAATGCAAGGTCATGCATTTAGACTGCAAAAACCCAAAGGAACAGTACAGTTTAGGGAGCAGGATTTGGGTGTGATTGTATATGATCTTAAGGTGACCAAATGGGTTGAAAAGGTGACGGCAAAAGCTAGATGGATATTAGGGTGCATGGGAGGAGGTATGGCCAGTAGGAAAAAAGGAGGTATTGATGCCCATGTATAAGACTCTGGTGAGACCTCATTTAGAATATTGTGTACAATTCTGGAGGCCACACTTTCAAAAAGATATAAAAAGGATGGAATCGGTCCAGAGGAAGGCTACTAAAATGGTGCATGGTCTTATAAGGCATATAGGGACAGACTTAAAGATCTCAATTTGTATACTTTGGAGAAAAGGCATGAGAGGGGAGATATGATAGAGGCGTTTAAATATCTAGGTGGCGTACTGTAAATGTGCATGAGTCGAGTCTCATTTGATATGAAGCTCTAGAATGAGAGAGCATAGGATGATGTTAAGAGGTGATAGGCTCAGGAGTACTCTAAGGCAATAAATTTTTATAGAAAGGGTGATAGAGGTATGAAACAGTCTCCCAGAAGAGGTGGTGGAGACAGGATACATAGAAGAAACCATGCAAGACAATCGTGGTCAGACAATCGAAGTGCAGGACATCAGTGTGCTGGATTCAAACACTTGTTAAGGCGCTATGAGGGAGTGTGGGGAGAAACCCCTCCACTATACTTAGAACTGTTGGCGCTCCTGTTGTGGGGGGGGGGTTGGGGAAACTTTAAAATAGTGTTTGAATCCAGCACGCTGATGTTCTGCATATGATTGGTTGCAATTCTCCATGTGTGATTGTCTCACGTGGTTTTGACTCGTCACCTGGAGACAGAGACTCTGAATTCAAAAAAGCATGGGAAAGGCAGTGGGATTTCTTAGCGAGAAGAAAAGATAATGGTTACTGTGGATGGGCCATTTGGTCTTTTATCTGCCATCATGTTTTTATGTGTTGGTGAATTCATTAGAAAAGGAGGTGCTACTTGGAATGGTCAAAGGAAGCAGGGGAGACCAAAGGCCCGTCGGCTGGATACCATCAACAATGACACAGGAATGAACATCAAGCAATTGAAGGAAGACACACACACACACACTAGAGGTCTGCACGGGAACGGGGATCGCGGGGATCCCGCGGGTCCCGCGGGGATCCCGCGGGTTCCCCCCCTGGCCCACGGGACTCCCACGGGGATGCCCCCCTGACCCACGGGACTCCCACGGGGACGCCCCCTTGCCCACGGGACTCCCACGGGGATGAAAACAACCTACCTAAATTCTGGCGATGCAAGCATGCAGCTTACAAGTCTGGCGTCGGGTCGGGAAATAGCCATGTTGAGCAGTGAGCTCAGCACGTACACAGATGAAAGCCTTGCTTGCTGATTGGTCCGGCGGCCCCGCCCCACCGTGCCGCCGGACCAATCAGCAAGCAAGGCTTTCATCTGTGTACGTGCTGAGCTCACTGCTCAGCATGGCTATTTCCCGACGCGGGCATTAGGCTGTTTTTTGTCATTTCGGGTGGGGGATGGCAGCGGCAGCAGCAGCCTGAAAAAGAAATCATCCTGGCCGGGTTCGGTGTCATGCTCCGGAGCTTCTACAGCCTTCCTATCTCCCTCTCCCTTCTACCTGCGGCTCTCTTCGGCAACAACGATCGACACAAGCTTCTGGCGTCGGGGCCTACCCTCTGCGAGTCCCGCTTGTTTCAACTTCCTTTTTCCACAAAGGTGGGACTCGTAGAGGGAAGGCCTCGATGTCGGCAGCTTGTCTTGATCACCGCTGCTGACGAGTTGCTTAAGAGAGCCGCGGAGCAGGGGGGTGTTGCCAGGTGCAGGTAGAAGGGAGAGGGCCAGATGCAGGACTCGTGGGTGAGGGAGGAGAAGAGAGAGAGAGAGAGGGGAGGGAAACAAAAGGAAATATTTCATACTGGGCTGGGCCGGAGTGGAGGTGAAAGATTGGAGTGGAAAGATTCTGGCTACCGGGTGCATTAACAAAGGAAAAGGGGGGAAAGCTGAAAATGGAGATAGTGACACAAAGAAGAGAAAGGGTAAGCAGGACCTTCTGAATAAGGATAGAGATACAGAGGGGACATGAAGAGGAGGTGAAATAGAGACATAGAAGTAATGCTGAAAAAGGGTGTGTGGGGGGGGGGGGGAGATAAAGACATTGAAAGGGCAAATGGTGAATATGGGGTAAAGACAAGGACAGAGACAAATGAAGATTCTGAAAAAGTGGTGAGATACGGATATAGGTGAGATGGACACAAAGAAGGGTGATGCTGGAAAATAGGTGGAATGGTAATTCTGACAGACACAGAAGGGAAATGCTGGATCAAGGAGAGATGGGGCTCAGGCTGGATGGAATGAGGAGAAATGCCTTGTTGGCCCGGAACTTCCTCTCCTACGTCAGAATTGACGTCAGGGAGCGGAATGCTGGTCAGCGCGACGCTTCTGCAGGGAAAGCTTGGGACAGCGGTGGCTTGGGGACTATTCCCCGATGGCGGTGGCAGCAAACCGAGTGGCTTGGGGGAGGGCACGGAGAAAGAAAGAAAGGGGGCAGACAGAGAGACAGAAAGAAGGGGGAACAGGGAGACAGAAAGAAAAAGTTGGGGGAGAGAATGAGGTCTGGAGGAGAGGAAACATACAGGAGGCTGAAAGAAAGGAAGAAAGATTGGATGCACAGTCAGAAGAAGAAAGTGCAACCAGAGACTCATGAAATCACCAAACAGCAAAGATAGGAAAAATGATTTTATTTTCAATTTAGTGATCAAAATGTGTCTGTTTTGAGAATTTATATCTGCTGTCTATATTTTGCACTATGGCTCCCTTTTACTAAACCGCAATATTGTTTTTTAGCGCAGGGAGCCTATGAGCATTGAGAGCAGCGCGAGGCATTCAGCTTAACTCCCTGTGCTAAAACCTACTATTGTGGTTTAGTAAAAAGGGAGGGGGTGTATTTGTCTATTTTTGTATTTTGTTACCGAGGTGACATTGCATAGAGTCATCTGCCTTGGGAAATGTATATGGCAGATATCTTTGTTTTGTGTTCAAAAGAAAAGGAAATGCATTTCTGGTTTTATTTCTACAGTGTTGAAGTACTTGTTGGCCCTTGCTGTGACTGGTGGGGATCCCCAAGCACCGCCAGCAGAGGACCTCCTCTAGAGATGGTCAGAACTCCCCTCCACCAAGCGCAGCAGTCGCTGGCAGCATCCATGAGCCACTGAGGTGCCAGCATCTGTGACTCAGGGACGCTACTGCTGCCTGCCAAGCTTGGCAAAAGGGACCCCAGGCCAACTGCAAAGGAAGTCCTCAGCTGACAGTTTGTGGGTTCTCATCAGCTGAGTATTTATATTTTATATTTACATTAGAGGTTCTGGTAGAAACCCATTTACAAAGTATGTATTCTTCCCAATTAATATTTCCAAATTAATAGTCTCTTTGCTTATTTGTAAATGGGTCTCTACCAGAGCCTTTAATTCAGTAGCATAATTAAATAAAATAACTATTTCTGAAGTTTATAGGGAAGGATGGTGACGGAGGGGATTCCTCGCGGGGACGGGTGGGGACGGAGGGGATTCCTCGCGGGGACGGGTGGGGACGGAGGGGATTCCTCGCGGGGACGGGTGGGGACGGAGGGATTCCTCACGGGGACGGGTGGGGACGGAGGGATTCCTCACGGGGAGGGGTGGGGAGGGGGGGGATTTTGGCGGGGACGGGTGGGGACAGGTGGGATTTCTGTCCCCGCGCAACTCTCTAACACACACACATATATATATATATATATATATATATATATATATATACACGCACGTACACATACACATACACATGTCTTTCTCTGGTGAGATTGAGAGGGGACATGATTGAAATATTCAAGGTACTGAAGGCAATAGATTTAGTAGATAAGGGCAGGTTGTTCACCCTCTCCAAGGTAGGGAGAACGAGAGGGCACCCTCTCAAATTGAAGGGATAGATTCTGTACAAACATAAGGAAGTTCTTCTTCACCCAGAGAGTGGTAGAAAACAAACCCTCTGCCGGAGTCTGTCATAAGGGAAAACACCCTCAAGGGATTCAAGACAGACAAGTTCCTGCTGAACCAGAACGTACGCAGGTAGGGCTAGTCTCAGTGCACTGGTCTTTGACCAGAGGGCCGCCGTTTGAACGAACTGCTGGGCATGATGGACCCCGGGTCTGACCCAGCAGTGGCAATTCTTATGTTTTTATGGTGGAAGATATATCGACCTCTGCACAAATCATGAAAACATCCAAAGAAAAAGCAGAGCAGTCCAGGTCTTCGAATATACTCGTGTATAGACTACCTGAGCAAATTCCTTTTAAAACTGACTTACTACCTCCACTCTATGCTTTACAGAACCATGAAAGAACTATCATTTTCTGTTGTTTCTTCCTTTATTGTAGCCTTTTAGACATTAAATCTTTCTAGATGTATACATTAGACGTCGCCAGTAAATGTCACTCTTTGGGGTAGTCCACCTTTGCCATGTCTGGTTTGAACCAAATGCAGTGGTGAGTGAAAATCACTTTGGTAACTTCCTTAATTCTCTCAAAGCATATGCATGCACAACCCTATACTCGTTCATAACCTAATAGTGCTTCCTCACCCAGGACTAGTCCCTGTAGTTTCTTCTATGAGCTAAGATTTGGGAGGTAGTGAATAAATGAATGTGACTTAGAGAGTAGGACTGGGAAAGCAGATACTGAAGCCCAAGATGGTGGCCCTGGATGGAACTGATTTGCGGAGCATGTTTTTTGGGGAATTCAGGAACTATTGAAGGTGAATGGTTGGGTAGAAGGAGGGGAAGGAAAATCAAAAAGCAAAGTAGTAAAGGGAAAGAATATATGAGATAAAGGATGGCAGAAGTGGGATAAACAAGGCAAGCCATCTTGGTAATGGTAACCGTGCCAAGCTCTATCTTTATGGAGATGATGCGGTATACAAATTTAAGGTTAAGTTTAGTTTAATAGTATTGCAAAAGGAGCACTATTGCAGAAGGTGATGGGGTGCTACAATAGGTATGAAAGGGAAATCTGAAGTGGGCACTGGAGCCAGGTACCTACAGACCAGAATTTAATCAACTTGGAAAGCATCAACTCACAACATTTTTTTCCCTAATGACTGCAACAATGCTATCCACTGGATTGAACCATTTTATTTTAATCCATGGATATTTATTTCTTATGTTGTAATGAGGGAGATCTGTGTAAATATTGCATATACACTCACAACAATTGCCTTGCTATGGTCAGAAAAAAAAAACTTCCCTGTTATACAAAAGTTCTAGGAACTTCAGGTGTATAAGTGTCTTTAGTCTGAATAAATTTCTGTATCGTGAAAATTACAAATTTGAGCCTATCATGTTTTATTCTTAAAGACCTGGATTTGCTGTACGGCACCGATATCAGCGGCCACATATCAATCATTCAACAGCGCCATATATAGAATCACACCTCTGGGAAAGATGGGCACCGAAAATGTAGGCCAGGGGTTTTCAGGCCTACATTTCTGGTGCCTATTTTTGTCTTGAATTGTACCTAATTGGCGCCTTAGGCTGCCTAACGCCTCTTCTGGCATTAGCCAGGCCCACAATGGCATTTGATGGCCTAAAGTGCCTACGGAGGCACAATTCCAGTGCAGATTTTGTAGGTTCTGGTAGGTACTTTAACATTTTTAAATGGCATTTCTTAACTTAGGCACTAGTAAGCTGCCTAGCAGCACCTAAGTTTAGGTGCCATTTGTAGAATTTCCCCCAAAGTTGTCTCTGATACTACCACTCCCTCAATCACATTAATTTATAAAATTTTGAAATATCAAAAAATAGCTACTAATATCCCAGGACAAGCAGGCAGCATATTCTTGACTGATGGGTGACGGCACCGACGGAGCCCCGGTACATACAATTTTAGAGTGATTGCACTCTAAGAACTTAGAAAGTTCTAGCTAGACCACACCGCGCGTGCGCGAGTGCCTTCCTGCCCGACGAAGGCGCGCGGTCCACAGTTTCTTAGTTTCCGCAGGGCTAAGAAGACGCGTGTTTCCAACGGCTGTTGGATATCTATTTTTCGCCTTCCTGCTTGCGCTTTTTTTCTTCGTGAAACTTCTCACGTTTTTCTTTTTTATTCTTTTCTTGAATAAAATTTTTTTTTTTTTTAAAGTCTATTTTTTTCAACTTTTTTTCGGTCGGACCCGGCGGGGCCTGTTGGCACCATCGAAGCCTCGGGCTTCGATTTTGTTACGGCTGTTTTTCCCTTCATGCCCCCTTCACCGGGTTTTAAAAGTGTCAGCGGTGTGCATGCCCTATTTCTTTATCCAACCCGCACAAGTGGTGCCTTCAGTGTTTAGGTCCGGACCATAGGGCAGAAATGTGCACATACACATATAGTTCTCTTCAAAAGAGAACTTTGAAGAATCGCCAAATTCAACAGCGGATTCTTTTCGGTGCCGCTATGGAAGTTCCACCGGCATCGACTCCAGCAACTTCCTCCAAGTCAACACCGCAAGATTCATCTTCGGTGTCGCACCCTGCAGGTAAGCCGGCTAAGAAGCCATCCCCTACTGTTCTTGGCCCGCCAGTCGAACATGCAGTGAGCCAAGTCCTGCAGACTGCGCGCCGGCCCCGCAAACGCTCCGCTCCCATAGAAGTCACTGCCTCTTCATCGGCATCGACTTTGCCTGAGCGTCGAACTGCACCGCAGGTACCGAGCAAGAAAAAAGCGGTACCGGTGCCATCGGGACCGTCTCTGGATGAGCGTATAGCATCCATCCTCCAGGTCCAGCTTAAGGAGCAATTACAACACCTGCTCCCGGCTCTGCTAACTCCGAACCTTCTGGTGTCGGTCCCCACTGAGCCTACGGTACCGATCGTCGACCAGCTTATTTTGTCGGCATCGACGTTATCGGCACCGCTTAAATCTGCCTCTTCCATGTCTATGCCTATTTTATCGGCAGAGCCAAAGTCTCTTCGATGTACTGCTCACTCGGCCTCTGATCCGGTACCACTCTCTGACACCCGTACCGCTTTACAGTCACCAGGTACGGTGTCGATGCGTTCAGGCAAATCGGTACGCAAAACCAGGCATACCGAATCCTCTACTCCTCTATCTCAGGGCCGTCTTCCATCGGTACGTGACCCTGATTTATGGGATGACTCCGAAGATCCCCTCGGTACCGAGGAGGATTTTTCATCGGACGAGGCTGACCCATTAGTGCAGGATCCTGCTAGTAAGCCATAGCACTCTTCCTTCACCAAATTTCTTAGGGAAATGTCACACACCCTTTCTCTCCCCTTGGAGTCTGATTCTAAGAAGTCAAAAGCATTCCTGGATGCTTTGAATTTTGACCAACCTCCCAAAGAATTTTAAAAGTTACCCCTTCATGATATATTAAGGGAAACTTTTTACAAAAATTTGGAAACTCCTCTCACAATTCCAGGAGCTCCAAGGAAATTGGAATCACTTTATAAAGTTATTCCTATTCCAGGGTTTGACAAACCTCAGCTTCCACATGAATCTTTGCTGGTGGAGTCAACCCTAAAAAAATCTGCAGGCTCTAGTGTGTATGCATCTGTCCCTCCTGGCAGAGAGGGCAAGGCTATGGACAAATTTGGTAAACGACTTTACCAAAATGCTATGTTGGCCAACCGTTCAGGTAACTATGCATTCCATTTCTCCTTTTACCTGAAACATCTTATCCAGCAGATGGCCACTTTTCAAAAATATATTCCTGACCGCAAGCTTTCTGCTTTTCAGCAATGCACTGCCAATCTCTTGCAGCTCAGGAAGTTTATGGTCCGTTCCATCTATGACACTTTTGAACTGACATCCCGAGCTACTGCTATGTCTGTAGCGATGAGACGATTGGCATGGCTTCGCTTCTCAGACCTTGATGTGAACCACCAGGACCGCCTTGCCAATGCTCCCTGCCTGGGTGATGAGCTGTTTGGAGAATCTCTGGATACCACCACTCAGAAGCTTTCTGCTCATGAGACAAGGTGGGATACTTTATTGAAAATTAAAAAGAAACCCCCTCCTCCTCGTCCTTTTAGGCAGCAGACGTCGTATCAGAGGCATTTTTCTGCTCGGCCAATTCAGCCTCATCCTCCTCAGCCTCTGAGACAACGGCAGCAACAACAACAGCCGCCTGCCATAAAGCCTGTTGCTCAGCCAAAACTGACTCAGCCCTTTTGACTCGCTTCTCCAGGGCATTGCCAGTCTTCCTCCCTCATGTCCTCTTCCACAGCCTATAGGAGGTCGACTAACCATTTTTCTGACTCGATGGGAAGTAATCACCACCGACCAGTGGGTGCTCTCTATCATAGCCCACGGCTACTCCCTCAATTTTCAGACTCCTCCGCCGTTAGGCCTGCCAAAAGAGTCTGCTTCCAACAAGTCTCAGTCCCTCCTTCTCGCTCAAGAAGTTCAATCCCTCCTTCTTCTCAATGCCATCGAAGAAGTTCCTCAAGATCAGCGAGGTCAGGGATTTTACTCCAGATACTTTCTAGTTCCCAAAAAGACCGGAGACCTCAGACCCATCTTAGATCTCAGAGATCTCAACAAATGTTTGGTCAAGGAGAAGTTCAAAATGCTCTCTCTTGCCACCCTCTACCCTCTTCTCACTCAGGGCGACTGGCTATGCTCCCTCTAAAAGAGGCTTATACACATATTCCTATCCATCTGACGTCCAGGCAATATCTACGCTTTCTCATCAATCAAAATCATTATCAGTACAAGGTGCTACCCTTCGGTCTGGTCTCTTCTCCCAGGGTATTCACCAAGTGTCTGATTGTGGTAGCAGCCTATCTCCGCTCTCACAATTTTCAAGTCTTCCCTTATTTGGACGACTGGCTGATCAAGGCTCATTCTCCTCAGGTGGTTCTGCTTGCCACCAACCAGACCATTCACTTCCTTCAACTGTTGGGTTTCGAAATCAATCTACCCAAGTCGCACCTCATTCCGACCCAGCGACTTCAATTCATTGGAGCCATTCTGGACACTGTTCTGATGAGAGCGTTTCTTCCGTCCAACCACCTTCAGACCATCCTTCATCTCTGTCGGCAGGTGTTTCAACAGATTACCATCTCTGCCAATCACATGATGGTGCTCTTGGGGCACATGGCTTCCACAGTACATGTCGCCCCCTTCACACGTCTCCACCTGCGTACTCCTCAATGGACCCTAGCAACCCAGTGGTCACAAGCGACGGATCCTTGCTCTCATCACATATCTGTGACCTCATCTCTTCGACAGTCGCTTCTTTGGTGGTTGACATCTTCCAATCTATCCAGAGGTCTACTGTTCCATCTACCTCCTCATCATTTCGTGATCACCACAGACGCATCCCCTTATGCCTGGGGAGCTCACTTGAACGAATTCCAAACTCAGGGGTTTTGGACTGCCCGGGAAAAGAAACACCACATCAATTTCCTGGAACTCCGAGCAATGTTTTATGCCCTCAAGGCATTTCAACATCTTCTCTTTCCTCAAGTACTACTCATTTGCATAGACAATCAAGTTGCAATGTACTACATCAATAAACAGGGAGGGACGGGCTCTCGCCTGTTGTGTCAGGAAGCCCAACGGATTTGGTCTTGGGCGACAGCTCGTCATTTATTCTTGAAGGCTGTCTACATTCAAGGGGAGCAGAATTCCTTAGCAGACAATCTCAGCAGAATTCTCCAACCTCACGAATGGACTCTCGACCCCTTGACTCTCTAGTCCATTTTCGCTCAATGGGGCACTCCTCAAGTGGACCTTTTTGCAGCTCCTCACAATCATCAGCTGCCCCTGTTTTGCTCCAGACTCTACTCTCCTCACCGTCTGGCACCCGATGCATTTCTCCTGGATTGGACCAATCTCTTCCTATATGCATTTCCTCCTCTACCGCTCATGCTGCGGACATTGTTCAAGCTCAGGAGGGAACAAGCCACCATGATTCTCATCGCTCCACGGTGGCCCAGGCAACATTGGTTCTCCCTTCTACTTCAACTCAGTTCCAGGGAACCCATACTTCTTCCACTGTTTCCTTCTCTGCTTACTCAGCATCAGCAGACCCTACTGCATCCCAACTTACAGTCTCTGCACCTGACAGCTTGGTATCTCTCGGGCTGACTTCGGCTCACTCACTCCTTTCTCATCCTGTCCGTTCTATCATTGATGCTTCCAGGAAACCGGCCACGCTTCAGTGTTATCAACAGAAGTGGTCTCGGTTTTCTTCCTGGTGCCTCTTACATCACCATAATCCCATGTCTCTAGAAGTGGGACTGGTGGACTATCTTCTTTCCTTGTCTGACTCTGGTCTCAAATCTACTTCTATCAGAGTTCATCTTAGTGCCATTGCTGCCTTTCATGAGCCAATTCATGGAAAATCCCTCTCGGCTCATCCTTTGGTTTCTAGGTTCATGAGGGGCCTTTTCAATGTGAAACCACCTCTCAAGCCCCCTCCTGTAGTCTGGCATCTCAATGTGGTTCTTTCCGCTTTAATGAAGCCTCCTTTTGAACCTTTGGCCACAGCACATTTCAAATTTCTTACTTGGAAAGTGGTCTTCCTTATAGCTCTCACTTCTGCCAGGAGGGTCAGTGAGTTGCATGCACTAGTGGCCGATCCACCTTTCACTGTTTTCCACCATGATAAGGTGGTTCTCCGTACACATCCAAAGTTTCTCCCTAAGGTTGTGTTTGACTTTCATCTTAATCAGTCCATTGTCCTACCTGTATTTTTTCCGAAGCCTCATTCTCATCCAGGTGAACAGGCTTTGCATACCTTGGACTGTAAATGTGCTTTGGCTTACTATCTTGAACGCACTAAGCCACACAGATCATCTCCTCAACTGTTTTTGTCCTTTAATCCTAACAAGTTGGGTCATCCTGTATCTAAACGCACCCTATCCAATTGGCTTGCTGCTTGCGTTTCATTCTGTTATGCTCAGTCGGGCCTGAAACTGGAAGGTTCTGTCACGGGCCACAAAGTTAGAGCTATGGCAGTGTCTGTAGCTTTCCTCCGCTCCACTTCCATTGAGGAAATCTGCAAGGCTGCCACTTGGTCCTCAGTTCATACTTTTACCTCTCACTATTGTCTGGATGTATTCTCCAGACGGGATGGACACTTCGGCCAATCTGTTTTACAAAATTTATTTTCCTAATGGCCAACCTTCCCTCCATCTCTCTTTTTGTTAGCTTGGAGGTCACCCATCAGTCAAGAATATGCTGCCTGCTTGTCCTGGGATAAAGCACAGTTACTTACCATAACAGGTGTTATCCAGGGACAGCAGGCAAATATTCTTGCTTCCCTCCCACCTCCCCGGGTTGGCTTCTTAGCTGGCTTATACTAACTGGGGACCGCGCGCCTTCGTCGGGCGGGAAGGCGCACGCGCGGTGCGGCCTAGCTAGAACTTTCTAAGTTCATAGAGTGCAATCACTCTAAAATTGTCCGTACCGGGGCTCCGTCGGTGCCGTCACCCATCAGTCAAGAATATCTGCCTGCTGTCCCTGGATAACACCTGTTACAGTAAGTAACTGTGCTTTTTGGTTCATTTAGTTTTTAATAGTCAAGTTAAAGCTAAAACTCTTGGTTTTCTGCTGGCAGCCTTTATCTTTCCTTTGCCTGCTGCAGCTTTTGTAGAGGGTGTCTAATGGCTGCAGTGACTTTCCTCTACTTTCATAATCTGTGAAATGCTATAGTTGACTGTTCAAGACCTAAATTCCTTGCCAAATTTCCATGCACTGCATATTTTAGTGAAAGTGGTTAATTTATTGCACTGAGCCACACGCCCCAGCTGACAATAATTTCACTGAAAATTAAGGGAAAGGCTAGAGGTTTAGTCATGGCACTGACTGAAATTAACATTTTCAGATTTACTTTTTACACTCAAAGTGAATTTATTTCAAAATATGTTTTATTGGTACAAGATAGAATTGCCAATTGCACAAACAAAATATCAAAATAAATTGAAAACTCCACAACTCCAATTTGACCTGTTATAAGCATTTTACCTCCTCAATCCCATTCTACCTCCAAGAAGAGAAAAAAAAAAACCAAACACCCCAAGGAGGTGAAATATATCTATAAATGCACTCGATGACATAGACTGCTGATTATATATTTCACAAATTTAACAAATAACTTCTAGTTGCAGGAGAAAAGGTTGACCAAAACAATTCCCAAATAGTTTTGTAACTGCACTTTTTGAGAAGAGTTCACATTGGATATAGCAGCTTGTTCTAACTTTGAGATATATTATTTGGATTCTTCACTGTAGCAAAGTAGGATCTTTCGTTTCCAGAAAGTGTTTTAATATTAACCTTTTGCCCATCAGTAGGGCATTCACACCTTTTCGAATAGGGTGTAGTAGGGCCTCACTTGAAACAGAATTGTAGGAGCTATATGACTATAAGTACGCCATCAGCTCATGATGTGAGCGCACACGTTCTTCCCAAAAGTTTTGAATTTTAACATGTGTAACATATAACCCATTGAGACTTCCAGCTGATGACAAGACAATAAGATTCAGATTCTGTATAGAACACCCAGTCTCAGAAGCTGCCTATGTGACTTTTGAGAATCGCATATTGGCATCCTAAAGAGCAGTGTTCTTCAACCACAGAAATTTCCTGTCGGTCCACAGGGCCAGCACATGCGTCAGGCCCAAAACAGTGTTCTTCAACCACTGGTCCATGGTGTGATGGATGCGGCATTATCTTCGAGCCAGCTCCCTCTTCCTCACTGATTCAGTGCACAAAGCCACGGGCAGTGGCTCCTACACGCATCCTGCGCCTAAACCGGAAGCCTTCTCTCTGATGTTGCAACATCAGAGGGAAGGCTTCCAGATGAGGCACGGGATGTGCAAGGAGCTGCTGCCCGCAGCTTTGTTCACTGCATCAGTGAGGAAGAAGGAGCCGGCCTGAAGATAACACTGTGGGCGGCATAAAATGGAGCAGGCCAGAAGGTAAGGCATAGCATGGAGACAACTAAGGTAGGGGGGAATGAATTTATTTTTGAATTTAGTGATTGAATTATGTCAATTTTGAGAATTTACATCTGCTGTCAGTGTGCTTTGTGTAGTTTAATTTTGTGGTTAACCATTATGTGTTAATAAGATTATATTGTATATCTGTGAAAAATGAATGGAAAAATAGTGTTACAATTAGTACTATTATGGGGGCGGGGTGTGGGATGGAGATTGGGTAGAGAAGGGCGGGGTCTGGCCCATGACTTAACCCAGTGTTCTTCAACTACCAGTCCACAGATCGATGCCGGTCCACAAAATAATTATTTTATTTCTACCGGTCCATAGGTGTAAAAAGGTTGAAGAACACTGCTATAGAGAATCGCGTCTGTCCTTATGGAGAGACACCTAAGCTCAACTAATAACCTGATTCTCTAATTGGCATCCATATCACGTGCCAGTTAGAGAATCGGGTTGCCACTGAGCTTATCGTGGCAAGGGGTCCCCCCCCACGATGATACCACCAGACCCCCCTTCCACCCCGCTGGACCCCATCAAACCCCCTACCTTTAAATGTTGGCCAGCTGGAGGCATCCTTCCGGCCTCCAGCCGGCTGGCCCGCCTTCTCACGAAGGGCGTGCCTGCCACTTCCCAGTGCATCATGGGATGCACCGAGGTGGGGCCTTAGTGCCTGGTCCAATAAGGGCCTAAGCCCCTCCCCAGTGTATCCCACAATGTACCAGGAAGGGGCACGCTCACCATTCATGATAAGGCAGGCAAGCCGGCTGGAAGCAGGAAGGATGCCTCCGGCTGGTCAATATTTTAAAGTTGGGGGACTGATGGGGTCTAGTGGGGGGGGGGGGATGCCTGCAATGTTCTGGAGAGTGGGGGATTTCCGGCAGGAGGGACTGGACATCCGTTCTGCCGTTGATGTACAGGGGATTCTGGAAGTTGCTGGCGATGTTTGGGGGGGTGGGGGATTCTGGCAGGAGGAACTGGGCATCCCTCCTGCCAGTGATCTTCGGGGGGGGGGAACGGCGGTCACTAAACTCATCACGGCAGGGAGATCCCTTGCCACGATAAACTCAGCGGCCACATCTGTTTACAATGTAAGCCAGCATCTACCGCAGGCTTAGGGAGCTGTGTAGGGCCACCTAGGCTATTTCCAGGCCTAGGCACACCCACACCTAGCCTTAGGCGGGTCTACATGCCTCTCTAGGCTCCCGGAGGTGCCTACAATGTAGGCAGCCTGCCTCAGGAGGCTTCTTTTATAGAAACATGCATCCTGATTGGCTGGTTAGGCAGCAGTTGGCAACCTACAATCGGGATGCAGTTTATAGAATTTAGCCCTAAGAGTATAGGTGCAATGATGCTCTCTGCATTTGCTGTGGTGAAACATAGCCACAGGACCGGGGTTGGTGTTAGGGGAGGGCAAATAGGGCAGCTGCCATGGGCTCCACCGCTCCAGGGGGCCCCGTGGTCTAGGCATCTGTTTTTTTGGCCCTCCCTTCCCCCTCACCAAAGTTTTCTCTCGGAGGGGCCCCGATGTGGCAGCCGTTCTCACCAGTTGCACGTGGCTGCCCTGAAGCTTCTCTTTTTATGCAACTTTCTATTTCCACCAGATCACATCAGGTATGTCATTCAAGTTTCAAGTTAGTTTATTTTTGATATGCCGTCTATCAAAACAAATGTCTAAATGGTGTACAATATAAAAAATTGTTGAAAATTGTTAAAATGAGTAAATAAAAACAATATTTCATATATTAAAATACTAGGCAAATTCACATTAACATACATGAGACATAAGGGAAGTTGGAAAAGGAGAAGTTGGTTAAAATACATCGAAGTAAAAATTAATTTAAAAAAGGGGAGTGGCAAGACATTGGGGAGGGAGGTCATTAACCAAGTGCCACAGTTTTGGAGGGGGCTTGAGCCCAAAGTTGGAGAGCCAAGCTCCTGAGGCCCCCTTGGTATAAAATTATGTCAATAACTTTTAGGGGTCCTTTTATCAAGCTGCGATAGGGGTATAACGCGCATAATACCACACATTAAACCGCCTGCCGTGCTATCCGCTAATGCCTGCATTGAGCAGGCATTAGTTTTTTAGCCGGCCGCGGGGGTTAGCATGTCATGAAAAGTCTGATGCGCTAGCCCTGCTTGATAAAAGGACCCCTTAGTAGTTTTGGGAGGGCAGTTCCTGTTTTCACACAATGGCACCTTTAAGAAGTAGCCTGAGATTGTCAGGTTGTGGCTTAGCCATCCAAAGCTTTTCCATGGTAGAAAATGTGTTGTGTAGTCTCATCCTTTCTTCTTTTACCCTAGCCTCTTTTTTATGTTTTAGTTTGTTAATATTTCTTGCTAACTATGCCCCCCTTTTATCAAGCTGCGTTAGGGTTTTTTATCGTCAGCCACTGCGGTAAAAGCTCATAGGAAGTCTATGAGTGTCTATTACTTTTCCATGGTAGAAAATGTGTTGTGTAGTCTCATCCTTTCTTCTTTTATCCTAGCCTCTTTTTTATGTTTTAGTTTGTTAATATTTCTTGCTATCTATGCCCCCCTTTTATCAAGCTGCGTTAGGGTTTTTTATCGTCAGCCACTGCGGTAAAAGCTCATAGGAAGTCTATGAGTGTCGGAGCTTTTATTGCAGTGGCTGGTGATTAAAAAACCCTAACGCAACTTGATAAAAGGGGACCTATGCTTTTATTTATTTATTTATTTATTTAGATAATCTAGGTCCCTTTTGTATCGATTCCCTCCATCTTACCTTTTTTCCCCTTATTTTATCTCTAGTTTAAACTGCTTTGATATATATTTGAGTAAGTACGTACAGTGGTGCCTCACACAACGAACTTAATCCGTTCCAGGAGCAAGTTTGTTATGTGAAACGTTCGTTGTGTGAAACGCGTTTTCCCATAAGAATACCTGTAAAACAAAATAATTCGTTCTGCAGCCCTACATTTCCCTCCCTCCACCTCACCTCACATGCAGAGCCTGCCAGCCTTCTCCCTCACCCAGCCGCACGATCTCAAAAAGCTGTGCACGCGCAGCTGCTGGAGTTGATCAATGTTCTCCTCTCCTGCAACTTCCGGTTTCCGGTTGCGTCAGAGGAGAAGATTGAACAACAGAGCATGCGCGCATGTGCTGCTCTTTGAAAGTGTGTGGCTGGCCGAAAAAGAAAGCCGGAAAACTCGGTTTTTAAGGTAAGGTGGAGGGAGATGATGGAACACTGCATTCAGACAGGAGGGTGCTGCTGTTCCCGGCTCACATTAGAAAGCGGCGAGAGTAGTTCCGCCCCCCCCCCCCGGGCCCCTCGGGCGACTTCGTTGTGTGAAACGAAGTTCGTTATAGGGAGCAAGACAAAAAGTTCGTTATGCGCAGCGTTCGCTGTACGAGGCGTCCGTTATGCGAGGCACCACTGTATATCAAATAAAAGTCAAACGTGAAAATTAATGTGACTACACACCACCCAGATTCCTATGGTGTTAAAGGCCTTTTCTGTTGGCTTCCTGCGTGGTTACTTGACGGATCTATATTTATCCCTACTTAAATCTTATGCAGAGTGTTTTTGCTTGAGTTTTCTGTTTAATAGTTCTTAGTTTCTGCACCCCATCCCAAAGATATAAATGCATATTGTACCACAAATAAGATATAATACTGCAACTTAAATATTAACTGACACATGAACTGTTACAGAGCACTTGGAGAGAAAAAGCAGAAGGCAGTCTGGCTGACATCAGGCTTGCTAATGAAATTGATGGCACTATTGGGTACTGTTCTGTGTATTTCTGAGTCCAGTCCTTTGGATCCTTATTTGGATATTACTGCTGGATATTGCATGAACCATTCTAAGATGCAAACACAGGGAGGAGCTCATGGCTTCCTTACTCAGCAGCTTATCCTTCCAGAGTATGATGTCGGTGGTTGAGTGTTACAGTGAATGACCTGCTGTTCAGTATAGGATTTCACATTGTGCTAACTGCAGACTTCAACTGCATAATACTAAAGAAAGACACAAGCTGTTATACAGTAGAAAATATAAATTAGCTATCTTGAGCACTGTGTGAAGTTCTGGTCAGCCCAGATTAAAAAAAAAAGAAAAAAAGACAGTTCAGGTCTAGAAACAATAGAGAAGACACAAAAAATTATGAAGGGGAGGAAATGGAGAGGAACAAAATTCCAGTGGTTACTTATCCTCTCAGGTAGCAATAGGTAGTGGAATACTTTTATTGGCTGGAAGATTAATCAAACAAACCAACCTTGGACCTTTATTTGCCTATTCACCCCCTCCTCTAGTTCCTTATTTGCTGATGCTCTATGGGGCAAACATTGGTTGGTCCGTGACCCCAGTGGCCCACCCTAATAACTAACTGGTACCAGAATTTTAGAAAAAGGAGAAAGTATTTTTAAACTCAGTGCACAATGAAGCAGTGAAATTTTATCGAGAGAGGAAGGTAGTCAAAGTTAATAGGGATAGATTAGAGAAAATACTGATAGAAAAAAATTGTACATCGTCCTGAACTTTTCCAAGACAGGGCTGTATAGGAAATGCAAATAAGTATAAATATAAACAAAAAAAAGATTTGGGCAAGTTTCTGAAGGACAGGTGCAATCTCTAAATCGAAAGGGATGTTATTCCTATGCAATGACAACGAACATCTAAACTAAACTAAAACTTAGTTTTATACAGCGTGTCATCCACCAATTTGGAGCTTGACTCAGTTGACATTAAGAATATAGTAATACAAAAGAACAGAACAAAAGAAATCTAATTTGGAAAAAGTAGAATAATTAATTTTCAAAATGTTTGGTGAACAAGACTGTCTTCACAACCTTCCTGAAAGATAAGAAGGGGCCTAAGCTTTTTAGCAAGAGTGGCAAGTTATTCCAAAGCTTGGTTAGTTTGTAGGAGAAAGAATGGCTAAGTTTTCTGATAGATTTGATTTTGCTCTTAAGGAATGGAAAGTTTTAATCTCTGAGAGCTTCTAGCCAGATGAGATCTGCACACATTCCTGTCCAAAGGGACAAGAGTGATACAGAGGCCAAATAAGATCTTGAATGCAATACAAATGCATTTAAATTGAATTCTCAAATGGACTGGAAGCCAATGTAGTTTTCTAAGAAGAGGGGGAGACATGGTCAAACTTGCACTTACCAAAAATGAGTGGCAGCGGTATTCTGTATTAGCTGGAATCTCTGAAGGCTAGCCTTAGATAAGCCCACGTACAGTGAATTGTAATAGTTCAAACGTGCCAGAATGATTGATTGAACCAAGACAGAAAAATGCTGTAGGTAGAATGGTCTAACTTTCTTCAAAACACAAAGACTAAAAAACCACTTTTTTGCAAGAGTTAATTTGATCCTTAAATGTGAGTAAAGAATCGATGAGAACGCCTAATACTAATGAAGAGAACTCAATTTTCAAAGATTCTCCCAAATCTAGGTTCACAGCAGAAGGAAGAGAAGTTTTGTCTTAACAGCGTTTAATTTCATCTGGACCATCAGTGCCCAGGACTGTAGTTTTGCAATACACTGGTTAATATCGGATGATAAATTAACTAGGTCTGGATTAACTTCGAGTAATATAAAAATGTCATCAGCATGTATCAATAGGGTTTCATAAATATTCAGGTCATAGTATTTCAATGTACTCATATAGATGTTGAATAAAATTGGAGACAATAGAGAACTCTGGGACCCTCAAGGGGCCCTCTAGGATTTTGAAGTACACTTTTCCCTCCGAATCCGCGGTTTCAGTATCCTTGGATTCGGTTATTTGTGATTTTTTTTAACCAAAAGCTATTTTCATTTTTTGGCTATTTTTAAGCTGTCCAAGCCTCCCCAGAACCTTACCTGGTGGTTTAGCAGTGAAGCGGGGCAACGGGAAATCATGTCAGCCATTCCGATGACGGCTCTGCACGGGCTAGGAGCATAGAAAGTTCGCTCCTGCCCTGCTTCACCGCTAGACCACCAGGTAAGGTTCTGGGGATGCAGGAGGGAGGCAGAGGTGGGTCAGAGCCGGCCGAGAAGTTATTCGGGATTTTTCACACCTAATCCCCACGAATACTGAGGGAGACGTGTAGATGCCTCCATATTAACTGAGTAGGAATGATACGATAGAAAACCATTCCAGGACAGTCTGATCAAGACCAATTTCTGAGAGTAAAAAATGCAAGACGTTGTGATTATCGATGTCAAAAGCAGAATAGCGTGTTTCTTACATAATTGCAATTTTTGAATCTTTCAGAGCAGGGAGACCAGGAGTGTTTCTGTACTAAAATTTGAATGGAAACCCCTATCTCAAAACCATGCCAATCCAATTTACCAACTCTATCGAACTTCTTGGCGTAATACTGGATAATAGACTAACCTATCACCAACAGATCAGCTCTGTTGTGAAAAAATGTTTCTATAGGTTATGTATAATTCGAGCTCATGTATATCTCGAGTCTTCTAGAAAGGTTTTCAATAAAAATTTTGATTTATTCCCTAGTAATCTCCCATTTAGATTACTGTAATGCCTTATACCAAGGAATAACTCAAAAGGAACTAAGATGTCTAAAAATTATTCCTAATACAGCCGTGAAACTCATTTTTAAAGCAAAAAATTTTACCATGTGGCCCCTCCCCCCTCTTGGCTATCATTTTCTCATCAAATTACTTCTAAAATTATACTACTAACATTCAAGACAAAATTGTTCCATTTTCCAGGGTTCATAGATAGATTAATTATTCCCTATAGCCCAGCAAGAGTACTAAGATCAAATTCTCAAAATCTCCTAGGTTTCCCCTCCCTATGCCATCTCTTCTACGATACTACACAAAAAAACAATTTTTTGAGTGACAGCACCCACCCTATGGAACTCGCTACCAACTTTTCTCCATGATGAATCATCAATTGATAAATTTAAAGCCAACCTAAAAAGTTTCCTGTGCAGAGAAGCCTTCAAGCTATAAACATTTAGATATTTTTCCTCACAGAATGAAGATCACATCCCTTCCTTATTGTACTCTCTATTTTTGTCTCTTTCCTATTAACCATTGTATTCCCCCCCCTACCTCATGTCTAACCTTGTTCTGTTTTTGTCTGTCAATCAGTCTTTAACTCCCCCCCCCCCCATTAATTTTAGATTTTTATATTTACAGGTAAGCCGCTTTGACTTTGAATAAGCGGGATATCAAACTTTTATTAAACTTGGAAACTTTGATTAATATCTATTAACTAGTCAGTAATCTGGATTAATATCTATTAACTAGTGTCAATGAATTATTGGGTTCATTTATATGGCAAGTGGGAGTTAATTACTGTGACTAATAATCATAATTTGTGATTATGTATTTATTGTTTCTACTGTTGGCATTGAAATTAGCTTAAAAATAATCTCATTAATGTGCCTGCCATAGATCAAACTATGTTTTTAATTTAGCATGAACACCTTTAGTTTGTAATTTAGGGTTGGTAGGAAATGATACAGGAACTGTACTTTCTGCAAATCTTTAAAATATTGCGGTGAATGTATTCTAGTGAATTTATCTTCAAAGAGCAATATATCAAGTATCTGAACAAACTGATCTAAGCAAAGGTTTAAAGGAACTTACGAAATGTCCTACTGGCTCAGAATAGCAGTTTGTCAAGTCCAGCATTGTCCGCCTCAGAAGCCAAGTCTTTGTTAGAAGTGGAGTAGCCGATCCTTGAACGCCCATTATAGAATACTGTTTGGGGCTGAACTTTAATCGCTATTTACTAAATCCAGCCCTAAGGGGCAAATTCTATAAATGGCATCCCGATGGTAGGCAGTGGTAGGCGTCCTACTGCTCCAGCCAATCGTGATGCACATTAAAAAAAAAAAAAACCAAAACAAAACCCTGTAGGTGTGTTGTATGTGCCGCCCTACATTTCAAATAGACATGGCTGCTGAGCTGACTGCAGCAAGGAAATCTCGCTGCCACAATCAGGTGAGCAACATGTCAGGGAACCCCCAAATACCCCCCCCCTGGTGAAATTGGCCAGCAGGAGGGATGCCCACTCTTTCCTGACACCAACCCCAAAACCACACACACATACACACACCCTGTGTGTGAATGCCCACTCCTTCCCGTCACCACCCCAGAGAGATTTCCTTGCCGTGGTCAGCTGATGGCAAGGGATCAGGCACGATTCTGTAACTGGCACTTGTCACATGGGTGCCATTTAGAGAATCAGGATGGTTAGGCGGGGTTAGGCATCTGTCTATTAGGGCAGACATGATTCTGTATAGGACGCAAGTCTGCAATTCTCAGCCGCTTCTTAGGTGGCTGCTTAGACTGGAATCCTATATAGAATTTTCCCCTAAGTGTGCATTAACTATTTTTCAAGAATAATTTTCTAGAGGGGGCATGCCATGGGGGAGAATGGAGGTGAAATTGTTAACCAGATAGTGTATTCACATGTACCATAAGTTAAAGTGGGAGCAAAAATGAACATTTTAAAAAAGCCCTCTTAGGGATATACTATAAATGTGCAGGAATGTCTATCATTAAAAACATGCTAAGCCCATTTTTTTTAGCGCATCTTAGAAATATGACCCCATTATTTCTTGTCCCTATGGCATTTTGGGCCCCTTTTACAAAGCCGCGGTAGCAATTCTGCAGCAAATGCACCAAAGTCCATAGGAACTGAACAGGCTTCGGTACATTTGCCACAGGAGAATCGTTACTGCAGCTTTGTGAAAGGAGCCCTTTATGAGATAAAATGAAATACACTAAGGCACACTAGCTGATTATATTCTATGGATGCGTTAGCATTTAGTGCGTGCTAAATCAGCTAGTGCGCCTTAGTAAAAGACCCCCTAATTTTGAAATAAACACACTAATGTAAGGACTAGTCCTTCCCCTATACTAAATAAATAATTTTTCTTGAGCTATTATAATTGTACAGAAATACAAATCTAAAATCTGCATTCATTTTATTTGAATGTACAGGAAGACAAAAAAAAAGCACAAAGGGCCTCCAAGATGTAAAAGAAGCTCAGTTTATTAGGACCTGACACGGGCTTTGTTTCGGCAAATATGCCTGCGTCAGGGGTCGATTCGCTGAGCAAAAACTATACCTTGTTAAATGTTGGTGGTAACAAAGACTCCATTGTGAACGTTGCAGATGTCACAACAAAATATATTGGAATTTGAATGTAACAGATATGTATTTGTTTAAATACAGAATTCCAGAGAAACTGTCATAGAAAAACCCATAGAGGGTGTTTTGAAAGTACAGTTGTAGGAATTATGACTCAACTCTGCCAAGTATGGAAATCAGGGACAGATGTTGGCAATAAATACGTTCCACAAAAATATGTGTGTATGTGAGAGAAAAAGAGAGTGTGAACAAAAATAAGAATGCAGGTATCTTAGTTTATCAACTACAACCAAGAAAAATATCTTTTGCATTGCTTTTATAAGAGCCCTTTTACTAAAGCTTAGTGTGTGCTATTGGCCACTTGGCCCATAGGTATAAAATAGAATACACAACATTTAGTGCATACTAATATCTGAAGAAGAGGCAGAAACCATCTTCCCTTGCAGCATTGCGGATACATTAGTTTAGGATTAAGCAGATATAAGCACTTTGTGGACTTGATAAACTAAAGGCATTTGCTGTTAATCTATAGGTATAATTTCAGAAATAAACTGCATCATGATGGGGGGGGGGGGTCTGCTGATGAACCCGAGACAAAATGGCTGCGTGAAGCTTTTGCTGCTTCTGTCTCCTCATTAACGCATAATTTGCAGATCAAACTTGATTTTTCCATCTGTCGAGACTCATACATTTACTATCATAATGACTACATCTAAACATTGGGCAAGATTCACCAACCTGCCTGATCGGGCCCGATCTGGGCAGGTCCGACAAATTCAGCAAACTAAAATATGCAGATGGGGACGATCGGAGGAATGCCCCCATCTGCCGGCACAGATTGCTTCTCTGCGATCCCCACGCATGCACAGACCAGCTGTAAATGGTCTGTGCATGCCCGTCTGAGCCGTGATCTTTTTTTTTTTTAACTTTAACTTTTATTTTTAGCCCTGCGAGCCAGTAGTTTTAACCCGGGTTAAAACCACAGGCTTGCAGGACAGGGAAGGGCAGGAGAAAACCGGGGCGGTGAGCAGGCAGGCAGGAGTTTCGGGGAAGGGCAGGAAAGATTCGGAGAGCAGGAGAAAACCCGGGCGGCAATGCGGTGATTCAGGGTGAGCAGGCAGGAGAGGGCAGCGAGCAGGGCTTCCAGAGTCAGAAAGATGTTTTCGACTGGTCCCCAGCAGTCGCTTCTTCAGTTGATTGGCCAGCCCAATCAGATGTGAAATTTTTTGTTGTGAATCACGTCCTGCCTACTTAGCATGCGTTTCACCTCATTTGCATGCCCGGATTCAAAGTGGATCACAGGAGAGGTTAGTGAGTGGGGCCCGAGGGAAATCTGGTCGCAAACCGATCGGTTTGCTTTGTGAATCTAGCCCGTTGTAAACCTGATTCACACTCTCCTCAACAAGGCGTGAAAAGATTGATACAAGATCCTCTATCACCATGTAAAATGTAGCCCGAAATGCAGGAAGAAATTACAATGGGCTAGATTCACTTACCTTCCCGATCATGTCCGATCCATGGCAGGCCGATGAATTCTCAATGCGTCCTCATTCAAATGGGGGCGATCAAATGCACGCCCCCCCCCCCCCCCCCACTGACCACACATATCACTGGACAGCGATCCTTGAGCGTGTGCAGACCATCTTCTTTGCCTGTAGATGATCTGCACATGCTCACCGTAAAGGAAGAGCTGGAAACTTTTGCGAGCCTGTAGTTTTAACCTGTGGGTTGAAAGCGGGGCTGCACCATGGGTTAAAACCACAGAGTCGGGGCAGAGAGCAGGGTGGCAAGAGCAGGAGAACTGGTGCAGAGAGCAGGAGAAGCAGAATTGGGGCGGCAAGAGCAGGAGAATCAGGGCAGAAAGCATGGTTTTTGCACAAGCGACTGGTCCTCAGCAATTGCTTGTTTTATCATTGGGCAGCCCAGTCGGTGTTCCTTAAAAATTGTTTTGTGAATCGCGTCCCTCCTACTTTGCATGCTGTTCCCCCATCATTTGCATGTGTGGATCGGAGGATGATCGGCACAGAGGTTAGTGAATTGGGTTGAAGGAAAATCGGGTCAGTACACGATCGCAAACATGATCAGTGGGCTTAGTGAATCTAGCCCAATGTCTACTCTTCTTAAGGAGCTTCTTCAGGTCAAATACTTAATTAAAGATAATAAAGACTCACTGGGAGAGTTAAAGCAAGAAATTATTTAGATCAAACAGCAAACCTCATCACATACCTCTTATTTGGATCAAACCGAAGCAGGCTTGACTGCTCGTGATGCACAACTAAAATCCTTGTTTAAAATATCAAGGAATATACAAGTTTTTCAAGATATTGAGGAACATATCAAGGAGAAATAGCTTTAAAATTTGAGGATTACCTGAACATTGTGAAGGGTTGGATCTCATCTCTTTTCTGAAGATTTGGATTTCAGATACCTTACAGCTTACATTTTCACTACCTCTTGAACAGGAACAGGCCCACTATGTGCCATGTCATATTATTTAAGGTTCATCCCAGCCTTGCCAATTATTTTACAATCTCTGAGATAACACATAGCTCAAATCATCCAACTGCTAAATCAAAACCCAGTGGCGTACCTAGCATATGTGACACCCGGGGCCCATCATTTTTTGACACCCCCCCCCCCCCCCAATCTATATGAAAAATATAATTTTTAGTAACAATTCACGTATCACACAAGAGTGTACCTAGGAAAAGGCAGCATCTTAAACACTGCAGTGAGCACTAGAACACCAACACATACATTGTAAAACTAAACAAGCCAGATCCTGCACAGTCAATTGATCTTGTACAGTTGATGCTATCAGAAAGCCATGTCCCTTTCATACACACAGACAGATACACCCTCACCCAATATGGAATAATCACAAACTAAAAATAGAAATATGTAGACAAAAGTTAAACTGAACTGCCAAGAAACCAGACTGCATACAATGCAACACTACAAAAACAGTAATAAATGTCCTCTAATACTGTGCAAAATATAAAGACAGTAGTTGTAAATTTGAAAAAACTGATACAAAACAATCACCACTTTACAAATTAACAAATAAAAATAAAACAAATAATGAGAAATAAGAAAATACCATTTTATTGGACTAATCCCCATAAGGTTGGTCCCCATCCCCACAAACCACCTGATTCCATCCACACAAGTCTTAAATTGTTTTATATTCAACTTATTATATTAAAGTATAAAAAGAAACAATATTCTGTACAATTGTCAATTTATAAATCAGCGTCTTCCCCCCACTCTCTTCCCCATTTCCCTTCAGCGTCCTCAGCCCACTCTCTCTTCACTTTCCTTATGTGCGCATGCACATAAAAACAAGCAAGTAATTTTTTATCATTTTCATTTTATTCATTCATAGAAATTAAAGTCTAAATAATGCCAGTCGCATAACAAAACATGATTTTACAAAAATAATTCCCTGCACAGTCGAGCCTGCAAGGATTACTAGATGTCTTTCAGCAGCTCCCCTCCCTCCCTCCCCCTTAACTTCATGGCCAAGTCAAAATGATCTACCAACAATAAAATTTTAAAAACACAAAGCACACTGTACGCAGAGAAAATGTTAATTATCATTTATATTCTGCGGGTTTTCAAAGAGGTCAAGGCAGATGACTTTATGCAATGTCACCTCAGTAACAACTATACAAAAATAGACAAATATACCCCCTCCCTTTTTACTAAACCGTGATAGCGTTTTTTAGCACAGGGAGCTGCGCTGAATGCCCCACGCTGCTCTCAATGCTCATAGGCTCCCTGCGCTAAAAACCGCTATTGCGGTTTAGTAAAAGAGGGCCATAGTACAAAATATAGACAGCATATATAAATTCTCAAAACGGACACATTTTGATCACTACTTTGAAAATAAAATCATTTTTCCTACCTTTGTTTGGTAATTTCATCTGTCTCTGGTTGCACTTTATTCTTCTGACTGTGCATCCAATATTTCTTCCCTTCTTTCAGCCTCCTGTATGCTTCCTCTCCTCCAGATCTCATTCCCTCCCCCAACTTTTTCTTTGTTTCATCCTGCCCCCTTCTTTCTTTCTCTCTCCATGCCCCTTTCTTTCTTTATGTCTGTCTTTCTTTCTCTCTCTCTCTGTGCCCCATTTCTTTCTTTCACCCTGCCCCCTTCTTTCTTTCTCTCTCCATGCCCCCTCTTTCTCTGTCCGTCTTTGTCTCTCCGTGCCCCATTTCTTTCTTTCACCCTGTCCCCTTCTTTCTTTCTCTCTCCATGCCCCCTCTCTTTCTCTGTCTGTCTTTCTCTCTCTCTCCATGCCCCATTTCTTTCTTTCACCCTACCCCCTTCTTTTTCTCTCTCTCCATACCCCCTTTCTTTCTCTATGTCTGTCTGTCTTTCTCTCTCTCTCCATGCCCCATTATTTCTTTCTTTCTTTGTTTCACCCTGCCCCCTTTCTTTCTGGCTCCCTGTTCCCCCCCCCCGCTCCTTTCTTTCTTTCTTTCTGGCTCCCTGTCTCCCCCCCTTTCTTTCTCCCTGCCCTCCCCCATGCAACCACCATTGGGAAACATGCTGCTGCCACCGCCGCCGGGGAAAAGCTGCCACTGGCCATCGGGAACAGGCTGGCGCTGAGTTCGTCCTGCTTCTCTTCCACACGGGGCCGACCAACTCTCGCTGCTCAAAGTCAATTCTAACATCGAAGAGGACATTCCGGGCCAGCCAGGCAGCGATTGACTGTCCCAAAATGTCCTCTTCGACGTCAGAATTGACATCGGGTGGCGAGAGTTGGTTGGTCCGCAGGGAAGAAAAACAGGGCGAACTCGGCGCCGGCCTGTTCCCGATGGCCAGTGGCAGCCTTTCCCCGGCGGCAGCCTATTCCCCGGTGGGTGGCCAGCTATGCACCCCCTTGGGGCGTGCACCCGGGGTGGACCGCCTCCCCCCCCGCTCCCCATCGGTACGCCACTGTCAAAACTACTGCTTAAACATGATGGTCACTCTAATTGTAGTGGACTTACATAAATACACTGCATTCAAGAAAGCAATTTCTCTATGAGATTTCATCTGAAAAGAATTGGCACAAGATATGGGATATTTTTCCAACGACCATGAAAATTACACTCACTGAATAACATCACTAACCCTCTCTTCTACAAAGCCGTGCTAGCGGCTGCCGCACGGCAACAGCCCCGAAGCCCTTTAAATCTCTATGGGGTTCAGGGCCGTTACCGCGTGGCAGCCGCTAGCGCGGCTTTGTAGAAGAGGGGGTAAATCTTTTGAAGATCCCAATGCGTTACAGGATTATCTGGAACAACAAGGCTATTCAACTATTGAATATGCATCAAATGGCTGGTTACATTTTTTGTTTATTTTTTATCTATTCACTGCTGTTCCAGTACTCTAAACATCAAGTTTGATAATGTTGTAATAGCTATAGTTTTTCATAATTATATTAATTATAATATGTTTAGCTAGTTTGATCTTACTGCTCATAATTTTTCTAGAAGACAAGATGTCAAGTCTGAGTAGTTTAGTTCATTGTTGTCTTGCTTCAATCAGGCACATTCATTGTGATCTTTGTACTTTGTTTAATATATGCTTGTTACCGCTACCACGTTTCCCCAAAAATAAGATACTGTCTTATATTAAATTTGGGCCCAAAAAAGGCACTAGGTCTTATTTTTGGGGTAGGTCTTATTTTTTTTCATGTACAATGATCATCTTTCCCTTCCTCTCCTCTACCTCAATTCTTCCTATTTCCTTTCTGTCCCCCACATGTGCAGCATCTTTCCTCCCCTCTCACCATCCCCTTGTGCAGTATCTTTCTTCCCCTCTCACCCATCCCCTTGTGCAGTAGAACCCTTGCAGCATCTATTCCTCCCTCCCATCCCCCCGCTGCGCACCCCCCCCCCCCCCGCCGCTGACCCTTCCATCTCTCCCCCGCCATCCATGAGACCGAAATACCTTGTAACAAACGGCAATGTCAGCAGCAATCTAGACAGGCTGCTTCGGGCCTTCTCTCACCCGGGCATTCCATGTGCCACATTGCTGATGACATCATCAGTAATACAACGGAGGAAGAACACTGGTTTAGGGTGCTATGAATTTCTCTTTTAATTTTGATTTCTGAGGATTTTTTTTTTTTTTTTAGAAGAGCCTCTTTTTTTCCACATTTTACTATTACATTCCATATAGAGTACAGGATATGGAAATACAAAATAAATATATACAATGGAAAATATCTCTAAATAATGCAGTATTCCATCAAGTCCACATCTTGAGAGGTGGTACTAAATATATCATGGTAAACTTAAAGGAAAGTCATTGGAAACCCCAATATAAGAGCCCTATTTAATTGACCTCCTAAAACAAAATTTTCCTCCTTCATGTAGCTTAAGAAATTGCTCCAAATGTATTGGAGCCCAAAAAAGAAAATCTTTATCTTGGTATTTCAACATACATTTACAAAGAAATTTAAACAAATATGTGGCTCCGAAAGCCAACACTTTAGGCTATAATGTCAAAAAGGTCTGCCCTCTAAGCTGTGTTGCTTTGGCCACATCAGGAAACATGAACATTTTAGCTCTACAGAATTCAGCATTTTTGTACTTAAAAGTAACTTTTAACGATTAAAGCTTTATCACTTTCACTGGAGCATACCATCAAGAGGGTGGATCTACTCTGTATTACATCCTGAGAATCTTCTAAGAAACCTGTAAGATCAAATTATGTTGTAATCAATTGATCTACCCCTTGTTCTGTAGGAAATGTTTTAGCTTGAAGAATATAATAACAATTAGAAATGATCATTGAATCAGTATTTTGTAAACTTGACATTTCTTTAAAATATTTCCTTAAAAGAATTTCAGGAGATAGTAAATGAGTCATTGGAAAATTCAATAATTGCAAGTTTTTAGATTTTGCATTATTCTCCAACATTTCAACTTTCAAATGTAAACTAAGGGAAACTTTAACCGATGATGCGGAGATAGCTTGCAAGGCTGAAACCTGCATTTCAACCATAGTAAACTTTTTATCAAAGATCTTTACAGTAGAGTCTACATTTTCTAATTTTGCAAAAACTGTGAGAACAGGCTACTGGGCTTGATGGACTATTGGTCTGACCCAGTAAGGCTATTCTTATGTTCTCCTGAGAGAAAACCTGATGTTGATTAATGACTGATTTTAATACAGCCTCCATTTTAATTAACCAAACATCTTTCAAGGAAATTTCCTGTGGTATCTCAACCAAACCATAATCCTCAGAACCATTTATCACATGGTGTAAGCCTTTGGCATAGAACTATATGTAATTACTAAAGGTGTCTGAAGTTCTGGATTATTTGGTAAAGGTATATTAGGACCTACTTGGGGACCTAATTAAACAAGAAAAAAAGGAGGAAGTGGAAGTGTACTATCTAGAGCAGGGATCTCAAAGTTCCTCCTTGAGGGCCGTAATAGTCGGGTTTTCAGGATTTCCCCAATAACTATGCATTGAAAGCAGTGCATACACATAGATCTCATGCATATTCATTGGGGAAATTCTGAAAACCCAACTGGATTGCAGCCCTCAAGGAGAGACTTTGAGACCCCTGATCTAGAGGGCTGAGCGATACCCTTGAAGACATATCAACAGCTGGAACTTGTGGAGAGACCACATTAGGAGTGGTCAAATGTCAATCTATGGGACCAGTTGTTACTGAGGTAGAAATGTTGGTTTTACCTTTTCATTCACTCATAATGAAAAAAATATTTTTATCAACTTCTAAGGTTACTTTAAGCTCTCCCAGTTACTCGTGGCTCCCAAGGGGCCTGAGGTGCCCCTAAGAGTACTCTCCTTTGGCCACGCGCCATAGTAGCCATGGCTTTTTCAAAAGGATCCAAAGGTCCCCAGTTATGTCTCATATTGTTTCTCTGGGTGCCTGATGTAAATGGCACACCAAACGCCACAGTTCTGAGCAAACTTAGAGAATCAAAGCAAAAACAGTCTTCAGATGATAAATGCTTATGATAAGTATCACCTCTTTTCTACTGCAATAGCCGCGGCTTTTTCAAAGGAATCCGAAGGTCCCCAGTGACGTCTCATGTTGTTTCTCCGGGTGCCTGATGTATATGGTATATCAGCCGCCACAGTTCTGAGCAGAGGATCAAATGGCAAAAACAGTCCTCAGATGATAAATACTTATGATAAGTATCACCTCTTGAGAAGAGCCTCTTTGTCTCCTTAATATTCAATAATGTCCTTTCCTCTTAAAGTCAAAGGATTTAATAACTCCTTTAAACGTCAAAATTTTGGTCATATTCCCTGGTATAATCTTCCTCCAAGAAACACACTTAAATGAGAAATACAAACATTTGTTAAAACACTCTAAATTCTCATAAGGCATTGTCTCACAAGCTCTTGGAAAGAAAAATGGATTGGCCATTTACTATAAATCTTCTTGTCCTTTGATTATTATATCCAGTTCTGCTGATCAAGTAGGTAGATGGTGTCACTTAACAGTAAATATAACTTCCTTTCAGCTATTTATGTGCTGTGTCTATGTTCCAAACTGTGACAATCCTCTTTTTTCCCAAAAACTTATCAAATGTATGGGAAATGTCCTTGATTGTATTGAAGGAGCAATAGTCACTTATACCTTTTTGTATAGTTTTCTGAAAGTTTTGTATATTAAGAAGTCTAGGATCAAATCTCAAAGTGTATGATTTATAAATAAAGTCCTCTATAAGTAGATTTAACATTACTGGAGCAGGATCTGAAAAAGTGGTTGGTCGAATATCAGCTTTAGTAATGAAATTATTGTGGAATATATCTTGGTCATGTGGTCCCAGATCTTAAGCTATCACACAATTGTTATTCTTTCTACAGCACTGTGCCCTATGGACACCAAGAGAAACTAAGCTAACTCCACAGAAACTGATTTGTGTTGGTCTTGTTATAAAGAATTTGGTACTCTCATGCTTCAAATCTATTACTGTGATAATCTTTAAATCTTTTGGACAGATATATGAACCAAAATGTAAGCTATTCTTAAATGCAAGGACACACTCTCTCCTTGTCCGAAGCATTGGTGCTTTCAACACATCTTTCAGAAGAAGACAAGGCTCTTTATGAGTTTTAATTTCTATATCTCTAAAGTTAATTATTAATAACTTGAAGGATAATTCCAACTTAACATGTGGTGGGATTGGGTTCTATTATATAAAAAAATGAAGATAACGTTCTTATAACTCTGCTAATTACTCTCTAAGCATTAGAACATAGAAGTCCTTAGAAGCTTATTTGTTGTAATACAGGAACAATTTTCTTTATAGTACTTTTTGTACCTTACTATATACAAGCATGTATATATTCAGTGTTATCTCTGTTTCTCAACCTTTTGTTATGAAATTTAAAAAATGTAAATATTTGAAAAAAAAAAAAGATACACCTACCCTAAAATCTATTTCTACACATATTTTAACTACTTTTAATAGAAAAGGAAGACCTTTAAAAAGTGTGAAAATTTCACAAAAAAAATACTTTGTCCTGCCTACACATTTTAGGTTTTCTCTTTTAACCTGTTAAAAGACACTTAGGCCCTGATCCTCTAAAAGTGCGTCCCGATTTTAGGCAGCTGTAGGCGTCCTACAGCTGTCTAATCAGCCAATCGGGATGCACGTTTAAAAAAAAAAAAATGCTACCCAGGCAGGCCGCCTATATTGAAGGCGAGGCCCGCAAGACACCTAGGCCCTGATTCTGTATAGGACGCCCGGGAGAGGTGTCCTATTCAGAATCGGCCTAAACTAAACCCTGATTCTGTAACCGGCGTCCATGTTACAGACGCGGGTTAGAGAATCGGGTTAGATTAGACACTGCCCGCTACACTTATCGCGGCAAGGGATCTCTCTGCCGCTATAAGTATAGCGGGCCGTGGCCCCCCTGACCGATCGCTGGCAGGAGGGTGCCCAAACCCTCCTGCCCGAAGACGCACCCCTCTCCCCGACACTACCGACCGCCCCCCCCCCCCGACAATATCGATCGATGGCAGGAGGGTGCCCAATCCCTCCTGCCCGAAGACGCACCCCCCCGGCGCTAACAACCCCCACTCCACCAAACCTTTTCTTACAGATGGGTCTTGCACGTCGAGCAAGCAGGCACGCCTCGTTGAAATAAGGCGGGCCCGCCCCTTCCCGCTGAAGCCTAAGGCCTGATTGGCCCAGGCTCTAGAAGCCTAGACCAATCAGGCCTTAGGAATAGCGGGTCCGCCCATCCCTACTAAGTCTAAGGTCTGATTGGCCAATCAGGCCTTAGATTAAGTGGGGATGGGCGGACCCGCTATGCCTAAGGCCTGATTGGTCCAGGCTTCTAGAGCCTGGGCCAATCAGGCCTTAGGCTTCGGCGGGATGGGCCAGGAAGGGGCGGGCCCGCCTCATTTCGACGAGGCGTGCCTGCTTGCTCGACGTGCAAGACCCATCTGTAAGAACAGGTTTGGTGGAGTGGGGGTTGTTAGCGCTGGGGGGGGTGCGTCTTCGGGCAGGAGGGATTGGGCACCCTCCTGCCAGCGACCGATATTGTCGGGGGGGATCGGTAATGTCGGGGGGGGGGGGCAGGGTGCGTCTTCGGGCAGGAGGGTTTGGGCACCCTCCTGCCAGTGATCGGTCAGGGGCCACGGCCCGCTATACTTATAGCGGCAGAGAGATCCCTTGCCGCGATAAGTATAGCGGCCGCGTCTACTTACAATGTAGACCAGCATTTTGCTGGCCTACATTTTTAAGCTTCTCATCTACTAGGGAGACGCTTAGGGCCGCCTAAGGCCCTTAGACAAGCTTAGGCATCTTGTGGGTCTCCCTAGGCTCCCGGAGGCGCCTTCAGGCCTGCCTGGGGAGCATTTATTTTTAGAAAACGTGCATCCCGATTGGCTGATTAGACAGCTGTAGGACGTCTACAGCTGCCTAAAATCGGGACGCACTTTTAGAGAATCAGGGCCTTAATGTCCCAAAATCTAGTCAAGAAATGTACATTCTTTTTCTTCTACACGCTTTTATTTGTAAACCGAGCTATTATAAAGTCAACCAGTCTATGAAGATGAACTATGGGCCTCGTTGCTTTTATAAATTTCAGCAAACTTGTTTTAAAACTACTTTGGTATCCAATCCAGCTGCTTCTAAAGGGAATCCCTGCCAAGTCCCCATCCTCTTAGTCTTAGCCCCTCCATCCCCTGAGCTCTCCTGTAATGGCCCGGATGTTGGACTTGATCCTCCTGCTTATTCACTTCCATAAAAGGGCAGCGGCGGCTCCTCGGGGCTTTTATTGTTGCAAATAGTTTTCCAGCCTGCAATCCCGAGTTCTTCGAGCTAGCGCAACGGCGCACCCCCGGGTCACTTCCATCTCTCCCTCCGGCCTGCGCGAGAGTTTTCGCGGTGTGGCGCGTGGCCGCGCGCTCGCTCGCTCGTTCAGGCTCGCTGGGACGATGGAGGAATAAAAGAGGAAGAGCGACTGGAACGGAGAGGAGAAAGTGGGAGTGACTGGACAGAGGAGCCAGATTGAGCGAGCCAGTGACGTTAGCGCCGAGTGGAAAAGGGGAGCCAAAGGGACTCCATTAGCACTAGGCTGAAGGGAGCTGGCAGCTGGGGTACTTTTTTAGTCACACGTTTGCCGTGGAAAACTACTTTTCACTTCTAACCTTGGACTCGTTGCTGTTGGCTTGGAGCGGTTGCGGAAGAGAAAGCGAAGGTGAGTGGAAGGGAACGGGTGCTTGGCTTTTCCGAGCCGCGTTCGTGCCTTTTGGCCAGTGGCTACAGCGCCAAGGACGGATTTCGGGGATTGCTCTCAGCGTGCGCGCGTGCGGGGCAGCGGCGGCGGCGGCCCAGGAGTCGCGCGGTGACGTGTTGCCTTTCCTGCCATTTGGGAAGAAAACGTGCGGAACGGGTTTTGCTGGCGGTGAACAGGTGAACAACGGTTTCTAGTTCGGACCGAGGAGTTGGCCTTTGGTGCAGCGGGAGGAAAAAAAAAAAAAAGCTGCTTTGACGTTCCGGACAACGAAAAGTAACGCTTGGGAGGTGGTTGGCGAGGGCAAGTCGCTTGTTTAGACGGGGCTGTTCTTTCCAAACCACAGCTTGTGGTCTCTGGATGGTAGAAATCGACAAACGCGACAGTGCCCTGTATTTTCTTGGACTTCGTCTTTCTTTTTAAAGTGCCGTCTTAGACTATGTCATGGACTTTAAAAGGGAAAAAAATGTCGCCCCCTGCCCATGCCCTGCATTGATTGGTGGTGGGGTGTATCGGCTATCGCAACGCCCCCGCCTCCATCTCTCCTTAATCGGTTCCTCTACATTAGGTGGTGGTTGGAGGGTTTTTGGGTGGTTCTTTTCACTAAATTTGTTTGGTTTTGTTTTTTTGTAAACTTCTCTTTGAGTTAAGGGAAGGTTTTGACTGTAGGAAATGTTAGCCAGAGCAGCTTCTGCTGGCTAATTAGAATGTCATTTCCTCTGCTTTACAGGAAGGAATGATGGCTCTGGACGGTATAAGGATGCCAGATGGCTGCTATGCGGACGGGACGTGGGAGTTAAATGTCCGTGTGACGGATCTTAATGTCGATGTTACCCTGAGAGTGACGGGGGAGGTGCACATTGGAGGGGTGATGCTTAAGTTGGTGGAAAAATTTGGTAAGTTGCTTTCGCCGGGTGGGGATGGGTGGGTACTGTAGGTGTGGCTCTGGCTGGGGTTATACAGAGCTTCGGCTGATTTCTTCTATCCCCCCCCCCCATCACTTTATGCAGGGTGCTCGCTTGGTCTGTGAAATGCAGCGTTTGACCTAAAATGTCCTAATTTGTATATACTGTAGTTCCTAATGTGTGGGAATAGGTTTCTTGAAAGCCTGTGATCGACAATATTTTTCTTTAGATATAGTTATTTTTCCCTTTCTCTGTAAACTTGTCTAGTTTTTGTAAACTGAGCAAGTTAATTATTCCCCACAGTCTTCCCACCAGCTAGTATTTATTTCTATTTTGACTAACATTTGTAACTACGGTTGTAGTAAGTAAGCATATAGGTTGTGATTAAACAGTAATCCTCTCTTTGGTTTACATGAGTCACAAGGCAAACAGTTTATTTTAGATTATGAAACAAAATCTAAGATAACATCTTGTAAAACAAATAGAATGTTTATCTGTTACCCCAAATGTGGGTGTGTGCAAAAATAGGTTAAATTTTAAAGCAAATCTAGCAGTTTCACCTGGTATAAAGTACTGTATACTCGTGCAGCTGCACTGAATGAAATGAATTAAAAAGCTTTGCAGTCTTACTAAGGTGCGCTAGCGTTTTTAGCGCACGCTGAAGATTAGCGCCCGCAAACCCCGCACTAAATGAAAAATACTAACGCAAGCTCTATGGAGGCGTTGGCGTTTAGCGCGTGGGGCATTGTAGCATGCGCTAAAACCGCTAGTGCACTTTAGTTAAAAGAGCCCTTAGTCTATGCAGAACGTACATGTCGGCTAGTTGTGTGTGTTTCCTACGAGGAGACTTGTTAATGCATGATGACTAGCAAAAGCTTCTCCCTCCTCAGGTGCCAGCTTGAGGGAGGAATTTAGTGTTTTTATTAAAAACAAAACAAAAAAATTTAAAAACCCAATGGTGTATCTGTGTGTTTGGAAAGGGGGATGAGACAAATGTACACACTGGGATCCTGAGTGCTGAAGATCCATGGTATGCCACTACTCTGGGTCTGTTCTGGGGGTGGTTCTAGGCTAGCCTTTGTTTCAGGGAGCAGCTTTGCAGAGAATGCAGAAGAGAAATGAGATAAAACTATTTAGGACTGCTTTGGGGAAAAGTAGGATATTATGGTTTTAAGAAGAGGTGAGTAGTGTATAGATGTCTGGAAATGAATATTTTATGCAAATAATCTAGACTGCAAAGTGCAAGTAATTGGACTACTCCAATGCTTCTCAGTTCTGTTTCACTATCCAAGGAGCCCACTACATTTTCCCACCGCTGAAGTAAAAAAAATCAAGTAGTTTGTAATAGTGTAGTAAATAGGGGGGGGGGGGGGAGGCAGCTGCAGTCTGGTTTTATTTATCAATCTATTTTTTAATTTAATGATCTTGTATAGACCTTTTTTTGTTATTGGGACTTGTGGCAACACATGTTTTGATTGTAAGAGCTGGTCTTGGAGTGTGTGGTGAATTTTTTTTTTTTTTTAATTTGTTTTATTATTATCATAATTATTATGGTTGGGGATGTTTAACTCTATGTACCATGATAGTAATGAACCTCATCCCTAAGCCACTGTAGGTCTCAATTTAGCAGACTCATTGCTAATAAACCCCCCCTTCTTTTACGAACGCAAAGCGTGTGTTTTAGCGCCAGCAGCGGCGGTAACTGCTTCGACGCTCGTATGAATTCTATGAGCGTCGGAGCAGTTATCGCCGCTGCTGGCACTAAAACCTGCGCTGTGGGCTTCTTTTACGAACACATAGCGCGGGTTTTAGTGCCGGCAGCGGTGGTAACTGCTCCGACGCTCATATGAATTCTATGAGCATCGGAGCAGTTACCGCCGCTGCCGGCGCTAAAACCCGCGCTGTGGGCTCCTTTGACTAAGCTGCGCTAGCGGTTTTAGCGCACGCTAGATGCTAACGCTTCCATTGAGCTGGCATTAGTTTTTCCACGTAGCACGGGGCTTAGCGCGCACTAAAAACGTTACTGCAGCTTAGTTAAAGGAGCCCTATGTGTTCGTGAAAGAGGGGGTAAAGTAGCGGTATATTTTATCTGCACGGATTCGATTTATTTTTATTAACTATGATTTAAATAGAGTAACTTTTTTTTTAATGTGGTCTTTTTTGCTGTAGTGGGCTAAGGATTTACCTTAATTTTCACTCAGTATGGCTCTTGGGCTGATTTTGAACAGTTCTCATAAATGAGAAGCCAGGAAGGCACAACTCCTGAGTTATATTTTATTTTGTCACATACATAAATACAAAGATGACAATTCTTAGAATGAAGATGCATTAAGGATTAGAATTAATAGGCTAGTTCAGAATATCCTTATTTGAAGTCAAGGAAGGAAATGCTGTAATAGCCTTGACAACAGGAAATGAGTAGTTATGCTGTCGTCGTCCCGCCCCCCCCCCCCCCCCCCCCCCCCCCGACTTGGGATAGCTTTGCCTTTCAGGAGCAGCCTTAATATGTTATTTTTATACTTGAGCTAGAAAGAACTGTTGAAGGTGACTTATGCCGTGCCACTTATAGTGCTCAAAATAAATCCATTAGCCTATTGGAAAGGACAAAGATCGCGGTGGCTTTCTGCTCATTGAATATTTGATGTTGTCTTTATTTTGCTGATTCAAAGTTGAGGTCTTTTAATAAAATTAAAGGTCTTGAATATTTCTCAAAGGTTACAGAATATAAATTGTATGCGTTCTAGAAACTGGAGCCTTTCAAGCTAATGACATAACGCAGTAGCTGAATGATGAGGAGAAACGTTCTTATATTGGGAAGTGATCCTGGCTTTTTTTCCTTCCATTATTGTCATTTATTCTTGCACATCTTGATAGAGCTTTTCTCTTTGGTTGCTGGAGATAAAACTTAATAGGCAGAATAAGGTGTCCTACCTTACAAATTTACAAGAATCAATCTGTACCATTTACTCCCCCCTCCCATTCTTTACTACTAAAGCATGATGGGAAAGGGTAGATTAGCACATGTTCTGACATCAGAAGTCTGATTAAAAAGAATGTTGTTTCATGGTACTTAATTGTTCTACCAGCATGCATGTGGAAACATGCTTTGTACATACATGTTAAAAGTTTTTTGTCTTTCAAGAGGAATGGAATCGAGATCACCCGTGCTACTATTGTTGCCACCTAAAAATGACTTCTTAGATTGAAAGAAAAAATAACATTAAGTAACTAATACTTGGGGAGAATGTTTGAATGGAAAGTGGTCATATTGAAAGGTGGAATAATAGATTGCCACCCTTAAGTTGTCTTTCAGCCACAGAGTCTCTCTATGGTAGCTCTGGGTTCTACTGGTCAGGTCTCAAAATGATTGCAGATAACTCCAGAAACCATTTCCAAATCAGGTCTTGCTTTTACAGATGAAAATACTTAAAATATAGCCAAGGAGCAGATTGAATGTACAAAAGTTACAAAAGACGGTGAGTTTTATATTTGACACTTGTCCTCTTGTGTAAAGGTCCAGAAAGCTGAAGATGCCTTGGTGGTAGCAAGATGTGAAATACTCGTAGCTATAGCTTGGAAAAAAGGAAACCCCTCTAGCTTGTGTGCCTTGCCTAATAGGATAGGGACTGACAGTTTGTATAAGGTTTAGGAAGTTATTTGAATATAGTAGACCAGTGTCGAATTGTGTGTCCCAAAGAGATCCAGAATTTTACTTTTATTTAAAAAAATTTCCTTCATAAGTGTAATGTTCATCTGTTTGCCTTCCTCTCCCTAAAGGGCTGTACCTACAAGAGATTCCTTGATAGAACATTGTCATTCCAAGCAGGCAAATGGAACAAAGGTCTAACCACTGTCATCTCCAATTCCCCCTCCTACCAATCCTTCAGAAAATCAATAAAAGCATACCTCTTCGATAAATTTCTCTGACCCCTCCTACCTCATTGTACCTCTGTAGCTCTTACGGTAAAACTAACAGCAAGTAATTGTTTGTTTGTTTGTTTATATGCAGTAGTTATCCTAACTTGAGCAACAAAGCAATCGAGGCTTTGTTACCATTTGGATCTTCTTATCTTTGAACTTGGATTTTCAGCTCTGACAGACATTAAATAAAAAAACGAGAGAATGACTGCAGATGGTAGATGATGAAATACGTGCTTGCTTGTCGACTATCAAGCCACATTTTGAGTTAATTTGCATTTAGAAACGAGCAAATCCATTGCATTGATTAGCAATTCTATCTACTTTAGTTTTACCATTACAATTACCCATACATAGCTTAAAGAACTTAAAATTAAATTTGAGAGTTATTTATTTATTGTTGGCGTTGCAATTTTATAATTTCAGCTATAATGTGCCGTGAAAACCATTTGCTCCCTAAAGTGTGCCATGAAAAACATTTGCTATGTTTAGTATGCCAGAGCTAAAAAAGCATTTGAGACTCTGCAGTAGACTCTGTTAACCGGCACCCATTAGGGATTGATAGATGCCAGATAAATGCAGTTTCTGGTTGCTTGAGAGTTACTATTAAAATAGATTTAGTACTATATCCCATATCATGAACTGTTTCAGACAAACTACCGGACATGTGAAAGACAAAGCATGAGCGTACTTGGGTGTGGCATGCCAGGTTAACCCTTAAATTTCTGCCAAAAATTGATTTACCCCCCCCCCCCCATTTTTATTTAAAGTATTTTTTTAGGTTTTTTTCTTCTGGTTGCTTGAGTTTCGGTTAACAGAGAGTCTACTGTAATAAGTTGGTGGGAAAGTGTGTGTGTGGGGGGGGGGGAGAGGGTGGAGAAAACATTTGCATGTTTCCAGTGTGCTTAAAATATTCTGTGAGGCACTTAGCACTAGGCCTGACAAGGCAGGATCCTACATTCTTAAAGGAATGCCACTTGGCACAGATATATCATTTTGGAAAAACCTAGTATTGAGATGGAAGCCAGCAAGCTGTATAGGAATGTCTATTACTGGTTCATAAGCCCTATCAGAATAGCAGTTTTGGTAACTAAGTTGTGCTTTGATACCATTTTGATCTCTATTCTGTTCTTGAAAGTTGCATTAAAAACATTTTTTTCTTGTGTTGTCATGAATAAGCTGAACCACTATGTCGGGTAAATCGGAATCCCAACTTGACAATGTAACTGTGTAGTACAAACCTGAATGTTAAAGAGAAATGTGTGAGCAGACTTTGGTCCCGATTCACTAAAAGATAGCGATTCAATCACTGTTGGCCGATTCCTGGCCGATTTTAAAACGACGATTGATTCACTGTCTTGTTTGCATGAACCCTCACACTAATTTGAATTTTATATTTGTATATTAACCTTGCACTATTTAAAAACTTCAGTGTACATATCAATATGTCTAGAGATAGTAAACTAAATTACAGTAAAACCTTAGTTTGCGAGCATAATTCGTTCCAGAAGCATGCTTGTAATCCAAAGCACTCGTATATCAAAGTGAATTTCCCCATAGGAAATAATGGAAACTCAGATGATTCGTTCCACAACCCAAAAACTTTAATACGAAATACTATACGTACTCGTATTGCAAGACTTTGCTTGTTTAGAGCAGTCACTCCACTCCTGCAGCGTCAGAGAGAAGAACCATCTGCTCAGTTGTGGTGATGTGACGCGTGTATACTCTATGTACTCGTATTGCAAGACTTTACTCATTTAGAACAGTCACTGCATTCTTGCAGCATCAGAGAGAGAAGAACCATCAGGTCGGTTGTGATGTATGTATACTGTATGTACTTGTATTGCAAGACATTGCTTGTATATCATGTTAAAATTTAATGAAATGTTTTGCTTGTCTTGCAAAACACTTGCAAACCAAGTTACTTGCAATCCAAGGTTTTACTGTATTTGGATTATGAAATGTATGCATTTAAATCTGATGTGACTTAGCACAAGATTAGAAAGATGTTCTTTACATAACCCTCTTCACAGTGCTGCATATATCTAGCAGTGCTATTAGAAATAAGTAGTACTGCTGTTTGTGATTAAATTTGAGGACGATACGAAGTTATCCAGAGTAGTGAAGATCTGCAACCCGACATAACCATGCTCGAGAAATGGGCAGCAGCATGGCGAATGAGGTTCAACGTGGATAAGTGTAAGGTAATGCATGTCGGTATCAAAAATCCCATACATGAACACAAGATGTCTGGGGCAGTACTTGGAGAGACCCCCCCCCAGGAAAGAGACTTGGGAGTACTGGTCGACGTCGATGAAGCCGTCTGCACAATGTATGGGGCGGCGACAAAAAGGGCGAACAGAATGCTAGGAATGATTAAGAAGGGAATCGCGAACAGATCGGAGAAGGTTATCATGCCGCTGTACCGGACCATGGTAAGCCCTCACCTGGAATATTGCATCCAGCACTGGTCACCGTACATGAAGAAGGACACGGTACTACTCGAAAGGGTCCAGAGAAGAGCGACTAAAGAGTTGCCGTACAGTGAGAAATTAGAGAAGCTGGGCCTGTTCTCCCTTGAAAAGAGGAGACTGAGAGGGGACATGATCAAAACATTCAAGATAATGAAGGGAATAGATAAAGACAGAAGGGAGTAGATAAAGACAGGTTGTTCACTCTCTTCAAGGTAGGGAGAACGAGAGGGCACGCTCTAAAATTGAAAGGGGATAGATTCCGTACAAACGTAAGGAAATTCTTCTTCACCCAGAAAGTGGTAGAGAACTGGAATGCTCTTCCGGAGCCTGTTATAAGGGAAAACACCCTCCAGGGATTCAAGACAAGGTTGGACAAGTTCCTGCTGAACCAGAACAAAAGCAGGTAGGGCTGGTCTTGGTTAGGGCACAGGTCTTTGACCCAGGAGCCGCCGCATGAGCAGACTGCTGGGCACGATGGACCACTGGTCTGACCCAACAGCAACAATTCTTATGTTGTGTTTCAAAGCACTTGTCGGACTGTGAACAGCAGAGTATATGGCCTGAGCAGTTGCTCTCCTACCAAGCCAGACCAGCAAAGGGCATTCTGGTGAGGCGAGGTTGACATTTTACCAGTTAGGACAGATTCTAGTGGGTCCAGTGTGCATTAGACTTTTTGTTTCTGTGAGATGTGTCTTAAATGTCTGTCCCCATCCTACCCCCCACCCCCCTTTTTTTTTTTTTAAATCTGCATATGGCATATAGATCTTCCTTGTCTGGATTCATCTGCTGCTTATGACGAATGGGTTGTGTTCACCAACCAGAGGCGGAGATAGTGCACATAAGTTGAGCTTTGCCATTTATACGATTGCCTGCTCACTGGTACTTCAGTATTCTCCATCTCTTCAGGCAGATGGATGGACTCTCTTCTGGTCCTATTTGGCCATGCCATCTCAGCTGAGCGAAGGGGTTAGGTTTCTGGGGTTACCTATATGGGTATAACTGGAGGTGCTGGTTCCCTACCCATTCTCTAGGGCTCCTGTGGTGTTTACCCTGTACTCCAACTCACTCCTTGCATTAAAAAAAAAAAAATTCACAGGAAAACCCTGAGGGAGTGCAGTGGTCTGGGGCTTTCTCGTGTTTCAGTGACAGTTGCATGGCGAGTGCTTCGCTTTTACTTCTCTGAGTATATTTATTTGCGTTCCTGCATTAAAAAAAAATAGACAATCCTTTTGTTGGTCATATTTCAGAGGTATGCATCAGCTAACTGTTTGGCTTTCAAGGTACAGGCAGTCTCTGCGTTAAGAATTCCGTTTTTAAACCCGTTCTTAAGTTGAATTTGTATGTAACTTGGATCATGTGTGGGCTTATGTTCTCCTGTACCGTACACGGTCTATAAAAACATTAAAGAAACAAACATTCCTCATAAAGTACACTTCCCCCCCTCTGTATTTACGGTTTCACCAATTGCGGTTTCAGTTGTTCTCGGTTTTTTGTTTGCAGGCTCCGCTCCCAAAATTACTTTGGAGACAATCGCTGCAGTTTCTTCACAGGAACAGGTCGGGTTATTCGTGGTTTTAGCATAGTCTCTAGTGTTTTTAACAGAAAACCACGAATGCCATATGCATATAGATCTTCTGCCATACGCTTTACATAAGATCTCTTTGGAATACATAAAAGGAATAATAGCATGGCTGTCCGATGTCTGCCTTACTAACCAATTACCTTGAAAGCCAGTGGCTGAGAGCTCCAGCTTCCTTTCCGTTTCAGTTGCTGGGACTGTCTAAAAATGTCAAAATGTACAGCGCTATGTATGCCTTTCACCACTATATAAATGATTAGTAGTAGTAGTAGTAGTTACTGGCAGGAGCTTTTTACCTCTGCTTTGTAAAATCATTTGGTATGGTGGGGGTTTTTTTTTTTCCCCTTTCTACCATATATTTATATGATGATCAGTTAGTTCAATGGTTCCCAACCCTTTCCTGGAGGACCACTAGGCCAGTCGGGTTTTCAGGGTAGCCCTAATGAATATGCATGAGAGAGATCTGCATATAATGGAGATTTCAGGCATGCAAATCTGCTCCATGCATATTCATTAGGGCTATCCTGAAAACCTGACTGGCCTAGTGGTCCTCCAGGACAGGGTTGGGAACCACTGAGTTAGTTTATTTTAGCGTCTTTATGTGCATCTACAAAGAGTCACTATAGTACATCACCTGTGTACATCAATGGCCTAACATGTTGCATCAATTTTTGGTACTGCCGTAGCAACCCACAGTATAATCACAGGTTAAAAAATACCTCCTTCCATCCATATAACTGCACATGACTCAATAGAGAATAAATCAAATTTAGGTGTAGCGCTTATCTTCAAGCTTTGATCTCAATGGAGTGCACCCGTTTCACCACCAGCTTCGTCGGGGGAAAGAGCTGTGCTTTAAATGACGTCATACCAGCATTTTGTGCTACAAGCAACAAAAAAACAGGAACATGCAGTAAGATGTCGGAATCATTATTCATAACCATGCTGGTTTATTCATATTCTTAACATATTGTCTTGGCTTGGTAATGGCATGCTGAAAACTCGCCAACTGATAAGAACACGATGTTGGAATATGGGAGTCGTCATCCCAGGTCATTGAAAACCAGTCTTCCATATTCCCAATGTCTTGGGTATATAAGAATTTGTCATTCAACATCAGCCTTTAAATCACAAGCTAGGTCTTTCAAAAAAAATGATTTATCAGCAAGGGGTTATTCGCAAATTCTGTTGAGTAAAGCTTATACATGAACAGATTGGAGAAGGTTATCATGCCACTGTACCGGGCCATGGTGCGCCCTCACCTGGAGTACTGCGTACAGCACTGGTCGCCGTACATGAAAAAGGACACGGTACTACTTGAAAAGAGTCCAGAGAAGATCAACTAAGATGGTAAAGGAGTTGGAGGAGCTGCCGTACAGCGACAGATTAGAGTAACAGGGCCTCTTCTCCCTCAAACAGAGGAGATTGAGAGGGGACATGATCAAAACATTCAAGGTACTGAAGGGGATAGACTTAGTAGATAAGGACAGGTTGTTCACCCTCTCCAAGGTAGGGAGAACGAGAGGGCATTCTCTAAAGTTGAAAGGGGATAGATTACGTACAAACGTAAGGAAGTTCTTCTTCACCCAGAGAGTGGTGGAAAACTGGAACACTCTCTTCTGGAGTCTGTCATAGGGGAAAACACCTTCCAGGGATTCAAGATAGTTAAACAAGTTCCTGCTGAACAAGGTCGTGGCTGGTAAAGCTAGTCTCATGGTGCCGGTCTTTGACCAGAGGGCTGCCGCGTGAGCAGACTGTTGGGCATGATGGATCACTGGTCTGACAGAGCAGCGGCAGTTCTTATGTTCTTAAATATAATGATGGAGAGGCCTTATTCCGACCAAGGAATAGGGCGGATGATGAGAATATACTGACGTGCATTTTACAATTTACAATGGGTGGGGAAGAGGTGGTAAAGATCATTAGACAACATTGGGAAATTATGAGGACACATCCCATTTTTTCTGAACATGCCATGAGGGTTGCTTTTTTCTCGATATAAAAATTTGGAAGAGTTATTGAGTCCTGCCACACTGATACACATCCGATATTGCCAGCTGAGGCTGGCTATTTTAAATGTGGAGAATGCATGACATGTGCGCTTACGATTGAACAAAAAGACTTTGTGAATCTTGTGTATGGCAATTTTGAGGGGAAAAAAGTGCATCATATATGCTGGCAAATACGGTAAATCATGGTTTTCTACAGAAAGATTTTTGCTGTGAAGAAGTATGTTATCTCTGCCAACACAAATGCAAAACAAAGAATCTGTGATAATATCTTCTAGATTGGGGTGGACAACGAGGGCCACAATCCAGTTGGGTTTTCAGGATTTCCCCAATGAATATGCATGAGATCTATTTGCATATAATGGAGGCAGTGCATGCTAATAGATCTCATGCATATTCATTGAGGAAATCTTGAAAACCTGACTGGACTGGATTGCAGTCATCATTGCCTACCCCTGTTATAGATAGAAAAATTGCCCGTGACATAATGAATGGATTAATGGAATGAATTTACCCAAAAAATTAAACATTGCATGAATATATACAGTCTCATGCTACATAATTAAAAACTAATCCTTATTTCATGATGAATAACTTTTAGATTATCTTAGATTTTTTTTTTTTTTTCCTCAAAGGCATTTTATTTAAAAAAACTTTTTTTTTTTTTTAAATCATTGATTTTTATCCCCCTGATTTCAACATTAACCTTTTTTTATATATAGTTTGTTGTAGTCTGTCTTTATGGTAGTGTAGTTTGGGAGCCTATTGTCTGGTGGAACAGAAATATGAAAGGTGGTTTGAGGGTGTGATGCAAACACTAATATTTGGCAATGCTGATCAATAACATTTTCATTGACCATTAGTATTATACATACAATAAGTCTGTGTAGGGATTTGTATGGAATTCATTAGCAGTATTTCCTGCTTGCTTACCTTCAGTTTTTTACTGTTATAAAACTCATTTATTCCATTAGGAAGATCAATTGAGCCATTGCAGAGCACTAGTAGAAAGCAGCTTCTCTCTCCAGTCTTAATGGAATGTTTAGAGGCTTATGAATAAAACACCAAAGTGCAACATTATTGATTTTTCTATGTTCTGATTACATTTGTTGCTGGATTGTAAGCTTTGATGTTAAGTGCTTGACATAGATATATCAGCTGCATGGGCTCGAATTTTTAGTTAACCTTTTTAGACATTTACATGTCCAATTTTCTATACTGTTCTCTCAAGGGAGCTCAGAATGGTTTACATTAATTTATTCAGGTATTTAAGCATTTTTCCCTGTCTGTCCCAGCAGGCTCCCAATCTTCCCAATCTATCTAATGTGCCTGGGGCAATGGGGGAATTAAGTTACTTGCCCAGGGTCATAAGGAGCAGCGTGGGTTTGAACCTATAACCTTGGGGTGCTGAGACTGTAGCTTTAACCACACTCTCCTCACATGTAAGAACAGCGAGAAGTGGGTCCAAGGAAAAAAATATATATTTAATTTGAATGCAAGTGAGAAGATTGCATGCATGTGGTAACTATTTTATTTAGGGCTCTTTTTTTTTTTTGTCTCTCTCTCTGTCTCTGTCTCTGTGTCTCTCTGTCTCTGTGTGTGTGTCTCTCTCTCTCTCTCTGCAACTAGAAGAACACATCCTGATCTTATGATGTCACTATCCAAGTATTGTAAACCTTTGAGAGCTGAACTTTTTTGCTGCTTTTCTTGCTGCTTTTGTCTTATTGTTTTCAACATTGCCTAGTGCTTTTTTTAATTTCATTCTTGACGTTTCTCAAGGTTCTCAATTTCTTTTCAGATGTGAGTATTTTATATGATTTAGTGAACACTTTTTTTTTTTTTTTTAATCCTGTTGAATGTTTAATTCCTTGCAAGGGATGCGGGAGCTCACGAAAATGAGCCGTCTGGTTTGGGTTTTGTCATTTTGATTATATTATACATGACTGGAATACACAGTTGCAAGGACTGTGTGGTTGTCAACTAACCAGTAAATTCACTTTGGGTCAGCAGAATAAGTTCCTATTCAGGAAGAATTCCAAGAGCGGTGGAGATTCATACCCAGAGTAACGGCAAATGGGCTATTCAAGCCTCAATACTGCAGGAGCTAGCTGCTTGGGTAAAACTTTATGCTGCTGCTCTAGATCCTCATGGTACAGAGGCTGAGGAATAATTGCTTTTTCCAGCTTGATTCAGACATTCCTGGTGGCTGCACCAGTAGGTAAATACACTTTTTCCCCCCAGTGCAATAGGTGTGCCATTTTGGACAAGTGGGTTATCTCCCCATGGCTGTGAGCCATCTACAGAAGGAATCTACTCCTGTACTGCCACCTATAATTTTTCCCTTGTGCATGCGAGCCGGAAGGAGTGTTTCTGTTTTGCTCTCACTTTTTATTTATTTTCTCGGTGCTTTTCACTTAATTTCCAGCGGATTTGGTACTCAGATCTTACCTATTTCACAGTTGGCTCTGTCTGCGTGGAGAAGCTGACTAAGGTCTGCTGCTGACAGGCCAATCCCTTTTGGTACCTATTAGCTAGCCTGCACAAGTAGTTTTGGAGCTTGGGGCCGTCCCTGCTTACCTTCCCTCACCTACTGCTTAGCAGGGTTTTGAGTGCAGGCTGTAAGGCATTCGTAGGAGATTTGGCAGTGTCCCGCAGGGTGCCGGCTGCATTTGTTGCCTCCCTCCTTCTGGTAGCGCATCCGTCGGTATGTTGGAGTGGGGGGTTCAGTCGAATGCTATGTCTGACTGGCAGCCTGAAGATCTGCTTTGTGGAGGACATTCAATATGAGGCAGAGATTTCCTCTCCTTTCTAGCTTCTGTACAGAGCTGAGGCAGGCTGCAGCATATTGCCAGCACAAGTCACAGGTGTTACAGCCTGCGAGGTAAATCAGGGGAGGGAGGGGCTGAAAATACTGTTTTTAAGACTTTCTGCATGCTCTCTGTGTCCCTCCCCCTTCTTAAAAACTGGGTAGTATTGGGCATCTAGTATTTGTGAGTACACTTGAGGAGGTCCACCATCAAGATTCAAGGGCATTAACTACTTAATAATTTCTAGAGTGAATTTTCTATTGACAAATTAACTTTTACTAAGTTGTGGTATAAATGGATTTAGTGTATAGTAACATGGGACTTCCTGCATTCTAAACCCATTTTTACCACAGCTATAGGACTTTTTCCTTTTGCTGGTCCCATGCTAATATTTTTTTTTTCCCAATTAGCATGCAGGACTGACAAAAATATTAACACAGAAGTACCGTATTTTTCGCTCCATAAGACTCATCTGACCATAAGACGCACCCTAGATTTAGAGGAGGAAAACAAGAAAAAACCCATACTAAACTAAAACTTAGTTTTATAGACCGAGTCAACAACCAAGAGTAGCTCAACTTGGTTTACAAAACATAATACATAAATGTGACAAAAAAAGTAGACTGAAATAGTTAATTTCCAAAATGTTTAGCAAACAAAAGTTTTCAGAACTTTCCAGAATAAAGCAAAAGAACCTAAACTTCTTAATATAAGTGGTAAAGCATTCTAGAATTCGGTTAATTTAAAAGAATAAGAATAACTAAATCTCTTAAAGATTCTGTTTTTACCACAGAGAGGGAAATGTAAGTTTTAATTTTTGAGAACTTCTGGCAAGATGAGATCGATGAACGTTCCAGTTTAAAGGAATCAAAGTGGCAAAAATGCCAAATAGGATCTTAAATGCAATACAAATGCACTTAAATTGAATTCTGAAATACACTGGAAGCCAATGTAATTCCTTGAGCAGAGGGGTTATGTGATCAAATTTACTCTTACCGAAAATAAGTTTAACTGCAGTGTTCTGTATTAATTGAAGTCTCTGCAGAATGACCTTTGAAAAACCCAAATACACTGAATTGCAGTAATCCAGCCTTGACAAAATGATTGATTGAACCAATATAGAGAAGTGTTGTTAATGAAAAAGTACTCTCGCTCTTCTCAGAGCACGGAGGCTAAAAAAAACACTTTTTCATAAGCGAGTTTAGTTGATCCTTAAATGTAAATGAAGAATTGAAAACGATACCCAGTATTAACGAGGAAAAATCAATTTTCAAAGATTCTCCTGAGTCTAAGATCACAGCAGAAGGGAGAAAATCTAACTTTGGGCCCAGCCATAAAAGCTAGAACTGAGGCAGCCATTCACGCAGCGATGTGGGACAAGGCAGGAGCGTAAAAAACTTGCGCCTGCCTTTTACCCACTCTGACACTGCTGCAGTTCAGGAGTCGCTGGAGGAAAGGGCAGGACCGCTGGAGGAACTAAGGCAGCCATTCACGTAACAACACTGGACAAGGCAGGAGCGCGAAAAGCTCACACCTGCCTTATACCCGCTCTGACGCTGCTGCAGTTAGTTCGGGAGTCGCCAGAGGGAAGGGCAGGACCGCCGGAGGAACTAAATAAGGTAATGGGGTGTGTGTGTGTGTGTATGTGGGGGGGTATTCGCTCCATAGGACACACCCTTATTTCCATCCCCTTTTTGGAGGTGGAAAAAGTGCGTCTTATGGAGCAAAAAATACAGTATGTAGGAGGTGGTAAATTTATTCCTGTGTTAACCATGCATTAACAAATTAGCATATGCTAATGTGAATGCTTTAGCTGGTTAGCATTTTCATGCCCTGTCCCCTCTCGCAAAATCATTTTTAAAAATAGTACACAATTATTGTGTACAACCAGGGAAATATTGCAGGATGCTTCTGCATATTTTGCGCTAAGCCTTTTATAGCGCACTAAGCCTATATTAGTGAAAAAGGCCCCTAAATTTGCTGCATCTTAAAAAGTTTGCAAGAATAGACAGTACAGTTTTAAGTGATTGTATGTAGTGTTACAGCTGAAGGATACATTGCATGCAAAGAGAAACTTTCTGCTGTGTTTCAAAATGGCACAGTTTTTATCTATAATGTGATAAATATCTCTAAGTGCTACTATTCCTTAAACGGCCTTCCTAATCAGGAAACTACTTTTGCACGTTGGCATGCTCATTTTGCTCTGCCTTTAAATAGCAGTGTTCTGTAATTTTGACTGTTATTTTTCCAGTGCAAGACATATTTTATAATTAAGATTAATTGTACAAATGTTCTAGTCTTTTGATAAAAGAATTCCTTCATTATTACACTTTTTTAAATGGAAACTGTTGTAACCAGGAGAAAGAGTTTCACCCATAAGAATAAATAGCTGTATACAGTAGTTGCCTCCTTAGGTTTCTACAGATACGAATAAGCTTAACTAGTTTTGTTCATAGCAAGAATATCCAAAGACTCAGAGGTTGATATTTAGCTTATGACCTTCATATTTTAACCAAGACTTGAGCCTTTTCTATGCTCTTAATTTGAAATGATTCAATTTGATTACTTATGGGGGGGAAGGAGGGAGGGGGTAAAAGAAGCATCTGTTAACACTGTATAAAGCACAGTTACTTACCGTAACAGCAGGCAGATATTCTCAACAGTGGGTGACGTCACTGACGGAGCCCCGCAGTGGACAGCCTTGAAAGCAGACTTGCTTGAAGATCTTTGTAAGAGCTTCCGAGTGCTGCATGCACGAGTGCCTTCCCGCACGAGTTAGGGCGCGCGTCTCCTGTGAGGAACCTCAGTTCAGATACCTAACTAAGAAGCCAACCAGGGGAGGAGGTTGGGTTGTGAGAATATCTACCTGCTATCCCTGGATAACAACTGTTACAGTAAGTAACTGTGCTTTATCCCAGGACAAGCAGGCAGCATATTCTCAACAGTGGGTGGCCTCCAAGCTAAGCATAATGGGATGGAGGGAGAGTTGGTAAGTTAAGAAAAAAGATTTTGTAAAACAATTATTGCAGTGACCCAACAGACTTCCAATCTTTCCAGAGGTTTACTGTTCCACAATCTCCCTCATCAGAAGGTTCTCACAACAGACTCAGTTATGGGATTGCATTCAGGTACTATGATCCATGGTCATGACCTTGGAGGTAGTTCTGTGGGTGCAGTTTCACATGAGACCGCTGCAGCAATCCCTCTTATCCCAGTTGTGTCTAGTATCTCTGGAGTATGAGCACAGACTCCAAATTGATGACTGAGGTGGATCCACCTTCCCATTCTGTTCTGGGGGATACCGTTAGCTTTGCTGTACTAGGATGTGATCACCACAGATGCCGGTTTGATAGGTTGGGGGGGGGGGGCGTGCATTGCCTGCAGCACTCGGCACAAGGCAGTTGAAATCAAGTGGAAAGTCAGTGGCCCATCAGTCATTTGGAGTTATGGGCGATCCACATGATGCTTCTCACCTTCCAGGTGTTGGTGGAGGGCAAGGCCATCAGAGTCCTAGCCAACAACATCATGGCAGTGGCGTATATAAGGTAGGGAGGCACACACAGTTTCCCACTCACAACAGAAGCTCAGGTGTTGCTCAGCTGGGCGGAAACCCACCCACTCCTTCTCTCATTAGCTTACTTAGCAGGAAAGTCAAACATCCAAGCAGTTTTTCTAAGCAGGAATGTTCTGGACTGAGAAGAACGGTAGCTCTTGACGTTGTTGTCAATCTGATTGTTCAGAGATGTGGATGCTTGTGATGGACCTCATGGCTACGACTTGCAATAACAAGGTTTACAATAGGCACAAAGAGTTGAATTCCAAGGGTATTGATGTTCTCGTCTGAAGGTGGCCTCGATGATTCTTCTGTATGTGTTTCTACTGTGGCCCGTGATAAGCAGAGTGTTGCATCATATAGCACAGTATGTGGGCCTACTCATTCTATTGGTTCCAGACTGGCCATGTTGTCTATGGTATGCGGATCTCATGCATCTGGTGGTAGACAAACTGTCAAGGGGTCTGATGTCTCAGGGATCCATTCTAATGGAGGATTCCTCCTGGTTTGATCTTGTGGCCTGGCTATTTGAAAGGTCTAGACTTAGGTAGAAGGGATATTCAGAGGACATAATAGCCACTCTGCTGCAAGCGAAAAAGCGGTCTGTCTACAGCAGGGGTGCTCAATAAGTCGACTGGTAGAGTTGATCGCGGAGCCCATCCCGTGATAGACTCATGTTGCCATCCTGATCTACCGGCCGATCAGCCTTCCTCTCCCCGACGTCAAAGATGCCGACGCTGAGCATCCAGCAGCCTGAAAAAGAAATCATCCTGGCCCGGGTCGGTGTCATGCTCCAGAGCTTCTACAGCCTTCCTATCTGGCCTTTTCCCTTCTACTTGCATCCAGCTACACTCCCTGCTCCATAGCTCTCTTCGGCAACTCAGCAGCAGCGATCGACGCAAGCTTCTGACGTCGAGGCCTACCCTCTGCGAGTCCCGCTTGTTTCAACTTCCTTTTTCTACAAAAGCGGGACTCGCAGAGGGAAGGCCTCGATGTCGGCAGCCTGTCTTGATCACCGTTGCTGACGAGTTGCTGAAGAGGGCTGCAGGGCAGGGTGTGTGGCTGGATGCAGGTGGAAGGGAGAGGGCCAGATGCAGGACTCGTGGGTGAGGGAGGAGAAAGAGAGGGGAGGGAAACAAAAGGAAATATTTCATACTGGACTGGGCCGGAGTGGAGGGAGGGAGGAAAAATTCTGGCTACAAGAAAAGGGCGGAAAGCTGAAAATGGAGATAGTGACACAAAGAAGAGAAAGGGTAAGCAGGACCTACTGAATAAGGATAGAGATACAGAGGGGACATGAAGAGGAGGTGAAATAGAGACATAGAAGTAATGCTGAAAAAGGGGTGGGGGGGAGATAAAGACATTGAAAGGGCAAATGATGAACATGGGGTAAAGACAAGGACAGAGACAAGTGAAGATTCTGAAAAAGTGGTGAGATAGGGATATAGGTGAGATGGACACAAAGAAGGGTGATGCTGGAAAATAGGTGGAATGGTAATTCTGACAGACACAGAAGGGAAATGCTGGATCAAGGAGAGATGGGCTCAGACTGGATGGACTGGGGAGAAATGCCTGGTTGGCCTGGAACTTCCTCTCCTAAGTCAGAATTGACGTCGGGAAATGGAATGCTGGTCAGCACAACAATTTTGCAGGGAGAGCTTGGGGCGGCGGTGGCTTGGGGGCTGTTCCCTGATGGTGGCAAACCGAGTGGCTTGGGGGGAGGGTAGGGAGACGGAAAGAAAGGGGGCAGGCAGGGAGACGGAAAGAAAGGGGGCAGGCAGGGAGACGGAAAGAAGGGGGAACAGGGAGGCAAGGAAACAGAAAGAAAAAGTTGGGGGAGAGAATGAGCTCTGGAGGAGAGGAAACATACAGGAGGCTGAAAGAAGGGAAGAAAGATTGGATGCACAGTCAGTAGAAGAAAGTGCAACCAGAGACTCATGAAATCACCAAACAACAAAGGTAGGAAAAATGATTTTATTTTCAATTTAGTGATCAAAATGTGTCCGTTTTGAGAATTTATATCTGCTGTCTATATTTTGCACTATGGCTCCCTTTTATTAAACCACAATAGCATTTTTTGGCACAGGGAACCTATGAGCATTGAGAGCAGCGCAGGGCATTCAGCGCAACTCCCCTGTGCTAAACTGCTAGTGTGGTTCAGTAAAAAGGGAGGGAGTATATTTGTCTACTTTTGTATGATTGTTACTGAGGTGACATTGCATAGAGTCATCTGCCGTGAACTCTTTGAAAAACCCCCGGAATATGAATGATGATTAATATTTTCTCTACCTTTCAATGTGCTTTGTGGGTTTTAAAAAAAAATTTCATTATTGGTAGATCATTTTGACTTGGTCATTTTAAAAGTAGCTCGCAAGCCCAAAAAGTGTGGGCACCCCTGGTCTACAGCATATGCTAGAGTGTGGTATGTATTTGAGTCTTGGTGTGGCTAAAAGAGTATCTTAAACAATATAAATCCAAATACAATATAATCCACTCTATTGTAAGGGAATGTCTGAAGTAAGCGCTAATTAGTGTATCTATCTTTATCCCAGGACAAGCAGGCATGATATTCTCACATGTGGGTGACGTCATCTACGGAGCTCCAGCGCGGACAGCTTTTCAAGCAAACTTGATTGAAGTTTCAAGTTTGCTATGCTGCACCACGCATGTGCATGCCTTCTTGCCCACTAGAGGGCGCATCCCCACCTCGTGGTCCTCAGTTCAGTTTTTTCCGCGGAGCCAGAAGCCCTGTGGAATTTGTGCTCTTCTAATTTGCCTTCTGACACCGCGGCTGAGTGGTTTTTTTCTCGGTCGCTGTGCTTAATTTGTGTTTTTATTTTGTTCGTGTCTTTTTTCGTAAAAAAAAAAAAAATAATAACCTTTTTCGTTCGGCTCCGGGGGCTCCCGGTAGCCGCAGCCGCGGGACCTCGTTCGTTCCCGGCCGGTTTTTGGGCCCATGTCCCGTCCCTTGACGGGTTTTAAAACGTGCACCCGGTGCGATCGGCTGCTTTCCATCACCGATCCCCACCGGTGGTGCTTACTTTGTCTGGGTCCTGAGCACCCGACCGACTCCTGCACTCGGTGCTCTACTTTTCAGCCGAGAGCTCTCCGCCGCCGTCGCCCTCAGATGGCGGAGCTCTTCGCTGTCGACCCCGCGGCGGGTAAGGCCTCGACGTCGGCTTCGGCCCCGGCCTTGACCTTGGCCTCGACTCCCTCGACCTCACCCCGACAGCCTGCTTCGTCGAGGCCGGCGTCCTCGACCCCGAAGTCGACGGTGGGTAAATCCTCACTTCCTTCTTCTCTTCCAGCCTCGAAGAAGCCATCCTCGGGCTCATCGACGGGGGCGGGTGGGCCGTCCTCGGCCCCGCCCCGAGCGTCGAAGTCGGGTGCCCCGTGGGAATACTCGAGACCGAGGTCGCCCTCGAGGGAGCACTCGCCGGCCCAGGATCTGCCGACTATGATGGGGGTTCCCGTCTTTCAAGACTTGCTCCGTGCGCTCATTGCCTCGGAACTGTCCGGTGCCCTTGCGCACCTCCAGCCATCTTCGGCCTCGTCAGCCCCGGCTTTGGCGGCCTCGGTCTCGGTACCCTTGACTTCGGCCCCCGGGGTGGCTTCGGCCTCGACCCCGACCTTGCCCTCGACCTCGGTTGACCAGCCTGAGCGGAGCGTGCGGCCTCGGGACAAGGTGCGGAAGGTTCGGAGGATCTCTTCCTCTTCTTCCTCGTCGAGGTCCTCCCGGGGCTCCTCTCCCTCGGGTCGGCCTCGGGCGAAGCATCGGCCGAGGAAGCCCAAACGTCAACGGGGCTCTCCTCAACGCCGCGGTCGCTCCTCGCTGACCGAGGCTGAGACCCTGCGTGTCTCCGAGCTCCGCCTCGATAATCCGAGGCTTTTCCGTTCCTCTGAGGTGGAGTTTTCGAGGGACTCTTCGCCGAGACGGAAGGGGCGTGCCTCGGTGCCTCATACCCCGGGGACTTCCCGCAGGGGTTCCTCGGGGCATGGGCGGTCCCCGACCCCGTCGAGGTCGCTGGGTGCGGCTTCTTGGGGTTTGGGGTCTGGCACCGGTAAGGAGCCTCGTTACTCCCGTGAGGCTTCCCCTTCTTTTTTGGCGACGCGGGCTTCTCGATCTCCCTCTCCGCCTTCGAAGCCCTCCTCCTTTTCCAGATTTGTGCTTGAGCTGGGGAGGGCTTTGGACCTTGACCTTATGTCAGGCTTTCAATACACGAAGGAATTTAGGAGGAGCAGGATTTGCCCTCTCCCCCAAGGGAGACTCCTCATCTGCCTATCAACAGGGATCTACATCAGACCTTCCTGAGAAACTTGGACTCCCCTCTTACAGTCACAGCGGTTCCATCAAAGATGGAGTCTAAGTACCGTACGGTCCCTTGCAAAGGCTTCGACAAAGCACAGCTGTCCCACCAGTCATTGCTGGTGGAGTCGGCGTTGAAGAAGTCTCAGCCTTCTAGGGTCTCTGCTGCGGTCCCCCCCGGGTGGGAGGGACGGACCCTGGACAAGTTTGGTCGTCGCCTCTATTCCAACTCCATGATGGCTGCCAGGGTCCTTTATTACGCATTCACCTTCTCATCCTATTTAAGGCAGATGGTGAAGGCGTTGCCCAGGTATTATGGGGTCATGCCGGATTCCCACAAGGGGGATTTTGGTACCTTTATGGCTAATTTGTCTCAGCTGCGTGTCTACCTTTTTCACGCAGTTTACGATGCGTTTGAGTTGGCCTCTCGTGTATCCGCCTTTGCGGTGGCAATGCGCCATCTCGCATGGCTTCGTACCCTGGATATGGACCCGAACTTGCAAGAACGTCTGGCCAATCTTCCATGTGTGGGCTCCGAGTTGTTCGATGAGTCCTTGGAGGCGGCGACCAAACGCTTGTCTGAACATGAGCGCTCTATCGCCTCATTGGTCCGTCCTAAACCCCGAGCCCCGCCGCAGAAGCCGTTCAGACCTCCTCCGCGGTGATACCCGCAGAAGTCGACGCCGGCTTTCTCGAGGCCTCCGCCCCGGCGTCTCCCTCAGCAGGGCAGAGCATCCCAACCAAAGCCTCAGGCGCAAGGGGCGTCTAAACCGGCTCCGTCTTTTTGACATGATGCGCGGTTGGGGGCGGGCCCCCTCCGCACTGTCAAAGGACCCCCTTCCTATCGGGAGCCGATTGCAGGCCTTTCTTCCAGCCTGGGCCGAGATCACGTCGGACGCTTGGGTGCTCCGGATCATCTCCGAGGGTTACTCGCTAAACTTCTTAGCCATGCCGCCAGAACATCCGCCGGGGGCTTCTCCTGGCTGTCGAGACCTGCTTCCTCTTCTCCTGTCGGAAGCTAGGTCCTTGTTGAGACTTCGGGCGGTGGAGCCCGTGCCCCCGAACCAAAGGGGACGGGGGTTTTACTCCCGTTACTTTTTGGTCCCGAAGAAGACAGGGGACTTACGCCCCATTCTGGACCTCCGGAGGCTCAACAAGTTCCTTGTCCGGGAGAAGTTCCGTATGTTGTCCCTTCCAGTCCTGTACCCTCTGTTTAGAATCGGGGGACTGGATGTGCTCCCTGGACCTGAAGGAAGCATATACTCATGTTCCGGTGCATCCCGCCTTCCGCAAGTTCCTCAGGTTCCAGGTGGGGGAGTTGCACCTCCAGTATCGGGTCCTCCCCTTTGGACTGGCTTCGTCCCCTCGAGTCTTCACGAAGTGTATGGTGATGGTCGCGGCAGCCCTGAGATCTCGGGGGCTGCAGGTGTTTCCCTACCTAGACGATTGGCTGATCAAAGCGTCCTCCAAGGAAGGGGTTATTTCAGCGACCCGACAGACTATCATCTTCCTTCAATGTCTGGGGTTCGAAGTGAACTTCCCCAAGTCTCAGTTGTGCCCGACTCAATCCCTTCGCCTCCGTTCGTTCCTCCCCCCACCACGGTTGGAAGTCCTGCTTCGATTGAGTCGCCAGGTTTCGTTGCTGCCCTCAGTTTCGGCGCAGCGCATGAGGTTCTGCTCAGCCACATGGCGTCGACGGTCCATGTCACTCCGTTCGCCCGTTTGCACCTGAGGCTTCCTCAGTGGACCTTGGCCTCCCAGTGGCGTCAGGATCGGGACCCAGTCTCCTCCCCTATAACTGTGACTCCTTCCTTGAGACGCTCGCTCCGTTGGTGGACCAACTCTTCCAATCTTTCCGGGGGTTTGCTCTTTCTCGTTCCTCCGCATCGCAAGGTCCTGACCACGGACTCTTCGGAGTACGCGTGGGGAGCTCATCTGGACGGTCTGCGGACTCAAGGTCTATGGTCGGCAGAGGACCGGAGTTGTCACATCAATGTTTTAGAACTTCATGCCATTTTTCTGGCTGCTCGAGCGTTCTGCCACCTGCTGCACAATCAGGTAGTCCTTGTGCAGACGGACAACCAGGTGGCCATGTATTATGTGAACAAACAAGGGGGAACGGGCTCTTGGTCCATGTGCCGGGAAGCCCTGCGCCTTTGGGAATGGGCGGTCTCCCAGAACATCTTCCTGCAGGCGGTTTACATTCAGGGAGAGAAGAATTGTCTGGCCGACAAACTCAGTTGTCTTCTCCAGCCGCACGAATGGTTGCTAAACTCCCGAGTTCTGCGCGAGGTCTTCGACCGCTGGGGGACTCCTCAGGTGGATCTGTTTGCCTCCCCGGAGACTCGCAAACTGCCCCTCTATTGTTCTCGGATGTACTCCCCGGACCGTCTCAAGGCCGACGCCTTTCTTCTCGACTGGGGAGGGAGGTTCCTTTATGCGTTTCCTCCTTTCCCTCTGATCTTGAGGATGTTGGTTCATCTCAAGGCGTCCAGAGCCACTATGATTCTCATTGCGCCTCGTTGGCCTCGTCAGCACTGGTTCTCCCTGCTCCTTCAACTCAGTGTCAGGGAGCCTCTGCTTCTGCCTGTCTTTCCCTCTCTGCTGTCTCAGAGTTGGGGTTCGCTGTTGCATCCCAATCTTCAGTCTTTACATCTGACGGCTTGGTTCCTTTCCCTGTGACTTCACAGGTTTCTCAGTCTGTGAGGGAGGTTCTGGAAGCCTCGCGCAAGGTCTCGACTAGGCTTTGTTATTCTCAGAAGTGGACCAGATTTTCTTCCTGGTGTTTCTCGAATCATCTGGATCCGAGTTCGGTTCCGGTGTCTTCGGTTTTGGAATATTTGTTGCATTTGTCCAAGTCTGGGCTGAAGACGACTTCCATTAGGGTGCATCTCAGTGCGATTGCTGCTTTCCATCGGCATATCGAGGGTCGATCTCTCTCTCTTCATCCTCTGGTGATTCGTTTCATGAGGGGTCTAGTGAATGTTAATCCTCCTTTGAAACCTCCTCCTGTGGTTTGGGATCTTAATGTGGTTTTGGCTCAACTGATGAAGCCTCCCTTCGAGCCTATTGACAAATCTCATCTTAAGTTTCTCACTTGGAAGGTGATCTTTTTGCTTGCGCTCACGTCCGCTCGTCGGATTAGCGAGCTGCAGGTTTTGGTTGTGGACCCGCCCTTTACTGTGTTCCATCATGACAAGGTGGTTCTTCGCACCCATCCTAAATTTTTACCTAAGGTTGTGTCTGATTTCCACCTCAATCAGTCCATTGTTCTTCCGGTGTTTTTTCCGAAGCCCCACTCTCATCCTGGGGAGGCGGCGCTTCACACGCTTGACTGTAAGAGAGCGTTGGCCTTTTATCTTCAACGCACCAAGTCTCATCGGAAGGTTCCTCATTTGTTTTTGTCCTTTGATCCTAATCGGTTGGGATGTCCTGTTTCCAAGCGCACCTTGTCCAACTGGTTGGCTGCTTGTATTTCTTTTTGCTACGCTCAGGCTGATCTCGTGCTTCATGGTCGGGTCACGGGACATAAGGTCCGAGCGATGGCAGCTTCTGTGGCATTCCTCCGGTCTACTCTAGTGGAGGATATCTGCAAGGCTGCCACTTGGTCTTCGGTTCATACTTTCACCTCCCACTACTGCCTGGATACGTTATCCAGGAGTGACGGCCGGTTTGGCCAGTCAGTTTTGCGTAATCTGTTTTCCTAAATTGCCATCCTCCCACCTGCCCTTTTTTGGTTGGCTTGGAGGTCACCCACATGTGAGAATATCATGCCTGCTTGTCCTGAGATAAAGCACAGTTACTTACCGTAACAGGTGTTATCCAGGGACAGCAGGCATATATTCTCACAACCCGCCCTCCTCCCCGGGGATGGCTTCTTTGCTGGCTATGGAACTGAGGACCACGAGATGGGGATGCGCCCTCTAGTGGGCAAGAAGGCATGCACATGCGTGGTGCAGCATAGCAAACTTGAAACTTCAATCAAGTTTGCTTGAAAAGCTGTCCGCGCTGGGGCTCCGTAGATGACGTCACCCACATGTGAGAATATATGCCTGCTGTCCCTGGATAACACCTGTTACGGTAAGTAACTGTGCTTTATAGCTGTACAGTCAAACCTCGGTTTACAAGTGCACCGGTTTGCGAGTGTTTTGCAAGACGAGCAAAACATTCGCAAAATTAGCGCCTTGGAAACCGAGTTTGATTCTATTTACGAGCGCCACTCCCCACAATCCATTTGCTCGTAACCAAGGTTCCACTGTATTCATTTTTCAGGGAAAAAGGCCTCGGAGTTTGGAGCTATACGCTTAGTCTTATCATAGACTGACATAATCAGCGTAATTAGAATCAACAGATTTGCTCCATCAAACAATCACTGGCCAGAAAACCCTGCATCTCTATATGTTTTAATTTTCTATCAGTTTAATAAAGTTATTTTTTTTAAAAAAAATTCTTATTGTGACTTAACTTATTTTGTGAAATTGTACAACAGGCGGCTCTAACGATTTGAAAAGTACCAAAAGGTGATTACTTATCTTAAACCCTCTTTCTTCTTTTCTCTTTTTTTTTTTTTTTCTTAACAAATGTGCCGTCTATTAAACTGCCGGGACCACAACCGGAGCGGATGTGGCCAGCGTTTCGCGGAACATTACTTTTTCCACTGCTTCAGGGTCAGTAGTCATGCACAATACTTTAGCTCTATTGTACTCTGTCGGTAATTCTTGCCATTCCAAGCTTCTCCTTTCTTAGATTCTCACTTTCTTATAGGAGGGTTTGTCTAAAGGCCTGGCATACAATTTCCCTACGAGTACAGGTAGCAGCGATTCTGTGGTGTACTTGTCTTTGGTGTCCCAGCCAGATGTGGTATGATTCTTATGAGGAGTCAGTCGCCTTAAGCCTCCTTTTTTTAAACTCTTTCCCTTCCTTCAGAGAAGAGGATTATGGTTGAGCAGTTCGTCACTGTGGCTTCTCAATATTTGTAGGGTATTAATGCCTCCCAATGATTTTCAGCTTTCAGATCATCTTTGTGTCTGTTCTTGGGGTGAAATAAGGGAGCAGCTGCTTCCAAAGCTTGGGTTGCAGATTGTAAACCATGGCTCCTTGGAGTTGGTGAGCTTTTCTGAGGCATTTGTAACTTCCATGAGCCAAGAGCTGTTTGGATTACTTTTGGCTATAACCCACCTATCATGGTTCTAAGCAAGTGGTACATACATAATTTTGCTTCAAGCTGGGTTTTATTTATGAGCATGGGAGTACATCTAGCTAAAGTCATTTGTAAGAAGCATATAATTATGTCAAAGGGTCTCAAGAGCAGGTTGAATGAGTTTAAAGAGCATTAGAGTTTTTTGCTAGGTACTTTGTTTTGCATAGCAATGCAAGTCTTACTATCCTCACAGGAATAATTAGATAAATTCTTTGCTATTTGCTTCAAAGCAGTTATAACCAGCTTAAAACACTATTTTACTGGCTGTGGTAATGAAGTTGCTTCCTGACATCAAGTGTCTTAGAACCACTGGGACCCCAAGTGTGAGGAGGGGATGTTTGTTCTTATAATGAATTCACTCTTCTTCTCCTACCACCACTTCTGGGGAGGTTGTTTAAGAGCTTTTCAGGCAAGTAATGGGTTATGTATAACTTGTCAGATACTATTATTAGACATTATATAGGAAGAGCAAAGTGGGGCTGAATGTACTGTAGTTCCTTTCGGCATTGAGCAGGCCTGTAAGAATTTTTGCTAAGGTATTGAAGCCAAGGTTGGAGCAAATGGTCAATATTTAAACTAATTTATTCACCTGGCCAAATAGGAGTGCATGGGCTTGGATTATGAACAAGGCCTTTGGCAGGATGGCATGGCCTTTTAGTTTGCTATTTGGATGTTTTGGTTTTCCCATAGTTGTTAATGCTATGTTTTGGCCCTTAAAGATCTTAGGTAATGGTGTAAGCAAGTGACAGAGCGAAAATAATAAAAAAAAAGGTTAGCAACTCTACTAGTAGTATGGTATATAACTAAAGCTCATCAGGTAATAAAATAAATTAACCTTTCAGTGAGCCACCCCAAGGGAAAGAGAAAATAAAATTCTCATACACATCTCAAATGGAAGGGGGGAGGGTAATAGACTTGCTTTGCTGTGTTTAGAAGCAAAGACATTTTCTTTTACAAACCTACTGTAAATCATGGGGCTTCTCTGATTTATGTCCCCCGATCCCTGAAGTGGTGAGCACTTTGGCCTGGATGCACTAAACTCACCGATCATCTTAACAATTGTCGCTAACCAGATTGAACTGGTTTAGCGTCTACCTAATTTGCCGACCGATGTACACAATGGCTCATAGTATGCTTTTCTGTGAGTTCGTACATTCTCACTCTCCCGTGCAAATGACCTCATTAGTATTTAAAATGAGGTCATTAATATTAAAACAAGCACTCTAGTCAATGACCTAACATCACTAAGGCATGCACTAAATCTAGCGACAGCTACTAAGGTCTGCCTTAAAAAAAAAAAAAAAAAAGAGAGGTAGGATGGATGCCCACTCCTTCCTGCCTCAGAAACCTGAATCCTCCCCCACAAAGATTGCCAGCAGGAGGGATGCCCACTCCCTCCTGCTTCAGTCCCCCTTGCACAGACCTCACCCCCACCCCCACAACTTAAAAAATATCAGCATCAGGGATGCCCACCCCAACTTGCCTTTGCCACCCCCACACCCCTGACTGACCAAAACCTGGAACTCCCATGCTCCCCCACCAACAAGACTCCCCTTCCCACTACCCCACCAAGTCCTCAAGAGAGGGCCCTGGAGGGCTGGGGGGAGTCGTATCAGAACAACCCCCTTCAGAGTGTAATATATAGGAAAGGAGGGTAAAGGGTCTCAGAAATCCTCTTGATTCAACACATACATGTGTAATGTTAAAGCTAAATGGGTTAGAGTCTTAATCATTGACTCTTATCACCACCTCCTCCTTAATGTTTTGCCAAAATCTTACTGTTGCTAATTTGCTCTATAATTAGATTTTAACGAAGCATTGTCACAGTAAGTTTTATTACTTATCTTTAATATGCTGAATTACTAGCCAGGGCTTAAAACTTTTAATGGTTGGCAAGGAGATGGGACAGCATAATAGACCCTTCTCCCGTGCTTTTCCTGTCGGCATGTATTCCTGTTATAGTCACAGCTCTACCTTTCCGGGATCTGGGAAGTATTTATTTTTCCCGATGCTCTTTGGAAGATAAGTAAATTAATCCCCCCCCCCCCAAAAAAAAAAAAAAAAGGACTATGGAACTAATGCGATCCCCAGCTATGGCCCTGGCACCTAGGAGATTTTGGAGTCCCAGAAGTAGTGATGGTTGGAATCATGTTCCCACTGATAGGCTCATCCGCCTCTCTCTCTTATTTTGTTGCCTCAAAAGGGGAGGGAAGGGCTATAGGATCCTGTTCTTTGGGCCTGAGGGTGTTTTACAGCCCAACATTGTGTGATTCCTTCACTTGGTCTGCTTCTGGATAATTTCACTGTTTCAGCTTCTTCAGTCTGTATTTCTTGTTGGCGTCTAGCCAGGTTCCTCTGCAATTTTCCTTGGGGCCTCCAATTCCCTTTCAGAGTTCGAATGGATCCACAGGTGTGACTTTCCCTGTCTGGTTAAGTCTTACGCGAGTTCTAGACATGAGCATCTTCTGGTCCAATAGAGCTCCTAATTTGGGGCATTTGTCTGGAATATGCTGGAACCTAGGCAATATTTATAGAGGCTAGCCTATAGGTCTGGGTCCTTCCTGGCCATGTATAGTCTGCCAGAGCATGTGAGGTATATTTATTATTTATTTATTTTTAGTATTTATATACCACTTATAGCCTATGTGGTTTATATTCAGGTACTCAAGCATTTTTTCCTATCTGACCCGGTTGGCTAACACTCTACCTAATGTACCTGGGGGAATTAGGTGACTTGCCCAGGGTCACAAGGAGCAGAAGGGGATTTGAACCCACAATCTCAGGGTGCTGAGGTTGTAGCTCTAAACACTGCCACACACTCCCCTCATTAGACTCGCAGACAGTGTCTGGCCAGATAAATCGAGTTTCTAGGCTTTATGCTATCATTTTTGCAGCTTCCCTAAGTTTACAGCTGTTTAACTCTTTTCAGGTTGAGTTCAGGGGAACAGCTGGTTTCCTCAGAGGTCTCAGCTGTTAGGATTTGCCCGAGTGTCAGGTATTGGATCTCTAGGAAGGGAATATCTGTGTCTCTCTACAGCATTTTATTCTTTGCCAGAGAGCCAGATTTATTCAGGCTATGATCCATCTTGCAGTTGGCTTGGCCTCTTGTGTTTGACTATCTGGTTCAGAGCTGCTTGGCCAGGCTTAAGAACATTAGAATTGCCGCTGCTGGGTCAGACCAGTGCCATCGTGCCCAGCAGTCCACTCCCACGGTGGCCCTTAGGTCCGACCAATGCCCTAACTGAGTCTAGCCTTACCTGCATACTTTCTGGTTCAGCAGGAACTTGAATAACTTCGTCTTGAATCCCTGGAGGGTGTTTTCCCCTATAACAGCCTCCGGAAGAGCATTCCAGTTTTCTACCACTCTCTGGGTGAAGAAGAACTTCCTTACGTTTGTACGGAATCTATCCCCTTTTAACTTTAGAGAGTGTCCTCTCGTTCTCCCTACCTTGGAGAGGGTGAACAACCTGTCTTTATCTACCATGTCTATTCCCTTCTTGAATGTTTTGATCAAGTTCCCTCTGTCTCCTCTTTTCAAGGGAGAACAGGTCCAGTTCGACAACTCCTCCAGTCCCTTAACCATTTTAGTCGCTCTTCTCTGGACCCTTTTGAGTAGTACTGTGTCCTTCTTCAAGTACGGCAACCAGTACTGGATGCAGTATTCCAGGTGGGGGTCGTACCATGGCCCAGTACAGCAGCATGATAACCTTCTCCGATCTGTTTGTGATCACCTTAATCATTCCTAGCATCCTGTTCGCCCTTTTTGCCGCCACCGCACATTGAGCGGATGGCTTCATCGACTTGTTGACCAGTACTCCCAAGTCTCTTTCCTGGGGGCTCTCTCCGAGTACTGCATCGGACATCCTATATTCGTGTATAAGATTCTTGTTACCAACATACATCACCTTACACTTATCCACGTTAAACCTTATTTGCCATGTCGCGGCCCATTTCTCGAGCGTGTTTGCCACATTGCAGGTCTTCGCAATCCTTCTGTGTCTTAACTAAACTAAACTAAACCTTAAGTTGATATACCGCATCATCTCCACGGATGTTGTGGAGCTCGGCACGGTTTACAAGAACTTAAAATATAGGAAGAGAAGGAATAAAAAGGTTTACATGAATTTATATATAGAAGAGAAGAGTAAGGGGGGATAGAATTACATTTTAGTGAAAAGTCAGGTTTTCAGTTGCTTGCGGAATAATTGGAGGGAGCCCAGGTTCCACAGCTGGGCAGTAAGGTCGTTCCAAAGACCTGTGATTCTGAAGAGAACTACTCTGAATAACTTCGTATTGTCTGCAAATTTTATCACCTCGCTAGTCTTACCAATTTCCAGATCATTTATAAATATGTTGAAGAGCACGGGTCCAAGCACCAAACCCTGCGGCACTCCACTCGTGACAACTTTTCCAGTCCATGTATTGTCCTTTTACCCCCACTCTCTGCTTCCTATCCACTAACCAGTTTTTAATCCACGTGAGTATTTCACCCTCGATTCCATGTCTTGCAATTTTTCAAAGTAGTCATTCATGCGGGACCCTGTCAAACGTCTTCTGAAAATCTAGATATAAAATGTTGACCGGGTCACCCTTGTCTATCTGCCTGTTAACTCCCTTGAAGAAGTGCTGCAAGTTCATCAAGCAAGATCTATGTTGAAGCCGTGATGGCTGGTCCTCATCAGATTGTGTCCATCAAGGTAGTCAATGATGTGGTCCTTTATCAGCGCCTCGACTATCTTTCCCGGTACCGAGGTCAGACTCGCCGGACTGTAGTTTTCCGGATCTCCCCTCGAACCTTTCTTGAAGATCGGCGTAATATTCGCCACTTTCCTGTCTTTCAGAATCCTTCCTGATTTGATCGACAGATTGGTTATTAGTTGAAGCAGTTCAGCTATAACCCCTTTCAGTTCCTTGATTATCCTCAGATAGATGACATCCAGTCCTGGGGATTTATTGTTTTTAAGCCTATCAATCTACCTGCATACCTCTTCTAGACTGACCGTCAACCCAGTCAGTTTACCATCTTCATTTCCAGCGTATAGCCTGTCGGCTTCCGGTATGTTGTGTATATTCTCTTTGGTAAATACAGACGCAAAAAATGTGTTCAGTTTGTCAGTGATGGCTTTGTCGTCCTTTAGCATTCCCTTTATTCCATGGTCATCCAACAGCTCCATCGCTTCCTTTGCGGGTCGTTTCGCCTTAATGTATCGAAAGAACGGCTTGAAATTTTTTGCCTCCTTGGCTATTTTTTCTTCATAGTCTTTTTTGGCCCCTCTTACTGCCTTATGGCACCTACCTTGGTTTCTTTGGAGGAACGGCTGAGTGTTTGGTTTCGGCTGTCCTTCTCGAAGGGAAAGTATTTTTCTCTTCAATCTACTAAGGATTCCTTTATTGGACGAGCGCGACGGGGCAGTTGGAACATGTCCATGGCTTCCATTTTTGGATTTTGGAACTCCTTGTTTCAGTTCCAATATTTGCTCATCTCAGGGTGGCTCTCTCACCGTTTCTGATGCTCAGGAGGTAGCTTTATCATTGAGTATTGGTCACTTCTTCAGTGCTCGAGCTCTTGCTTTCTTTGGGTGTCTGCTCAGGTGTACTTGGAATGACGTATTTCTCCTTCTCTAGCGATAGTGGGTGCTGTGGCCTCTCAGACTCTCTCTAGCAGACTAGCACTCGGGTTCTCGGGCTAGCTTCATCTCTGGAGGGCTAATTCTGGCCTTAGAAGCCTGATCACTGTCCCGTTTTCTGGCTTACATAACTCCATGTCTAGATGTGGAGTTGGCGTCTGAGATCTTGGGGTGCTACTAAGGCTCCTTCTTGAGTTAGGATGCACACTGGTTAGTATGACTGGACTGTGAGTGTGGTCATATTGCTAGCAGGGGAGCAAACGGACCATATAGTATGGTTAAGCTTTGGGAAGTACACCTTGGTTGCTTGGCTGCAGGTACAGCAGGTTCTGCTTGGCTGTAATGAATGTTTCTATGTCAACTTGGGTGGGGTAGCCTGACTTAACAGGGGGGAGCTGGTCTCCCTCATTGAATAGTCCGCTGCTGCTCCTGGCCTTCCAGCCTAATCCCTCATCCTCCGGTGTCGCAGGACTAGTGTTTTCTTTCCATTTTTGGATTAGAGAGGGGCCTCCTGTCTTCTCGACATGTCTAGGGCTCTATAGGTGTAGCTCGCTTCTATTTAGTAATACTGCAGGGTATGGACCCTAGTAATAGAACTTGATGCCAACTCTCTGTTCTTTATAACTCCGGTTCTGGGGATCCAGCATGATTCCATTGGGCTTTTGCACAGGAATTCTCCACTGGATATAGGGAGTTGCTGTTTAACATGGTTCCTTGTTTGAAGGCGGGGGCCATTCTTCCTCCTCTCTGTCCATCCCTCTCTTCCCTATATTCCAGGATAAATTTAAAAAGAAAAGGTGAAACTGAGAAGTAGATAAGCCTCCAGACCAGCTTGCTTCCCTTTGTGAACAAGCAGTAGTAAGTGACTTATATGAACTGTGGACCAGCAGGGAGCAAGAAAGTTGCCACTAGCCTGAGGTGCTGTTTGCTGCTTGTAGAGGGTAGTGCTGCCTGATTCATGATTCAAATTGATTCACCAATTCAGTTTGGCTGAATCGGTTCAAATCGATTTTGTATAGAAAAAAACAAAACGGACTCATCGATTCAGACTTGCTCTTGGGCTATCCCTCTGCCGGAGTTGTTCCTGCTGATGTAACTTCGTGACCCTTGGTGGGGGGGGGGGGGTTGCTGGATCTGCAGGGAGGAGGAGAGGGATAGAAAGAAAGAAAGATGAATGGTGAACACGGAGAAAGAAAAAAATAGGCAGAAGATTCTGGCAAGTGTTTAACAGAAGACAAAACCAAATCCATAGCCCGGAACCAACATGATTTGAGTAATACAGTAAAATGACCAGACAACAAAAGGTAGAAAATTAATTTTATTTACTATTTTGCAATTTGCAATACTTCAGATTTGAAATATGTATTCTGCCAGAGCTGGTGTTAGAACATGTGAGCTAGGACCTAACAATGCTTGTTTTGTTTATATTTGACAGTGCCAGCCGTGGGGTTGGAGAGGGCAAAGAGGGAGTGGGGTGGGTGAAGAGGCTGTAAAATAAACCTGCCAGTTAATTTTAAAGCTATATTATAGAAAGCTACTCGAATCATAGCGAATTGAAAAATTGATTCAGTTGGCAAAATTGAATCAATTTTTTTTTTCCTGGGAGTGGGGTAGGGATTAGACTCTAGCCTTGTAGTTGGGGGGGGGGGGGGCAGAAGGTTTGCCTAGGATACACCTTTTACCAGCCTTGTTCAGTCAGAGTGGGACAATGCTTTCACTGCTTCTTAGTCCACATGCTGATTTTTATTTATTTAAAGATTTATAACTCAGACCTAAACGGTTCACCAAAGTACATACATAATCATCCAAAAACATCACAACAGATAATATACAACATATTTCTTCAATATAAATAAATAAATCTTTCAAGAAAAACCCTCTATGAATAAAGTTTGTCTTCAACACATTCTTAGGCTATATTCAGAAATTTAAGTGGTCCTGTCGAATTATTCCATAAGAGCGCTCCTGCCATTGAGATTGAGGCAGAATGCTGTATAATTGTGTGCCTGTGCCCCAGAAGGCCTATTTAATTTTCAGATGATCTCAATTTAAATTAGATAGAGCTCAGGCACTTTTGAAACTGCTTTGAGCAGGGAAACTGGTTAACAACTCCCAGACTTTTAGCTGTTTCTGATCTCCTTGTTGTTCTAAAACCTTTTTAGTAGACTTATCCTGGAATTTTTCAAATTATGATTTAAAAAATTTCAATGTTATAGTTGTATAATCCATTGTCCATTGCTAAATTTAAATGACCTGCTTGTATTGCCTCCCCCTCACTTCAGACAGAGTCTAGAACTTCTAATGGATTAAATTTAAAATAAAGCAACTAGAAGTGAGAAACAAATCATTTTGACCACAAACAGGAAGTTGTCGGGTTATAATAGTCTAGTTCACTAACTTCCTCCTGATGACACAGTTTGCCACAGATTCATAGTAAAACTGTGACTTAGAATTCTTAAACAAATCAACTTTCTCTATATCTCCAGGTTTCCTGTCTCTCTGTCATAAAGTTTAGAAACCTTTCAGGATGTGCTTTTATAGAGTAGAGGAGTAGCCTTATTGGTTAGTGCAGCATTTTTTTTTTTTTACATTACATAAATATTGCTAATATACCCCAATAGGAGCTCAATGCAATTTCCAAATTAATAAGAAGCTGGTCATCACAAGGAATTACGAAATTACATTAAAATTCAAAACATACACACAGATCTGTTCATCTGTTAAAATTGAATGAGATATCTTGCATAGGGTTTCAAACCTTCACAAAATCTTTTAGTGTGAATCTTGCAAACAAATAGGTCTTCAGGCCTTTACGGAAACTTTCATAAGAGGGGATAGTTCTTAATTGTGTTTGAAAAGAGTGCCATCATTTTGCCAACAAATATGGAAAAGATATAGAGTATATTGTGTTATATTTAATACCTTTAGTAGAGTTGTCCAGAAAAACTTAAAGTTGAAAAATCTGTGCAAAATTAAACTTTTTCCATGAATTTGATTCTGCTTGATTAGAAAATGCTTTTTTTTTTAAAGCCCATCCTGGGGTCCCTCCAAAGCCAATGATTTACAGGTGTTCTGGTAGGAACAAATGTCAAGTGTGTTTGGTATTACAAAGCCAATGATTTACAGGTGTTCTGGTAGGAACAAATGTCAAAGTGTGTTTGGTATTATGGCCCCAAGTAGGAAGATTCAGCATTTGTCTTCTCTCCTTCAGCCCTTTTGGACCACTGCTATATGGTGTCTCCCAACAAACTTATTTCTGCTACCCCAATCCTGAATGAATGGATTTTGTAATTACGTAGATCTGCCTCCAGGGTCTTTCAAGATGGCTAAGAACAAAATTCGTGAGTTGTCATGCAAAATGAATATCTCTTCTCTCTGCGCTTAAACTGCTAAAAAGGCTGTTGTGTGCAATGGACTTGTGACATGCGCACACACCTTATGAAGGCATAAATAAAGCTTTCATCATATATGATCCGTTTTGGATCACTTAATCTTCCAGTATAACGCACATCTTGCTTGAGCTGGACATCTTCAAGCCACAGCCACTTTCCCTGCCTTGTAGGTAAGAGTATGCTTTCAGCTACAAATTTTCTCTTAAATCCCACAACTGTTCTAGAAACTTGTGAACAATTGGACACTTGATTATCCTGACACGCTTTGATCATGTCCATCATGTTAGAACCCTATAGTAAACCCCACACTAGGATTGTCCCACCCATGTAATTTTTTTTTTTTGGAGGGGGGGCATCTTCACACGAATTTCAGCACCTCGGTGTCCTTGGCTTTGTCCTTGCCTTCTCCCCTCTTTCTCAGATAGTCTGTGACCACTGAATCCTCATTGGTATGCTGCCTTGTGTCCCAGGTGTTAAAATAATTTTACAGCAACTCCTACACCTTGGTGTTCAGTTGCCAAAGTGTTTAGGTACAGGGATCCAGAGCTGCTTTACCTCCTATGCCAACAGCCTGAATGTTATCCACTTGGAATGAGATAAGTGTCCATTATTGAGTTCTGTACATCCCCCGCCACCCCCCCAAGAATGTGGCTTACCTATCACAGACATAAACCCTTGCTAAAATATGTAATATAAAAGCCTCAAACCTGCCAGCGTATGCACAATGTATGACCTCCAGCGTCTGTACAATTGTTTGGCATCCGTTCATGAAGGAAACAATCGTAGTGCCAATTTTTAATTAAATAAAATATATTTCCTGTTGGAGAATAGTGCTTTTTAAAATTCATTCCTAGGGCCAATTTATAATTTTACCAGAAAGGAACAAAAGACTGGGAAGGATGTAGAGATCAATTATTTTGGAAGGGAGAATACTAGGAAATAGGGAAATAACTTCTGTATCTCCTAGTGCTCATAGCTCTTAATTTTGATGCCATACTATATGTAACAGCTGCAAATTTTATTACCATGTGATCTGTTACATGTGGGGTGAGGGATAGAGAAAATACTAATCAAGCCTGAAATAAAAGTAAAAAATGCAACTTGTACAGGTTTCTTCTAAAGCAGTAGTCTCAAACTCGCGGCCCGGGGGTCACATGCGGCCCGCCAGGTACTATTTTGAGGCCCTCGGTATGTTTATCATAATCATAAAAATAAAAGTCTCTTGATCATATGTCTCTCTAGCAATAAATTACAATATAATTATTAAGACTTAGCCAAAAGGAAAGATTTATAAACTATAAAGAGTTTTACCTCATGCAAAATTGTCATTTCTTTAATAAGATATTGACTATTTTTTCAGAGGCCCTCCAAATATCTACTAATCCAAAATGTGGCCCCGCAAAGGGTTTGAGTTTGAGACCACTGTTCTAAAGGATCTTTTTTCTTTTAGCTTGTTCTCTGCTATGCTTTGTGCATTCTCTTACTTCTACTGTAACACTAGAGTATAAGAAGATTTTGTAAAAATTCCCTGCTGGACTTGATATACCAGTGACAAAGTGCCCTTATTAATTTTGCTGACTTGTCTCCTTTCCAGTAAGCTGTTAGGGGGATGACAGGAGTACTTTATTATTTTAAATTTTTTCATTAGAATTCCATTGTCTAACGTTTTTTTGTTATTCTTTTCTTACATACTTATAAAGCCCTTATAGTCTCTCTTAATTAATTTAATTTAAAGTAAATTAAATTTAAATTATTTGAATTAAAACTAAATAGTTTTAATTCAAATAATTTAGTTTTAATTTAGTTTTAATTTAGTTTTAATTCAAATAATTTAAATTTAATTTACTTTACCCACTTTATTATTGCTGGGATGTACACTTGCTTCAAAAGAATATGGCCGTAATGAGATCAATGTTTTCTATGTATTCTTGTTAGGATGCTTTATATCTCATTTCCTCTATTCTTTATTTTTCCTATCTATTATTTGCTAATTTGTTTGTCCTTAGGTACTTTAGTTAGATTGTGAGCCTTCGGGACAGTAAGGGAATTTCAAAGTACCAAATCTTTATTTATTTATCTTATTTTATTTTATCCTTTAATGTATATTTCTCTGTAAACCGCTTAGAACTTAACGGATTTAGCGGTATATAAGAAATAAATTATATTACATTACATAGTGAACACACATCCTACAGCCCTCTCCTATTTCTGGCCTAACCCAGGTACAAATCTCTTCCATGCCTTGCTACTCTTACTGCAGCCCTCTTGCCCTCAAAGGGGCTAGAAATCAGATGTGCATGGCCTTTAGAACATGTACTTTCCCTAGCTGAGCAGACAAACTTTTTTCAAACCCTGACTGGTTTTCTAGGTACACTTCTTTTTCCATTGTTTTTCCTAGACGTAATACATAAATTTCTGTTGGGCCAATGCTCAAAATTTCACTGTAGAATCAAATTCTACTACAAACCTGGTGCAGCAAAATTAACACGGTCTGCTCAGAATGAGCATGCAAAATAATGCCATGTTAAATCCGCTTATTATTCTGAGCTAATTTTTCCTGTCCAGTGTTAAAGGTTCTTAAAAAAAAAAAAAAAAATGCCACCGTGTCCCTTACCTTAACACTTTCCTTATTCATTTAACACCTCCCCAAACACCCACAAAACAAAACTGGACCCTGACCCTGCCAAGCTTTGCCACCCCCGTCCAATTCTCTGCTGGTCCCCACTTAGCCCCTCACAAAAGGTTCAGTGCATCCCAGGAATTTGATGCTGCCCATAGGAGGAAGAGAGTAAGCATCCTACCCTTTCTACAAGCATGCAGTGGTCGGCAAACTCATTAGTCAAAAGAGCCAAAAATCAGCAGTACAATGATTAAGATTTCTTTTGAGAGCCAAATTTCTTTTCAAGAACCATGTTTTTAGGAGTCGGTTTAAACTAGCTGCTAACGTTAAATAAAACCAGATATAATAATCTTATTTATTGACAATATTTTTTTTTTTACATTAAAATAAAAATATGACAAGACACGCATTTAATGTGAACAATGATCTTGCATTTCCTTGGAAAGTTTGAATAAGTCAGGTTTGTATGTTGTTGTTTAATTTCAAGCAGGATTCCAGTTTCTTACCAATAAGACGATTTATCAATGTACTTTTGATAAGGTTCATGCTTGAAAAAGATTGTTCACATGAATATGTAGAGCCAAAGAGTAAAAGAACAGCAAATGCTAGTTTGTTTTTTTTAATTGATCATATGAGTCAGGAATACTATTCCAGGTGTTGAAAATTCTCCAGGTCTTTCAAAGCAGACCACTTGTGCTGTGAACTAAAATCACATTTATTTTTCTCTAATTTTTCCAGATCAGCATTAAGGCGTTCAAATTTCGAGCTGCATAATTCTTTGGTGCTTTTGAAATGCAATTACTGGAGTTAAAAAACAATGTCGATATTAAAAAGAGAAAAATTCAATTCTGTTACATCAGCATTGAGAGGTTTTTTAACAAAGGCTAACGTAGCCATGCTATTTCTGAATTCCTGAAACCTCCATAGAAAAGCTTTCCTCAATTTTAAAAATGCTGTTTTGAAATAGTAAATGTCAATTACCGAGTTATTTTCTTGGTGATGTTTCAGTAGGCTCGGAAAATGAATTGTTTCTCTTTCAAAATCTTGAGCAAAAAGGGATAATTTGTTTTCGAATGAAATGACTTCTTTCAATATCGAAAAAATTGTGTTTCCTTTCTCCAGTAGTTTACGGTTGAGATTATTTAGATGAGACGTAACGTCTAACATGAAATAAAATTTTTGGATCCATTGATCGTCCGTTAGTTCAGGATAGTCAACACCCTTCTCAAGGAGAAATGCTTTAATTTCTAATAATAAGGAAGCAAAATGTTTTAAAACGTTTCCTCTTGAAAGCCAACTTACCTTATTATGTAGCAGAAGATCTGCATATTCACTCTCCATTTCAACTAAAAATTCATTAAATTGGCGATGATAAAGAGCTTTAGCTACAATTGTGTTGACAATCTTGATCGCCAATTCTATAATATTGCTAATTTCTTCTGAAAATGTCTGCGCACAAAGGGCTTCTTGATGAATGATGCAATGGTAAGCAAGTATCTCTTGATTCATTTTTTCCTTCAAAATAGAAACAAAACCTTTTTTCACTCTGGTCATACTTTTTTGCCTCATCTGTTGAAATTGAAACAATTTTATCAAGTGAAATATGATGTTTCTCCATGCATTCAATATCAGCATTTGCAATATCCTCGCCACGTGTTTGACCTTTCAGTGGCAATAATCCTAAAAGTTCTTCTGTAGGACCCGTAGACAAAATAAATCGAACAAAAAGTGAAACTTGCGCTGTGTCATTTATGTCACAAGACTCGTTAAAAACTAATGATAAAGCTGAAACCAATTTAAGATCTTCGCTTTACTGATTGGTTATATTCGAAGACATTTTGGCACTCCTATCTTTTACTGTTTTAGCAGACAGTGGTAACTTTTTTAAATTTTTTAAGAATTTCTGCCTTGTTCTTAAAATCCCGGAATAGCTCTTCGGATGCATTTATAAAACAACTTTTAACATACTCACTGTCTGTGTATGGTTTGCCTCTCTTAGCATTTTCTTGACTAACAATAAAGCTTGCAATATTAACATTGTTGGAAGATTGCACCCAATAGTTAAATACAGAACTTGATTTTTCTTTACTCTTCTTGAAGTTCCTCAACTGCTTTCTTTCTCGCATCACCGGCGGGATGTTTACTGCCAAATGATGCGTGTTTAGTTGTAAAGTGTCTCTCCAAATTTGATTTCTTGTTTATGCGCCAATTTTTCTTGACAAATGAGACAGGTCGGAAGGCCATTTGAGTTTTGTATAAACGCGAACGATTCATCCCATTCAACTTTAAATTCACGGTTTTCGTCTTCCGTTTCTTTGCTTCTTTTTTGTAGCCATATCAAATAGGTGGAACCTAAAAACATGTTTCATTTTAATTTATAACAATAAAAGCAGCAACACAAAGTTAGAACAGCTTATTAAATTGATGCTAAAAATACCTGTGAGATCTGCAGCTGGTTGAAAGATACAAGTAGCTTAATGCGCTTAAGGTACTTTAGTCGCTCGTGTGAGACCTTTTGGCATGCCAGGCACTGACCACTGTACACACTGACGGATAAATTGTGACTGGCTCACTCTCGTTCAACTCGTGCGTTAATCGCGTGTGCCTCCTCCGCGCCACATACCCCGTGCCTGCTTGCGCTACGACAGCTATGTCAACCTGACTGTCACCCCGCACGAAGTCGAATCAATTTGTGGCAGAGCCGCACTCAAGTGTCTAAAGAGCCGCATGCGGCTCATGAGATGCAGTTTACCAACCACTGGTCTAGGGGGTAGCTGCTGTGGTGGATTTCACATTGGGGAGGGCCTGGTTTGGCCTGACCAGGGGTCCCAGTGGACCACCAGACTGTGAGGGATTTTTTTTTTTTTTTAAGCTTTGCAGTAAGGTACTCAACCACATTTAAATGTGATCTACATTAATGGTTTCAGCGCCTGTGCTGAACCTATTAGAATACTGGGCAGCACATCAACGCCAGTGTTAATAACCTTTATCGATGGGGTTGAGTTTTGAGTATCTGCCAGTATGTTGGACTGGTGGAAAGGAGGGAGAAATGTTGGATGTGGCAGTAGAGGGAGTAGGAGAGATACATCCTGAATCTTTCTTTCTTTCCCCACTCCCTTTGCAGCAAGGGAGGGAATGAGCGAAAGACAGAGAGAGGCAGTCATGTTGCCAATGGGGGTGAAGGAGAAAGGAAGAAAAGTTGGACTCGTGGAGGGACAGAGAGAGATGTTGGTTGGGGAAGAGAATGAGGTATGGAGGAGAGCTCTACGCTTGTGGAGATGGCGCAGTATACAAACCTAAGGTTTAGTTTAGTTTAGGAAGCGTGCAGGAGGCAGAAAGAAAAGAAATATTGGATGCACAGTCAGAAGGAAGTGCAACCAGAGATTCATGGAATCACGAGACAACAAAAGTAGGAAAAATGATTTTATTTTGAGAATTTATATCTGCTGTCTATATTTTGCACTATATTTGTCTATTCTTCTATAGTTGTTAATGAGGTGACATTGCATATTTTAAATGTTGCACCTAATCTGAGTGTCCATTAAATCCTTTAAATTATTTCTTAAAGGGAGTTAATGAGCCTCAGCCCCACCACTCCACAGCATCAATTAACTTTCATCGCGGTAAGCTTTACGTGGTCATTTCCTCATTGGCTCTTCTTATTCTTCTTAGTTTTCAAATCTTAAAAGTGCATTGTGCTATTGATACAATTCCTTTATCGTTTTCCTATGAAAGTGCTTAGTGCTTGTTCAGTTAATTATATTTACTATTTAAGTTCATCAATTTTATAAATATATTAAAGAACTTAAACTTATGTATTTGAATTCATCTGTCTTCATAGCATACTTTATTTAGTTTACTCGGTTTTTTCGGTTTGGGAGAGTTGGACCCTCCCAAACCGAGTAAACAAAATAAAATATGCTAGGAAGACAGATGAATTCAAATACATAAGTTGAGTTCTTTGATATATTTATATATGTATAAAATTTTGATGAACCTGAAATAGTAAATATAATGAATTGAACAAGCACTAAGCACTTTCATAGGAAAACGATAAAGGAATTGTAGCAATAGCACAATGCACTTTTAAGATTTGAAAACTAAGAAGAATAAGAAGAGCCAATGAGGAAATGACCACGTAAAGCTTACCGTGATGAAAGTTATTTGATGTGGTGGGGCTGAGGCTCATAAACTCTCTTTAAGAAATAATTTAAAGGATTTAATAGATGCTCAGATTAGGTGCAACATTATAAATAACTAGTTTATGAGCATAAAATTACTATTAATCATATTTTTGGGAGATAGTAATTGCATATTTTAAAGTCATCTGCCTTGACCTCTTTGGAAACCCTCCCAACCCCCAATATAAATGATTAAGATTTAGTATGCTTTAAAAAAAAAAATAATCGTGGTTACCATTATGTATTAATAAGATTATATTGTGTGTGTATGAAAAAATGGATAGAAGAAATTGCATTACAATTAGTACTATTATGGGTGTGGGGTCAGGGGCGGAGCTTGTGTGGGGTGGTTACCTGGTTGATATTTGTTAGACTTAGGGGGTACTTGGCTTGAAGAAGTTGAGAAACACTGGTGTAGACTAATGGAGAGAATTCTCAGTTTAGATCTAATTTCTTCATTGCACAACTGGTATATGTGGAAGTAAGTGCAAGCACTTGATCAGCTTATAGATCTGCAGACATTTTTAGCATAACCAAGTCAGTCATTTGGGACTAGTAATGAGTGTTTTGGCCTCTTGCCCTGAACGCTATCAGCAAGGCGGAGAATAATTTCAAAAATGCAAAACTGATGTATTCTATTTCTCCTTTCTGGTTCAGAAAAGCAAACGTTACTCATGATGAATAGACTAGTTTAGGACTAGTTACATTTCAGTAGTGGCTGGTGTTGGGAAATGACGAGCACTTTTGCTTCAAGATTATAGTTCAGTTGGAGATTCTTTACTGAAGTGCAATGCCAAAGATCTTTATCCCTAGTACCTAGAGATTTTACACAGTGTGTGATATACTGTATGTATGATTTAAAATTATGTCCAGCTGCTATAGCATTGTTCATGACACAGGGGCCATAAATCAGAAGCTTCTTCTGGATCTCTAAATTCATACAACCACATTCTCGTCATGCATTGTGAAAAGACTTCCTAAGTCGATGACTTTTCTTTAGAGGGGTGGGGGGGGGGGGAGAGGGCAAATAACTGAAAGTTTCTCACACAGCACTGGTGTAGAACTTTTTTTTTAAATTAAAAAAAAAACTTATTTACCACCTTTAAACAAAGCGGTTTCGATAAAAATAAACCTACATAATTATAAATGCAAGACAAAATTACAATCCTAAAATTAGAACAAAATTCCATTAATTTCATGATCCGTTAAGACTTGTAGCTGTCCAGTACCAAAATTTGACTGTATGCTTGGTGATATAACTAGAACCAAGAAGAGTCATAATACTAATTTAATTTTAAAAAAATAACAGTAGGATGGATAATGTACACTATTTTTTAATCATGTGTAAGCAGTCTTGTTCTGAGTACACAGTAGTTTCAAACCCTTGAACCCTTTTGACCTAAGTAAGTTAGTTATTACTGTTAGAAGTGGCAGTTTTGATTTATGGATTTTGCCCACATAATGGAGTCTCTTTTTTTTTTTTTTTTAACAAACTGCAATAAGCACCTGCGCATAGTTTACCATAGATTAAAAGTGTTTACTGTAGGTCACACTTGTGTGTTCTGTGATAAGTTCACATAGCGTCCTTCCCACTATTCCAGACCAGTAGGATTGTTACTGTATGTCCATAGACCAGCAAGTGGAGATAGAAACAACAAAGAGCTGCCTGATATAGCTCTTCTGTGACCCCACAGCTCCTCAGTGTTATTCTCTACATCCAAGCAGGTGGATGTAGAGAATAACACTGTGACTTTCCCATAGTAAACCCACAGGAATGGGGAAAATATTTGGCCGTAACAGTAAAGGGCCTTGTTCCTGCAGTAAAGGATGACTGCTGCAAATCACTTTCTTCCAGCCAGCAGGTCCAGCAACCGCAACCCCCGCCCCCTCCCGATTCCAGGTCAATCGGCAAAACCCCCCAAACAAACCTGTGACTCCCCTACTGGGTGGCCCCTTTATGTCTCCCGCCCCAGGCCTACCAGTCTCTTAGAAGCTTTATTGATAAAAGAGGCAACGTCGCAGGCCTGCTCTGGGACCTTTCTCCGGCTATGTCAAATAGGTGGCACCTAAAAACATGCTTCATTTTAATTTATAACCATAAAAGCAGCAACACAAAGTTAGAACAACTTATTAAAATGATGCCAAAAATACCTGCGAGATCTGCAGCTGGTTGAAAGATACAAGTAGCTTAATGCGCTTAAGGTACTCTCGTCGCTCATGTGAGACTTCGGCACGCCAGGCACTGACCACTACACACTGACAGACAAGCTCAAAGCCTTCTGGTTTCACTCTCTCTGAGATTCTGAATCTGCGAATCTCTGAGAGAGCGAGACCAGGAGGCTTTGAGCATGCACAAATGCTCAAAGCCCAAACCAGCCCAGCACAGGGAAGAGGGAGGATCTTCCTCGCACCACCCAGCCCAGGCGAGGGAGGATCTTCTGGCACTGGCACGTCTTGTGCATTGGTGCTGGTGCCGGTGCCCAATCAGGTAAGCGATGTCTTTGCGGTGCGGGGGGGGGATGTAGGATCACGGGGGAAGGGGGGTGACGCGAGCGGGGGGGGAGGATGCCGGTTCGCAGGGGGATGCCGGATCGCAATGAGAAAAAAAAAATTGTATAACGCGCTCACACATATAACGCGCATGGTTATACTCGGTTTGTAAAATCGTGTGTAACGCGTGCGTTATATGAGTGAAAATACGGTAACCAAGATTAGTTCTGGTAACTGGCCACGGGCACTTGAGATTTGCAGTCAGTATCCCTGACATTACTAAGCAAGGATCTTCTTGATCTTAAGTTGGCCATTTTACTGTTGTGCCAAATATAGTCTTAGCGTGTGGGAAATACCCTCTCATTAGTTCAAGTTAAGGCCATACTTTAGCACTGATTTGTAAAAGGACCTATGTGATAATTCAACTGAATTGAATTCACTCAGGGCCCCTTTTGCAAAGCTGCTGCAGCAATTCCCAAAAGGACTTTGTTGAAGTTGCTACGCCTGGAATTGCTACTGTGGCTTTTTAAGGGGGACCCTCAGTTTCTAAAGAAATGGTAACTTTCCCAGCTCCCGTTAGATGTTCCATAGTAAGCCTACTGTATTGGTAGTCTTCTAAAAATGTTCTGTTTGTTTCTCTTTGCATAGACCTTTTGTGAAACCTTTTGGTTTAGGGGGGGGTTTCTAGCATTAGATCTTTTCACTTAATTTTAATTGCTTTTCTGTTAGCTGAATATTCTTAATCTTTTTTTTTAAAGCACCCTTGCTGTTCTTTTTGATAGTTTGGCAGTAATGTGAGCAACCTTTCCAAGGCTGACTTGTACGCTGTTGATATAGCTGAAAGCTGTTCCCTTTTTTGTATGCAGATATAGTAACCATGAGAATTCTTATACTATTGTTTGTGAACACATTACAATGCTAGGCATGTGGAGTAGCTTAATTTAATTTAGCTTGTTTCTGATGTTGAGGAAATGGGAATATTGTAAAGATTCTAGGACAGGGGTGCCCAATAGGTCGATCGCGATCGACCGGTAACTTGCCAAGGCAAAGTGAGTCGATCATCCAGGACTCCCTTTGCCTTAGCGATCTATCGGGCCGATCAATCTTCCTCTCCCCGACGTCAATTCTGCCGTCGGAGAGGAAATTCGGGCCTCTGACAAAAAATCGCTGCCTGGCTGGGCGGAACTTCCTCTCCGACGGCAGAATTGACGTCGGGGAGAGGAAGATTGATCGGCCCGAAGCAGAGAGAGCATGGGGCGGCGTCGGCTTTGGGGCCTGTTATCCATTGGTGGCATTTGGGTCCTGTTCCCCGATGGCAGTGGCTTGGGGAAGGGCAGGGAGAAAGAAAGAAAGGGGCGCAGGCAGGGAGACAGAAGGAAAGAAGAGAAACAGGAAAAAAAGAAAGGGGGCATGAAGAGAGAAAGAAAGAAAGAAAGAAAGGGGCAGGGAGAGAGGAAGAAAAAGTTGGGGGAGGGAATGAGGTTTGGAGGAGAGGAAGCATACAGGCTGAAAGAAAGATTGGATGCACAGTCAGAAGAAGAAAGTGCAACCAGAGACTCATGAAATCACAAGACAAGGTAGGAAAAATGATTTTATTTTAAATTTAGTGATCAAAATGTGTCTGAATTTATATCTGCTGTCTATATTTTACAATATGGTCCCATTTTACTAAACCGCAATAGTGGTTTTTAGCGCAGGGAGCCTATGAGCGTCGAGAGCAGCGCTGGGCATTCAGCGCAGCTCCCTGCGCTAAAAAATGCTATTGTGGTTTAGAAAAAAGGGAGAGGGTGGGTATTTGTCTATTTTTGTATGGTTGTTACTGAGGTGACAGTGCATAGAGTCATCTGCTTTGACCTGTTTGAAAAAACCCCGGAATAGGAATGATAATTAACAATTCTATGCGTACAGTGTGCGTTGTGTTTTTTTTAAATTTTATTGTTGGTAGATCATTTTGACTTGGTCATTTTAAAAGTAGCTCGCGAGTCAAAAAAGTGTGGGCACCCCTGTTCTAGGAGGTGTGCTAGTGAGCATAGTTAAAAAAAAGAAAGAAAGACAGCTTAATGCCTGAGTTCCCACGAACCCTGGGAAACAAGTCCATCTGGGCTGTGTTTTATCTGCTGAACAGTTGTTATGCCCAGCATTTAACTCTTCAGACTCGCCTATCCAAGGAATTAGAAACTCCAAGTCAGAGCCTTTGTCACCTCACAAGATTTAGGCAGATAGAAAAGACCCAGAGAACACCCTGCAAGTGCTGATGACTAAAATCTTTCAGGTAAAATATGCTGAAGAAGGAATTAATGGCTAAACTGAAAGGAGAGATGACCGGAATCAAATTGCAGTTAATTTTGACCCCTCTATTTTTCTACCGTCCGACTCTTTACTACGTATAGTAAATATAAGAAATATGGGGCAGCAAACACTCTGCCCATTAATTCCCTATGGACGTTGGAGCAATTTCCATAGTGGCAGCCGCTTGCGGGACTTTGTGAAAAGGGGGGGGGGATTGATTAATTACAGAAACAAGACTATTGCTTTTATGTACAATATTAGAACTAATAGACCATAACTGACAATCTGAAACTGACAAATGAAAATATGCAATACTATTAAACACTTAAGGGCCTTTTTTTTACTAAGCAGCACTAAAAAGTGGCCTGCACTGTTCCCAGGGATGAGTATTTCCTGCGCGCTAAGGCCACTTTTAATACTGCCAGGAAATGGTTGACTCTTTTTTTTTTGTTGTTGTTTTGGCAATAATTTCCACACAATTTTCCCATTAGCACGTGAGCACTTAACCACCACCTATTTTGTAGGCAGTAAGGACCCATATGTTAATTATTTTGTCTTTATATGTTTGTGAATTAGCTCCTTACCTAGGCATAAATGCCAAAACTTGGCCAGCTCAAGCTCTTTGAGGATTATATAAAGATTGTGGTCATTGAACACATCTGAAAGTCTTTCTGCTACTGTCATTCTCTACTGTTGTGGCTGATACTTCTACAAAAGTCACTCACCCATACACTTTCTCACAAAGTACAGACTCTGAAAGGGGGATGGATCATAATCTAGAAGGCAAATTGCTCAAGATCTGTTGCCTCACAACTGACTCGCCACTATTCTTTAACCCTTTATTTGGCATTGTTGCTCAGAAGCAACATGTGTTTTCTATGGCTCTTATGGGAGATCAGACACACACAGAACAAAAACCACCGTAGACAAAGTTCGACACGCTACTGAGCGGTTGCTGTGGACGTGTCTGCATTCGTATATATTATACTGATGCTGGCCTTAGGGGCTGAAACACAAATCATGTCAAGTCTGTTTAATGTCATCCATTGGTTTCCATAATAAAGTTGCTTGAACTTGACTCTTGCCAATCAGTTTGTTCATCTCCATCGCAGTTTTCTTGTATTTTATGGGAGATCTGCATCTCCAAATGCCTGTTACGTGGCATTGTTGCTCTTGTTCAGCATCAAGTTACATAAAGCAGCCGTTTCCACCATCTGCCAATTAAAGAGTTAAATGAGCCCGCTGTCCAACTTATGGGCCGCCAGTTTTTTGGCTGGTAGAAGCTCCCTGAAGCCCTCTGGTGGGATTCCTGCTTCCTCCACTATGTTGGTGGAGTACTAGAAGTTGAGGCTATTCCTTTTTTCTTTTTTTTTTTTCCAATTATCTTTATTAACAATTGCAAAGGGAACATACAACCAGGATCAGAGTAAGCATAAAAACAGATCAGCACGTGAAAACTAGAACAGGAAAAAGTGCACCGTACAAGAACCCAATGGGAGTATGCCCATCACAATTGACATTTTGAAATAGCAAATCCCCCAAACAAACCCACCCATACCTCAAGCATGCGGCTTCAAATCCCAACAAACAAACAACAAACACTCCACAAGCGTATCTTCAGACAGCCTACCACCCAAATACACACACCCACACACCAATGCAGCCACCCTGTGGAAAAGCAAAAACAAAAAGAGCAAAAGAGAGAGCCACAGCCCCACCAAGAAGAAATATCAAGTCTCGCGAGGCTTGATACCACGAGACTAACTTCTGGTGTAGCATTGCTCAACCTTATAATTAAACCAATCATGGAAAAGCAGCAGGGATCCTGTTGGAGGATTTCATGGAACTTCTGTGGACCACTGTTGGCAGGGAAGCAACAAATGCAATAAATTTGACGCCAGCAGCAGGAAGGCAAAAATCCATTGAAGGCAGCAATCGGCAATCAGATGAAGGATAAAGGTCTGGTAGTACGTATAAAAGAGAAAATAGGTGAAGGATGAGAGAGAGAGAAAATCGGTTCGACACTGGGAGAAAGGCAAACAGGGAGACAGAAGTGTGCAAAATGTATGTACTGCTTGTAAGCTAAAAAAAAGCTGGGGATTGGGAGGAAGGTCATAGGAACTGAAGAAAGCATGGAGTTTCATTTTGAAACTGTTACTGACATTATTGAGATAGTGGGGTACAGTGACTTAGCCATGGGGGAAAGCTGAGTCCTCCCACTTCATTTCGATTTAGTGCAGTCTTCTGTTTTAAGCATCCTTGACTTATTGCAATATCATTTATTTGGACGCCTACAAGAAAATCCTTAAAAAATTGAGAGTGATTCAAAACACTGCAGTCCGACTGATTTTTGGCCTAAAAAATGGGAGCACATTACTCCCTATTATCAGAAACTTCACTGGTTGTCAATTGAGGCTAGAGTCTTGTTTAAATTTACATATATTTGATCTGGTTCCTCCTTTTTCTTTGAACCATTCTAATAAGCCTACACGTAGATTTGTGTAGATGAAAAGAAGGGCGGAGGATTGTAAAACAGAAGAGGAATGTCAGTGACGAGGAAATGCATACTAAGCATTTTTGTTCACCAAAGGGACTAGAAGAAAGGATTCTTAAATTAAGAGCACATATATCCTCAATGTGAAATAATGGCAGATTGCAGATGGGAATAATTAGGAATCGCATATTTCATTGTGGGGCCTATGTTTTGGAATGTGCTTCTGGAGACTTTGGAAATGAATTATCTTCAGGAGAAAGATGCAAACTTGGGCTCATTTAGTTATATTGTCATTGATCCAATAATGAAACAAAGATATCTTTGGAATATGCACAAAACAAGAGCAGATACAAGCACACTGGGGATCACAGCCTGCAAACCTTGGACCATGCATAACATGATAGACAATAACAAGAAAAAAATCAGTTGCCACAAAATAACATAAGTGATAAGATGACAGATAATCGTGCATGAAACCCACCTAATAGGGCCACATGGGATATATCTAGGGATATATCTTGGAGTATTGAGAGCTCCAGATTGCAACAGGTCAAGCAACTGTAAAGAGGCAGTGGTGGTTCCAAATGATTGCAGAGGCATTTGTGTCTTCAAAAAAGTAGTAATAAGGAGGAGGTTAGAAATGACACTTGTTAACCCTTCTGTACATACCTGGAGTCATTTTGACCCCAGCCTGACTTCTTAGTTTAGTATAAATTGTAATTTTGATTTCAAATTCCACGTACCTTTTTCGATAGTAACAGCCAATGCATTTCTTGTCATCTGTGATAAATATAACTTTTTGAATTTTTTTTGTTTTAACCTAGTTTAACGTGAATATACTGATTATACACACCTGGGGTCAAATCGACCCCACAGGTTTATGAAGGCAACATTGTCAGCTGTGGAATACAGCACTGAAAAAGTCATAATGTATCTTCAAAGTAATGCCTAACGTGCAAATATTTTGTTAGATTTTGCTGTAAAAGAAACACTGCTAATAGCCATTTTTTTTTTTTTTTTTTAAACATTTGCACAGTCAGTGTGCTGAATAAGAGAAGAAACATTTTTGAAACATGAGCGGAACATCACCGGTTGTGCTGTAGGCCTAAAAATATACATAAATGTTTCACTTGAGTGCCATGACGGACACGATCTGATGAGGACCAGCCAGCACGGCTTCAGCAAAAGAAGATCTTGCTTGACGAGCTTGCTGCACTTCTTCGAGGGAGTGAACAGGCAGATAGACAAGGGTGATCTGGTTGACATTGTATATTTGGATTTTCAGAAGGCGTTCGACAAGGTTCCACGTGAATGACTACTTTGAAAAATTGCAATCCATGGAATTGAGGGTGAAATACTCGCGTGTATTAAAAACTGGCTGTCGGGTAGGAAACAGAGAGTGGAAGTGAATGGACAATACTCGGACTGGAAAAGTGTCACAAGCAGTGTTCCCTCTAAGCGGGCGGGTGTTGTGAGCAAACTTTTTTCACCGTGAGCCAAAAATATCGGGCGCCAGCAAGTTATGAGCCAACTCGCCCGATTCTCCTCTCGCCGCCCTGCCATCTGCCGTACGCCTCTTCCGATCGTGCGCTGTGACGAGAAACGTGTGCGCTGCGATGTAATATTTTGTGCGCCAGCGCACGCCAGCGCAGCTTAGCGGGAACACTGGTTCAAATGGTTTTATTTATTTCCCCAAATTTATTTTTGTTATACGCATTGAAAATATTTGATATTGCGTTTAAATCAAAATCTCAATAAACTTGAAACGAGTGCCCGTGAGATTGTGGGAGGGTTAAATACTCAAAACTTAGAAGTTTTTGCTATGCCAGCTTTCTGGTATCTTTACATACAGTGGCGTATCTAGCATATGTAACATCCGGGGCCCATCATTTTTTGGCACCCCCCCCCCATCTGTAAGAAAAACATGATTTTTAGTAACAAACCACACGTCACACATGAGTACCTAGGAAAAGGCAGCATCTTACATATTGCAGTGAGCAGTACATCAATACACCCATTGTAAAACTAAACAAGCCAGACCAGCACAGATCAATCCTACACCGTCAATCCTAACAGAAAACCATGTCTTTCGAACACACAGAACACAGAAAACACCTTCGCCTAGTAAGGAATATGTAATCACAAACTAACCCCTCCCTCTTTTACAAAACTGTAGTGTGGATTTTAGCTACGGAGGTAACAGCTCTGATGCTCATAAAATTCTGAGCATCAGAGCTGCTACCACCAAGGCTGGTGCTAAAAACGCTTCACAGTTTTGTAAAAGGGGGGATAAAATAAAAATACATAGACAAAGGTTAAATTGAACCAGCAAGAAGCTGGACTCTGCATACAATGCTTCACAGAAACAGTGACACATGTCTCCTAAAGCAATAAATAAATAGAAATTTTTTTCTACCTTTGTCTTCTGTGGTTTCTCCTTTCCTCATCTTCTTGTAACTCTCTTCCTTCCATCCACTGTCTGCCGTCTCTCTTCCCCTATATGGCATCTTCTCTCCTTCTATGCCCCTTCCAGAAACTGTATGCCTCCCCCTTCCATCTCTCCTTTCACCCCATTGGTCTGGCATCTCTCTCCTCGCCTTCCCTCTCCCACACCTCTCCTCATAGTCTGGTATCTCCCCTTCCCTGATTCTCTGGCATCTCTCTCCTTTCCTTTTCTTCCATCTTTCGCTCCCCCTCCATGCTCTCACATCTCCCCCTTCCTTTTCCCTTAGACTGGCATACCTTCCTCCTACGCTCCAAGCCCTGGCATCTCCTTTAATTCCCTCCCTCATCTTCCTTCTCCCTCCAGCTGGGTACCGCAACACTCTTCCCTGCAGCTCTGCACTTCCCCACAATTGCCATGCTTCGGTTCCTCTTCTTCCTTCCTTCCTCCCCCCCCCCCCCCCGCGGGACCCTGCGGCACCATCAACTCTTACTCCCTCTAATGTCGGCCCTGCAGCTCCAGACTTCCTCGCACCTTCTCCCCTCCCCCTTTGGATCGCTATTATTTTAAATGTTATAGCCGCGGAGCTGTATCCATCAGTGGAGATGTCTAACCTCGGCCTGCCCCGGAACTCTTACTGCAACAGTGACTTCCTGTTCCTGCCTAGACGGGCGGCTGCTGCAGTAAGAGTTCCGGGGCAGGCCGAGGTTAGACATCTCCACTGATGGATACAGCTCCGCGGCTATAACATTTAAAATAATAGCGATCCAAAGGGGGAGGGGAGAAGGTGCGAGGAAGTCTGGAGCTGCAGGGCCGACATTAGAGGGAGTAAGAGTTGATGGTGCCGCAGGGTCCCGCGGGGGGGGGGGGGAGGAAGGAAGGAAGAAGAGGAACCGAAGCATGGCAATTGTGGGGAAGTGCAATCCCCCCAATGCGTCCCCTTACCTTACCTCCCCTTACCTTTGCGACGCGTGTGTGCGCTGTGAAGAGAAACTTGTGCGCTGCGATGTAATATTTTGTGCGCGAGCGCATCCATCATCTTCCTTCTATTCCCCTCATGGTCTGGCATCTCTATCCTTCCCTCCCCCCTGTGGTTTTTAGCATATCTCTCTTCTCATTTCCTCCACTCAGATCTGATCATTCTCTGCTCTCTCTTCCCTTTTCTTCTCTGGTCTTCCTTCTCTATTTTCTGCCTCCATCAAAATTAAATTCTTTCTTACTATTTAGTCCCGTTTCCCTCTTTTCACTGTGTCTACACACAGCTTGTCACCCCTTTCCCTCACCCCTCCATTATCTTACTATTTTCTTCCCCCTTTATTTATCTCCTCCTTCCATCCAGTATGTGTTCTTTCCCCACTTCCATTCAGCATCTGCTCTCCCTTCTCAACTGACATCCATCTGCCTTCTGCTCTCTCTCCCTTCTTCTCACTTCCATCATCTGTCCCCTTCTCTCTCTCTCTCATCTCCTCCATTCCATCATCTGCCCCTTCTCTCTCTCTCTCTCTCTCCCCCCCCCCAACTTCCATCATCTGCCCCCCTTCCCCTCACCTTTGTGGGTCACTTTCTTTCCCCTGAGGGTGGCTCATGTCACAGGGGAAGCTTTGGCCGAGCAGAACCGCTTGATTGACAGTGGAACTTACTTGATTGATGTCGATGCTGGGGCCCGTTGCCGTTTGAAGGAAAAAAAAAAAGGTGGAAAAAAGGAACCTGTAAAGGCGAGAGGAAGGGAAACCTCCAGGACAGCTGCTTTTTGCCCTCCTTCAGCGGCCCAAGAGTTCAGACCAGCAGCGGCAGCTCTGTATGCTTTTAACTTCGGCACAGAGCTGCCCCTAATCAATAGTTTAGCGCGGTTTCATGAGGCAGCCTCGGGGCCTTTGATAGCCGGCCCGCTTCGATGATGCGATGTGGGCCGGCCTAGCAAAGGCCCCGAGGCTGCCTTATGAAACCGCGCTAAACTATTGATTAGGGGCAGCTCTGTGCCGAAGTTAAAAGCATACACAGCTGCCGCTGCTGGTCTGGAGGTGCGGAGACAAGGCAGGAGGCAAACGCGGTGGAAGGCAGGAGTCCCGGCGAAGGCAGGAGTCCCGGCACAGCGACTGCAACAGGAAGTTGCAAGTCAGCTGACGCCGGCCTTTCGTTGCGGCGGGGACCGAATCCTTCGCGGACCGGCAAGATTTTGTTTGCGGACCGGCGGTTGAAGAACTGTGCTCTACACTGTGTGCGCTGTGACGAGAAACTTGTGCGCTGCGAGGTAATATTTTGTGCGCCAGCGCACCCCAGCGCAGCTTAGCGGGAACACACCCGTGCTCTTTAACATATTTATAAACGACATGGAAATTGGTACGATGAGTGAGGTGATTAAATTTGCAGACGATATGAAGTTATTCAAAGTAGTGAAGAAGCAAGAGGATTGTGAAGATCTGCAACATGACAAACATGCTCGAAAAATGGGCTGCGACATGGCAAATGAGGTTTAACGTGGATAAGTGTAAGGTGATGCATGTCGGTAATAAAAATCTTATACACGACTATAGGATGTCTGGTGCAGTACTTGGAGAGACCCCCTAGGAAAGAGACTTGGGAGTACTGGTTGACAAGTTGATGAAGCCGTCCACACAATGTGAAGGGCTGCGAAAAGGGTGAACAAAATGCTAGGAATGATTAAGAAGGGGATCACAAACAGATTGGAGAAGGTTATCATGCCGCTGTACCGAGCCATGATGCACCCTCACCTGGAATACTGTATCCAGCACTGGTCACCGTACATGAAGAAGGACACGGTACTACTTGAAAGGGTCTAGAGAAGAGGGACTAAAATGGTTAAGGGGCTGGAGGAGTTGCTGTACAGTAAAAGATTAGAGAAACTGGACCTCTTCTCCCTTGAAAAGAGGAGACTGAGAGGGGACATGATCGAAACATTCAAGATAATGAAGGGAGTAGGCTTAGTAGATAAGGACAGGTTGTTCACCCTATCCAAGGTATAGAACGAAAGGGCAATCTCTAAGAGGATACGTTCCGTACTAACTTAAGGAGGTTCTTCTTCACCCAGAGAGTGGTGTAAAACTGGAATGCTCTTCCTGAGGCTGTTATATGGGAAAACACCTTCCAGGGATTCAAGACAAAGTTAGACAAGTTCCTGCTGAACTGGAATATACGCAGGTAGGGCTGGTCTCGGTTAAGGCACTGGTCTTTGACCTGGGGGCCGCTGCATGAGCAGAATACTGGGCACAATGGACCACTGGTCTGATCCAGCAGCGGCAATTCTTATGTTATTATTTACACAGTGGAATGCAGCTTTTTTTTAAATTATTATCAGACACCTCTAATATGAAATAATTTACCATCTTTGATTAGATCAGAAGTTCGTTCCATGGTTTTTAGGAAGTTTTAAAAAATTTTATATATCGTATCCCCTCTATAAAGATAGAGCTCGGCACGGTTTAATATAAGGAAGGAAAACCATAATAAGAATTTGACTATAAAGAGGGTAGTGAGATTTACATTTTTGAGAATAGCCAAGTTTTTATCTTCAAATTAATTATGAGGTTTATTGTATTTTAAGGAAATTGTTAGTATACTATTTAACTGGGTCTGTTTCCAGTAGTTGAATTTATTGTGATCCACCATGAACTCACAAGGGCTATGGAGGAATACAAATTGTAATGTAATGTAATTATATTTTATATCTGTCCTACATGAAAATTTGAGGCAGGGACATGTCCGCCAGTGCAATCTCTTTGGTGAAGTTTGTGTATGAAGTGCTTAAAATGTTTAAAGTTTGTCTTATTTTGAAATAGAAAAAAGCTTGGTGGCAGTTTTATGGTCTTATAGTCTGATTTCTTCTGACTTTAACATTACCATTTCAAAAACCGAAATATACCTGGTCTCAAGGATTTTGGATAAATGATCTACCTGTACCAGGATTTTTCATTTTTTAGATGTGCTTATTTAGACATACTTTTGTTTGTTTTGAAGGAGACTCTATTCAAATGGAGATATTGGTTCCTCCAGGGCCATGGGATCCTGTAAGAGTCATTCCCATGTACCAATAAAGTTTAAACTACTGAAACACCATCAGAGTGTATTGACTCCATCTTCTCCAGTGTTGCTTTCCTATGTTTTGACACATGTAAACCATTTTGAATACAGATAAAAAAAAGAGATTCTAAATGTTTCTTCAGGTTGCAATTAACATGAACAGAATTTGCTTGGTTCAACACATAGTATATCCAAAGAAGATTTTATTCTATTCTTTTAGCTAACTACTTAGGCATTTTTAGATTCATAATTTACATACATCCTCATTGGTTATGTTGACACTTTAGTATCATTAATAACCTTTTTCACTAGAATGGCTTTTGTTTGTCCAGGCTGTTTGGAGTTTGACTCATTTGTGATTTTTGTATATTTATATGTGCATTTTTACAGATGACACCATATCCCTGTGATTCCATATCCTTCCTCGCCCAGACGCCTGCCACCACCAGATCAGCCCACAGACATAAACTATCCTTCCCCTCTCTACACGGCATCCTCCATGCAGGTATACTGGGAAAATCCCTCCTCTCCAAAATCACGGGCCTTTGGAACGATCTCACTGTCCCACTGCGGAACCTGGGTTCCCTCCAACTATTCCGAAAACAACTGAAAACCTGGCTTTTCCCTAGCATATAACTTTCTCTCCTTCTGTCTACATCCCCTCTTTTTATATGCTTTTGTAAACCCTTCTTCTTATTTTTAAGCTTTGTAAACCGTGTCGAGCTCCACTTCCGTGGAGATGATGCGGTATATAAACTTAAGGCTTAGTTTAGTTTAGTTTAGTGATTCTGCCTGGTCACTTCAGTCCACTTGGGCCACTTGTCCCTCTGTTCTGGTTGCCCTGGTCACTAGCCGTGTGTCACTTTTACATCTCCAGTCACTTATGGTATCTCCAATCAGTGTTGCCACCTCTGGTTCAATCCGGTCGCCTTCAATCATTGTGGTCATCTCCAGTCACTTTTCCAGACTTGCCGAGGGTTAGGTCTGAAGCCAGCATTCCTCTCCTCAAGGGTAACCTGTAAGAGCTAGATCTCTAAGAAGACATCCAGAGATCAATCTCAAAGAAAAAGGTCAAAATCGGCCAAAAGTCCTTCCTCAGAGACCTATTTACTATCAGGGTGAGAAAAAGGTCTATTTCCAAATTGGTTAGCTCTCAAAGTCCCAAAAGTTCCCAGGACAGCACAAAAGAGTTTTTCAGTCAGCAGTTCTCTCCATAGGCAAATATATGTAAATCAGCATTTAAATCGGTCTCTCGGTTTGGCAGCTGGAAAACAAATCAGTTGTGTTTCTGTCTCAGGGAATCAATTCAGGTCAGTGTTGAAGGTTTGACCCTTCCTGTCACCTCCCATGTAGCCTTCCCTGTCTAGCTACATCCACCTACTGGCAGGACTCTAGCTACCCTAGTAGTACAGAAGGACTGCACCTAACTTTAGAGCTTGGTTGTCTCTTTATATATTCCCTCCCCATAGGAATTCTCACTGGGACACCCTCCTTCCACTCATCAAGAGGCAAAAGTCCTGTTCAGTTGGGCAGAAAAACACTTGCTAGCCATCAAGGTGGCACATGTAGCTGGAGTGGACAATGTGCAAGCAGACTACCTCAGCAGACGGACATTAGACTTGGGAGGGTGATCTTCGTCCCGAACAGCATTCCAGAACATTGTCAGACGTTGCGGGCATTCAACATTCAATCTAATGGCAACAACACTCAACAAGAAAGTGCCAAACAGTTCTTCAGCTAGAGATATAAAACTGGAAGTACACGGCTGGTTGCCCTGGTTCAACCATGGCTGAAGTCCAGGCTACTATGTGTTTCCTCCATGGTCTCCGATAGGCTGGGTGGTCCATCGCATAGCCAGACACACAGGAAGAGTGATTCTTGTGGCCCCAAGAGGACATATGTCTCTGATTCAAGGTGTATCAGGTCTTGCTCTCACAGGGGCTGATTGCTCTTGAAGATCTGGTTCACTTTAGTCTTATGGCTCTTGTGTGTGCAGCGTTAGCTAAGAAAGGATATTTAGAATTGGTTATTACCACCCTACTGAGGTCCAAGAAGCCATCCTCTCTTTCAACATATGCTAAGGCATTGGATACCTTTCAATGCTGGTGCAATAAGGAAAACCTGGAGCCTGACAAAGCTCCAGTATGGTCAGTACTGGACTTTCTTTAAGATGGCCTTGACAAGGGATTGGCCGTGACGTCCCTTAAGGCGCAAATTTCAGGTCTTGCTTGTTTGAGGCCGAGAGAAGAGTCTTGCTAGTGGCTTACCCAGACATTATTAGATTCTTCAAGGGAGCCCTGAAGCTTAGGCTGCCAATCTGAGATAGATTTCCTTCCTGGAATCTCAACACAGTGGTTGAGGGTCACAGGAGGGCCCCTTTATGAGCCCTTACAAGAAGCTTCTCTCTTGGATCTTATGGTCAAAGCGGTATTTATTGTTGCAATTACCTCAGCCAGAAGAGTCCCAGAATTGCAAGCTTTGTCATGCAGGGAACCGTTCCTATGGATCATGGAAATGGGAGTTTTTTTGTTTTCGCTAAATTTTTGTTTCAGCATTTCATATCAACCAAGAAGTCAGACTACCAGCCTTCCAACCTACAGGTTATAGGAAGAAAGATAAGTCTTTAAAGCTTCTGGACATCTGCAGTTTTGACTATCTCTTTGTATTAACCAGAATCAAGCTAAGGCAGAGTAGACCTGTTTCCAAGGCCACCATTTCAAGATGGATTCAGGCAGTGATCTCCTCTACCTATATCGACTGCGGCAAACAACCGCCGGTGTCGCTGGAAGCACATTCGCCAAGAGAAGCAGTCTCCTTTTGGCCTGAATCATAGGCGATTCCTCTAGAAGAGATATGTAGGAGATATGTCTTCCCTTCACATGTTCACTAAATTCTATAGGGTAGACATAGCACAGGAGGATTCTGTTTTTGGTTGCTCTGTATTGAGAGCAGGCTTATCTATTATCCCACCTGGGACTTTGGGGACTACTTGGGTATGTCCCTACAGTTCAGCATACCATCCCTATTGCACTGAAAAAAAGAGATTAGGTTCTTACCGTGATAATCTTTTCCAGTAGATAGGGATGATATGCTCAGCCACCTGCCTGGTACTTTTTGCCTTAAGCTTCTTGGTACTCTCCATAGCTAATTCTCTGCCAGTTGTAAATGGAATCTGAAGAGAGATGATTGAGCTCCACTAATGTTCAAGCTGTTGATTTTTATTGAATGTGTTTTGCTGTTCAGTAGCAATGTTTTGTTCTTTTTCTGAATTACAGTTTTATTATTGACTGTTATAGCATATGAGCAGACCAAGTTTCAAGTTTTATTGTGTTTAATATACTGACCATCAACAGGTATCTGGCCAGTTTACATTGCTAAAAATATATATATATATTTTTTTAAATGAAATAATAGATAAAATAATAATTATATATATGAGGGAGGAGTGAACATTATAAAGACAATAAACAAGAACTTACATGAATTTGAGGGTAATAAGGGGAAGGAAAGGTCAATAAATACATTATTAAAACGAAATTTAAAAGAAAGGGAGGAGGGGGAGGATATGACATCAGGGATAGAGTCGCTTTATAAAAGCAGTTGAGATGATTTTACTGATTTTGGGAAAGGAAATATTTAGAGATTATGATATGCATCTTGAAAAAGAAATGTTTTTAGTTTAGTCTTAAATTTAACAAGAAGATTTTCATGACGGAGTTGAGGTGGCATGGCATTCCATAAGGTTGGAGCAATTACAGAGAAGTTAATTTTCCTAGTGTAGTAGAATTCTTTGATGGAAGGAACGGCCAGTAAGTTTTGATCTGCTGATCTTAGGGTCCGAGAAGGACAGAGAGGGATGATAAGTTTGTCAAGAAAAGATGGAAGACGTGAGAGTTTGATTTTGAAAACCAGCATTATTTTATAGGTGATACGGTGCGTGATGGGTAACCAATGGGCTTCTTTCAGGAGAGGAGTTAAATGATCATATTTCCCTATTTTATATATGAGTTTGATTGCTGTATTTTGTATGAACTGCAAACGACGTAATTCTTTTTGTGGGAGTCCATTATATAGGGAATTACAGTAGTCTAGATGGGAGATAACCAGTGAGTGCATTAGTTTCAAGGATTGAAGTTAGAGAGCGGATGAGCTTAAGTTTGTAAAAACAAGTTTTTACTACAGAGCTTATCTGGTCGTGGAAGGTGAAGTCTTTGTCTATGGTTACTCCGAGAAGTTTTATTTTTGGTTCAATTTTTACAGAGCAGGATTTAATGAAGATTTTTCTGGTTATTGTTTTGTTGTTCCTGATTGGGAAGAGTATACCACAGGATTTATTGATATTGAGGGAGAGTTTATTTATTTGGAGCCAATCACTGATTTTGTCAAGTTTATTGTTAATTTCTTGTATTTCATTTGTTTTTGTAGAATCAACAGGGTGAAGTAGTTGAATGTCGTCTGCATATGCAAAAATTGTAAAGCCAATGGATTGAGCTAGGGTGAGAAGAAGAGAAATAAAGATATTAAATAGTAGTGGAGAGAGAATAGAACCTTGGGGGATGCCGTAAGTTTGAAAAATAGGTGGTGAGGTTTTCTCTTTTGAGTGAACTTTAAAGTTTCGCTCATTAAACCATGAGAGCGCTGAACCTGTGATACCGCAGTTCCTAAGACGATCAATAAGAAGATAGTGATCAATAGTGTCGAAGGCAGCGGATAAGTCAAGAGAAACAAGAAGAACAGATTTTCGGTGATCAAGAAAGTAGTGTAAAGTAGTGATAAGACCGAGTAAGGATAATTCAGTGGAATAATTGGAACGGAAACCTGTTTGGTGGGGATGAAGCACATTGGTTTCGGGGAGTTCCCTGTGTCGCTCTTTCTCCCATCTTTTCTGTAGAGCTCTCGCATGCTTTGGTATAAACTAAAGAGGGCAGCAGAGACCACCAGGGAGAAGGCAGAGAAGTTAAAAAGCTGCGAGTGGCATCTTCTGCAGTATGCTCGCAAGCATAGATTGAGTACTCTACGGTTTAGCATACCATCCCTATCTACTGGAAAAGATATTATCGGGTAAGAATCTAATCTTTTATAAGTAGCTGTAAATTTTTGTACCACTGTGCTTCAACAGATAATTTTATGAATGTACAAAATAAAATTTACAAATCTGGATGCCCAAGAGCCTACTGTGAATTGCAGTGTTTTGTTTTTGTGTATGCTGCTTTGCTTTTTTTTTTTTTTAAAGCATGGTTTATTGCCATTGCAAAATCTGAAGTAAAGACACATTCTTCCAGCCTGTCCATACCTTGCCCTCAATTCTACCTCTTGAAAACGGTATGTACTGTGATCTGTTTCGGAAAGCTGCTGTTTGCATGTGTAGCTCTTTATGTACGTGTGGTCATTCAAACATTAAAATGCTGTTTACTTGTATAAAAGCCATGGAAGTCTTCTAAAAATACATAACTGGCAAGATTCAGTGTTTTTACTGTATTCCATAGGAAGTCATGTTCTGTAACTTCTAGCTAAAAACTGTTTTGATAACTAAGCCAGATGTGGGTAAGATGAAAATGAGGAACCCTGGATAGTTGTACATTAACGTTCGTGGTACTGTGGGTCAGAGGAGGCACTGAACAAATAAAGCCTTTACAGTATTGTGGGACTTAGCACACTAGCATCAACCCCGATGCTCTGTTTAATTCTACAATTTTTAGCACTAAAAGCATCAAGGTTGATGCTAGTATGCCAAGTGCCATGTTAGATCAGGCTATTTTATATTATCTAGGACAGTGTTTTTCAACCTTTTTTGGGCAAAGGCACACTTGTTTCATGAAAAAAATCACGAGGCACACCACCATTAGAAAATGTTAAAAAATTTAACTCTGTGCCTATATTGACTATATATAAAGTAATTCTCTTGAATAGGAATCAAATAAACACAAAGAAAGTATTTTATAATTACTTTATTATGAAATATTAAGTAAACAGAATAGTGAAAAATTATAAAATACTTTATTCAGTGCGAAACCTGGGCCTGTTTGGCTGAACACAAAGCTGATATTCTGGCTGGAATCGAAGAAAGACACACACATAGCACTTCGTCAACAGCCGTTCCCTTCACCGCCCCGTCACCGTCACCGCCATCCCTTTCACCGCCCCGTCACCGCCACTGCCATCCCATTCACCGCCCCGTCACCGTCCCCGCTGCATCCATATAAGCCTTAGTACTGTAATATTTAGCTTATTCCTTTCTTATAAATCAAAGTTCCTGCTGCTGAACTAGAGAAAGAGATGTTCAGCTGGCAGGGCTTTGTTTATAAATTTTTATCAACACAACTAATATACTATTTTATCCTAAAGCAAAAAATAAATAAATAAATATAATTTTTTTTTGTTTGTTCCACATCTTCTCATTCAATTCCTTCCACTGTGTGTCTTCTCTCTACGTCTTCCATTTGCTCTTACTGTGCCTTTCCCTTCACCCCCCCCCCAATTGGTCTAGCACCCATCTTCTTCCCTCTGCTCCCCCATAGTCTGGCATCTGTCTTCTTCCCACTCTTGTCTTCCACATTTCCCTTCAGGGTCTGTTCCTCTCCACCCTCCTTCAATGTCTGTCCTATTCCTTTCCACCACCACCCTTCCCTCCCTCCTTTACCATCTGTTCCTTTCTACTACCCTTCAGCTCCTTTCACGTGGCTTATCTATCTACCTTCCTCCCTCTTATTTTCATGGCACGTTACAATGTAATTTGTGCAAGCCACTGGAGCCTGCGAGCTCGGTCCCTGTCCCATCCCCACAAACCATCTCGCTTCTGTGCTCCTATTTTCTCCATTTCTAATATCTCCCCTATGTATCTGTCATTGCCCCCCCCCCTGTGTCCATATACCATCCCCATGGCATGTCCCCTTTATGTCTCTGTCCCTATGCCCCATGCACATAATTTCCCCTCTTTCTGTTACCTTCCTGTGTCCAGATTTCCCCTATCTTCCTCTTCCATACCAGTGTGTATCTTCTTTTCAACCCCATCTAGCTTTTTTCCCTCTTTCTTCCCCCCCCCCCCCTGCTTCTAGCATCTGGCTCACCTGCCTGTCCTTCCCTTTCTTTCCTGCTGTGGGTTTTTCTTTCCATCTTCATCCCCTTGGCCCAGAATCCTTTTCCCTTTCACTCCCTCCTTCCAATTTGAGCCGGGATCACGAGCGATCACACGGTCCCCGCAGCCACCACTCGCCTGCCCAATCGATCCTACTGTTTAGCCAGCTCTCTCCCTTCGCCTCACCTTAGTTTGTAGGTTTTGTTTTTTGGCGACATGCACGCTTTCCCAAAGAGCCGCGCACACGCGGCTGCTCAGTGTTCAATCTTCTGCTCTGCTGCAACTTCCTGTTTCCGGTTGCGTCAGAGCAGAAGATCGAAACTGAACAGCAGCGGGGACCGGGGGAGTCTCATGGGAGCGCGTGCGGGACCCGGCCTGAGGCCTAATCAGTGTCTGCACCGTACGGCACACCAGGCAACATCTCGCGGCACACTAGTGTGCCGCGGAACAGCGGTTGAAAAACACTGATCTAGGACATGCTTTTTTTTTTTTTTTTTTAATATAACTGGGGAAAACAAGCACAGAAGAGGAAACAGTGGTAGCTAACTTAAAATTAAATTGCTTTTTTTCCCCCTTATTGAAATGGAATGCTCATGTTTACCTGTCCCTAATGTCTTGTCATGTATTCAGAACCCCTTTTAGGAATATCCAGTCTGTCGTCTATTGCATCCTTATATCGCATCTCTCCTCTTCTCTACAGCCTCAATCTGTTTACAAGGCAGTTTCTTCCCAACATTAACTGTTCTGCTTTTGAGTATTCTTACCCTGCCTGCCCCAACCTTCTAAGGCATGCCAAATCAGAGTCTGGGCTCTCCTCCAGAATTTCCTTCCTACATTCCTGCACCCACTCTCTATAGACCAGACAGTCTCTGGCTATAGTCCCATTCCCATGCTGACTTAATACATTTTAAAATTGCTCACTATCTTCCGGTCTGCTGCTTTGGCCAAAGTCACCTCCCTGCTAAAACTAATGCCTCTCTACCCCTTCACACTCTTCCCAGATTGTGACTGACTTTTCCCCTCTATGACAAGATTTTATGAGTAATTCCTCAGCAGGCTGACACATAATTCCTCTCTTCCACCCCCCCCTTTTTTATCTTTAGCCCTACCTCTTTTTCCTCTTCTGAAATCGGAGGTAAAAACTGCCTTTTTGTTCTCCTCCTCCTCCCAACTTACTGCTTATTCCATAACCCCGTTTCCACCCAGCTGTTAAGTTTTGTCTCCTGTTCAATCACTCCCCTCTATCATGTCCTCTATTTTTGGACACTTGCCAGAGTGACTATTCTACTTTTACCGTTCACTGCTTTATCATTCCATATTACTCCTCTTTATCATATTCAAATGATGCAAATAACAATTCACCTCCATTTGCTTGTCTTTTTATCTCCGGTTGTTTCTGATCTGCTGCAATCTACCTTTCCCTCTCTACATTAATTTTGTCAGTTTCCAGTGCCCCAGGAATTTTCAGAAAGAATGCAGTCCCATATCATGCTTGCTGGTCTGACAGGACCACTTTGGATGGCCCACTACCACTTTTGTTTTGGTATTTTGTCTTGGCCAAATTAGGTCTTCTCTCACATCACTGCTCCCTTCCTTCTATCACTATGGATGGTCCTTCCTCAGCCTATTACCTGGAGGTCATTTTTTAGTCCTTCTGTACACATATAAATGGTACTAATGTCATTTCCTGTGCAAACAGCATACAATTCCTTACAGATGGGTTAAGCACCTCCAACTTGTGAATTTTGTAGAAGACCTCAACCATTTTCTTCTTTCCACCCCATTGTTTCTCTGGGCAGTGCACCCTCTCCTCGGTCTCAACTTCTGCAAGCAAGAAGAGATGTTTTTTTGTTTTTTTTCATCTGCTCTGCACTAGATTTTTTTATTTTTGGGATGTAATCCAATATTTTTTTCAAGGCTTCCCTTTGTTAAGAGATTCCCAGTAGTCCCAGAAGTTACATGGAAAGGAGGGACTCGGTGGAAAGAAGGTTCCGATGCAGCCCTGCTTCCAATGACATAGTCTCTTCATCCTACGAATGCTTCTAATAAGCTGGTAGGCCTGTCCCAGGAGGCACAAAGAGCCAACAGGAGAGTCACAGGTCAGGTTGGGTTTTTTTTTTAAACCAGTAGCCGTGATCGGAAGGGAGGGACTGTTGGATCCGTAATAGGGAAGGAGTGAGGGGGCTGCAGGACTCGTGAGGGGGAGCTGCTGCTGGAACCGCAAGGGGGGTGGGAAGGGAGGCGACTCGCAGCAGATCCTTTACTGTGGGGACAAGGTTATTCACCACTCCACAAGGTGGTGAAAAGCCTTGTCCCCATACCCACAGCAACTGGTCAGTTGTTTTTTTTTTACCTTGTTCCTGCGGGTTACCCATGACTAGCCACTGGAAGCAGTCATCGTGTCATTCTCTAGTGTCAGTGTAGTCGACCTCTGCCTGCAGAATGTCCTGGATCAGGTAGTGAATGGGAGATTCAGCATCTAAGGCCACCTTGTGCAAGCTTCCTTTTTAAGGGGCAGATTTTTGGAGGAAAGGACTGGAAGACTTTGACCAACATGATAGTCATTCCAAGTCCTTGCCAGACAGTAAGCCATGAGATACTGGGAGTTCACTCATGGTTCTTTTTGTGGCTGCATAAAACTGCATTATGGATCTGTGGGCTCCTCATCCCAATGGTCCTTCCAAGGATTTAGACAGAGGTTTAGGGACTCCAGAAGGGCTTTCACATCTGGCTCTCTCTTGCCCCTAATTCTAAGAAGTCCCAATAATGCCAGGTCGACCTCCAAGATCCCCCGCATTGGAGACTCTCAGCATTCTGGGAGACTTGGGCATAGATTTCATCAGACCAATGGGTATTGGACACCATTCAAGAGGGTTACAAACTCAAATTCAGTCATCCTCTCTGAGACATCTTTCTGGACTCTCCGGTAGGAAGATCAGAGAAAGCAGTCAAGGTCAGAGCGACTGTGTAAAAACTGTTACACATTGGCAGATACTTGATATATACATCCCCGGAACGCGTGAGTTCAGTTATTTGCATTTTTTTGTCTGGGTGATTCACCCACGTCTCCCAGACATCTCCACTTACTTTTCAAAACCTGGTATTCTAGCAGTGTAGCAAGGCAGGAGTGATCTCCTACACACCTGTCCTGTGAAGAACTGGGAATAAAAATGACTGCTGTTAGTTCCTGTGGGGTGTTTTTTGTTTTTTGTTTTTTTTGCCAGTAGCTGTGATCGGAAGGGAGGGGGCTGTTGGACCCATAATAGGGAGGGAGTGGCTGAGGAGGAGGGAGGTCATTGTGAGGGCCATCCAGTTCAAGGGTCTTGGTTGCCATCACAGAGGGCATGGTCCATCAACAGATTAGAGTTGAGAGCCATTTGGTTGGTTCTACGATTCTTCCAGGCATGGCTGAAAGGCAAAACAGTCAGGGTCTTTTCCGACAATGCTACAGTCAGGGGGATCCAAGTGTGCTCCACTGTAAGTGGAGGAACAGTTGCTGTTTTTACTGGGCAGAAGCCCATTGCAGGCCCATGTAGTGGGATTAGACAGTGTCCAAGCTGATTATCTTTGCTGCCGGACCCTGGTTCTGGGGGAATGGTCCTTGTTCCAGAGAGCATTCAACTGCATTGTGAAATATTAGGGGTGGCCAACATTTGATCTCATAGCCTCAGCAGACAGCAAGAAAGCTTCTCCTTTCTTCATTCGAAGGTCAAAGCTGGGAAGCATCAGCTTAGAAGCTCTAGTACAACTTGAGCTAGTAAATGGGCTCCTGTATGTGTTCCCTCCATGGTGGATGATAGGCCGGGTCCTTCATAGGATAGCAACCTTTCAAGGATTGGTAATCCTAGTGGTCTTGGATTGGCCACTTCATCCTTGGTACACAGATCTAGTCCAGTTGCAGCGAGACAGCTGTATCAGACTACCTCTGCATCAGTATCTTCTGTCCCAGGGGGCCCAAAGTCCTAGAGCAGGGGTGCCCAATACATAAGAACATAAGAATTTGCCTCCGCTGGATCAGACCAGAGGTCCATCCCGCCCAGCGGTCCGCTCTCGCGGCAGCCCTCCAGGCCCATCACCTGTGCAAAGGACCTTGACTATTCCTATAACCTACCTCAACTCCTATCTGTACCCCTCAATCCCCTTATCCTCTAGGAACCTATCCAAACCTTCTTTGAAGCCCTGTAACGTGCTCTGGCCTATCACGGCCTCTGGAAGCGCGTTCCATGTGTCCACCACCATCTGGGTGAAAAAACTTCCTAGCGTTTGTTCTAAACTTGCCCCCTTTTAATTTCTCCGAGTGCCCCCTTGTACTTGTGGTTCCCCACAGTGTGAAGAATCTGTCCCTGTCTACCTTTTCTATACCCTTCAGGATTTTGAAGGTTTCTATCATGTCTCCTCTAAGTCTCCGCTTTTCCAGGGAGAATAGCTCCAGCTTTTTCAGCCTGTCAGCATATGAGAAGTTTTCCATACCCTTTATCAGTTTAATCGCTCTTCTCTGGACTCCCTCAAGTACCGCCATGTCCTTCTTGAGGTACGGCGACCAGTACTGGACACAGTACTCCAGATGCGGGCGCACCATTGCACGGTACAGTGGCAAGATGACTTCCTTCGTCCTGACCATGATACCCTTCTTAATGATACTCAACATTTGGTTTGCTTTCCTTGAGGTCGTCGCGCATTGTGCCGACGCCTTCAATGTTGTGTCTACCATCACCCCAGGTCTCTTTCAAGGTTACTTACCCCTAGCAGTGATCCCCCCATTTTGTAGCTGAACATCGGGTTCTTTTTCCCTACATGCATGACCTTGCATTTCACTATGTTAAAGCTCATTTGCCACTTTTTTGCCCACTCTTCCAGTGTCGTCGGGTCCCTTTGCAGGTCCTCAGTCTTCCGCGGTTCTAACCTTGCTGCAGAGTTTGGTATCATCCGCAAATTTTATAACCTCACAATTTGTTCCTGCCTCCAGGTCATTAATAAATATATTGAACAGTCGCCTTCCCCTCCCCGACGTTCCCCACCGCCGCCCCAAGCTTTCCCTGCAGAAGCGTTCTCCCTGACATCAATTCTGACATCGGAGAGGAAGTTCTGGGCCAGCCAATTACTGCATGGTTGGCCCAGAACTTCCTCTCAAATGTCAGAATTGACGTTAAGGAGAAGGCTGCTGGCCTGTTGCAGCATTGGAAAATGAAGGACTCGGCAACGGCAGCACCTGCGATGGCCCAGAAGTCGGCGGTATTCCCAGAAGTTGGCAGTGGCTTGAGGGCCTGTTCCCAGACAGTGGCTTGGGGAGAAAGTAAGGGGAGGCAGAAAGAAAGAAAGGGGGGAAGCGAGACAGAAAGACAGAGAGAAAGAAAGAAAGGGGCAGGGAAACAGACAGAAAGAAAAAGGGGAGGGGGCAGGGAGAGAGGAAGAAAAAGTTGGACTCATGGAAGGATAGAGATGTTGGTTGTGGAATCGAATGAGATCTGGAGGAGACGAAGCATGCAGGAGGCAGAAAGAAGGTAAGAAATATCGGATGCACAGTTAGAAGAAGAAAGTGCAATCAGAGACTCATGAAATCACCAGACAACAAAGGTAGGAAAAATTATTTTATTTTCAATTTAGTGATCAAAATGTGTCCGTTTTGAGAATTTATATCTGCTGTCTATTTTGCACTATGGCCCCCCTTTTTATTAAACCGCAGTAGCGGATTTTAGCGCAAGGAGCCTATGAGCGTCGAGAGCAGTGCAGGGCATTCAGCGCAGCTCCCTGCGCTAAAAAACGCTATCGCGGTTTAGTAAAAAGGGAGGGGGGTATATTTGTCTATTTTTGTATAGTTGTTACTGAGGTGACATTGCATATTTTAAAGTCATTTGCCTTGATCTCTTTAAACCCCCCCCTGAATATAAATGATAATTAACATTTTCTCTGCGTACAGTGTGCTTTGTGTTTTTTAAAAATTTTATTGTTGGTAGATCATTTTTGACTTGGTCATTTTAAAAATAGCTCGGAAGCCAAAAAAGTGTGGGCACCCCTGTCCTAGAGAATCTGGAATGCTTTGGGCTTATGGCATGACTGTTGAGCGCACAGCCTTAGCATGAATGGAATATTTGGATATGGTTATCACAACTCTTCTACAATTGAAGAAGCCAATGACTGTATCAGCCTATGCGAAAGTGTGGAAACTTTTTCAGCTCTTGAGTCCTTTCTGCAGGAAGGTCTAGAGAAGGCCTGGTTATAGGATCTCTCATGGTTCAAACTGACGGTCTTTCTTGTTAACAGATTTTAAGTGAACAGAAGGTCTATTAAATATTGGAAATGTTCCTTGATTCCAGCAACAATGGATGAATCTGTTACAGTAACAGTAAGATGCTTAAGCAGCTGGGCACATGATGGAAGGATGTTTCAGATGGAAGGAGTCTGATCAGCAGACAAGACTCTTGCTGCCACATCAAAAGCAGACAAGATACAAATGTCATTTAACAGTAGTTCATTTAAATCCAAAAGCAGCTTCTGTAGTTTTTTTGATCATTGAATTCAGTTGCCAATTGTCTACGATGTGTTAAGTTTTTATATACTGATACAAGTCTCAAGTTCTTAGAGAATGACATGGGAATAAAGTTTGTCCCGTCATCTGTCCCTGTCACATTCTCTAATTAGAATACTCCTCCACTTCAATTAAAATTATAGAGTTATTTTAATAAGGTGATCAAAACATCACAAGCACCTCTCCACCAAAAAAACTTGAACATAATCAATTTAAACATTTTTTTTTATTACTGTTACACCATTGCATTTTAAACCCAAATATAGAAAGGCATGTAACTTTGAGATAGCCAAGGTTTGTGCAATCTGGCAAAGTGTTATGGTGAAATTCTAGCAAGCAAATCAGCTTAGCATTTACTGATTCTCTGAAAGCTTTAAAAAAAATTGGCACTGAACAAGCAGCATTTTGTAACAACCTCTCAGTAAATCAGCACTTACTTGCTACTCTTCTAGCTTTCCAAAAATCAGTTTTTGGTCCACCCGTACAGAAGCACTTGTAAAACAAATCAATATTACCTTGCCAAGCACACAAATAGTGTGTTGCAGTAATCTGACTTTCTAGCTGGTGACCTGTATTTGCCACGTTATGTTCTATCACACAGTCATTAGGAATTCCCATTCGCTGCAGCTCCTTTAAGCAGAGGCTAAGCTACCAAATAGAACATTTAATTGTCTTTGCCACAATACAAGTAGATCAATTAATTGTAAATTAAAAAAATGTGGTCTTTGAATACTGTTTCCTCTGCTGGTGGCAAATATCTTTCTAGGTGAAAGCAAGCATTCCACTTGCAATCACTTTTATAAATTCAATACTCAGAAGCTATGGTTACTTGCCTATACAACACCACATACACCTAGACGCGCTATAGAAATAAGAGGAACCCAAAATATAACTGTGTGGTGCAGAGTTCCACATTAGGAGTCACTGCCCAAGAAAAGGATCTAGGTGTCGTCGTCAAAGATAGATTGGAACCCTCAATGTGCAGCGGCAGCTAAGAAAGCAAATAGAATGTTAGGAATTAATCAGGAAAGGAATGGAAAACAAAGATAAAAAATGTTATAAAGCCCTTGTATCGCTTTATGGTATGGCTGCACCCCAAATACTGTGTGCAGTTCTGGTCGTCGTATTTCAAAAAAGATATAGTGGAATTAGATAAGGTACAGAGAAGGACAGTAACTTTGGCAGAGGACTCTGCACAGGGCCCTTCTGTCCAGTCTCCTACAGACCCAGACTGTCTTAGTTGGTGCTTTTGTCACCAGACACAGCTTTCACCCTGGATGATGCCAATATCCTCCATGGAACGGTTCAGCAAGATGCCTCGGAAAGCCCTGATCGGGGTGATGATCTCTCTATATGCAGTCGCTTCTAAGTCGGTGTCCGTCCACCATTTCATTGCAGACGCCATGAAGGAACTGAAGCTGGAAGGTCAGCCCTCGTCATCTCAGTGTTCTGACATGAGCTGCGCTAATGCTCTGACATCCTTTTTCCTGCATACCCTGGTCACTGAACCGTGGGACACTCCTGAGAGCTCTTTCAGGCTGACTAAAGCTATGTCTAAGTTTTATCCTATGGTGCCTGAATTTCAACAGCTGTTGAGCAGCCCAAAGTGGATTCAGTAGTGGCTGAGGTCACCAAGCTCACAGCCCTTCCTAGTGATGGCATGATGCTTTAAAATTCCCAGGATCTCAGGGTGGACATTTGTCTTAAAGAAGCTTTTTTGAAGTAGCTTCTTTGGCATCAAGGTGGACGTAGCTGCCTCGTTTGCGGCATGTCCCTGTCACATGAGATTACACAGGGCGCCCTCAGTGGAGGAGGATGCTTGTCTCCAGCTGGTGCTGGACGGTGTGTACTATGTGGTGGATGCCTTGTATAACCTCAGAATTCTAGGTAAGACCTCGTTTTATGCACTGTTGACTTACAGGACTCTTTGGTTCCATCACTGGGCTGGAAATTTGACCTCTTAAGGCATCACTGAGCAGGCTCCCCTTCAAAGGTCAGATGCTTTTTGGCAAGGGGCTGAATGACCTCATGGCTCGCATGATGGATCAATACCATAAGTCTCTCCCAGATAGTGAGCCTTGATGTACCCCTGGGGGTAGTAGCACTAATTTTCAGCCTTCACACAGATTTCGCCAGAATTCCATGGGCTGCTCATCCCGGAGATATTCCCAGGGGTACAGGCAACACTGCAACACTACAACAACTTCAGACTCCAGCAGGCTTCGGGGTCTCGTTCCAGCCCCGCATCTAAAAGTACCAATGATGACAGAAGTCCGACAGTGCTTCCTCTTATCAGAGGTTGGTTGTCGGCATTTTACCAGGAGTGGAAAAGGATTTCCTCGGATCAGAGGGTGATGGATATTGTATGTGAGGGCACAAGATAGACTTCTTTCTCCAACAGTGGGGAAAAAGAAGCTGTGCTGAGGGAAGACAGCTGGACTCAGATTATGGAACCATGCAAAATTTGTACTGTGACTCTACCTGCCCTTGAACTGAAGAACTGGTATGTTGCCCTGGAAGTTGGAGGAATTGAGAGCATCCTAGGGAGAGGAAGGACCAAAGCTTGAAATCTCAAAAATTGCTGAATCCATGACCACCAGGAGGTGAAAAGTGGTGGTGGTTGTTGATTTTCGTTCTGAGGGGTACAGAAATGTCCATCTGCAGACTAGACATGATGTCCTAGGAGGTATACTGTCTGCCTGGTGCCAAAATCTAAGATGTTACCGAAAGATTGTCAAGACTCATCAAGCCTGTTATCTAATGCTGCTCATCCACATTGGCATTAATGATACTGCAAGGTACCCCTGCAAACATATCAAAAGTCACTTTGTGGCTCTGGGAGAGAAGGTGAAGCAGTCAGGTACGCAGGTGGTATTCTTGTTCATCCTCCCTGTCAAGGGTAATGGCCAGGTCAGAGAAGCACGCATCCCGGAGTTGAACGTGTGACTATATGGAAGGTGTCATTGAGAGCGTTTGGCTTCCTGGACCATGGGGTGATTTTTCCAAGGGCTGCTGAGCAGAGATGGTATGTAACTATCCTTTTACAGCCTTTTTCTATGTGGAATCTTAATGTTGTGCTGACAGGGCTTGCAGAAGTTCCTTTTGAGCTGTTCAAAAGATGCCTTTCTTCTGGACCTATGATCAAGGCAGTTTTTCTTGTGGCAATTGTCTTAGCAAGGCGTATTTTGGCGTTCCAGCTGTATCGTGCAGAGCCCTTTCTGCCAAAAGTGGTTTCGGATTTCCATGTCAACCAGGAGGTTTGTCTGCCTTCTTTTTGTCCCACGGGGTCGGAGCAAAAGGATCAGATTCTGAAAAAACTGGACATGCAAAGAATCTTACTCTATTACTTAGAGCCAATGATTTACATCTTTCTGACAATCTGTTTGTCCTGACTTGTCAGTCCAAACGCCTCATCTGGTGTTCAAGGTTTCTGTTGCCTGTTGGAGTCACATAGTCATTTTGTCAACTTCATCGCCTGTGGAAAGCAGGTGCCGGTTTCTTTCAAAGCTCACTCAACCAGGGTTGTCGCAGCGTCATGGGCAGAATCTCAATTGCTTCACTTTTTGTGTGCATCTAAGGCGCTGCTATGTGCTGTCGCCTGAGCGAGGTGCGGGATGGCTCTCTGGCTTCCAACTGTGTTCTGCCCTGCCCCCACCTGAGCTGGCCAAAGTTGCATGGGGTATGTGTGGGCACTGGGTTTGGAGAAGGGAAGGACTTCGTGGGGGGGGCAGGCCACAACCCTGTGCCTCTCCCCTCCATGGCTCCCCGATGCCATGGTGAAGGTAGCTGCAGGTCCTGGGCACTGGGTTGGCTGGTTCGGAGAGGGCCTACTCCCCTTGCCAAACCACTTGGCAGGAGCTGGCTGGAGCTGCTGAGGTCAGATTAGTGGGGGAGGGGGAAAGGCTTGGCGGATGCTGGGACTTGGCATGCACGTGACAGGTGGGGGAGGAAAGAGTGGAGAGTCAATTTGGCCCACTGGTTAGGCAGGGGTGGACTTGGGGTTGTGGGGGACAGCTAGGGGGAAGGGAGAGGGAAGTGACAGGCAGGCCAGGGTGAGGAAAAGAAAGAGTGAGAGCTAGGCATGAAGGGAGAGAGTGAGGTGACGGGGGGGGAGGGGGAGGGGGAGGGGGGCACACGATAGCAGAGACAAGTAAGAAGGCAGTATGGCTAATATGAGAACTCGCAAAAGGGACAGGTGACAGCCATTATGAGGGGTAGGGAGAATGAGACAATGGTGACATGGAGCATGGGATGACAGGTGGCTACAGAATTAGGTGGCAGACAGGCCAACCAAGGTGATAGCCTTCCATCTTGGGCAGAGAGAGAAGTAGGGAGAGTGAAGTGGCAGGCTGGATGGGGTGAAGGAGAAGGGAGAGAATCTGATGACAGGAACAGGCATAAGGAGTACAGAGATGATGGTGACAGCCAGGTAGGCCTGCCAGGATCAGGGGTAGGGAGAGTGTGGTGATGGTGACAAGGAAGCAAATGGGCCAGTGTGAGGGGTAGGGAAGTTGTGTTCTGTATGTATGAAAAGGACTGTTTTCTTTTAGTGTTGACTGTGCAGGATCAATCTGTATTAATCTGGCTTCAGTTTAACAATGGGTATATTGATGTTCTTATGCTCACTGAAATGTTTATGATGCTCCCTTTTTCTAGGTGTACCCTTGCTATGTCACCCATAGATTATTATTAAAAAAAATTTTTTTAGGGGGGTATTAAAAAAAGGGGGGATGTTAAAAAAAAAAATGATTGTATTTTATTGGTGGTTTAAATAAACTAAGACATTAAAAAAAACAATTTTCTGAAGTAATTACTGCTTTTTATGGGGACAGGTAACTTTTATGGGAGGACGGAAGGGATTCCTCACAGGGACGGAGGGAATTTCTGTCCCTGTGCAATTCTCTAGTTAGAACCTAATCTTCCATTAAAATCGATTCAATTAAGTGCATTATTAGAAGAGAAATGGTTAATACAGTCCAATAATACAGTCCATTCTCATCGTTTGCACATTCCTAATGTACGATTTCGCATATCTATTGCATCTATTTTGACCAGTATGCCCCATTCGCGCATCTGTGTTCATGTATTCATGGACTTGTTCTTTTAAAAAAGAAAAAAAAGGTTTTTTTGCTTTCATTTTTTACTTCATGTATGGTGTTCACTTCCAGATATGGCTAAAGTCAGTTAGCTTAGCGGGACTTTAAAAAGGTTTGGATAATTTCCTAAAGGAAAAGTCCACAGGCCATTCTTTAGATGGCTTGGGGAAATCCACTGCTTATTCCTAGGATAAGAAACATAAAATCTGTTTTACTACTTGGACCTGTGTTGGCTACTGTTAGAAACAGGATGCTGGGCTTGATGAACCTTTGGTCTGTCCCAGTATGGCAGCTCTTATGTTCTTATGTGTCCAGAGAGTGAATTACAAACATCTACAGTCCTGTCCCATGCAGGAACCTAACCCTGTTTTCTCATTAGGGATCCACTGTTCACTTTCCATGATTTTGAGGGACACATGTACTGCTAGAACCTATAGACTTAACATTTTGTTATTTGTGATTTTGTGGTTCACAAACATTTTTGGGACCCATACCACAAATAATAATGGACTGTATTGCATCTTTCAGATGATCCTGTTTTAAAATATGATCTTCCAAATGAGGCATGACTTAAATTGCTGTCAGTTCTGTTGCAGCAGAGCAATGCAGACATGTCTGATCCATGACCCTTCCTTTTCAGAATCTAAGTGTGTTTGATTTTGAAGGTAACAATTGTCACCTACTGTACAGTGTTTTGTAATGGTATTGCTTAGTGCAGTGGTCTGAAACTTGCGGCCCAGGGGGCAACATGCGGCCCGCCAGGTACTATTTTGAGGCCCTTGGTATGTTACCATTGTTCTGGAACGTTGCCTGCCTCACTGCTGTAACCTCACACAAGTTCTTTCCTGCATCTGTACGGTTCATAGTCTTAAGCGCACGAGACAAACGCGTGCCGACAAACAAGCGCCGACAATTCAGCGCAAGACGCGCGCCACAGGTAAACCTTCTTTTAAAGGGCTCCGACGGGGTGTAGGTAGGGAACCCCCCACTTTATTTAATAGGGATCGCGCTGGCATTGGGGGGGGGTTTAGGGGGTTGTAACCCCACATTGTACTGAAAACTTAACTTTTCTCTATTTTTTTAGAAAAGTTAAGTTTTCAGTATAATGTGGGGGGATACACCCCTTACACTCCCCCAACACGGCAGTGTGATCCCTATTAAGTAGAGTGGGGGGATTCCCCACACACACCCCGTCAGAGCCCTTTAACCCGTTTTCCTGTGGCACGCTGAAGTCTTGCGCTGAATTGTCGGCGCTCGTTTGTCTCGTCACCGTAGTTTATAAATCTTTCCTTAATTGCTTCTGATAATTTCAGCTATACACAGCTGAAAGCAGTGCAACATGTAGAAAGTGAAAAACTATAACGAATTTTACCTCGTGTAAAGTTGTCATTTCTTTAATAAGACATTAACTATTTTTTCTGCGGCCCTCCAAGTACTACAAATACAAAATGCAGCCCTGCAAAAAGTTTGAGTTTGAGACCACTGGCTTAGTGGTAGTTAGATGTTGAAAGAACTAAGCTAGTAATGGGCAGACTTGCATGGTCTGTGTCCCATATATGGTCATTCAGTTGAGGACAGGCTGGGGAGGGCTTTGATGGCTGGGATGATTTAGACGAGCTGTAGTGAGCTTAGACAGAGACTCTAGTAGATAGAACCTAAGCACACTACCGGGCAGAACTCTGAGTTTCTGGCCCAGAAATATCTAAGAAAAAGGACCATTTAAATTAAATGATTAATTTATAGAGCATATATGGTTTGACAGACTTGATGGACCATTCGGGTTTTTATCTGCTGCCATTTTATAGAGCGTATATAGTTGGATAGACTTGATGGACCATTCGGGTCTTTATCTGCCGTCATTTATTATGTTACTAAGTTTAAAATGATTCATATGTGGGAGTATGAATTCATCTCTGAATACAGTAATGATTGTAGGTATGTCAGTAGTTATGTAGAATCTTAATTCTGTAGTGAATGCAATTCTGTTTGTTTTTGTTTTTTTAGATGTAAAAAAGGATTGGTCCGATCATGCACTGTGGTGGGAAAAGAAGAGAACCTGGCTTCTGAAAACTCATTGGACCTTGGACAAATATGGGATACAGGCTGATGCAAAGCTCCAGTTCACACCACAACATAAACTATTACGCCTGCAGCTGCCCAACATGAAGTATATAAAGGTGAAGGTGAACTTCTCGGATAGAGTTTTCAAAGCAGTCTTTGACATCTGTAAAATTTTCAGTAAGTATCAAAGGATGCCTGTAGCATGAAGGGCTTTTTGCTTTTTGTTGCCTGTCAGGAATCCTCAACATCTTGAAACACCTGAATGTCCACACTACAGTACTAGAAACAAAGCATGTATTCAGTCAGTCACCCAGAAACTCATTTTCTACTTCTGAGAGGAGAGAGCAGTTTTGATCCTGGAGAAGGTGCTGAAAATGTATGAATCTTATTTCATCTGTTGTTCATTGTTCTAGGGCAGGGGTAGGCAATTCCGGTCCTCGAGAGCTGCAGCCAGGTCAGGTTTTCAGGATATCCACAATGAATATGCATGAGATAGACTTGCATCTCAAGGAGGCAGTGCATGCAAATCCATCTCATACATATTCATTGTGGATATCCTGAAAACCTGACTGGCAAGGGGGTACTTCAGGACCGAGTTGAGAAACACTGTTCTAGGGTGGCTACATAACATGTTTCTCATCAGATAAAAACCGTTGTGTGAAGTAGTGATATTTTTTGGGAGGCCACTTAATGGACAAATTAAAATACTGTACATCCTGCCTCTCCTCCTGTTCTAACTAGCCTACACCTCCCAAAGCATGACTATTAAAGTTGATTTTTTTTTTTTTTAATTTACAGTAAAACCTTGGATTGCAAGTATATGATAGAGGATAGTTTCTCTAGGGTGGAAGGGATCATGACTGGGCAGACTTGTTGGGCCGTCGGCCCTTTTCTGCCCTCATATTCTATGTTTCTATGTGTTTTTCAAGACAAGCAAAACATTTTATTAAATTTTAACTTGATAAACAAGCAATGTCTTGCAATACAAGTACATATAGTATACACTCATCACATCACAATTGAGCCGATGGTTCTTCTCTCTCTGATGCTGCAGGAGTGTAGTGACTGTTGTAAATGAGTGAGGTCTTGCAATGCAAGTACATGCAGTATTTTGTATTAAAGTTTTTGGGTTGTGGAACGAATCATCTGAGTTTCCATTATTTCATATGGGGAAATTCGCTTTGATATACGAGTATTTTGGATTACAAGCATGGTTTCGGAACAAATTATGCTCATAAACCAAGGTTTTACTGTATTTATACAGCATTTATTCGGTGTAGTTTTGACAATTTGACAAACACAAGTTCCAGTTTCCCCTCCTCCTGTATTCATTTACTATTTTCAGCTTTTTTTTTTTTGGGGGGGGGGAGGTGTTGTGGGGTGAGGGAGGTTTACAATTAGTTTAACACTCTTTCCCAATGGCTAGCTACATTTCCTAATGAGAGTAATAGTAAGCTTTGATGAGTGATGGAGATAGGTTATGTTAATTTCCTTTCGCTAAAAACGGCTAGATCTCAAAAGGAAATGGGCTCTCGAGTGCTGCTTTCCTGACTGGGTTGCTAGTTGCATGCTGTGATAGTAAATCTATTTTTGCTTTCAAAAATGATCTAGATTTACTTTTGGCTTACCCATTTGTTTTTTTGGTGGACATGTTCAGCTGTATGTGTTGCTTGATATAGAAATAGTTGTAGCTTTTGGAAAATGGTATAAAGCTACATCTAAAACTAAAGTCTACTGTTGTGCGGATAAATTTGCTGCAGTTTTGAATCATTGAAAACTAATGTGCTTTTAATGTAAAGTTTGAAAAACTCAGTAAATGCCAAAATACAGTTAAAGCATGTTCCCCAAAATATCATTATATTCGTTACAGTGACATATATTAGTTTAAATGAGCGGGTTATGCAACAGCTTTTGGTTTTGAATCAGTGAGAGCTGCTTTTTGACACTGAACACTTTTGTTGTTATTTTTTTATTATTGGGTCACTTCTGGCACAGCGTGGGGTGGGCCAGTGATGGATTGTTAGAGCTGTGGTTTGAGAAGCCCCTAAAATTTGTAGCAATTCATTATACATTTCTCCCTCCGTATTCGCTGTGATAGGGGATTAACAGAACCGCAAATACAGAAAAAACGCGAATAACTTTTTCATATGTTCGCTTTTTTCTATTAAAAACCATCATGAATAACATGGTGGGAGACCTGGTCTGTTCCTGAAGGAGAGGCTTTCACGTATAATTTAAATAGCAGCATTGGCACCTCAGTACCGTATTTTCGCGGATATAACGCGCACCTGTGTAAAACGCGCACAGGGGTATAGCGCGCAGAAATCACGATGATATGTACCAAAACTTTTCTATACCGCGCTCAGGCATATAACGCGCATGATGCCCGACGCTCCTTTCGCCCGCCCTGACTTTCCGTGCGCTGTCCCGACTCTCCGTTCACCCCCCTGACTTCCGTGCACTGTCCCCCCTTGAAGTCCTGTCCCCCCTTGAAGGTCTGTCCCCATCCTGAAAGCCTGATGCCCCCCCCCGACGTCCGATACATCCCCCCCCACCGGCAGCACCACTCGCACCCTCACCCCGAAGGACCGCCGACTCCCCAACAATATCGGGCCAGGAGGGAGCCCAAACCCTCCTGGCCACGGCGACCCCCTAACCCCACCCCGCACTACATTACGGGCAGGAGGGATCCCAGGCCCTCCTGCCCTCGACGCAAACCCCCTCCCCCCAACGACCGCCCCCCCCAAGAACCTCCGCCCGTCCCCCAGCCGACCCGCGACCCCCCTGGCCGACCCCCACGACACCCCCACCCGCCTTCCCCGTACCTTTGTGTAGTTGGGCCAGAAGGGAGCCCAAACCCTCCTGGCCACGGCGACCCCCTAACCCCACCCCGCACTACATTACGGGCAGGAGGGATCCCAGGCCCCCCTGCCCTCGACGCAACCCCCCCCCCCCCCCCAACGACCGCCCCCCCCCAAGAACCTCCGCCCGTCCCTCAGCCGACCCACGACCCCCCTGGCCGACCCCCACGACCCCCCCACCCCCCTTCCCCGTACCTTTGGAAGTTGGCCGGACAGACGGGAGCCAAACCCGCCTGTCCGGCAGGCAGCCAACGAAGGAATGAGGCCGGATTGGCCCATCCGTCCTAAAGCTCCGCCTACTGGTGGGGCCTAAGGCGCGTGGGCCAATCAGAATAGGCCCTGGAGCCTTAGGTCCCACCTGGGGGCGCGGCCTGAGGCACATGGGCCAAACCCGACCATGTGTCTCAGGCCGCGCCCCCAGGTGGGACCTAAGGCTCCAGGGCCTATTCTGATTGGCCCACGCGCCTTAGGCCCCACCAGTAGGCGGAGCTTTAGGACGGATGGGCCAATCCGGAATAGGGGAAGGGGGTGGGGGGGTCGTGGGGGTCGGCCAGGGGGGTCGCGGGTCGGCTGGGGGGGCGGTCGGAGGTTCTTGGGGGGGGGGCGGTCGTTGGCGGGAGGGGGGTTTGCGTCGAGGGCAGGAGGGCCTGGGATCCCTCCTGCCCGTAATGTAGTGCGGGGTGGGGTTAGGGGGTCGCCGTGGCCAGGAGGGTTTGGGCTCCCTTCTGGCCCAACTACACAAAGGTACGGGGAAGGCGGGTGGGGGTGTCGTAGGGGTCGGCCAGGGGGGTCGCGGGTCGGCTGGGGGACGGGCGGAGGTTCTTGGGGGGGGGCGGTCGTTGGGGGGGGGGGGTTTGCGTCGAGGGCAGGAGGGCCTGGGATCCCTCCTGCCCGTAATGTAGTGCGGGGTGGGGGTAGGGGGTCGCCGTGGCCAGGAGGGTTTGGGCTCCCTCCTGGCCCGATATTGTCGGGAAGTCGGCGGTCCTTCGGGGGGGGGGGATGTATCGGACGTCGGGGAGTCGGCCGGGCAAGAGGGCTTGGGCTCCCTCTTGCTCCGATCGTGGATGCGGGTGCGGGTGGGAGCGCGTGCGAGCGGTCGTTCGGGGTGGGGGTGCGAGCGGTCCTGCTGGGGGGGTGAATCGGGCGTCGGGCGGGGTGGGAACTATGTTTAAAAACTTTTCTATACCGCGCTCAGGCATATAACGCGCGAGGGGTATGCGCGGTAGGTAAAATCGCGTATAACGCGCGCGTTATATCCGCGAAAATACGGTAATCTTTGTTTGCAGTTAGCATTTTTCTTCTGCAGCGCGCATTGCTAGTTTGTTTAGCAGTAAGTGGTGCCTTTTTTTTGTTCCTTAATAAAGTACAGGTATAGATGATTTAGCAATAACAAGCGTCCAGTAAGTTGTTGTTGGGTTTTTTTCTGAAAATTGAGAGACTTCATAGAATTTAAGTTTCATTCCACCGATATGAAGTTTCACTGTGCAGAGATGGCTTTTCCCCATGCCTCTTTCCCATTGTTTTTTTGTGGGGGAGGGGGGGGTTGCCACGGCTTCCTTTTGAGATTCGGTAGAAGATATTTATTCTATTTTTTATTGACAGATTTTTGTTTTGTTTTGTTTTTTCTAAATCTTTATTGATTTTTAAACTTTAATAGTGCAATACAAATGATACATCATACAAACTGCATAAAACACACTATTAACTATATAATTATTACATTAGATAATCATTTTCTCCCCTTATCTTAATTATTAAAACAATAATACATATGATATGATATTATTTCAATATTATAATGAAATTTAATTCCTCGAAATACGTTTCCCCCCTCCCCCCACCCCTCCACCCTCCCTGGATGAGCAAGGACTCTAATGGAAAAAGAAAAAAAGAAACATAAACCTAATTATAATGTAATAAAATTAGTCAATGGACTCCATACATTAAAGGACTTTAATGTATGGAGTCCATTAAAGTCCCAACGCTCTGCCATCATCTTTTCATACTTATACGTGGTACACACAATTACCCACCAAAAAGTAAAATTAATCCTATCATGGTTTTTCCAATTAAGAGTAATCGGTTGTACCCCTATTCCTGTCAAGATCAGGAAAAGGCGACTTTTATACTTATCTAGAATAGGTTTAACATAAAATAGAATACCACATATCGCCTCATATGACAAGGGGATAGACGATTCGAGAATGAGATTAATTTATCCCCAAATTGACTTCCAGAAACCAAGTATCAATGGCCAAAAATATAACAGATGATCCAAAGTCCCTATATAAATATGACAATGCCAGCATCTATTAGATTTAGAATTGTCTATTTTTTGTAAATGAACTGAGGTTCAAAAAATCCTATGCAATAAAAATAACCATGTTTGTCTCATAGATGCTGACGCTATACATTTAAACCTCCAAGTCCAAATTCGTGGCCAATGAGATACAGAAATATATTGTTTTATCTCGATACTCCAAATATCTCTAAGACCATTTTTTAAAGTTTAACATGTGGCTTTACAAAAAAGATGCATTTTGCAATTTCACTAGTACATATCCTATGTATTTTTTTCAATTTGGCATATAATACTTTTCAAATAGCAGCTGGAGCACTTTTAGAAATTCTCAGTTGCAATTGGTGGTTTGGTATTTGCAGTGCGAATGGCTAGTCTGTTTTAATGGAGTTTTTATCTGGTGTTTTATTTATTGATTTGGAGGTTCATTGTATAATGATGGATTTCCCATGCTTCATTCTTGCTGTCTTTTTGCCATGTTTTGTTTTGTTTTGTTTTTGGTTTTTTTTTTCAGCACGCTGGGTTTTTAAATTTAAACCTGATTGATTGCTTCTCTGGCTTATTGTGTGGCTTCAGAAGAAAGAAGCATTTTACATCATTTGAGGTCACTTAAGTAGAGTCGACCAATTTTGATTATTTTTATTAAAGTAGCACAACTATTTTTAAAATTGTTTAAATGTTTGAATATTTAATAACTATTGTAATATGAGATTTATCTTCATGAGAAATAAGCACTTAAAATTTAAATACTGTACATATGTCATCATTCTAAAGTAGTTATATAAGACATATAAGGGTCCTTTTTATTAAGGTGCGCTAACAGATTTAGCGCTTGCTAATGCTAAGGCGCCCATAGATTCCTGAGAGACTCCTGAGAAAATTAGAGAGTCATGAGATAGAATGCAATGTTGAATTGTGGATTAAGAATTGGTTATTGGACAGAAATCAAAGGATAGGGTTAAATGGCTATTTTTCTCAATGGATGAGAGTAAATAGTGGTGTGCTGCAGGAATCTGTACTGGGACAGGTGCTATTTTAACTTATTTATAAGTAAGCTGAAAATTGGAACTACGAGTGAGGTGATTAAATTTGCAGATGACACTAAACTGTTCAAAGTTATTAAAACAGCAGGAAGACCTTAGGAAATTGGAAGACTGGGCATTCAAATGGCAGATTAAATTTAATATGAACAAATACAAAGTAAGAACATAAGAATAGCCTTACTGGGTCAGACCAATGGTCCATCAAGCCTAGTAGCCCGTTCTCACGGTGGCCAATTCAGGTCACTAGTACCTGGCCAAAACCCAATCATAGTTACCTGATGCTAGGGTTACGGGGTCAGTGCTCAAGAAAAGGATCTGGGTGTCATTGTGGACAATATACTGAAACCTTCCGCCCAATGTGCGGCAGTGGCAAAGAAATCAAGAAAAGATGCTAGGAATTATTAGAAAAGGACTGTTAAGACTAAGAATGTTATAATGCTTCTGTATTGCTCAATGGTGCGACCTCACCTTGAGATGATGAAGAAGATGGAACTCCCCTCTTATGAGGAAAGACTAAAGAAGTTAGGGCTCTTCAGCTTGGAATAGAGACGGCTGAGGGGAGATATGATAATAATAATAACTTTATTTTTGTATACCGCCATACCCAAGGAGTTCTAGGCGGTTCACATTTGTTTATCACAAAAAAAATTACAAGTGGTTCACACCAATTGAACATAGTTGGAAGCAGTGAAGTAGTTGAGGTTAGAGATGGAAGGGACGTGTAGGTCAGGGGGGAGAGGGTTGGGGTGGGTGGGCTGGGTAGTATGGTGGAAGGGGCAGGAGGGGGTAATGGTTCATTGAAGAGGGGCGTTAGGTGTCTTGTCCATGGAATAGGTGAGTTTTGAGAGATTTTCTAAACCCGAGGTAGGTGGGGGCCTCAAGGACAATTTGGGCTAGCCATGGGTTCATTTTGGCAGCCTGGAAGGCGAAAGTTTTGTCAAGGAATCTTTTGGAGTGACATAGTTTTAGGGAGGGGAAAGCGAACATCTGAATTCTGCGGGAGTGCTTGTTTATGCGATTCAGGTAGAAGTGAGGGTTTATGTAGTTTGGGGATAGGCCAAATACTGTTTTATAACAGAAGCAGGCAAATTTGAATAGGACTCTGGATTCAAAGGGTAGCCAATGAAGTTTGTGGTAAAAAGGGGTGACGTGTTCCCATTTTTTCAGGCCGAATATGAGGCGGACCGCAGTATTCTGGATCATTTTTAGTCTCCTGACGGTTTTCTTGAAATCTATAAAATCCTGAGTGGTGTAGAATGGGTACAAGTGGATCGTTTGTTTTTTCCTGCATTGATTTACAAAGACTAGGGGACACTTGATGATGTTAGGGTAATACTTTTAAAATGAATAGGAGGAAATAGTTTTTCACTCGGAGAATAGTTAAGCTCTGGAATGTGTTGCCAGAGGATGTGGTGAGAGCGGTTAATGTAGCTGGTTTAAAAAAAGGTTTGGACATGTTCCTGGAGGATAAATCCATAGTCTGCTGTTGACACAGACATGGGGGAAACCACTGCTGCCCTGGATCGGTGTTGTGGAATACTGATAGTATTTGGGTGTTTGCCAGGTACTTGTGACTTGGCTTGGCCTCCGTGAAGATGGGATACTGGACTAGATGGGACCGTTGGTCTGACCCAGTAAAGCTATTCTTATGTTTTGTTCATCCCTAAAGTTCAGGATCACTAGAAACATCTACAAGATAGAAGATTATCGAGGTAAGAACCTAATCTTTTAGTGATGAACACATTTTACTCCTGGAAACCCTTAAGTAAAATTATTTTTATTTAATGGCTAGAAACTAGTGCTGCCTGATTCAGGAAAAAAAATTTTGATTCGATTCGGCCTATTAAATTGGTTATTCAATTCGATTTTCCTGCCCAATTGGGTGGTGGTTTTTTTTGTTTTGTTTATTTTTTTCAAACATCCTGGTGGGTTTATTTTATAGCCTCTTCACCCCCTTTGCCTTCTCCTAACCATACTGGCGCTGTGGTGTAAACAAAAAAGACTTTTCCTCTCTCTGTTAAATCCTAGCTCACGTTTGCGGTCTAACACCATTTGGCAGGATACACATTTCAAATTTGACATATTGTAATCACAAAACAGAAAATAAAATTTATTTTTTCTACCTTTTGCTGTCTGGTCATTATTCAAATCTTGGTCCCAGGCTCTGGTTGTCTTCTGATAACTTGCTTGCCAGGATCTCCTTTTTTCTTCTTTCTCCGTGCTAACCATACATCTGCCATCTCTGTCCTCCCCTTCCGTTTCCCTTCCCTCCCCCAGAGATCTGGCATCTTTCCTTTTTTTTTTTCATCTCTCTCCCCAGATCCACCTTTTCTTAACTACCCTTTCATCCAGCATCTCTCCCTCTTTCCCCACCACCCCAGGGTCCACCGTCCCTCCCTTTCTTTTCCCAACTACCCTCCTATCCAGTATCTCTATCCCCCCTCCACACCATCCCTTCTGTCTGACTTCTCTCCCTTTCTGTTCCTTCCCTCTCTAAATCACATTGTCCATCATCTCCCTCCCTCTCCTCTATTTTTAGACCCATTATTTCTTCCCCCCCCCAAAGTCTGGCATATGCATGTCTCTTTGAACCCCCTTCCCTCCCTCCGTGTACTTCTACACCAGGTCCCCCCCCCAAAGGCCTACACCTTCCCCTGAAGGCCTGCATCCCCCCCTTGAAGGCCTGTATCTCTCCCCCCTTAAAGATCTGCATCTCACCCTGAAGGCCTGCCTGTCCCCCCTGAAGGCCTGCCCCACCCCTACCCCGAAGGACTGCTCACCCCCCCTCCTCTGGAAGGCCTGCGTGTTTCCCCTGGCCTCCACGCAGCGTTTACCTTATAGAAGCAGCCTGCAGACAAGATCGCGGTGCTAGCGATTCTTTGCAAACTGCTTCGGAGCTGTTTTCTCTGCTGCAGTCCCGCCCCTTCTCTGACATCAGAGGCAGGATCACGGTGGAGGAAACATCTCTGAAGCAGTTTGCAAAGATCGCTAGCATCGCGATCTTGTCTGCCGGCTGCTTCTATAAGGTAAACGGTGCGGGGAGGCCAGGGGGGGAAGCCGGACACCAGCACTAACCGGCTGACCCTCTCCCCTTGCCCTCTAAAGCAGGTGCGGCAGCGGTCGGCAAGAGCAGCGCTGCCACTCCTGCTTTAGGGGAGGAGGGTCAGCCGAATCGGGAAGCCGATTTTTGATTTGTTTTGATTTGAATAGATTCGAATCGATTCACCTGAAGTGAATCGGTGAACCGATTCGAATCGAGCAGCACTGCTAGAAACCTTCATAAATTCTAGCAAATATTTTTCTTAGAAATAGCACACTGATTTGAAAAGCTGACATAGGTTAGTTATGACATGTTTTCATTGGTATCAAGGAGGGTGCACTGAATAGCAAGATGAGTGTTAACTGCTATAACATATGACATGCAAGATTGACATTTTCCTTTTTGAGCCATATTTGTCTGAATGTCCTTACTGTTGGCATGCAGTGATTGTACTATGGGCTCACAAGTAATTTTATAAAAGAATGCATTATAATCTGGTACTGCTACTTCATTATAATTCAAGCCTTTTCTGTGATCAGTCTTCTGACTGATCCAGAGGACTGAGGCTGGTTTCAATATAGCTAATTGACTATAGCAGCTACTTAAAGCACAGCAGTGTCTTAAGCCAGTACAGTAGTAACTTTGTTTAAACTGAAGAGCTGCAGTTCAAAGCCAGCTGTAAGGGTCTAGCGCGCCTTGACAAAAGTCTCTTGTTAAGCTTCACTGTGAAGCCATCCTTTGCAATGCCAAGTACAGTTTGAAAAGTAACCTTTTATTGTCAAGTTGCTCAAATATTAGAGCCCAAGAATCTTAACTACACTTCTAAGCTACTGTGCCTAATATGGGATACTACTTTTGCATGTACACCATATTGTGTTTTTATGGGATATTTGAGAGAGTTTGAAGCTTGGCTCCTTCCCTACTTGTCCAGATTGTTGGGTTAGTGATTGAAGATGTCATTTTAAATGTAATTCTTGCTTTAGGGAAAGTATAACATGATTTTTTAGAAATAAAATTTCATATGTAATACCTATAAGATGGATGTTAGGATGGCTGGGGACACTTAGAACAGTGACATAGGTCTGATGCTGTTGTTTGGAGTTAATTTTTCATGTACTGAGGTTAGTTTCATGTATTGCTTAAAGTTAAGCACTGCCTAGAAGCTTGGTACAAAATGTTCACATTTTCCCCAAAGGTACATGCAAGCCAGAAAAGAAGTTAGTCCAAATTTGGAAAGTGATCTCCCATATCTAAAACAAATTATTATATAGTTGTTTGGAAGCCAATTTCTACAGTCCTCCTGTGAGGAAGATTGGTGGAATATAAATTAGGATAATTGAAAAGTACAGTCGTTCCCCTTTAACTGCAATGTGAAATCCTCATGTGATTTCTAGAAGAGGTATGTATATATTTGCAATATATGAATAAAAGCAATATTACTTATTTTGCTTTCTCTTAATAGGTAGAGTATAATTAAATGCTTAAAAGGGTAAGACCATTATACAGCATGGGGATGGAACAGCTCTCCAAGGGTCATAACCAATGCAAAGTTGGTTATGACCCATACTGAAATGGCGCCGCAAGAAAGCCTAGCTCATGGGCAGAACCCAACGAGCAAAATTCAAAGACCCCAGTAAGGACTGGACTACCCACAGCATTGCCTTCTTCACTGCCAACACTTGCTGTATGAGACAAAGCAGCTGACATACCTTACTGTCAGGAAGCCATGTCACCATAGTGACCAAGTCCATCTCTTCTTTATTTTATTATTATTTATAGAATTTCAAAATATTTCCAAGAATAATGCAACCAAGTCCATCTCGATGTCTAAAAAGGTGAGGGTAGTGGTCTATCCCTCGGTGTTGTCTGCCGCTAGCAGATTGCCAAAATCGTATGCCAACCTGTCAAACTCGTCCATCAATGCCTGGCACTAGTTAGATCCCGGGGAACCAATGGACAAGAAATTGTCTGAATGTGCTAGAGTGGACAAGCCAGCATGCCGCACATTCACCCAATTCAAGAACATGCTAAACATCTAGAAGTAGGCACAGGAGATGGAAAAACCCATGGGAAGACATCTGTCGAAAAAATACTGACTGTTGAATCGAAAGCCCAATAGGTGGTAAGAGTCGGGATGGACCAGTAAGAGGTGAAAAGCCGATTCAATATCCACCTTTCGCTAAGTGTGCTCTGTGACCCGCTTGGAGAATAAGACGAAGAGCGCTGTTGAAAATGCATACCGAACTGAACATAGATCCGTCAGAATGCCGTTGTTGACGGACTGATTCACTGGAGCAGACAGGTTATGAATTGAGCAAAACTTGCCGGATTCCTTCTTGGGGATGACCGCCAAGATATCTCCTCACTCAACTTAACCCAGATAATTTCCTGCAAGTGCCCCACAGAAGCCGCATTACATACCTCAACATTGCGCACAGGACCCAGGTACGGGATCACAAAGCCCTCCCCAAAACTCTTCTCAATCAATTCTGCAGCCCTGGCATCATCGCATCTCTGAAGCCAAAGCTGTAAGGCGTTCACCCACCGCCCGTTCGGTCTACTTCGAATACAGAGAGTCCGCTGAGGCCCCTCTTTGGACATTTAAGAGCTGAATGCTTCTGCCCACACTGGGCGCAGATGTGCTTGAACTTGCAGTCAGGGAATGGGCACGTGGATTTATTGAATTTCCAACACATGTCTGAACCGATTCCAGCTCCGGCAGCTCCCATGCCCGGTGAAGCCTGAAAAGACCACGGAGAACCCAGCCCCTGAACACCTGAACGGACCGTCGGCCCTATCAAAGCTCCTCGCAACTTTGCCGCCATGTGGGTCAGCCACAGGTTAATGTCCTGAGTCCCCCATGACATGTGTAGGTTCTCTTCCATTTTATCACAGAAGGCTTGATCATAGTTGAGCTACGCCCAACCTCCAAATCGCTGATATACATCTAATACAGAGTCCGCTTATTCCAGGAGTAAACTGTAATCCTGGGAATGAGCCCAACCCAAAACACTAGTCAATCGCAAGAACAACCACATCCAATTAACCATGTTCCACGACACTGGCGAAGGATGCTCCTGAGTGCCGTCCTTTCTAGCCTTCTACTTGCTCCTTTTACTAACACACCCCTCCATCAACAGGAAAATATACACACCCTCTTCCAAATCTTCTGCTGCAACGTCTTGGAAATCTTCTTACATAACTCTGACATAGCCACCAATGCTGCCACACCCCTGGACTGCCCCCCTTGGTCCTGAGAGTCCTCCTTACCTACTGAAGGTCCCGCCACCAGAGTCTGTGAGGAAGATAAAGAGGAGGAGTCAGAAGAAGTAGAATAGGATGTCATGAGGAGACTAAGATGGCATCGAAGTCAGACGTGCTGTGCTGAACTCTTGCCCCGATGGAAGTTTGAATAATTGCTGAACTTTACCTGTTTTGTTTGTTTGTTTGTTTGTTTTTGGCTAGTGTTCCATCATGGGTAAGCAGAAAGGAAGTTCCCAGCCAGGATCTCCAGCAGCCAGGGACTGGAGGTGACTTATTCAGACAACCATTGGTTTTTACACCACATGACTGAGGCATCATCTGCTTTGAGAGGAACGCCAGATTATTTGATGGACCTCAGTATTGATAGAGTTTCTTTGAGCCAAGATTAGGAGCAGGCTCCCCTCCAACCAGGAAGCAAGAGCATAGTAGGAAGGCAGACAAAGTCGGTCCTCCCAAGAGGAAAGGATGGTGTCTACTTCTGGAGGAGCAGCAGGGGGAGGGTTGGTGGTGGAGGTTTCTCCCTGTTGGAGCCTAGATATCAGCACCCTGTGAGAGAGCCAAAGAAACTCCCTCTTTTGGGAGTGAGACTATCTGTTTTGGAGAGATGACAAAGCTTGCCATAGTCAATTTGGTTGCGCTGTGGAAAGCTATTGAAGTTGTGGATTCCAACTTGAAGAAAGCAGTGACAATTTTACGAAATGACTATGGAGCTATTAATTCCTTGGTGAACACTCAAGGTGAAACACTATGAGAACACCGTGAGAGTATTTAAAAAGCATGAAGAACTGCTTAATCAAAGTAATCTAATCTAATAAAGCTAAAGGGGGACAAGTCCAGGACAAATATCAGGAAGTTCTGCTTCACGCAAAGAGTGGTTGACACCTGGAATGCTCTCCCAGAGGAGGTTATTACAGAATCCACCGTTCTAGGATTTAAAAGCAAACTAAATGCACATCTCCCGCCTGGACACCCTTTTTTCAGTGACTCCTGTGTCTGTTAACACCCTGGCCTATTGGTACCGTTTATTGAAATCTTCTATCCTCATGTCTGTGCTTGCCCCATTGAGATCTCGGTGGGAGCGGGACCTGGGGCAGAGCCTCTCTGAGCCACACTTTCTGGCCTGCTTCCAGACCCTGTACTCCTATACTAAATCTGCTGACTACCAGGAGCTTCAGTTTAAGATCCTTCACCGAGCCTACTTTACCAAACAGAGGGGGGCGCGTTTGGGGATGTGGACAGTGACCTTTGTGTTAAGTGCAAGTGTCAAGCCAGCACTTATGTTCACTTCTTCCTGGAATGTTCCACACTGCGTATTTGGGGGGAGGCGCTCCCCCTTCTGGAGCGTGCTGTGCACTGCACAGTGGAGTGGGATTATGGGTTCCTCCTGTTGGGTTTGCAGACCTCTCTCCAGGATCAGGGTTTTATTGTCCACCAGTGCCGTTTCTTTTATAACGTTACCCTTCTTGTTAAGAAATTGATCTTGACTTACTGGATGTCAGAGGATTCGCCTCCGGTGCTTCAGTGGAGGAGTAGACTTCTGGAGTTGGCCCGGTTTGAGATTCGGTCTTATGCTAGATCTCCGCATCTGGCTTTGAGGCAGTATGTTCGCTTGTGGGAGAGCTTGAGGAAGCTGGTAACAGTATGACTAGCTGTGACGGGTGGGGGGTGTCATTGCATGTCCACACTCTTTTCTCTCTTCTTTTTTTCTTCTTCTTCTCCCCTTTTTGCTATTTCCATCCCTCCTTTCTTTCTTCTCTCCTTTGCTCAGCATTTGGTCTTCTGATGGGTCTCACTCCTGATGGTACCTTGGGGATGGGCTGGGGAGGGGTTTGGTATGCTTGGGAGTATGTCTGTTCTGATGTTAGGACTGGCTGTTGGTGTGAGCGAAGGGGTGATTGCTGTGGTTGGTCCCATTTGGGGATGTTTCAATATAAAAATGGTGGAAGATTGTGACAATTGATGTGGCACATCCTGCCACTCTTTGTCCTTTCGAGCTATCCTTGATCGACCAGAGCTCTGCTCCGTTTTGTTTTCCTGTCCTGCTGAAACCCTGGGGGACTTTGGTTGTGGGGGTCGCTGTTCATCTTGTTCATGACGCTTACTTTTTGTATTTGGCTGTTTTCACACTCCCGCTATGTATTTTGTATTGAATCTGGTTGTGACCTTTTTCACTTTCAATAAAAATATGTTTAAAAAAAAAAAAGATGCACATCTCCTTACAAGAGGCATAGAGGGATATGGGTGACTAAAAATTACACAAGGTGTACACCTGGCTGGACCTCCGCGTGTGTGGATCGCCGGACTTGATAGACCGAAGGTCTGATCTGGAGATAATAATAATAATAATAATTTTATTTTTTATATACCACCATACCCGGCGAGTTCTAGGCGGTTTACATCAATTAGAGTAGGATCTACGTTTTCAAGCAGATTTACAAACAAATAAACAATTAAGTAACAAGTTAATTACATCAATTTACATCGGTTTACATCAATTATAATAGGATCTACGTTTTTCAAGCAGATTTACAAACAAATAAACAATTAAGTAACAAGTAAAAACCGAAATTGACAGAGGATGGAGGGAGGTTGTTGAAGAAAGGGAAGAGAGAAGCTATAAAGGGGGGAGAGAGCTGGGGGAGGGAGGAAGGGGGGGAGGAGAAATGAGAGCAGGTGGGGCCGCTAGGGGTCTTGTTTGGTGAATAGGTAAGTTTTGAGAGATTTTCTGAAGTCAAAGTAGGAGGGGGCCTCGAGTATCATTTGGGCCAGCCATGTGTTGAGCTTGGCTGCTTGGTAGGCGAAGGTTTTGTCTATGAATCTTTTATAGTGACAGAGTTTTAGCGAGGGGAAGGCGAACAGTTGAGTTCTATGGGATTTCTTGTTTATGTGATAGAGGTTAAAGTGCGGGTTGATATAGCTTGGTGTAGAACCATTAACCGATTTGTAGCAGAAGCATGCGAATTTAAACAGGACTCTTGAATCGAATGGCAGCCAGTGTAGTTGGTGGTAGAAGGGGGTGACATGATCCCATTTCTTTAGGCCGAAGATGAGACACACGGTGGTGTTTTGGATTATTTTTAATCTCCTGGTGGTTTTCTTCGTGGCATTTAGGTAAATGATGTTGCAGTAGTCAAGAATGCCGAGTATAGACGATTGTACCAGTAGGCGGAAAGCGGTGTCGTCAAAGTATTTTTTTATTGTGCGTAGTTTCCATAGTACGGAGAAGCTTTTCTTGACCAAGTGGTCAGTGTGGTTTTCTAAGGATAACTTTTTGTCCAGAGTGACTCCCAGAATTTTTAGGGTGGGTTCAAGAGGGAAAGTAATTCCTTTCAACTGAATAGAAGTGTTTTTGATTTTGTCATTGGGGGAGACTAGGAAGAATTTTGTTTTGTCGGGATTGAGTTTCAGTCTGAACGAGAGCATCCATAGTTCGATCTGGTTAAGAATATTTGTGATGTGGTTAAGTAGTTCTTGTGAGAAATTGGTTAGAGGGATGGCTATTGTGATATCATCTGCATATATGAAGAATTTGAGCTTGAGGTTGTGTAGGAGGTTACCTAGGGAGGCCAGGTAGATATTGAACAGGGTGGGTGACAGGGGGGAGCCCTGAGGGACCCCACAGGTGTTGTCCCAGCTGTATGAGAACGCATTGTTTTTGAAAACCTTGTAGGATCTATTTCTTAGGAACCCCTGGAACCAGTTGAAGACCTGATCAGAGATGCCAATGTGTGCCAGGCATTCTAGGAGAATAGTGTGGTCGACCAGGTCAAAGGCACTACTCAGGTCCAGTTGTATAATCAGGGCACTTGAGCCTTGGCTGAAGAGCGTGTGGAGGTGGTCAAGGAGGGAGGCTATGATGGTTTCGGTGCTGTGATCTGCGCGGAAACCTGATTGATTGTCACTTAGGATGTTGAATTTTTCTAGATATGCTGCGAGTTCCGCCTTTACCAACCCTTCTGCTATTTTGGTAAATAAGGGGATGCTTGCGATCGGTCTGTAGTTGGATGGGGAATCTGGTGGTTCTTTCACATTTTTTATAATTGGGGTAATCATAATATGACCTTGCTCAGACGGGAAGTTTCCTGTGGATATAAGGGAGTTAACCCATATTTGCTTTGAAATGGAGCGGGGCAGCTTTCATAATGTTCGGAGGGCATGTGTCCAATTTGCAGAAGGTGTGTGAGTATTTGTTGTAATAGGTATTAAAGGTGTGCCAGTCGATTGTTTTAAATTGTTTCCAGCTTAGGTCTGTTCTAATTCCTGGGTCAGGGTTAGATGAATCCGGGTCTGGGAGAATTGGGAACTGCTCGAGGGGGTTGGGTATGTTGGGTAGAGTGGACCTTAGTTTTTGAATTTTGGTGTTAAAGTAGTCTGCAAGTGAATTAGAAGTTAGCGTTGATTCTTCGTGTGTGTTTGTGAAGGTCTCGATGTTGTAAAGGTTATTGACCAGTTTGAAAAGGTTACTACTGTTGGTTTTAGTGTTGCCGATTTTGTGGGAGTAGAAATTTTTCCTTTTTTCATTAGTGAGGTTTTTGTAATTTTTTAGTTTTTGTCTCCAGGCCAATCTGTGTTCTAGTGTTCCCGATTTTTGCCATAGTCTTTCTGCTTTTCTGAGGTCCTTCTTAACTAGCAGCAGTTCTGAATCGAACCAGCCCTCTTTGTTTGTGGATCTAATTCTGCGGGTTTTGAAGGGGGCTATCTCATTTAGAGTATTGGTACTATTTTTGATCCAGGTGCTCATGAGTTGTTCTGTTTCTTCAGTTGGATTAGTGTTGATTTCGAAGTGGGACCAAAATTCCGTAGGGTCGATTTTTCCTCTGGTGGTGTGGGTTTTGGTGATTTCTAGTTTTACTATTTTTGGGGGGTTTGTGTTGGCATCCTATGGTGAAGCTGCATAGACGGTGGTCAGACCATAAAGAGTCTGACCAGTTGCCTTGTTTCCAGTAGAAGGTGGGGTTGATCTGTTCCTTGGTAGAGAGAGTCACCAGGTCTAGTTGATGACCTCTTTGATGGGTTTTGATGGGGGGGTGTTTGTCGTAGCCTAGTTGAGTGAGCAGTGACCAGAAATCCGAGATTCTGATTGGTCAATTTGCTCGAGATGGATGTTAATGTCTCCGCATAGAAGGTTGTAAGGACTAGTTAAAGAGTTGGTTAGTAGCGTTTCCGCAAAGTCCTCTTTGGACATGGTCCATTTTTTTGGAGGGATGTAGAATAGGGTGATGGTTAGTGCGGAGGGCAGTGGTTTTGATATTAGAGAGATGGTTAGAATTTCTGCATTGGGCGAAGATATTGTGTTGAGAGTGGTGCAGTTTAGTTGGTCCTGGAAGATTATTGCCAGGCCTCCTCCTCTTCCCCAAGTTCTGGCTAGTGAGAGGATCTTGAATCCTGGGGGAAGACAATCTTTAATGATGATGTCTTTGTCAGATAGCAACCAGGTTTCAGTAAGGAGGATGAAGTCGGGGTTTGTTTCGATCAGCCAATCTTTGATCAGAGTCGATTTGTTCCTCATTGATCTGATGTTTAAGTAAAAACTGCATAAGATCTGTTGGTTGGGGTGGTTGATTGGGGAGTAATGGGTGTATGTCAGTTTTTTTAGAGTTTGTGGTTTTCTTGAGTGGGGCTTAGTTGGTTTGTGTGGGTGAGGGGGGATAGTGGGCGGATTGGTGTGAGGGTGGTCTTGTGAGTGAGGGAGAGTGTGGGTAAGGATTTTGGGTTTTGCTGATCGGTATGTTGTGACATGGATGGGGATGGGGGAAGCATTAGAGTTGTCTGCGATGCAGATCTTAGTGGTGAGCAGGTAGAGTAGGCATAGTGCTGTGCATCGGTTTGTGCTTGGCCAGGCCATTGTGAAGGGCTCGTCCTGTCGCGATGGCTATGGTTTGGTCGAGAACAGTATAGTAGAGACTGGTACAGTACGGTACAATACAGTAAAATACAATACAGTAAAATACAATCATACAGTGCAATGTAATATCTAATCGAATGTTCCAATACAGTTCAGAACCGTATCAAAACCATGCGAATTTGCGGAATACAAACCAACCCAGTATTCGGGCAGACTGAGGGGTTTACTAGTTCAGTTATCCTTATCCTGCGTATACTGTATATGAGGAAATGTAGGCCTCTGTTAAGTGATTGAATGGGCTGGGTGCTGTGTCGTGTTACAGTATGCAATGGGCTAGCAAAGGGATACAGTGTCGAGCAGTGACGCAGCAGTAATACTTATCCGATTGGGCTATCAAGTCTGGCTCCGTGGGGCTTTGCGTCTGGCGAGGCAGTCCTGTTGGGGTTGTCTCTTGAGAAGGAGCTCGTTTGTGGGTAGAACCAGCTGTGACTCGGTCTGGTTGCAGTGAATATGCTTGTAGTGGCGATCTGTGGTCGGCTCTGTGTTTTCAGTGGTCTGGGCTTAAGTTGGATGGTTCTGGGTGCTGGAATCGTAGGCTACCTATGCGGGTGCCTCGCGCAGGTGCTTCGCAAAGGCGCGTGCTAAGGCGCACGCGCCTTTGACGGCACGCCGAACGGCAGCACGCCATTGGTGCGGCTTGTTTTAACGTCGCTGGACTCCTGCTGGCTCGGGAGGGGGCGGAGCAGGGCTCCCACACTCCTCTCCAGCTAAGCAGGCACAAAGTCGAGGCTTGGCTTCCCGCAGCCCACCGAGCAGCAGCCAAAGCAAAAAGGCTGTGCTCTGATGGTGCGGCTTGTTTTAACGTCGCTGGACTCCTGCTGGCTCGGGAGGGGGGCGGAGCAGGGCTCCCACGCTCCTCTCCAGCTAAGCAGGCACGAGGTCGAGGCTTGGCTTCCCGCAGCCCACCGAGCAGCAGCCAAAGCAAAAAGGCTGTGCTCTGATGGTGCGGCTTGTTTTAACGTCGCTGGACTCCTGCTGGCTCGGGAGGGGGGCAGAGCAGGGCTCCCACACTCCTCTCCAGCTAAGCAGGCACGAGGTTGAGGCTTGGCTTCCCGCAGCCCACCGAGCAGCAGCCAAAGCAAAAAGCGCAAAAAGATGGCGCTTCTTATGCTCTTAAGAGTCTTCAATTTATATACCGGGTCATTTCCCAACGGAGCTCGACTCGGTTCACATATAATTAAGACTAGAGTACATAAGAAAGAGAGCATAAAGAAAGAAAGCTAGATTATTGTTGTCTGATGCTATAGTTAGGCCAGCTACAACAATTTCGTTAAGCCCTGAAAACTCTGCTGTTTATACAACATTTAATTGGCTTATCAGTCTAATGGAGTCAGGAAGTCCATTCCACATCTCTACCAACTTGAAGGCAAAAGATTGATTAAGCTTTCCTATAGATTTAATACCCTTAAAAGATGGCAAGATCTGAAGACTTTAGAAGTGGAAATTATTAGAGATGTCTTATATCCAGAAAAAGTTAGAATTCATTGAAAATAAGCAAAAGAAAAATAATTTGAAAATGTTAAATTTTACAAAATCTCCAGTTGTATCGGCTGTTGAAATGGTACGGAGATATGAGAGAGAGAGGTGGTAAATTCTTTGTTTGAACCAATATCTCTATCTTGAGAGCTCAATATCTAATCATTGGGAACAAATTAGGGAATTCTACCCCCACTGATATGGCTGGAGGGATTGGTGGTGAGATGAATCTAACAAATTTTCTGGAGAATTCCTTGGAAGTAATTACTAATCTAATCTAATCCTTAGGTTTGTATACCGCATCATCTCCACGTTCGTAGAGCTTGACGCGGTTTACAGTAGGAGAAATAGGAAGGAACTACAACAGAGGGTTAGAGGTAGAAGTGTGAAGAAAATTTACAGAACTTGGGATGCCAAGATATAAGAGTTTCCTTGATTCCTAAGTTGGAGGGAGACTTACATTTTTTGAGAAACGCCAGGTTTTCAGATGTTTGCAGAAAACTTGGAGAGAGCTCAAGTTCCGAAGAGGGGAGATAAGATTGTTCCAGAGCTCAGTGATTTTGAAGTGGAGGGAGGTCCCTAGCTTTCCTGTGTGGGAAATGCCTTTTAGCAGGGGAAGGATAGTTTTAATTTGTGGGAGGATCAGATTTCAGATTTTAGCAAAGCCTTTGGCAGTGTTCCACACAGACGTCTAATAAATATACTGAGTGCCCTCGGGATGGGTCCCAATGTGACGGGCTGAGTCAAGAACTGGTTGAGTGGAAGGCAACAGAGGGTAGTGATCAATGAAGATCACCCTGAGGAAAGGGATGTTACCATACCAGTGGTGTGCCTCAAGGTTCTGTTCTTGGGCCTGTTCTTTTTAACATTTTTATAAATGATATTGCTGAAGGTTTGTCGGGTAAGATTTGCCTCTTTGCAGAAGATACCAAAATATGCAATAGAGTAGACATATTGTTTAACCTTGCCCTTGAACCCTTGCTTAGGCATATTTCTCTGAATACTGATATTAAGGGCATCGTTGTTGGTCCAACTGTTGTAAAGATCGCTGCCTTTGTGGCGATGTGTTATTGTACATCTCGGACCCTAATAGTATGATTCCGTGTTTGTTAACTTTATTAAGATCTTTTGGACATCTGTCTTGGTATTCCATCAATTGGGATAAGACTGAAGTGTTGCTGCTCAATATTTTTTGTATGAAGGCTGATATTGTGCAGCATGGTTTAAAATGGTGCGCTGATAGCATTAAATATTTGGGTATTGGGGTCAAATCAACTTGTGGGGATACTGTCTCTCTCAATGCATCCTGTTTGCTTACTAAAAGAACTACTCTCGTAGTGATGTTTGCCTTGGAATATGATATTTAATTCTTTACACTTATTTCAGACCAATTTCTTGGCTCATCAATTCATTTGTTTCCTGATTTGTCTCAAGTGACAGAAGAAGGAAGGACTTTTTGGTTTATAGGCCCAGGTCCAAACTTTGGGAGCATCTTTTACATTGAAATTTCCCACAAAATGCTGTTTCACTGAGTGGTAAATGTTTTTTGGTTTTTTTTGAGCTGAAACAATTACTTGACTTTATTGGGTAAAGAAGTGGGTGGAATTGTGACTGGACCAATAGCTACTCCTATAGCTCGATACGTACCGGCTGCAGACTTTCTCCAATGCTGTCGTCTTAGTAAATATGAAATTTCTTTTTATTTTTCTTATTCTTGGTCTCTATGAAATTTTGGACTTAATAATCAAAATTCCTTTTGTTGGGTGACTTTGTTCACCATAAAGTTTTTGTGATTTCAAATGAATCTGTATTCAAATATTGTATGCGTGTTTTTGAAGTTATCAAATTAATAAATAAAATCTTTTTTAAAAAAAAGAGAAGGAATCATGCACCCTGTTCCTACGCTTTCCCTTATGCTTCCTCTTAGACCCCTTAGCTCTCCCACCCGTCTTAACCCTTTTACCCGATACAGCAGCACCCGGTGGTTCTGCAACTACAGACGCCAACATCCCAGTGTCGCCATGTGCAGCCGTCATCATATCCTCCTGTTGCAGGTTTGCTCCACTTCACGCTGGGCTCTCCACTGGTTGATCCGCAGACACACTGGACACACCCGCTCCTCCAACACTCGAGCCTGCAGGGCCACAAAACCCGTGTTCTGTGAAGGGAAATAGAAACAGGAGCAGCAACCGGCATAACACTCATTGCAGGTGACTACCGCAGCGTACCTGACCCCAGTGTCTGCACCCAGATCCTGCCAGACCTGCACATCACCCTGAAGCGGTGGGCTGTCCCCAGACCATAGACATTCCAGCTGTCGCAAAAGGAGGGGGAAATGATGGCCATAAACATGAACCCCATCCCAGCAGCCACTGCTCCAGCGGCCAATAGGGTCAGACTCCAAGGGGTGCCATTGCCTGCCCAAACCACGGTATCCCTGATGGCTCTCCCAGCGCATTTATGACTGAGACTGGCCCAGCTCCTGCCTCACCTCCCTGCAGCTCATGTACCCCAGCGACCGTAATGCCAGCCGCCAGCGAGGGTACTTCCTAGTCCCTGACCCCACGAAGCCCAGGCTGAAGCTGCTGATCCAAGTCGGAGCAGCCCTCCCCAAATGCAAACTGACCAACCAGCTCTGCCCACCTCATGCGGAGCTGCCTCTCTTGCCCCTGCGATCATGCAGCTTGGCAGACGCCGCAGCCAGAGCAGACTGGGCCACAAGCTTAGAGAAACACTTTGGCAGTGTTGCTGATGTCCCCGATTCACCACTGGCCTTACCCACCTGGTCCGACACCTGCTAGTCATTGAAGGAGTCTCTGGCCTGGAAAAAGAGATCAACCGGGTCCTCCTCCTGTCATGCAGTATCAGCCCCTTGTCCGGAGTGCTCCAGTAAACTACCATGACCACCAGCAAAAAGAAAGGAAGACTGCCTCTGAGGATCGGAAACGCCCTGAGCCTCTTGAGATCCCAGTTTAAATAACCCCTCCCCAGAACCTTCTAGACCTCAGCCAACCAATTAATTTGAATGACCGAGGTGGAAAGAGCCCTACCCCACTGACTCTGCGTTGCTTGTCCCCACTATTCCTCTTCCCACCCCCTACCCTTTCCCAGAACTAATCCTGCTGTGCATTCAATGTGGGCCTTCCAGCCCCATATTAATTCTGCCCATCAAGACTACCGTATTTTCACGCATATAACGCGCGCATTATACACGATTTTACAAACCGTGCATAACCATGCGCATTTTACAATTTTTTTTTTTTTTCATTCTGATCCGGCATTCCCCCTGCGAACCAGCATCCTCCCCCCTGCTCGCGTCACCCCCCCTCCTCCGCGATCCTACATCCCCCCCAGCACCGCAAATACAACTCTTACCCGATTGGGCACCGGCACCAGCACCAATGCACAGCATGTGCCAGTGCCCGAAGATCCTCCCTCGTTGGTTTGGGCTGGGCTGGGCTGGGCTGGGCCGGGCGGTGCGAAAGAGATCCTCCTTCTTCCTCTGCCGGGCTGGACTAGGCTTTGAACATTTGCGCATGCTCAAAGCCTTCTGGTCTCGCTCTCTCCGAGATAATCTCATAGAGTGTTTGAAGAATCCCAGGTCAATGAAGAATTTGCATCCTCCCTTGGGGTATGCAAGGCAAGGAAAATGGCTAAGCTGATCCTTCAGTTCCTACATAGCAGCTTCCTGATCTGGGCCCACATGTCCAGAGCACATCTTTCTTCAATAATTTGAGCAAGGGTCGAGTAGTCTCCACCTACTTATCTATGAACTGTCGAGGATAATTACATATCACCAAGAGTGAGCAGAGTTCAGTCAGATTGGTAGGTCTCTTCAGCTGTTGTAGGGTCTACACGCTCTTCTGTGGTCCATAAAAAAATGAGTAAAAATGACAACTGCTAAGCTACTTTCACCATATTCTCTGGCAACAAATTCCAGAGTTTAATTACACATTGAATGAAGAAATATTTTCTCCAGTTTGTTTTAATTTTACTACTTAGTACCTTTTATTGTATGCCCTCTAGTCCTATTATTTTTGGAAAGAGTAAACAAGTAGCGCCAAAACGGTACCACTACCCACATTTTCTAAAATGTTCTTGGAACCTTGAGTAGGTGAAATGGCATGTGCCAAAACCGAAAGCGCTGTTCAAAGAGAGGCAAGCAAACCTAGTGCCGATTCAGAGTCCATAGCGAAAATGTAAATATTCTCCCAGTTTTTCTGCAGAAATGTGTAACCCTGAGAAACTAATTCAGCAGAATGGGATCCTGCCAGCCCAATGCCCCCGTCTTGGACACCATGTAGTAAGTGGAACAACGTCCCTTAGTTCCCGAAGAACTACAAGAACTGCCCTGAGGACCAGTAACACTGAAAAGGGAAACACAAAACATAGAGACTCCAAGAACGAACTGGAAACCTGAGGAGGATGCAAAGTTGCAAGCATCCTGAAAAATCTTCACAGCCCCCTGACCTGACATTATAGCGTCTTCTCCCTCATGAGAAAGCCTGAAGAGTCATTGGAAGAAGTCAAGATCCCCTCAGAATGAAGTGCAGAAGGTCAGGGAATGGCAGGATGAGAACTGTAGGATCTGCAAGAAGATTCTCTTAGGAAAAATCAAGCTTCACAATGTAAAGAGGAATATACTGGAACCATGAAAACAGTACTAACTCCATACAACATGAGCGAAATACGTATGTCCTTTAAAGTGAATACGTACTAGACTCAATCAAGATGCTGCATCTACCGCCCCGTGGAAAACAACAGCATCCTTACAGGTATCGGACAAAGCTCACATCGCTAATGAGAGCTTTAGGGATGAGGCTAACAGCCACATAGCGCGTGATCCTCCGAGGGTTTGATAGATAGGTAACTGGCTCCTGGTTAAAAGGAGCTGTACAGCCCTTCCTGTCTGGTCGGGGGGGCCCGTCTAGCATGTGCCATGAGAAAATGGCGACAGGAGAAACCAGCGTGATAAGCATGGAAATCTGAAGTCCAGGCCCCCTCAGAAATAGAGAAAGAGTCCTGGCCGCAGGAAGATGCGCAGTGTCATTATGCCCATAGAGACAGCCCGAACTTGGAAACTGTTTGTACCACCTTTAGGCATATATATCCTGTGCCACTACTAGACACATGCAGCTCAGCACAGAGGCCCAAATAAGGACAGTTACCAACAGACAAAGGCTCAATCTGCAGGGACCCCAAGAGAGACAATGAGATATCTGTGTGAAATACAGGGCACTATCTTACTGCTGATCTCACCGTGCCGTGAGTTGCCGTATGTCGCCCCAGTCCGGAGACAAGCCAAGACTGGGTGACTTAGCACAGGTCAGAGTCTCTCTGGTAAACCCCTTGAGTGCTAACCACAGAGTCCGATTAAACAAGCAGCTTTCTTCAAGGGAGTACAGCAGGAACACAGACATAGACATATAAATCTGTCCAAGCTTGTCCCAAAGCTGGTGAAACACATACAACTTGTCTGAACCGGAAAGGAGAGAAGCCCCGGCATACCATGACCAAAGTCAGCTGAAAACAAAGTACCGGAACGCAGCAACTCTCCCGCCATCGTCAGAGACCCAAGCGCACGCCTGATTCTCACTGACATGTGGCCACTGCATCAACGCTCCTAGAAACATAGTCGGATTCAAGCCCCTCAAAATTTACCCTGCCACGGCTTGCATAGAAAGAAAATCAGACTCTGGGAATAACCAGAAGAACGGCCCACAGCACTGGAAAAAAACATGTCCCATCTCATGCGCGCTGCACAAGTGCACACAGCCGTGACAAAACACCGATGAAAGAGAGCCTCAGAATAAACAGGACTACTACTGCTGCACTGAAACCCAACAATGAGAACAAGTGAGAGCATGAAATCGCACCGCTACTGCCGCGCTGTAACCAACAAGGAAACCAAGCGCATGCATGCAAAGGGCGGGAAGTCCCGGCTCCCTCCACGGATTTCTAGTCATAAAACTTAGCCTCAATAAAATATCCATTCCTTAAACATACGTTGACCGAACCCACATTACTAAGACTCCCAAACAGAACCTGAAGTTCAACCGACAGTAAAAAAACAGAGACATACTCACAAGCTTGTTGTTAGGGCCGGTTGAAGCCAGTTAAAGCTGGTTGAGCAGCAGTAACAGAGTAGAATGTAGCAACTGTGGTCTCTTTTTTTTTTTTTTACAGAGAAGGGAAAGAAGAAAAAAAAATTGAGACCCAGTCAGACCCTCTAGCAATGGAGGGAGGGTGAGGCAGGGACCTGGGGGGCCCCAGGTGTAACCCCTAAAGCCGGCACCGTTCAGCCGGACACCCCTGTCTCACAGAAGATTTCAACAGGAGAAATAGCATTGCCAGCTCACTGAAGAGAAACCTCAACAGGAGAAAATAAAGTTCCAGTCACAGCCAGAATTCAGGAGCTAGTTGAATAGCGACCATTTCCTGCTGGGAGATAGAGAACAAGTGCCAGCCAATGGGACCACCTGTTAATCAGTTTCTCTATCTCCGTCTGCTGGTAGATGTGTGCTATCCCATTGGTCTCTGGATTTATCTGCTGCTGTTGCTAGGGAACATAAATTTTGTTTGCAAATAATCATTATAGTCATATACTGCTGCTATTGTCTGCTTATCCCTTCACCAGCCACACCAGTTTCTATCTCTTCTCTACCTCTAGTTCCTTTCTTATGTCTTACCCTTATGTATATTCCCATTCCATCTTTACTCATCTATTTCCACTCTCCCTCCCTTCCAAAGAACTTCCTTCTGTTTTTCTCCTCTATACCTCTGTCACTATTAACTACGTTCCAACCCCTCTCCAAACCCTCCAGGTCCTTCAAACTATCTCTTATCTCCATTTTTCAGCACTCGGTCTCTCAACCCTTATCCATGATCTCTTTATCTCAGCTCAAGTTTTGACAATTGTGCATCAAACAATCTACGACACTGCACCTTGGTATTTAACACATGCACTGAGGAAGTACCTGCAAACATGTTTAAGATCTGAAACAGTGAGGCGATTGTTGATTGAGTCAGTTGGGGAGACTCATCATAAAAGGACACAGACGACAGCAATTTCAGTTGCAGGTCCACGATTGTGGAACCAGTTTTTCATTTGAGATTATGTAGGTAGTTAAAATCTTTTTAAAAGGAATTGAAAACTTATTTGTATGAGCTTTTTCTAGAGCGAAATATGAAATATTCCGTTTTGATTGTAATGTCTTTATGAGATTTTATATTTGAAATTTTAGAAGAGGGAATGATGTAGTAGGGTTACTTGTTGCAGTTTGTTTTGTTGTTAAGATTATGTGAAATATTTTGTGTTTTATTGTTATCTGTAGGTGGATAAGACATTTTTTAAAATAAAATAAATTTCTTAGACTCTACTATCCTGCCGACCTAATTCCAAAGTCACACACTTCCATCCAACCCAAAAACCTGAGTCCTTGCTTATACTCCTAATACCGAGCCAATTTTTGTCCATGTTCTGTTCTCTGACTTAATCTTGGTCTCCACCACTAGTATCTGTCATATACACCCCCACCCCCCAACCAGTATCTGTCATATCTGTATCTGGGTTTTCTCTACTTTGGGCTGTGTGGCAAGTGTAACAGCAAAGCTGGAGGACTGAAGGAAGATGCTTCTGCTGCTCTAAAGGTGCAAGTTAGGGAGTGAAGCTTGTGATGTCCTGAGCCCCAGGCCTTACTGATTCATCCCTTAAACTAGCCCTGCATACAGCAACATCACACAGTTCTTAATTTCTTGTAAAGAAATTAAAACCTCCCACTACTTGCCAACAACATAGCAAAAATCCTTCCCCCCCCCCCTTCAGCCAAAAGCTTAAGGAGAGAGAGTCATATACTCTTACCTAACCTCTTTTAACAATGAATTCTGCAGGAGTACATAATAAGACAGGGAACACAACAGCCTATCCTTAACCAAGCATAAAGCCTTAAAATGGTCCCTCAACAACTGGCAGCCAGGGTCTAATGCATCCAAATTTACATAATCCAACTGTTCTGGACCTATGGTCGCCAGCATAAATTAATGAGCTGACAAGTACTGACACAGATTTCAAATCCAGTTGTAACAGGGGAAAAATGAAACCTCCACTGACTGATCAAACTGCTTTTATATAGAAAGAGCTGTCCCCCCCCAACAAACCTCTCTATGAAAATTTAACTCTTAACAACAACAAAATCAGACTTGCCTCTGTGATCGTAGAATTGCAGCTTTGTGCATTAATGAGAAGGATTTACTGGCCACTGTCCAAACCCGGATCTGCTCCAAAAAATGGTATGTTTAGACAAACTAATGCAAACTATCAAGGATGATAGAGGTAGGAAAGAACTATTTAAAGAAAACTTCTGCCTTATGTAGTTTAGCACAAAAGAAGTTGGGATAATTCCATTAGGAGCTATACTATACAACAGTGTCTCTCAAATTTTTTAGCTCCGGCACACTAAATGGACCAAATGTTTTTTGCGACACATTATAATTGAAATTATAAAATTGCAAAGCCAACAAAAAAAAATTAACCTCCCAATTTTATGAAGCCACATTAGCATTCTTTTATCACCAACCGCAGCAGTAAAGTTCTGACACTCATAGGAATTCTATGAGCATTGGAGTTTTTACCACCGCGGCCAGTGATAAAAAACATTAACACAGCTTCATAAAAGAGGGGGATAAATTTGAGTTATTTATTTAAAGTTCTTTAAGCTATGTATGGATAATTGTAACAATGGTGAAACTAAAGTAGATAGAATAGAATTGCTAATCAATGCAATGGTTGTGCTTGATTTTGAGTGCAAATTAACTTAACACACGGCTCAGTGGTTTAGTGTGCTACATTCATTCTTCTCTTTTTTTTTTCATTTGTCAGAGCTGAAAATCCAGGTTTGCAAAGATAAGAAGATCCAAACAGAAATAATGCCTCGATTGCTTTGTTGCTCAAATTAGGATAACAACACAAATTCTACCGTACCCTATTCAAAGCCCTAAATGGAAATGGACCAAGCTATCTGAACAACCGCCTAATCAGGAAAAACACATCCAGACCAAAAGAGAACTCAAGCACACTTTACCTACCCCCCAATCAAAGGCATGCAAAGCAAAAAAATATATGACGGTCTACTAGCCACCAGAGTGGCAAAAATAGACCACCACCTCTCAAATCTGTTGACCACGACGCCCCACTACAAAACATTCAGAAAAGAACTGAAAACTATACTATTCAAGAAATTTGTCAAATGATCTAACCAAACCTTATCGATCCTTCTCAGATCCCAGCGCATACTATAGCTATCAACCTTGTAATTTCCCTGGGAATGCCCAGGCTAATTTCTTGTTGTAAACCGCCTAGAACTGAAAGGTATTGGTGGGATAGAAGACATCAATGTAGTGTAATAACTACTGAATAAAAAATAACAACACTAAAATTACTTGCTGTTAGTTTTCAAGGACCAATTAGATCAAAGAATGTTGCTTGTCTGGGCGGTTGTATCCTTACACACACAGATACACATAACATTGGCAGACTCTTGCAAATGCGATGGACATGTAATCTATTCTAGAGTATACTTATGAAGGGAATTTTTAAAAATAAAATAAAATTCTAGAATCTTTTGTGGCACACCTGGAACCTCTTCGGGGCACGCCACTGTGCTGTGACACAGTTTGAGAGACACTGCTATACAACATGATTCATATGCTTTTATATAAAGTAATGCTGTCTTAAATAAATAACAAACAAAAAAGTCTAAGCGTTGGAGAGCATTATGCCTTCAACGATGCAGTTGGAGTACTTAATCCAAAGCATGAGTGTCTGTATGCAGCTGCACAATTTGATATATACCTGTTTTCATCTGTATTCTCCAGGTTTAATGTGTCTGCTTCCAGTCCTGCATCATCTGGCAAAGGGAAGCCATGCTGCAGTGACAGTGTGCAACATGCAACACTATATGTTCACACCCTTTTATGGTCATTTGACACATAACATGGGACAAATTTTCCCTCTAGTGTGGAGAGCTAGTGTGCTTGAATTGTCTATTTTCTATTCAGATGCTCTACAGCAGGGCTGCCCAATTCTGGTCCTCGAGATCTAATGGCAGGTCAGTTTTTCCAGGATATCCACAATGAACATGCATGAGAGAGATTTGCATACCAAGAAGGCAGTGAAGGCAAATCTCTCATTCATATTCATTGTGGATATCCTGAAAACCTGGCCTGCCAGTAGATCTCAAGGACCAGAATTGGGCAGCCCTGCTCTACAGGGACTTCTTCTCCCAATGCCCATCTCCAAATTCCAACTTGCCTCTGTCAGCCCTCTGCCTTTGGACCCCTTTAGAACTAGAATACGTCTCTTACATATTCTGGTTCTAAAGGGGTCCAAAGGCAGAGGGCTGACAGAGGCAAGTTGGAATTTGGAGATGGGCATTGGGAGGAGAAGTCCATTGGTAATCTACCCTGTAGAGCAGGGCTGCCCAATTCTGGTCCTCGAGATCATCTGCCCTTTCTCCCATCCCCAGACCCTTCGTTAGTTCCAAATTGCTTTCACGTAGCCTGAGCATCAGACCTTTTTCCCCAGCCCTAATAGCCCCTTAACTACTCTATCTACCAGTATCAGCTCACTTCTGTCATCCCCAGGGACCCATGGCATGATGATGTAATATCTTTTTCTCTTTACTCCTTTTGTTCAGAATCTCTCCTTTTCTCTCTTCTGCCCCAGGTCCAGCACCACATCTTCCTCTTGCTTCTTTCCTCCCCTTTACCTCACTGGCATCTCCTCCACATCCTTCCCCCTCCCCCCTTGTCTACCCCATAATCTCATTAACACAAGAAACTGAACAATTCACCTCATCTGTCCTCACTAAGGTAGAGCAATAGACCACACAATTCAAACTAAAATTGAACCCTGAAAAAAACCAAGCTCTTCCTGGCAAGCTCCTAACCACAAGCTAACGAATACCTCTCTGAAATTAAAACGGGCTAATCTACCCAATCAATCCTACCATCAAAATCCTTGGTGTCATCCTGGACCAATGCCTGACTTTTGAAGACCACACCAATGCACAGGTTAAAAAATGCTTTAGCACCCTCTGGAAACTCCATACCATCAAACACTATTTCGACTTCCTCTCCTTTCGCTTGCTGGTCCAATCTCTAATCTTAAGCACCCTAGATTACTGCAATATCATATACCTGGGATCCTTTAAGAAGACCATCAAATGCCTGAGAATCATCCAGAATACTGCCGTCCACCTCATTTATGGCCTCAAAAAGTCAGATCATGTAAGCCCGTTCTACAGAAAAATTCACTGGTTGCCAGTGGAGGCAAAGGTCATCTTCAAGTTTGCATGCCTTTGCTTCAAAACCATAACAGGCTTATCCCCAATCTACATGTCACACCACTTTGTATTTCCAAGCACCACTCGCACATGCAATGCCTACCTATTTGCCTTCCCCTCCCTGAAGGGCTGTACCTACAAGAGATTCCTCGATAGAACACTGTCATTCTAAGCAGGCAAATGGAATAAATTTCTAATACACTCTCTTACCATTCCTTTAGGAAAGCAATTAAAACCTATCTTTTCAATAAATTTCTTTGACTCCTTCCGCCTTGTTGTACCTTCAAAATACTTGTTGTATCCATGTTATTCTTCCGGATATACCTAACCCTTCCGACTTACCAATTTAATTTGAAAATATTTTCTGTGACATTGCTGTCTGTGTACAGTCTCTTCCTCTGTAAACCGCTCTGAACTGCTTGTGGTATTTGCAGTATACAAAAATAAAGTTATTATTATTATTACCTTAAAATTGCTAAAGTTCACAGCTGTAGTAGGCTTCACAACTACTGCCTTTGGCCTGCCCTGGAGCCTTTCTTTAGATGTGTCCTTTCCCTAGAAACAGGAAGTTGCATAAAGGGAGGAGTTTCAGTAAAAAGAGATGCTGGACCATGGGTGTGGAAGTGGAGAAGAGCTACCAGAGTATTGGAGGGGAGGGATCTGTAGCCCATAGTTTAAAAATGGGCAGCCCTGGGCATTTTGCTAGGCTCATTGAATGGTATCAATTAGTCACACAAGGACTCTCACCATCTGCACTGTCTGACTGTGGAGTCCTCAGGACAGATTTGGGAAGCCCAACCATAGTACCTACTATATTTGAAAATATACTGCTTTGATAGCTTTAGAGCTTGTAGGAGGTATATTAAAAAAAATGTTTCCACTGTAAACTGGATTCTCTCCAGGTTTTTGTACCAGCATAAAAATGATTCTGAGAATGTAACGAGGAATTTTTCAGAGCCACATGTTCCTTTTATTTAAGACAATTTGTCTTTTTTTTTTTCTGAAGTTGTATCTTTTTAATACTGAGGGTTTTTTTTTCTGTTTCAGATATTAGACACCCAGAAGAGCTGTCACTCTTGAGGAAACCTAGAGACCCAACGAAGAAGAAAAAGAAAAAGCTTGAGGATGGTGAAGTTGAAACACTTGAACTGGAGGGACCATTACTCACTCCTGGATCAGGTAAGTAAAGGAAGTGATTTCTCTTATGAGAACAGTTTGGAAGGACAGGGAGAGATGGCTAAGTTCCACTTTTGGAAATGGCGCAAATATGTCTAAATTAGTTATGCAAAATCCCTGATTTCAAGGGTCATCATAAAATTAACTTTCAAGAGGGAGACTCTTGATTATGATTATTAATCTTTTATACATATTTATTAAAGGTAACTTTAATGTGTCCCTCAGGAATTAGTCCCAGGACTAGTGCTTTTTATAATTTAGTAGTATATCAGATCTTGAATAAAAACTGTATTTGCTACACCATCAAAGCAGTTTACAATTAATAAGATAGTGATAAGAGGATAGGAGCTACAATTTAAAGCAAAGGTCAGAGGAGCTGAAAATAATTGTAGCAAACTGTAGATACAGGTGAGCTACCCCAAACCGTGTCAACCATAAAGGGTCACATCTCTATGAATATGGACCTAATGCCTGTTTGGTTGTTTGTTTTTTAAATCAAATGTTTAACCCAGATCAAACGCATAAAATAAAAATGTCTCAAGTTCTACAATGTTTGACATGTGCCATTTGGATGGAGTTGAGAAGTTTATTCCAAGTTGTAGAACTCTCCAAGGACAAGGAGGCATTATATTGTCACATGTGGGTGATGCTATCAACGGAATCCAGTGCGGACACTGCCAAGTGTACTGTCACTTTAAAATCTTTGAGGCAGTTCCCTCACCATTTGTATGCAGGTACCGTCCCATCCCACGGTCTCTAGTTTTCCATGAAGCCAAGAAGCTATCTTCAGTCTCTGTCTCACTGTCAAACTTTTTTAAAAAAATTTATTTATTTATTTATTTATTTTTTTTGTGCCTTCCCAGTATTATTTTTAAGTTCTTCATAGTTCATTTTTGTTAAATTTGAACAACTTTGATTTTTTGGTCTTCAGGCCATTTTGAACATTTTCCATGCCCAAGGAAAATTCAACAATTTCTGGAATGCCTTTTACTTGAGCTCCCGAGACCATCGAGCCCTTTGTCTTCATGTCTGCCGTCTTTTCCCTCCATGTCAAGAATGTGCCATGTGGCTTTTAAAAAAATGTACTAGATTCAATAGAACTGTTTCAGGCTTTGACGCCCATAATTGGTGTGTTGTTTTTTTTTTCAGTTCAAACGTTTTATTGAGTTTATAATAAAGCAAAAAAGCATATGTCCGGTCTTGAGCATCAGGACATTCATTGTGATCTCTGCTTGCATAGGGAGAAAAGATAATTTTAAAGCCTGCAAATTACAGTATAATAAACACTTTGGATCTGGACTGACATCAAACATGGCAGGAGATTCTGGTCCCAAAGCCCTATATCAGCAGTATCATCAACACCATGTGCACTGACACCATGACAGGCATCGGGCTCATGTCAGTGGCAGGACTCCATGTCCTCTTTGTCAATGTCTCATGCATCGAGGAATACTCCATGTAAGAAAGGTATGAAGCACAAACATTCTTCTACTTCTAGGCATGGCAAGGCATCTTCCCAGGATTGGTGTCCTCGGCGCGTAGCAAGTATTGACACATTGAAGAGCAGTCACCATCTTTGCAGATCATGTCTCCTATCAGGTTTCCTTTGACATGAAGGTCTCCCTTACCCAGACAACCGATACTGCAGACTGCTTCCATACCGCTGTCTCATCAGGTACCAACGCTGACTCTCCAGCAGGACATCTGGGCTATGCTCAAACAAGAACTTTCGGGTCTACTGCAGTCACTGTCTTCACAGGCTTTAAAGGTTATTATGCCTATCTTAGCCCAGCCCGAAGTTACATCAAAACGTTGTTCGAGGAGACAAGTCACGCGTCCCTGCTCAATACTGAGCATTGGGGTCGGAATGGACCCATCCGATTCATGTGTCATCAGTAGAGGAGTTATTTTGTGGGTCAGAGGATCAACTCTTGCCTTGATTCTCTTTCATACAGACACACTTTCAGATTCACCTAGAAGAGGTGGGAGGGGGGGTTATTTGTTAATTTGTAAAGCGATTGCTATTTCTCTGGGGGAGTTGTGTTTTTCTGTTTTTTCAAATCTACATCTGCTATCTTTATATTTTGTACAATATTAGAGGACATGTATCACTATTTCTGTGGTGGTTCAGTTTAACTTTTGTCTACATATTGCGATTTTACCCCTCCCCCCTTTTACAAAAGTGTAGCGCGTTTTTTAGCACTGGCCGCAGGAGTAACAGCTCTGGCGCTCGTAGGAATTTTATGATCATGGAATTGTTACTTCCACAGCCAGCGTTATAAACCGTGCTACGATTTTGTAAAAGGGGGGGGGGTTGTTTGTGATTACGTATTCCATACTGTGTTGTGTGTACAAAAGACATGGTTCTCTGTTAGCATTGACTGTGCAGGATCAATCTGTACTAGTCTGGCTTGTTTAGTTTTACAATGGGTGTTCTACTGCTCATTGCATTCTGTAAGATGCTGCCTTTTCCTAGATACACTCTTGTTGTGCGATGTGTGGATTGTTACTAAAAAATTATGTCAAAATATGATGGGCCCTGGGTGTCGCATATGCTAGTTATGCCGCTGTCTTTAGGATATATGTATTCAGGTTCTTAAGTCTCCTCTGATGTATTTTGTGCACAAACCATATACCATTTTTGTTTTTCTCTGGACTGCTTCAAATCTTTATATGTCCTTAGCTAGATACAGCCTCCATGACTGAAAACAATACTCGTGAAATACGAGTCTGTTATTAAATTGTATATCAAACCTTACCCCCAAATTGCATACTCTGTTTTTAACAGTAACACAATCTTTCTATGATAGCCTTAATTCATCAACAATTCTGGAAAAATTAAGACTAATATAAATGTTATGCTTTAAACCAAACAGAGTGGGTCCTGAAATTGTATTTCCATTGTATGGACCAGATCTTTTTCCCCGGATGTTGCAAGAGCCACATAAGAATAATTATGATCTTTTCTGGATGTAAGAGATAGACAATTGGTAGCTCATTACTTATGAGAGAACAAGTCTTTTTGAAATAGAAACTGTTTTCAATTAGTCTCTTAAGACTTGATAAAATGCAGACAGCCTGGCATGAATATCTAAGCTAGCTCCCTTTGAGAATGGATAGTGTATTGTAGCACTTTTTCCCCCCAATTTTGTGGTTTATAACTTTATTTGAAGCCTTTCATCTTCAGTTTTGTCATTATTTGTGGGTTTGGCAATAGTGGAGTCTCTTTATTTGCAGATAGTTGGAAATTTTTTCGTGTGTGTGATGTATGTGATTTCAAGGATTTCCTTAAGAAAGTTAGGCTGAGGCACATAAATCCTACCCCCTACAGAAGGACAGGAATTCAATATAGAAATAGGAGTGGTTGAGAAGAAAGGTGGTGAAGGGAAGGGTTCTGTGGCTCCCAGGCATTATCTACCCCTCCAGGATAAGCATATGAAAGCACCAATACTAGTCTGGCTCTATCAGATGTCTTTCCTTACAGTAGGGTTGTTTGTTGTTGTTTAATAGCTGACCAGTAGCAGACCACGACTGGTTGCAGATGATATCATTAGACCTACCACCTGCTAGAGACTGAGAAATGCTAATTGGCCAAGAGTCTACATAGGATTCTTAAGGTATGACACCACATCTCAATAATCACCTTCTGGAAGCAGGACTACATAACTAGAGGATATGAATTGAGATTACAGGGTGGTAGACCTAGGAACAATGTTTAGGAAGTGGTTTCTCACAGAGAGTGGTGGATATCTAGAATACCCTCCTGGGGGGGGGGGGAAGCGGTAGAAAGGAAAGTGGTGAAGGAATTAAAAAAGGCATGGGATAAATAGAAATGATCCTTAAGTAGAAGGATGGAATTAAAAGAAAACAAGAAAAACCCTTAGCACTGCATACACAGCAGTTCCAGTAATTGGAAAGTAAGCCCATTGCTGGGTGGACTTCTAGGATCTTTCTCCCAAATTTGGAAAACAAAACAAAACAAAAAAAACAGGGCAGACTTCTAAGGTCTGTGTCCCAGTTATGAAAAGACAGATTTAGATGGGCCAGAGTGGGCTTTGATGGCATCTTCAGCAGTTGGGGAAGTAAGGCCTGTACTGGACAGACTGTGGTAGAATATGTAGAAAGAATTCAACATAATAAGTCATATACTGAAAAAAAATTGGAACAAGACAAAACATGAATCATGATGGCAGATAAAGACCAAATGGCCTATCTAGTCTGCCCATCCACTGCATCTTCTATCTCCTCCTCTCCCTAAGAGATCCCACGTACCTGTTTTGAATTCAGACACAGTCTCTGTCTCCACCACCTCTTATCAGGAGCCTATTCCACGCATCTACTACCCTTTCTGTAAATAAATATTTTCTTAGATTACTCCTGAGCCTATTGCCTCTTAGCTTCATCCTATGCCCTCTCATTCCAGAGCTTCCTTTCAAATAAGAGACTTGCCTTATGCACATTTATGTCAGGTAGTTAATTAAACATCTCTATCATATCTCCCCTCTCTCACCTTACCTCCAAAGTATACATATTGAGATCTTTGTCTGTCCCCATACACCTTATGATGAAGACCACTGACCATTTTAGTAGCCTTCCTCTGAACTGACTTTATCATGTTTATATCTTTTTGAAGGTGCGGTCTCTAGAATTGTACTCAATATTCTAAATGAGGTCTCACCAGAGCCTTATACAGGGGCATCAAAACCACCTTTTTTCCTACTGGCCATACCTCTCCCTAACCATCTTTCTATCTTTCACCATCACCTCCTCGACCTGTTTGGCCACCTTAAGATCATCACCTACTATCGCTCCCAAGTCCTCTTTTGAGCAGAAAAGTTCTTCATCCCATAAACTGTACTGTTCCCTCAGGTTTTGCAGCCCAAATGCACGACTTTACATTTCTTAGCATTAAATCTTAGCTGCCGAATTTCAGACTATTCTTCAAGCTTCGCTAGGTCATTCCTCATGTTGTTCACACCATCAAGAGTGTCGCCTCTAATGCAGATTTTGTTATCCGCAATGAGGCAAATCTTGCCTGACAGCCCTTCAGCAATATTACTTACAAAAATATCAAAAAGAGCAAGCCCAAGAACTGAACCTTGAGGTACACCACAGGTAAACATCCTTTTCCTCAGCGAGATCTCAATTGACCACTGCTCTCCGTCACCTTCCACTCAACCTGTTCCTGATCCAGTGTGTCACTTTGGGGCCCATCCCTAGAGCACTCAATTTATATATTAGATGACGGTGTGGAACACTGTCAAAGGCTTTATTAAAATCTAAATTCATCACATCTAATGCACGTCCTCTATCCACTTCTCTGGTCACCCAGTCAAAGAAATTGATCAGATTTGTCTTGACAAGACCTGCCTCTGGTGAATCCATGTTGTCTCGAGTCCTGTAATCCACAGGATTCCAGAAACTTCACTATTCTCTGTTTTTTAAAGCGTTTCCATTAATTTGCTTACCACAGAAGTCAAACTTACTAGCCTGTGGTTCCCTACATCTTACTTATTTTCACTTTTGTGGAGAAAGACCACATCCGTCTTCTCCAGTCCTCTGGTACCACTCCTGTTTCTAGAGAAGCACTGAAAAGGTCAGCCAGCTGTCTAACTTCCCTCAGTACCCTCTGATGTAGATCATCCGGCCCCATCGCTTTGTCCACCTTCAGTTTATCTAGCTTCTCACCAACACAGTCCTCTGAAAATCAATCAGGGTCTACCACATCTCTATCACTATTTGCATTTGTCTTCTGTGGTCCTGCTTCTGGCACTTCAGCTGTGAACACAGAACAAAAATATTTGTTAAGCAATTCAGCTTTATCTTTATCAGCTTCTACATATTTCTCCCCTTCACCTTTGAGTTTCACAATGCCACTTCTTCCTATCACTAATGTACCTAAAAAATGTCATGTCTTCCCATTTTATTGCGTCGGCTATTTTTTTTTTCCTTCCATTTGTATATTTGCTTTCCTGACTATTCGACTAGATTCTCTTAATTTTTCCAGATATTTTAGTCTGAATTCCTCTTTCTGCGATCTTTTGTAGTTTATGAAAGCTAACCTCTTTTTTTTTTTCCCTTACTTTTTCAGCTACTTCTTTTGAGAAGCAAAGTGGTCTTCTTTTCCTCTTACAGCTCTCCCTCCGGATTCGTAGTTTGCCTACTTGCGAATTTGGTTATTTGTGATTTTTTTTCCTTCTTTTTTCAGGCTGCCTGAACCTCCCCGAACCTTACCTGATGGTCTAGCGATGATGTGGGGTAGGAGCGATTTTCCTATGCTCCTGCCCCGTGCAGAGCTGTCATCAAAATGGCTGCCGTGAGTTCCCATTGTAGTCTCGAGACTACAGCAGGAACTCGCAGCAGCCATTTTGATGACAGCTTTGCATGGGGCAGGGGCAGGAGCATAGGAAGATTGTTCCTGCAGTGCGGGGTGGGTCAGAGCCAGCCCAAAAAATTATTTTCGATTTTTCCCTATTCGCGGGCCGGCTCTGCACCTAATCCCCGCGAATACGGAGAGAGAAGTGTACTTTTCTTACAAAATGGTTTGTTACCCTTACATTAGCTCCTTTCAGTTTTGGCTTCTGCTTTCCAATCTCTTCCAGATGTTCCCATCCATTCAACAATTCCTTCATGTAATCGCTCATCTGAGCAAAGTTAGGTTGGTTTTGTTTTTTTTAGGTCTAGAACCTGCTGTTTTAAACCAAGAATTGGGAACATTTTGGTCACCATGCTGCATTATAACTGCTATATAGAGCCAGAAATATTTTGTAATGTAGTCTAATTAGAGATTTAAAATACCAGCTGTATTTGCAGAAGTAGCAAATGTTATGTCATTCATAGATATAGATACATAAATACAGTAAAACCTTGGATTGCAAGTAACTTGGTTTGCAAGTGTTTTGCAAGACAAGCAAAACATTTGATTAAATTTTAACTTGATATACGAGCAATGTCTTGCAATACAAGTACATTTCACAACTGAGCCGATGGTTCTTCTCTCTCTGACCCTGCAAGAGTGTAGTGAATGTTCTAAACAAGCAAAAGTCTTGCAATATGAGTGCATACAGTATACACGCGTTACATCATCACAACTAAGCCAATGGTTTTTCTCTCTCTGACGCTGCGGAAGTGTAATGACTATTCTAAATGAGCGAGGTTTTGCAATACAAGTACGTATAGTATTTTGTATTAAAGTTTTTGGGTTGTGGAATGAATCGTCTTGAGTTTCCATTATTTCCTATGGGGAAATATACGAGTGCTTTGGATTACAAGCATGCTTCTGGAACAAATTATGCTTGCAAACCAAGGTTTTAAAGTACTACTATTTAAATACTACTATTTGTCTTGTGAAACGTTATAAAAAGATTAGCTGTAGATTTTTGTCAAATATTGGATTGGATTGTTTGGTTTTGAAAGGGGTTAGCTGTGAGAGTGGGAACAAGGGTTCCCATGAGAATCGCATGCCTGCAGTATCTTTCTATGCTCCTAGTGCAAGGTTCCATTGCTCACTTAATTAAGAACATGAGAGCCATGCCAAATCAAAGCAAATTGCATTGCGCCAAGTATCTTTCTTATAACAGTGTCCAATCCAGGTCACAAGTACACAGTAGATTCCAAAAGTTAGGTCATCTATCTAAAGTTCATTTCCAGTAATTAGAGATGACTTTCCAAGTGTGCCTGTCTGCTAATTTTGTGGGGGTTTTCTCCAAGAACTGGTTCAAACCTCTTGAATCTCACTACGTTGCTTTGACTAGAAAATCCAGAACAGATTTCATAGGTTAATTATGTGATTTTTATTTCCTGTTTAGTGTTTTGTAATGCTTCAGTGTGCTGATCTTTACTTTTATGGTATGTTCTCTCTCTTTAGTATTTGAAAGGTTAAAAGGTCTGTTTGCTGTACCCTGCACAGCTGATAAATCTGTTATGCTGTTGCAGAAATCTGAGAGCCAAATAATCCCTCTTTATCTAACTTTACCCACAGATTGTGCAGGAAATGTCCAAAAGGAACTATAACCCCATCACTGTTGGCTTCATCACTACTGAAGAGCAATTGATGTGGCTGATACAAAGTTTTTTGGGTTTTGTTTTGTTTTTGTGCATATAGCGCCAGCCAACTGGTCTTCAACCATCAAGCCACCACCTCTTAGAAAGTTATTAAATGATTTTTTTGTCACATTTGAATTATTGGCCACTGACACTAAAAACTGAATATCTGTAGGGGGAGAAGTTCTTCTATTGATTCCATTTGTTGGATATGGAGGATCATGAGAGCAAAGAGCTTCTATGCTATACTTAAATTGTCAACTAGTAAGGGTGGCTTCTAAATGAGGGGGTAAAATTAAAAAAACGGCAATAGTAAATGAATTTATTTAATTAATTATACTGGCAAGACTCCTACTGATTCTCTAATCCTTAATATTTGATTTGTACCAGACTTTTTCTCACCAGTAAAATTGTTTAAATGTTACGTTATCTGCTGTCATTCAAATATGATTTGTCTTCCCTCTAGGAAGGATAAGATCAGTTGTAAAACTGTTCACCCTAATTCCATTACTGGACATCTAACCACAAAAAATATCTAAACAGCAAATCAAATACAATGGATAAATCTAAAGACATAAACAAAGCTGAGCATATACCAGATTTATTACTGCCAATACTACTCCATATATGACCTTGCATAAAACCTTGTCTGTCATATATCCAAGACTGCAGTTTGTTCAAGAAATTCCCCCACCTTGGTAACTACCTTTCTTCCCCACCCCAATTAGCTTGACCACAAAAGGCAGGTTTGTCCCAAGTCTACAGTTGGAACACATGCTGCCTGATCCAGGTTTGCCTTTTTATAAATAGGAGGAACAATGTCCCCTGCCCCCAACATGGTAAGTAAAAATAAAAAAAATCTCTACATATACTGGCTCTAGGCACTTTATTAATGCTTCTCTAAATCTTGACCATCCCCACACCCATTAAATAAGATGGCATCAAATCCAAAAGACTTATTTGGACAAGTTCCTGGAGGAACAGTCCATAGTCTGCTTTCCAGTGCAATAGGGATGGTGTGTTGAACCATGGGTCTTCAATCTGCTGCGAATCCATTGCAGGAGATACTGATTACCATTTTCAGCATCAACTCCCTCTCCCTTTTCTCTACTGCCCCCAACTAGTTGGTTTTAAAGCAGGCAACCGTCCTAAAGAAGAGAACAGGGAGACCCCCCCAAAAACAAAAATTTGATCTGTTCACATAAAAGAACACTTTCACTAAATTTTATAGGGTAGATATGGTGGTGCAGGAGGACTTCTCATTTGGAGCCGCGTCTTACAAGCAGGCTTCTCTCCCACCCAGAGTTTTGAGGACTGTTTAGGTATGTCCATGATTCAGCATACCATCCCTATTGCACTGGAAAAAGAGATTAGGTTCTTACTCTGATAATATATTTTACAATAGATAGGGATGGTATACTGAACACCCCGCCCATTGTTTCAATGCACCTATTTGGATTGTCTGCTACCTGAGGGCTGCATCTCTGAACTTTCTGCCAGCTCTTGTTTAATTCAAAGATGTTATACCCTACATGTATATAGTTCTATAAGGTTTTTTCCTGAGTTCTGCAGTTGATTATGGCTTATTGTTAGTGAGGATTGTTAAATTTGTATGTTTCCGCTCCACTCAGTGGCATGTCTGAGCTTTGTGTTTTTATGTGAGTGGATCAAATTTTTGTTGGGGGGAGGGGTGGCTCCCTGTTCTCCTCCTGTTTTCTTCTTCAGAACTGTCGCCTGCTTTAAAGCTAACTAGTTGGGGGCAGCAGAGAACAGGTAGAAAGAGGTGCTTAAAACAGTGATCAGTGTTGCCTGCAATGGGCTTGTGGGAGCTGATTGAAGACCCATGGTTCAGCAAACCATTCCTATTTACTGGAAAGGATATTATCAAGGTAAGAACCTAATCATTTAATTGAGACACACATGGGGGAAGCCACTGCTTGCCCTGGATCAGTAGCATGGAATATTGCTACTATTTGGGTTTTTGCCAGGTAATTGTGACCTGGATTGGCTATTGTGAAGACAATATACTGGGCTAGATGAACCATTGGTCTGACCCAGTAAGGCTATTATGTTCTTTATATGATATTCTGTACCAACTAAAAAGTTCCCTCACTCTGTCCAACCCACCATACTGAACTAATGTACACTCATCTCCTTCGTCATCTACCCTATTTCCTGTTCATCAATCTTCCTCAAACCCCCTATATTTAAATCTTTTGTTTGTGTTGGAAATAATCTGCCAGTGCATCTTCAAATCGAGTATCTACACCCTTCTCCCTTTACTACCTTACCAAGCATATGATCAACAATCTGTAATAAGCTGTCTAGGCTTATCATTTAAGTTCATTTGGAATAGATATCTCTTGATATTGAATTGTGCAGAAGTAACACATTGCTGCTTTTATGCTCCCTTTACATCATTTATCTCCTTGAGTGATATTAGTCTTTCCAGCTGATACTTCTGTTCATTAACTAATCTGAACATCATCTGCCCCTTTCTCTGTTCCACCCTATCTGAAGTCTGCTTTAAAATTACATTCCATTTTGCTGTTAAATCGTTAACCTAACCCATTGTATCCAGCAATCTCTGAACAAAAACCCTGCCCACAGTTTTACCCTAACCATCAAACCCCCTTTCATCTAAGGTGCTGCTTTGCAAATTTTTAAAAAAGTGATAATGATCTCACTAAGGAAGAGCCATACCTTGCTGTAATATAAAATTACCTATTCTGTAGCTCATCAGAAATATTAAATCCAAATTATTCACTCTGTGATGGTTTGCCATTTTATGATCTCTTAATCCAGCTGCTTCTAATTCATCTACTTACAAAGCAGTCATTGCTAGTTCCTTTCTTGTATGAATTAAAATCACCACCTAGGAGTTCCAGTGACATCAATAAAATAGCAGCTTAACTCTGGACCTCTATGCTAAAGTGTAATTACGCAATCTTTCGCCAGACATTTGTAGTTTTGAATTGACACAGAGTGAGGCTCTAATTGAACTCCAATTTCAAAAAAGTGGACCAGCGAGATTAAACAATATTACTGTGCTGCTGGCTACAGTGACATGGTGTCACGGATATTAAGTTGCTGAATCAGGATGATGGGGATTACAACTTGGGCATTGATTCAGATGACCAGAACTCATCGGATAAGGTGGGGCATCTTACCAAATAGGATCTAAATGTTTTATGCTCTAGGAACTAAAATGTGCCCTGCAAAAAGATGCAGTGGCTCATATGAGGCCGCTAAAAGCCCTGATACAGGAACTTTGGGGAAGCCTGGCAGATTTCGGCACCTATGTTGAGGAAAAGGAACATCCACTGGAAGACTGTGATATAAATTGAGAATTCTGCTCATTTGAAAGACAACCACTCTGGTAGAGTTTACAGGATAAAATTGATGATCTGTAGAATCGTGCGCAGTGCCAAAATTGAGATTTTGTGGCATACCAAAGTTGAAGGCAAGGACTGCACAAAAATAGTGTGGGATATTTGCTGTCAACTATTGAAGGAAAGTTTCTTCCCCAGTTGAGTCACCTGAATGAATTTATCTGGATAGAGCTCACAGAGCAATGGGCTATCCGAATAATAATAAGCCACAAGATCTTATTAAATGTTTTCATTAGTATGTTATGAAGAAGCAGGTGCTTATGGGTGTGTGTAAAGGAGGCCTAATAAAACATCATGATATACAGATTGAAGTATTTTTAGGGTTTTATCAGTTCTGATTTTGCAAAAATGTCGAGTTTGTGATACTTTTTTTTAAAAAAAAATTTTTGGTGACAGTGAGTCCATTACAGATGTCTTTTCCTATTGGCCATTTCATTCACTATCAGAGGATAAGGTAAGAGCGGATAGCGTAGCTGGTTTTAAGAAAGGTTTGGACAAGTTCCTGGAGGAAAAGTCCATAGTCTGTTATTGAGAAAGACATGGGGGAAGCCACTGCTTGACCTGTATTGGTAGCATGGAATATTGCTACACCTTGGGATTTGGGCAGGTACTAGTGACCTGGATTGGCCACCATGAGAAAGGGCTACTGGGCTTGATGGACCTTTGGTGTGATCCAGTAAGGCTATGCTTATGTTCTTTAAACAGAAACGTTTTGAGAAGTGACTTAAATTTTGCGGCACAGCTTTCATGTCTTAAGATTGTTAGGAAGGGAGTTTCACAATGAGGGTGTTACAACTGAAAAGATAGTTTTGCGGGTGGTGTCATAAATTATCTTTTGCAAAACTATCTGTCGAACAGTGGATTGAGAGAAGGTTTTGCTGAGTAGATAGGAGTAACCTTGAAGTAGTGTATGGAATATGCAAATTTTTCATTAGGATTAGAATTCTTAAAACATTCTATGGGTGATCAATATTGGTGTAAATGTACAGTATGTGTTGCTGTGAACTTTCTATTTTACTGTGTGACTCGTTTGCACAGAAATCCTTTATATCCCAGTATTTACTTTACACAACCACCCAATGCAACATTTGGATTGTTTTAGTGAAATTGCAGTTTCCTCTTAGGCATTCTCTTGTGAAATGCTATTCTTAACAAACATGCACTCAGCCACCTTTGATGTGAATACCCTGGCCAACAGTTTTTCTCATACTCTTGGATGGCTTCCTAATTGGGTGTACTGAGGCAGAGGATGTTAGTGATTTGGCTAACATCCAGGGTAAGAATTTGTGTCTCAAAAGTTCTGGTGGCTCTTGAATTTGACATCCACTAAAGCCTTTTTAACTGTGAGGGGTCTGTGAGCCACATTTGCATGTTACTTAAACCTCCGACTCCTCTAAATATTAAAACAGCTTAGTTACTATATAATACAACAAAATATTTGGTGTAAAAGGACACTAAAGTCTGACTGTGACTCAAGAGCTGCTGGCTTGAAAAATTGCTATTTTTTGCCACAAGCAAAGTTAACCAAACATCCCATCATCATAAGGTACTGTTTTAGTGGATGAATCCATTCAAAGTGGTTTTCAACACATGAAAAAGATTTGGAAGTTTGACTAACTGGTATTTTCTTATTTTCTGTTTGTGTCCATTACATTAAAATACATTTCTAGACCACAATACCTTCCAGATCGATGCGGTTTACATCAATCATCAAGAGACTGTGCATCACAGTGAAATACAAATGAAATATATCTTCCTTGCTTTCCTAAGAATTTTACAAAAAGAGATGTCTTTAATAGTTTTCAGACACGCATATATGAAATCGAAGAAGCAAATGAAATACGCAGTCCAAATCCCAACTAGCAGTCTGATATGCAATTGTTCAGTTTAAAAATTTATTGTAAAGACATCGTCGTACTGGAGAGGACACAAACAATGAAGTTATCCTTAATGGACAAACCGCCTTAAAAAATGTAAATTGTTCTAGTAAATAACCAGGTGCCTGACCATGTATGGCTTTATAACAAAGCTTTCCAAATTTAAACCATACCCTGGCCTCAAAAGGCAACCAATGGAGTTGTCTGTAGTATAGAGAAACAATCTGATTTCTTCAAATCAAAAATTAGATGCACAGCCGCATTCTGGATTTTGTGCAATCTATGCAAATTTGACTGAAGACCTGCCAAATGAACTGAATTACAATAATCCAGTATACTAAGTATCAGAGATTGGACCAGTATTTTGAATGCAATGGACTAAAAAAAGACTTAAACGTGCGTAAGTGCCAAAGAGTGAAGAAAGATTTTTTTTTTTTTTAACAAAGGCATTTGTAAATGGTTTCATAGTTAATTCCTATCCAGGTAAACACTCAAATATTTTATTTGTCTTGTTAGTGTAGTTTATCCCATCTACAATCAGTTCTTTTCTATCATTTTATTAGAAGGGGAAACATAGAAAAATGTTGTTTTATCAGTATCAAGTTTTAATTTATACTCCCTCATCCAATTATTCACTGTGAAAATAATCTCCTGAATAATATTCCTGGATGTTGAAAGACAAGAACTGATGGAAAAAGCAATAGTAATGTCATCAGAATAGCTGAATATTTTCAAGCTAAATGAGGATAATCTCCGATCTAAAGAGGCAAGATAAATATTAAAAAGTGCAGAAGACAGTGCTGAACCCTGTGGAACCCCACACAGATTACTCCATCTATTTGAGTATGAGCCATTGAAATATACCTGATATGTATGAGATTTTTTTTAAATCTTGAAACCAAGAAAGTACCTTCCCATCATATCCAAACATTCTAGTAAGATATCATGATCTACAAGATCAAAAGCCGAACTAAGATCAAATTGCAGTAAAAGCACTCCAGTACCTTTACTAAACCAAGTATATAAATAATTCAAGAGCGAGATGATTAAAATCTCAGTACTGTGCAAGTGTCGAAAACCTGATTAGGAAAGGAAACAAATTCAAATAGTCCAATGATTGATATACTATTCCCTCCATTAATTTCACAAAGAAAGGTATTGAAACTACTGGCCTATAATTGCTAACATCTGACGGGAATTTTTGAATTGCATTCTCATTCCTTTTTATAAAACTGACAACAGAAACTACAAGCAGGGCTGTGGAGTCGGAGTCGAGGAGTCGGAGGAAATTTCGGGTACCTGGAGTCGGAGTCGGAACATTTATCTACTGACTCCATTTTTGAACTTGGCATACCAATCACGAGCGATTCTTTCAGCTATAGCACCCACTATATACACATCACAAATGTTGCGAGCAGCTTCTGCGGCCTTAGAACCTTGATTAAAAGCAAAAAGAAGGTGGTGTCGAAAATGCTCATTTCTCTCAACTTGACATTCCATTTTAACGATCTGAAAATTAATCAGTGCTGCGGAGTCGGAGTCGTAGGAAATTTCGGGTACCTGGAGTCGAAGTCTGAAGTACAAAAAAACTGAGGAGTCGGAGTCGGAACATTTATCTACCGACTTCACAGCCCTGACTACAAGGCTGATAATTATTTTAAGTGTTAGAAGAAGAAAAATGTTTTAAAATCCTTTCTAAAGGATAATACTGTTTTCATTTCACGTAACTCTGTGGATAATTTATTCTACTAATTAGAACCTATCCTACTAAAAGCTTTTATTTCTCAGTCTCCATCTTGGGCAAAATTCCAAAGAAGGACTTTATAAATGAAGATCTAAGCTCAAATCTACCTTTAAAAAAATCCAATATTCACTCTTGTCAGGCTTACTGGGGGTTAGGCGAGGGCTAGTATTCCTAGACTCAACTGCCCAGTGATGTGACAGAGGGAATTCCCCGATGAGAGAAGGCCGCGAAGCAGCCTGTTTAGAGTGCTGCCGGCTCATTGCTGCTCTGGAGGGAGGTATGTAGGGCTCGCGGTCGGCGGGATTTGGATGGGAGGACAGGATGGAGATTCAGTGGGGGTTCGGCTGCGAGGCAAGGGGGTGCTCAAGGGTTCTGCTGCACGAGGGATGGGAAGGATAGAAGCTGGGCAAGGGCTCTGCTGCACAGAGGGATGGGAGAGAGGGATAGAAAGATGCTACAGAGGGAAGGCACAAGGGGATGGGTGAGAGGGGAGGAATGATGCTGCGCATGTGGGGGAGAGAAAGGAAAGAGGAAGAATTGGGGTGGAGAGGAAGGGAGAGATGATCATGTACATGAAAAAATAAGCCCTACCCTGAAAATAAGACGGTGTCTTATATTAATTTTGGTCCCAAAAAACGCACTAGATCTTATTTTCGGGGAAACAAGGTAGTAGAGAATATGACCACATCATCCAGGTAAGCTTTGGCAAAGGCCTGATTTGGTCTAAGTACCTGATTCATGACTCGGAATGTGGCCTGGGCTCCATGGAGACCAAATGGAAGAATTTTAAACTGAAAGTCCCTGGTGAGAGATAAATGCTATCTTCTCCTAAGAACATAAGAGTTGCCGCTGCCAGGTCAGACCAGAGGTCCATTGTGCCCAGCAGTCCGCTCCCACGGCGGCCCTTAGGTCAAGGACCAGTGCCCTAACTGAGGCTAGCCTTACCTGTGTACATTCTGGTTCAGCAGGAACTTGTCTAACTTTGTCTTGAATCCCTGGAGGGTGTTTTCCCCTATAACAGCCGACGGAAGAGTGTTCCAGTTTTCCACCACTCTCTGGGTGAAGAAGAACTTCCTTACGTTTGTACGGAATCTATTCTCTTAACTTTAGAGAGTGCCCTCTCATTCTCCCTACCTTGGTGATTTTTTCCCCCTATAAGGGAATCTGCCAATACCCTTTTGTAAGATCTAGGGTTTGAGTTCAAATATGTTTATTAATTTTCAAAGATACAATAAAAAAAAAAACACAAAGGTATTCGGTAAGGAATACATTGAGAAATATAAGTATGCACTGATAAAAATAATGCTTTAGTACACTCTAGAGCCATAACATAGAGGAGTGGGGTAAAGTGTCTTAACAATAATAAGGTACCATGATATCTCAATGCCAAATGTATTCTAATCCTGGAGAGGAGGAGGAAAGAAGAAAGAAGAAGAGATCAGGTTATGTAAGGCAGTAAAACCAGATGCTTGGAAAGGAAGAAGAAGATCAACAAGATGGAAAACAGGGCGGGCATCTACATCCATAATAAGTATTTATATATCAACTGTAAAGAACAGTAATTCAGAATCTAGCCATCTGTGAAGTCAACGGTTATAAAGAAAAATGTTGTATAGGTTCCCAAATGCGAGATATGGTCAAGGATCTGTTAGAGAACTCCGCTGCTTTGATTTCATATGAATGAGTCATGAGACCTGAGTTCCACCAAAACACAATGTTGAGGGTATCTACAGATTTCCAGTTATGGAGGGTCATTTGGATCGTAAGGGCAATCGGTATATTAAGGAGGGATTGTTGACTAGAGGTAAGTGGGTCAATCACTGCCAGAGACCTAAAGAGGAGAAAGTCAAAAGTGAAGTCAGATGTGATAGGTAGTATTCGCCGAATAATTCCCCATACTTTAGTCCAAAATGAGGCGAGAGTAGGACAAGCGTAGATCATATGGTGAAGATTGCCCATTTCCGCAGAACAGTGCCAGCAAAGATTAGAGTCTCTAAGTCCAGCTTGAAACAACTTGTGAGGTGTCCAGAAAACATGGTATGCTAAAAAGTAGAGTGATTGAGTCAAGCTAGCGGAGGCGGTGGGACGAATAATTTTACAGAAGTATCGTACCCAATCCTCGTCAGAGCCGCGCCAAGAAACAAAATTCGCCCAGGAGTTAGAAGTCCTATTGGATCTAGGGAACAGATGCGATCTAAGTTCTTTAAAGAAGAGAGAAGTTGAATGTCCTAGGAGAAAGCCATGTTGAGATAGAGTGATAAAATGGGATGTCTGAGAGAAGGTGAAAATAGAAGGGGAGTATTTTTTCAGGCAGTGAGAAAGTTGAAGCCAATGAAAGCATTCTGAAGGGGGTAAGTTGAATTTATCCATAATCTGAGAGAAAGACAATAAGGTTTTTTCGTTCATTACTTGACCCAGTGACCATATACCTTTATTGATCCATAAGTGCCAGTGTATGAAACGATTATCTATATTGAATAAGGAGTTGTACCACAGAGGAGCGGCCAAAGTGTGTCTTCTATCAGAATTGGAGAGGGCATCAAAATATTGTATAGCCTGAAGAGTTGCGGAAATAGTAACAGATTTAGATGGAAGAGTAGACGGAGAAATATATGGTAAACAAGAGATGGGAATAGGATTGGAAAGATGTTGTTCAATGTGAACCCAGGCAGCGTGGTCATTATCCATGTCCATGATCTGTAGCCATATAGAGCTATAGCGAAGTAATGCTGCAATGTGGTATAAAAAAAAATCAGGGAAGCCTACCCCTCCATCCTCCTTGGAGGATTTGAGGATTTTCATGGAAATACGAGGAGGTTTTCTATTCCAAAGATAATCTGATAGTTTGCTTTCTATGGATTTGTAAAAAGCTTTGGGGGCTAATCTAGGAAGCATGGAGAGATAGTAGTTTACAATCGGGGAGATGGTCATTTTGATAGCTTCCAGCCGCCCCCACCAGGACACTGATAGAGGAGACCACCTTTTTAAGAGGGTATCTACTTTGGTATTTATAGCTGATAAGTTGATGGACATCATCGTATCAGTGTCCTGATGAAAGAGAGTTCCGAGGTATTTCAAGGAAGAGTCTGCCCATCGAAAGGAGACCGGATCGCAATCGGATAAACAGGTGACATCATTAAGAGGCATGATTTCCGATTTATTCCAATTAATGCGGTAACCCGATCTTGAGGAGAAATCAGAAACTAATTGAAGTAAAATAGGAATAGAAGAAGCTGGTTTGGAAAGGAATACAAGTAAGTCATCAGCATAAGCCAGAGTTTTAACCTGTATAGATCCAACCTGGATCCCTAGAAGATGTGGGTGTTGACGGATAGCTAACAAGAGCTAGGTTGAAGAGGAGCGGAGAGAGGGGGCAACCCTGACGTCTGCCTCTATTGAGATGGACAGGGGAAGAGAGGGAGTCATTAATCATCAGTCTGGATGAAGGTTTGGTGTAGAGAATGCAAACCCAATCTATAAAATCCGAGCCACAGCCAAACCAGGAGAGAGAGGTACCGTATTTTCGCGGATATAACGCGCACCATTGTAAAACGCGCACAGGGGTATAGCGCGCAGAAATCACGATGATATGTACAAAAACTTTTCTATACCGCGCTCAGGCATATAACGCGCATGCTGCCCGACTCTCCTTTCGCCCGCCCTGACTTTCCGTGCGCTGTCCCGACTCTCCGTTCACCCCCCCTGACTTCCGTGCACTGTCCTCCCTTGAAGTCCTGTCCCCCCTTGAAGGTCTGTCCCCATCCTGAAAGCCTGATGCCCCCCCCGACGTCCGATACATCCCCCCCCCCCGGCAGGACCACTCGCACCCTCACCCCGAAGGACCGCCGACTCCCCAACAATATCGGGCCAGGAGGGAGCCCAAACCCTCCTGGCCACGGCGACCCCCCTAACCCCACCCCACACTACATTACGGGCAGGAGGGATCCCAGGCCCTCCTGCCCTCGACGCAAACCCCCTCCCCCCAACGACCGCCCCCCCCCAAGAACCTCCGCCCGTCCCCCAGCTGACCCGCGACCCCCCTGGCCGACCCCCACGACACCCCCACCCGCCTTCCCCGTACCTTTGTGTAGTTGGGCCAGAAGGGAGCCCAAACCCTCCTGGCCACGGCGACCCCCTAACCCCACCCCGCACTACATTACGGGCAGGAGGGATCCCAGGCCCTCCTGCCCTCGACGCAAACCCCCCTCATCCCCAGCCGACCCGCGACCCCCCTGGCCGACCCCCACGACCCCCCCACCCCCCTTCCCCGTACCTTTGGAAGTTGGCCGGACAGACGGGAGCCAAACCCGCCTGTCCGGCAGGCAGCCAACGAAGGAATGAGGCCGGATTGGCCCATCCGTCCTAAAGCTCCGCCTACTGGTGGGGCCTAAGGCGCGTGGGCCAATCAGAATAGGCCCTGGAGCCTTAGGTCCCACCTGGGGGCGCGGCCTGAGACACATAGTACCTTTCTTATTTCTAATCTTAATGTATATTTTCTGTAAACCGCTTAGAACCTAACGGATGTAGCGGTATATAAGAAATAAATTACATTACATTACATTACATTACATGGTCGGGTTTGGCCCATATGCCTCAGGCCGCGCCCCCAGGTGGGACCTAAGGCTCCAGGGCCTATTCTGATTGGCCCACGCGCCTTAGGCCCCACCAGTAGGCGGAGCTTTAGGACGGATGGGCCAATCCGGCCTCATTCCTTCGTTGGCTGCCTGCCGGACAGGCGGGTTTGGCTCCCGTCTGTCCGGCCAACTTCCAAAGGTACGGGGAAGGGGGGTGGGGGGGTCGTGGGGGTCGGCCAGGGGGGTCACGGGTCGGCTGGGGGGGGGGGGGGTTTGCGTCGAGGGCAGGGGGGCCTGGGATCCCTCCTGCCCGTAATGTAGTGCGGGGTGGGGTTAGGGGGTCGCCGTGGCCAGGAGGGTTTGGGCTCCCTTCTGGCCCAACTACACAAAGGTACGGGGAAGGCGGGTGGGGGTGTCGTGGGGGTTGGCCAGGGGGGTCGCGGGTCGGCTGGGGGACGGGCGGAGGTTCTGGGGGGGGGGGCGGTAGTTGGAGGGAGGGGGGTTTGCGTCGAGGGCAGGAGGGCCTGGGATCCCTCCTGCCCGTAATGTAGTGCGGGGTGGGGTTAGGGGGTCGCCGTGGCCAGGAGGGTTTGGGCTCCCTCCTGGCCCGATATTGTTGGGGAGTCGGCGGTCCTTCGGGGTGAGGGTGCGAGTGGTCCTGCCGGGGGGGGGGATGTATCGGACGTCGGGGAGTCGGCCGGGCAAGAGGGCTTGGGCTCCCTCTTGCTCCGATCGTGGGTGCGGGTGGGAGCGCGTGCGAGCGGTCGTTCGGGGTGGGGGTGTGAGCGGTCCTGCTGGGGGGGTGAATCGGGCGTCGGGCGGGGTGGGAACTATGTTTAAAAACTTTTGTATACCGCGCTCAGGCATATAACGCGCGAGGGGTATGCGCGGTACGTAAAATCACGTATAACGCGCGCGTTATATCCGCGAAAATACGGTAAATAGGTGACTCCATTCAACCATATCGAAAGCTTTCTCTGCGTCAAGGGATATCGCAACCAGAGGATCAGTAGAAGAGTGAGCTAAGTCAAGAATGGCATTAAAAGTGCGTGCGTTATCTCCAATAAAACGGTTACGCATGAAACCTACTTGGTCCGGATGAATAAGGATACCCAGAATTTTATTTAAACGAAGAGCCAGAATTTTCGCCAGGATTTTACAGTCAGTATTTAACAGTGAAATGGGTCTGTAGTTGGCTACATTAGAGTCATCCCTCCCGGATTTGGGGAGGACAATGATGTGCGCATCAGTAAAACTCCCTTGATCATCTGGGGAAGAAAATAGATAATCATAAAAGTTTTTTCAGCATCGGGACTAGATCACTGGAGAAAGTATTATAAAATTCGATTGGATAGCCGTCCTGCCCAGGAGATTTATGAGATGCGAGCGAGTTAATAGCTTGTAATATCTCTGATTCCAGAATGGGCGCTCCAAGGCAAGAAGCCTGAGATTGAGATAAGGAAGGGTGTGTTATATCTTGGAAAAAGGTATTACTAGGCTTAGTGGAGATATCCGCAGAGGAGGAGTAAAGCTTCTCATAGAAGGAAGTAAAAATTTGAGAAATAGAAGCATCGTCAGTGACTACAGTGCCATCCCAAACCCTTACCTCCAGCGACATCACCAACCCATGCCATTGCCACCGCCTTGCCTATTCCGCATCCAGCTCCGCCGGAAACAGGAAGTGCAATCAAAAGGGGGTGGAGCTTGGATGATGGCATGGACGCAGTGGCGGGCTGGGCTCTCGACGAGGCCTGCTCAAGAAGGACAAGTACTTGCTGGCTGGCAGGCTGCTGACACCGGCGGAGGCCCTGGAGTCAGCATGGGAGGCGGGTTGAGTCCAGCAGGGGTGGGCCAATGCCTAGAGAGTCCCAGTGGGTGGGCAGTGGTGTCCGGGGTCGTCTACACACATTAATGGCAGGGCCAATGGTGCCTATCCGGGCTCGGTTGCGGCGGTGGTGGTTTGACTACAGCCAGCACCCTGGAGCTGGGGCACACCATCATCACTCGTACAACCCACAGTGACATAAGCACCCTGTAGTACAGCCCCCAGAGCTAAGTGAGAGGCAGCGAACAGCAGCAGAGACCTTCCCGAGAGAACTGGTGGAGTCGCGTGGCAGCAGTGGAGGCTTCACTAATGGTAATTAAGTTTTGGGGATGTGGAACGAATTGTCCGAGTTTCCATTAATTCTTATGGGGAAAGTTGCTTTGATATACGAGCGCTTTGGATAACGAGCATTCTTCTGGAATGAATTATGCTCATAAACCAATGTACCGCTGTATGTTTAAAAAAAAAATAAAAAGTGATGCTAGAATAGCGGGTTGACAGAGCAATGTCTGAGCTGCAGCTATAAAGGTCAGCCAACACTGGGGCTTCTGTGAGGTCATTATCCAACTGTCCTTTGTACAGATGAAAATAGAAAAGCACTTCCTGGACTGGCAGATTCTTGTGTTGACACAAACAGTAGTACAAACTAATACTGAAAGGAACAGAATGAATTTTCAGTGTGCTTTGTATGGGATGAGATCTGCTTGTGTTTTTACATCTGCTGTGCTAATCATGCTGGGAACATTTTACCAATTTGCCTATATAGTGTAAAGCTTTGAAGGTAGCTTTCACCAGGCCACCAAGTAGCAAAATTGCATCAATATTTTTCTAGCTTTGTACCTTTTGAACAGTTTTTTCAAAGCAATTACTTGTATGTTGTATAAATTATAGGCAGGTAAACAAGTACTTATTATCTCAGTTTGCTTTTGGGGTTCTAGGAAAATACTTGCAGAATTAAATTCAATTAAATGAGAGTAGTTTTCTTTTCTCCCTGCAACCTGAGCACCTACTCAGACAGTTAAATATAGCCAGGTTATGATACCTAACTTGCTCCAGTCATGGTACATGGGTTTGTTGTGCCACTGAGGCTTGCTCACATCTAAGAAGCTGAAAGCTATGTCATCTGAAGTTTCACTACCAATAGGGCCTCCCAAGGCGGACAAATTTCAGCAGAGATGTCAGACTAACGATGTACCACCAATCGGGTCAGCAGCAGCAGATGGGCAGTATTGGGAGGCAGAGGATCATGTTTTTTCTTTGCAGTATAAATGCGATATTGTCACATCAAAGGCCTAACAATCTACTTCTTCCATGAAAACTTAATGATCATCAAGTCGTTAGGACTCGCACGAGTCGATGGCACCTAACATGATACTTGACTCCACCAAACGTTTACCGTATAAAAACTGAAAAACCCTCGTAACTACCATCTCTGAACATAATATTGCAATTTTATGAACCTAAGTTCATGCTAAAACAGCAATTTGATTGTTGTTATGTATTGTATAAACTTCTACAGCCTGGTCACCCTGATTAGGCTCACCCTTACTATCAGAAGCTAAGCAGGGTCAGGCCTGGCTAGTATTTGGATGGGAGACCACCTGGGAATACCAGGTGCTGTAGGCCGAGGGGCCCTGTGTTGGACAGCAGCAACATAGTAGAGCTGTACACTGTGTGGGAGAAGGCAATGGCAAACCACTTCTGTACTCTGCCATGAAACATCACAGGGCCTCTTCTCCCTTGAAAAGAGGAAACTGAGAGGGGACATGATCGAAACATTCAAGACACTGAAGGGAATAGACTTAGTAAATAAAGACAGGTTGTTCACCCTCTCCAAGGTAGGGAGAACGAGAGGGTGCACTCTAAAGTGGAAAGGGGATAGATTCCGCACAAACATAAAGAAGTTCTTCTTCACCCAGAGAGTGGTGGAAAACTGGAACGCTCTTCTGGAGTCTGTTATAGGGGAAAACACCCTCCAGGGATTCAAGACAAAGTTGGACAAGTTCCTGCTAAACTGGAACGTACGCAGGTGAGGCTGGACTCATTTAGAGCACTGGTTTGTGACCTAAGGGCCGCCGCGTGAGCGGAATGCTGGGCACGATGGACCACTGGTCTGACCCAGCAGCGGCAACTCTTATGTTCATTGTGCGTGTTGCCATGAGTTGGTGGCCAACTCGATGGCATGATCCATCCATCCATTGAATAAACAGTCCTATGTAAGACTAATGATATCCGTAACCCACCTAGAACTTTATCTTAGGAGGATTTGGTAGGATATAAGAGGATAATATAAATTGACAGCTAAATTTAATGCTAAGAAATGTTAGATCATGTATTTGAACTGCAAAAACCCAAAAGAATGGTACAATTTAGGGGTGAAGAACTTATGTGTATGGCAGAAGAGCGGGATTTGGATGTGATTGTATGTGATGATCTTAAGGTGGCCAAACAGGTTGAAAAGGTGATGGCGAAGGCTAGAAGGATGCTAGGGTGCATAGGAAGAGGTATGGCCAGTAGGAAAAAGGAGGTATTTGATGCCCTTGTATAAGACTCTGGTGAGACCTCATTTAGAATATTGTGTTCAATTCTGGAGACCGTACCTTCAAAAAGGTATTTAAAAAGATGGAGTCAGTTCAGTGGAAGACTACTAAAATGATGCATGGTGTTTGTCATAAGGCGTATGGGGACAGACTTTAAAGATCTCAATATGTATACTTTGGAGGAAAGGCGGGAGAGGGGATATATGATGGAGACATTTAAATACCTACATGGTGTAAATACACGAGTCAAGTCTTTTTCCTTTGAAAGGAAGCTCTGGAATGAGAGGGCAAAGGATGAAGTTGAGAGGCGATAGGCTCAGGAGTAATCTAAGGAAATACTTTTTTACAGAAAGGGTGGTAGATGCGTGGAACAGTCTCCAGGAGGAAGTAGTGGAGACAGAGACTGTCTGAATTTAAGAAGACGTAGGATCTCTTAGAGGAAGAGATAATGGTTACTGTAGATGGGCAGACTAGCATCATGTTTCTGTGCAACATTACTGTGGCTTATTTAGCCATTCTGGTTTTCAGCCTTGGGATTTAGGTGTCTCAATACTACCTCTTGAAACTTGCCTTTAAAGTGAGTTACCTATCGGGCACACTCTTCCTCCTCTTCCCCAGGGCTAAGCAAGCATTCATCGCTGCATGTTCCCCCAGTAGTTCATATTTAATAAATAAAGCATGCATTTTCTTGGTTACATTTCTGGTTGGTTGCAAGCTATATTTGGCTTTCTGAAAAAAATAGACGTGGAAAATACAGAATAATTGTTAAATTAATGTGTAGGTACCATTCTTTTGTGGCGGCCATGGAACGTTATCTGTTGGTTCAATTTTTTTTCTTAATAATCTGATTTTGTTCTAACTTATGTGCTTTGAAATATAGCCCTATTTTCCTTAAAGAAAAGCAAGATTACCAGGTACATCTCCATGGATACTGCATGATAGAACAAGGACCATATCAATCTTCTGGTCAAATCAGCCCTGAGCTGACAGCCCTATTCCAAGTCATAAGTTGATCAAAAGTTTGAACTGGATTGTGTGTTGCGTGGGAATTAAGTGCTTTATTTGTTAAAATCTGATATACTGCTACAGTTTAAAATAGTTCAAAGTGGTTTGCAATCACAAAAGGAATTAAAAAGAAAAGAACTCCACAAAAAATAAAGGACAGACCCTAACAGTATACATACGACACATTCAAACTAAAAGAAAATTCATACTCGCTGTGTATCGGGGGAGGGGGGGGGAGGAGGGCAACCTAACTCATGCAGCTAAAGAAAACTAATAAATATGATAATTTTGAGGAATATCCTCACCAAAAGCTTGTTGGGGGAAAAAAAAAGTTTGAGGAGTGTCTTAAATGCTTTACAGTTCATTTCTAACCACATAAAATTGGGGAGCTGATTCCACAAGCAAGGTGCCAGATAGAAAAAAAGTTTTTAGTTCTTGTAGCTTCCCATTTTGCTCTTTTATTGCTTTTTAAAATTTTTTCCTTTGTATTGAAGAAGGGTAGTTAAAGTTGCCTATTATGCTGAAATGCCTTGCACAGGTGTTGGCTCTTTGGACGGGTTTTAGCACCTAACAATATTCCTTTTGTGCAGAAGTGCTATAGAGCCGTTATATGAAAAAGGTGTGTTACCAGAGCCTCAGCCCACTCTGATGAATACATGACTTTGTATGCTGCTTGCTAAGCGTGTAATCTGAGAAATACACTTTTTGAAATGTAATATCCTGTTCAGTTTTGGAGTCCTTTTTACATGTTTAGTAGATTCTGTCCACCTGGTGCCTTCTTCCTTCCTTTGCTCTGGATTTTGCCTTTCTCTTGCCTTCTCACTTCTTTCCTTTCTCCTCTGTAGGCACTGATGTTCTTTACATCGGCCCAGTGCGAGGTGAGTTCTTAGATTAGGGTTTTTAAATGGCTTCTAGTGCCTGCGATTTTCATCTGCTTTTCTAACTTTCTTATTCTTGTATTATACTAGCCCTTGACTTTCAAAATTCTTGGCAGTTGACTGACCAGAAGGGGATAACGCCTACAAGCTAAGCCATTCAGTAAAATGGTACAATAAGCAAGCTGTGTAGAAAGTTCTTTAAAAGTTACCTCCGTGAATACCTTACTAAGTTCACCCAGGCTTGTGTTTCTCAGATAGAAAAGATTGTGTGCAAAGACAGAGTAAAACAAAATTAGCAATATTTAGTAAAAACATACCATAAATACTCAAATATAAACCATGATTTTTGAGCCAAAAAAGGCCCAAAAATGGGAGTCTCGGTTTATATTCGAGTCTCTACCTCCCAAACCCAGCACTGATCTTTCCCCGAACCTTACCTTAAATCCTGGTAGTCCAATGGTGACCCCTCACTCCTCCTGAGGTAAGGTGTCCTAGCTTGTCAGCTGTGTAATCACCTGCCCCCTACCCTCACTCACAGACCAACATAGGCCTCCACCTGGGGCTATCTTAAATTCTGGTGGTACAGTGGGATGAGTTGGAGCAGGAGTGATCCTCCTGTGCTTTTTCTCATGCTGTCTCGCTGGTAAAAACGACTGATGCAAGTTCCCAAGGAGAGGCCTGTGGTAGGTCCAGGAGGGGGCGGGCAGGTGCAGAGCTGGCCAGTATTTGAATATAAACCCTTGGTTTATATTCAGGTTATTTTTCCCCTAAAAGGAGATGGGGGAATGTTTTCTGGGTTTACATTCGAATATATTCAGGAAATCTCCCCGAGTTAAGAATTTGTATGCAACTCGGATCCTGTATTGTACACAGTCTATGAAAACATTAAACAGTCCTCCAAAATAAAGTACTGTAGTTTAAATAGAAAGAAAAGATAGGTTTACACTTATTTTCACTCTTCATATGTCCCACTGTTCCCTCTCCACCACCACATCCAACATTTCTCCCTCTCATCTTTTCCCCATGCATCTGTACCTCACACCTCTCGCACCACCATGTCTAATGTTTCTCTCTCCCTCCCTATGCCCAACAATTCACTGCTTGCTTCATTTCCCCATGTGCACCATCTCTTTCCCTCTCACTCAGACACCCTTGCCCAACAATTCTCCCTTTCTATTCCCCCACCTCAGTATCTCTTTCCCTCACTCCCTCCATTCTGCCATCCTATGTCCCAAGTTTGTGCTCACCTTTCTCCCTCTATTCTGTGTCACAAGTTAATGCTCCCTCCCTCCTTCTTTCCCTCCCTTTCTTCTGTGTCCCAACGTGCCCCTGCCTTTCCCTTCCTGTGCCAACACTCCCCTTCTTCCTCGCTTCCTGTCAAAACATGTCTTTCCTCCTCCCTTCAGTGTCCCAGTGCGCCCCTCGTCGTCTTTCCCTCCATTCAGCGTACCAAATTTGTGCCTCTCGTGGGTGTTTACCTCCTCTGGCCGGCTCTCTCCTCCCAGTCACACTTCGCAAAGCCACAGCCGCTGGTTCCTGCACGCAGCTTATGGCTGACCTGGAAGTGAGGGAAGGCTTCTGGGTCAACCGAAAGTGGCGTGCAGGAACCAGAGGCCGCAGCTTTGCTAAATGTGACTGGGAGGAGAGAGCCAACCAGAGGAGGTAAACACTCACGAGAGGCACGAATTTGGTACGCTGAATGGAATGAAAGACGATGAGGGGCGTGTTTCGACACTGAAGGGAGGAAGAAGGGGCACATTGGCACAGGAAGGGAGGAAGAAGGGGCGTGTTGGCACAGGAAAAGAGAGGCAAGACCCTGGTTCGTAAATATGAGTTTGACGTAAGTCGGGCATACTTAAACAAGAGACTGCCTGTACATTGTTTATAGGTTCAAGCTTTGTAAATACATACTTCTAAGTTGATTCTATCAAGTTGACACAGCCACGGATAGGCCTTGACCCATCCAAAATTGCAGCACCCTTGCACCAGCCCCCTGGCTCATGTTCAGTTTTAATCCATGTGCAAAAACTCAGCATGTACGGGGGTGGGTTGGGGTGGCATGGCAATGGCCTGTGGATGGTGCCACTAATAGAGAATGACATGGGGAAAAAATTTCTCCGTCTCTGCGAGCTCAGTCCCCATTCCCGTGAGCTCTGTCCCCGCAAACTGTCTGATCCCATCCACATAAGCCTCGAATAGTTATGATTTTACATTGAACTTATTTTATTAAAGTATAAAAAGAAACAATATTCTGTACAATTGTCATTTTATAAACACAAATAATACAGAGCAAGGATCAACAAAACCCCAGTCTCCCCTCCCCTCTCCTTAACAAATATCCCCTCCACTATCAAGAAAACTGAATAAGCCAAATTATGACAGAATGCTACACACAAAAATCATGCTAACAGAATACCGCAGTCACACGTGACAGGAATAGTATTAGGGGAGGTGCAACTAAGGCAACTGCCTCTTGGTCAGAGAGAGCCCTAAGCCAGCTGGAAGCTAAAGAAGCACGGCCTGGGCTTTGTGGTCCCCAGTTATATCTAATACCAGCTCTAGCAGGATACATAGTTCAAATCTGATATATTCTAATCACAAAATAGAAAATAAAATTATTTTTTTCTACCTTTTGTTGTCTCGTCATTTTATTCTTCAAATCATGTTGGTTTCGGGCGCTGGTCTCTGTTTTCTTTTGTCTTCTTTTAACTCACTTGCCAGGTCCTCCTAACCATTTGACCTTTTTTCTTTCTCCATGCTTACCATCCATCTTCTATCTCTATGTATTGTTCCCCATGTTCCAGCATCTCCCTTCTCTGTCTTCTATATGTTTCTTTCTAGTATTTCCCCTGTGCCCATCTTCCTGCCTTTATCATCTCACCATTCTATGATCCCCCTCCCCCTGTGTACAGTATCACTCCTCTATATCCCTACCCCCCCCCCGACTAGCAACTTCCTTCTGCATTCTTATTCCTCCCCCATGTCTAGCCATCTTCTCTCTGAATATATATGCCCTTCCATGTCTAGCACTACCCCTCTGTCCATATACCACCCCCATGCAGTATTCCCCTTTTTGTCTCTGTTCTTAGGCCTCCCATCAATGCCCACATCTTCCCTCTTTTTATAGCTCCCTGTGTTCAGCTTCTCCCCTCTTCCTCCCTTACACCAATGTCTCTCACTCTTTCTTTTCTCTCTCCCTCTACTATGTTCAATATTTCACTCACTCTTCCTTCATCCCATTGGTTCAGCTTTTCTTTTTCCCTTCCCTTTTCTCTCTCCCTCCCTGTAGGTCCTGCACCTCTCTTCCTTCCCTCTAGCCCCCTTCCCATGGGTCCAACACCTCTATCCCCTCATTTCAGCGCCCTGGTGTGTGTCTGGTACCTCTCCCTTCCCTCCACCCACCACTTGGGCCCAGCACTTTTCCCTTTCCCCAAATCCCCAGACCAGATCCAATAACCGTCTCTCTTCAGATTCAGCCGGTCCAGCAGTCCAAGCAACCCCCTTTGCGGGTGCAGTAGCAGCCACCCCTCGTGAGTCCAGCAGCTCCCATCCTTCTCTATAGCGGGTCCAACAGCCCGCTCCCTTGCTCCCGATCACGGTTCAAAAGCAGCAAAAAAAAAAAAAACTCAACATGCGACTCCCCTGTGTCAACCCCTTTGCCCCTCCTGGGGTGTGCCTACTAGCCTCTTTGAAATTTTGTGAAGTTATATCAGAAGGAGGGACTCGGCCGGAAGATGATTCCGGAGCAGCCAAGCGTACAGTGTTGCCTCTTCTTCCACAAAGCTTCTAAGAGCCTGGTAGGCCCACCCTGGGAGGTGCAGAGGGGCCAACCCAGGGGTGGCGCAGGTTTGGGTGGTTGGGTTTTTTTTGTTTGTTTGTTTTTGCCACTTTTGACCCGCGATTGGGTGTGAGGGAGGGGAGCTGTTAGACCCGCGATAGGGAGGGAGGAGGCTGATGGACTCGTAAAGGGGGAGGGGAAGGGAGGCGTCTCGTGGCAGATCCATAGCGGGAACAAGGCCATTTACCGCTCTGTGGAGCGGTGAAAAGCCTTGTTCCCGTGGAAAAGGGACATTTTTCTCCCCTGTTCCTTTGGCTTAGCTACGGCTCGCTGCAAGAAACAGTCCCCTTGTCATTCTCCAGCCACTAACTGTAGAGTGAAGGGAAGTGTTCTCACCGCCAGAGGACTGCTTCAACTGGTAGAGCTTGTGAATCCCTTTCCAACTCATGTATTTGCAAATTAACACACATAGATTACTGTAATATAATACCACTGGGCCTACCAGAACAATTACAAAGAATTCAAGTTTTACAAAATATAGCAGCAAAACTGATATTGGAAGGTAAAAATTACAGAGCATACCACTCCATATCTGATTAGACTTCACTGGCTTTCAGTGAAGGCCAGACTTAAGTTTCAATTTTAACCCTTATTTTTTTAAATATTTCATGATCTGTCCTGAATATTTTATTTGTTTTATCTCTCAATCCTTTGAGGGGTTCTCTATCACTTTCTGATAGACAAGAAAATGTACCAACATAGGTAGAACCTATAGCCTGGAACACTTTACCAATGTTAAGAACTCTTTCAAGAAATTTTATGTTTAGACAAGCTTTAAAAACTTATCTTCCATAAATACCTGTTTTAAACCTGTATTGTCATCAGAAATGGTATGTTCTGTCTACATGAAATGATAATGTTGTTTAATCTGTATTGTAAACTGCCTTCAGTTTTGTTTGGTTAGGCATCCTGTAAATGACTGTTAAATTAAATTTTAAATTTGAGTTGTGTGTCACTGGAGGTGGGAGGAGGAAGGGGAAGTTAAAATGTTGTGCTCACCAAAAATTGTCTGGCTACCCACTGGTTCTAACAGTCTGCTGTGGCAGGCAAAACTAACTTGATGTTACAAAAATACATGTTAAAGGGCATAGGATGCTCTGCTGTCCTGCTTATATCTACTAAGTTACTTGCAATGTGGAATGTGTAAAGCCTTTAGAATTTTAGTAGAAACTTACCCCCCACACACCTTTTTGTTTTTATTCTTTTGCTGTTAGGGAGCATATATTCAAGCCCTGGACTTTACAGCAAAACCATGACACCAACCTATGACTCTCGTGATGGAAGCCCTTTGTCGCCAACCTCAGCTTGGTTCGGAGATAGCGCTTTATCAGAAGGGAATCCTGGTATACTTGCTGTGAGTCAAGCAATTACTTCTCCGGAAATCCTAGCGAAAATGTACAAGCCCCAAACACTTCTTGATAAGGCCAAGATCAACCAAGGGTAAACAGTCCTCTTTTTTTTTTTTTTTTTTTTTCTAAACTGGTTTTGGATGCAAAAAAATTGTGTTCTACACTAGTTTCATCTATCATTGGTGGTTTTTATAGATGGCTGGATTCTTCAAGATCCCTTATGGAACAAGAAGTGAAAGAAAATGATGCTCTTCTGCTTCGATTCAAGTACTACAGTTTTTTTGATTTGAACCCTAAGGTATTGAAATTATTTACGCATATTAAATGCACTGTATTTTTAAGCATTAGGGCTAGATGCACTAAAGATACCAATTCGATTGCCGTTGGCCGATTCTTTGGCTAATTCTCCAGCAGCAATCGATGTGTTATCAAGTTTGCATGGAGGTGCAAATCATATGCATGCAAATGCAACTGATCAGTCGCTCAGTGAGTGATTGACACAAGCACAGAGCCTTAACAGCAGTGACAGGGGAAGCAGCCTCCTGTCACTGCTGTTAGCCATTTTTTTTAATGGCACAAATATTGTGTGTGTGTTACGCACAATCTATCTCATTTAAAAAGAAAAAAGCCCCTCCCCCACACTATGCCCCCCCCTGCACCAGGCACCCCTGAGCCACTCCCCAAACCCAAAAAATGGCAGGAGGGATGCCTTAGGCTCCTCCCCCTTGTATCTGGGATACAGAGGAAGGAGCCTAAGAAAGTCCCTGATTGGCTCAGATGCCTAATACCCCTCCCAAGGAGAGGGGCCTGAGGCATCTGAGCCAATCAGGGCCTTAGGCCCTTCCCTGAGCATCACATGATGCACCAGGGAGGGGAAGGCCTGGCATTGTAGACTTGACGGCCTCGGAGAAGGAGGGACTGAGTCCCCCTCCTGCTCCCAACTTAAAGGTACGAGGGAGGCCTTCAGTGGCAGGAGGGAGTGGGTATCCCTCCTGACTTTTTTTATGAGGGGGGGATGAATGGCATGGGGGGGGATCTTCGTGGTAGGAGGGGTTTGACATCTCCTTCAGTCTTTACATGGGGGTGTCATCGGGATTGCAGGAGGGAGTGGGCATCTCTCCTGCCATTTGTTTTGGGTTTGGTGGGGGGGGGGACAGTGGCTTAGGGGTGCCTGGCTCGGAGGGGGGGTTCGTTTGTCAGTGGTCATCAGGGAGGGCTATCATCAGTTGGGGGAGGGGGGACTTTTTTTTTAATGGGACAGGCAGATCTGTCAGTAATACAGTTAGACAAATCGGTTTTTACAATCACTAAAACCCCATTTGGAATAACCAAGCGATGTTAGTGAATCAATCACTTGGCTGTTTTGCATGGGATTTTAGCTAATTTGCATGGCTGGATCAGAAAATGGGTGATCGAGGGGAAAAGCACGTAGTGGGCCATTTTGTGCATTGGGTTGGTAACAGCGATCGTCGCTAAAGCTGTGAAAACTGGTTTAGTGACGATTGCTGACTTTAGTGCATCTAACCGTTAGTCATCCAGGTTCATTTACAGCTAAAGTGTTTTGAAAGGTGTGAATATTTTTAGCTGGCTGGGAACACCTGAGATCACGGTCTAAGATTAGCCAGACATCTTGGGCACATTTTTGGCTGCTACAGTTTGAAGCTAAAAGCTATCCTAAATCTCAAAAGCTAAACTTAGCTGCAGTGATTTAGGACTCTTCTTGACTAATCCTAGTTAAATAGCCAAACTTAGCCTCTTAGCTATTTAAAATATTTTTTTGTGTTAAGTCCTTCTGCTGCTGGAGCACATCCAAGGCCACATACATTTGAGAACAATTAAACTGAGCTGCTCAGAATGGAAGGGGGACCTAACTTTGGCAGTTAGCCAATCTACCCTCAGATATCTCGATGTGGTGTTTTGTAGCAAAAGCAATAATAGGTAGCTAGGTGCAAGAAACAAACAGTGGCGGCATTTAAGTGTGCTGTTATTCTACTAATGTGAGAAGCAATAAGCTCAAATCAGTTTTAGGAAATCATTTTAGATGAATTTTAGCCAATTCTTTGTAAAAGCTTGATAAGTGTGCATAGATGGAGGCTTGAAAAAACATTTCTTCAGAAAGTGAAGTGTAGTAATATTTTAAAGGAACAGCTGTTTCAATAGTCACCTACCTGGGTATCTGTTGAAAGCCGATTCCACCACTTAATAATTATGACATTTTGGTACTGAACCTAATTGCACTTATTGTATGATTTGTCTGAATATTTTTTAAAAAGGGGAGGAGGCAAAATCTTTTTTTCAAATTTTGGGCTTGGTTTGCAAAAATGCTAAGATCACCAGCAATGATAGAAGCCCTTTTACTTGAGATATGGCAAAATCTGGGTTTAGTGTGTACTAATGCTGGATTTTACTAAGCCTAGATTTACTGCGGTTGATATTAAGCTGCTTTTTTTTTTTTTTGTAACTTCTGAGCTAATTTTTCCATTAGTGTATGGGACTTGCAATTAAAAAAAAACAACACCCAAACGCACATACAGGAGTACTTGGCACTTTCTAAATAGGAGACAATAAGGGGAAGATTCTCAAAACTTTAACGTGGTTGTTAAACTGGTTCTAGCCGTTTTAGTGTTCATGCATTTTAGTGGCAGATTTTCAAAACAGCTTACCGTGGTCTTTTTTGAGCTTCCCAGCAGTCTCTGACTCTGCCATGCAAATATATTACAACGAGGTCATTAATATTTAAATGAGCACTCCATGTGATTCTCTATTATCGCCAAGTGATTCCCTAACATCGCTGTCCCACATTTGCAAGCAAAATTTTCCAGCAGGTCTGTACTTTCCTAGCCTTACTTTCTGGTTAGTGTCTGATTGCTGATTGGCTCAGACATTGACAGGAAAATAAGGCTTGACAGCTCAGACCGGCAGCAACACCAACTCCCCCTTCCCTGGTAGTGGGAGGGGTGCCCACTTCCTCCACCGCTGCCGTTAAGCAACCCCCCTTACCCCTAGCAGCAGAAGGAATACCCCACCCCAGACCTCTGCTACACAGTGCTTGTTTATGAGCAACACAAAAGGCGCAGGTTTTACATCCAGACATTACCAAGATGCTAACTGACCACTGGGAGGTCCCTGAGGGTAGTCAAGCCAATGACAAAGCTCTACCCGATGGATGCCGAGTTCCAGCAGCTGTTTAATACATCAAAGGTAGATTCCCTAGTGGCACAAGTTACTAAACGTATCTCCCTTCCCAGTGAAGCTGCAGTAGTTCTGAAGGACTCCCAGGACCGCAAACTGGACTTTGTCTTTAAGAGGCAATTTGAGGCCACCGCACTAGGCCTAAAAGCGGCATCAGTGGCTTCATTTGTTGCCCAAGCATTCTATTCAAAGCTTAGCCAGGCAGGAGATCCAGATGACAGCAATGAACCCCAGTTCCTTCTGGTGGGAGCTTGATTACATAGTGGATGCGCTCTGACCTTTTTAGGGTTACGAGTTAAGTCTCAGCTTATGCCATCTCTGCCTGCAGAATGTTCTGGATCAGGCAATGGACAGGAGATTCAGCCTCTAAAGCAACTTTGAGCAAACTTCCATTTAATGGCCAGTGTGGCAGATTGTAAGCCAAAGTCCTTTCCGAACAGTAGATTGTGGGCCCCACAAGGGTCCAGTCGGGGAAATGTTCATGGCTCAAGGTGTTTTCGACAGTACTCGGGAGCATCTGCTTCCCAGACGTCATTCTGAGGCCTGAGACAGAGGTTCATGAGCATCAGGCACCCCAGGCATTTGGATCCTGCTCTACTACAGCCCCCCATAAAGCAGCAATGGCACTGGGGGGGGAGAGGGGGAGGCTGGCAGAGTTTCCGCATGCACGGATGCAGATTTCTTCAGACCGCTTGGTGCTGGATGTCATTCGGGCAGGATATAAGCTAGAAGTCTTTCAACCCCTTCCACATCTCTGTAAATTCTCCTGCAGTAAAGCAGCCAGAGTTCTGGCAATGGTACAGATGCTGAGAGATCTAGGAGCATTGTGGCTGTACCGTAAGGCAAATGGGACTTGGTGAGATGCTCAATATACTTTATCATCACCAAAAGAGACTGAGACGACTGGCGTCCAATCCTGGATCTGACGTCAGTCAATGCAGCCCTCAAGATCCCCCGCTTCCACATGGAAACAGTCCAGTCAGTCATTGCATCAGTGGCCCCGGGGGAATTCCTTACCTCCCTAGATCTGGCTGAAGTTGATTTCCATATTCTCATTTTGCCAGCTCACCAAAAGTTCTTGGTTTCTTGTACTAGAATGTCATCTCCAATTCTCTGCTCTTCTGTTTGGACTAGCTACAACACCACGCACCTTCACTAAGATAATGGTTGTGGTATTGGTGCGCCTCCTCAAGGCGGGGATACAGGTGCACCCTTACCTGGATGATTGGCTAATAAGGGCATTGTCCAAGATGGAGGGAAAAGCAGCAGTGGCCCAAGTGGTCCAACTTCTTCAGAGCCTAGGCTGGGTAATAAACTTTAGAAAGAGTCACTTGGCTCTGACACAGTCCTGACAGTACCTGAGAATACTGTTCTGATTATAGATTGGAACTGGGTCTTTCTTCCAAAAGCACACAGAACAAAGCCCGGGCATCACATTCCGCTAATAAAAGGACATGCCAGCTCCAACAGCATTTCTTCAAATTATACCTCACTTCCAGTATCATTTCCCTAACAACAAATATATCAACCCTTGTGTTGTATTAAGGGTGAACTCGATCCTCAGAGGGTCAAACTGCCCAATGGTTCTTGTGAACAGAAGTCACCAAACCCGATCTTCATAGGATCAGTTGTGCCTTTCTTATATAATTTTATAATTTTCCATTAATTTTATATATCTTTGCAATGCAATACTTAGCTTTTAGATAGTTTTAAGGGAGCGCCTCCACCAACATGTCCATGTTTCATATACTTTCCTCAGAGTTGAGGCTCCCACATAAATTATCGTGCTTTACCGAAGCCGCTCCTCTCGATAAACCTTCATGCGTTATCTTCAGTTGCTGGGTTCCATGGTGACAACAATAGATGTAATATCCTGGGCAAGAGCGCATTTATGCCCTTTACAGGTCTCTGCAGTTGGATTCGCTGAATTTAGCACTGCCTTAGACAAACACAGCTCTGTGCAGCTTTATCCATTGGATGTAATTTACCGCTGGCTACATGACAATCAGTGTGACATACAACTCACTTTAAAGCTGTTTGGGGGGGTGAATATAATCTTCCATGTTATACTCCCTAGTGATTGTGTTTTTTAAAATGAGGATGTACAGGGGGTGTTTGTCACAAGTGGAGAATGTGTACACATTTGGGAAGTTATTTGGCCCCCCTCCCTCTTAAGATGTCTAGTATTCTCATATTTGCTGTGCATCTTTTGCAATAGTTCTAGTGATGGCACAGAGTGCTGGAACATTCATGGCCTATGCAGAATTTGTGTGTTTAAAGTAACAATATTGCATTTAAGGCCCCCTTTTACAAAGCGGCACTAGCGAGTGCCACGTGGCAAATGTTCTGATGCTCATTCAATCCCTTTAGGCGCTGGAGCATTTGCTATCATTCTGCATTATCAGGCTTAGTAAAAGTGGGGAATAATGTCAGATTGCCCAAGTTTGTGTGTGTGTGGTTGAGTGGGTTTTTTTTTTTTTCACATTCCCTGCTTAAGCATTGCACTTCAGATTACCTATTAACTGTTTGTATTGGTGTTCATATATTCTATTTATAAGAGTGCAACTATTCCAGGAAATTTATGGTCTGCTCATAGCAGAGCAGTCATCTGTTCAGGCACACTGCAGAAACCTTAGAATAAAATGAGAGGATTTATTTAGAGGCACTTTAGTAAAGTCAACTGGGGTCAAATGAGAGAGTGCAAATATTTAGCAGCAGAAAATATTTGACTGTAGTTTAGGTCTGTGTGGTGTTTCTGGTGGTGGTACACCTGAGAGAGCATGCCAGGAAGGAAGTGCTCAAAAATTTTGGTGAACCCCTCTCCCACCCCCCCCCCCCGAAAAACATATTCAAGCATGTATAGGGAATAATGCATAGGTAAACTAAGCTTGTGCTTAAGACCCAAATTTAGTGGCTCCCAAAGTAGATTATTGCTCTGGCAAATTAGCTGTTAACAAAGAAGAATGGGGGGGGGTGGGGGAGACCAGAGTTTGCAGAGATTTGTATTTTTCTTAGCTGCTGTGTGTTGTCGTCCAATCAGCTGGAGAGGCGAGAGAGCAGTGATTCTAACCAGCTGCTTCCTCTGACTTCAGAACTATGCAGGACTCTGTTTATGGGAGTTTTAAAGTATGGTGTTGGGAGGGGCAGGGAGCAATGCACTTGTTTACCTAGTCCCAGAAGCATTAAAGTTAGCAGTCGTCACTAAACTGGTCTTGACAGTCGTCACTAAACTGGTTTTGACTGGTTTGGCAACGATCGGATTTACCAACCCAATGCTCAAAACATTTCACAACGTGGTTTTGTGTACAATTGCTCATTCTCCGATCTGGTCATACAAATAAGGTCATCAATATTGAAATGCCATATAAACTAGCAGAGCGATTGATGCTCTAACATGGCTTCCCAATGCACAAAAAAACAGTTAATCAGCGGGCTGGGTTGGAGGCCAGAGGATTAGGGTTAAGGATTGAAGGCTATATCAAAAAGGTGGGTTTTCAGTCTGCTTTTTTTTTAATTTATTTATTTATAGAATTTTACAATATTTCCAAGTATATACATCTTGTACAGTAAAGTGAGATCAAACAACATATTAAACAAAAATTTCCAAAATTAATATTTACTACAAAGATATACTAATCTAGCTGATCTCTCACTAGTCCTCAACAGTGTTCCCGCTAAGCTGCGTTGGCCTGCGCTCACGCACAAAATATTACATCGCAGCGCAAAGTTTCTCTTCACAGCGCACACACGCGTCGGTAAGGTAAGGGGACGCATTGGGGGGATTGCACTTCCCCACAATTGCCATGCTTCGGTTCCTCTTCTTCCTTCCTTCCTCCCCCCCCCCCCCCGCGGGACCCTGCGGCACCATCAACTCTTACTCCCTCTAATGTCGGCCCTGCAGCTCCAGACTTCCTCGCACCTTCTCCCCTCCCCCTTTGGATCGCTATTATTTTAAATGTTATAGCCGCGGAGCTGTATCCATCAGTGGAGATGTCTAACCTCGGCCTGCCCCGGAACTCTTACTGCAGCAGCCGCCCGTCTAGGCAGGAACAGGAAGTCACTGTTGCAGTAAGAGTTCCGGGGCAGGCCGAGGTTAGACATCTCCACTGATGGATACAGCTCCGCGGCTATAACATTTAAAATAATAGCGATCCAAAGGGGGAGGGGAGAAGGTGCGAGGAAGTCTGGAGCTGCAGGGCCGACATTAGAGGGAGTAAGAGTTGATGGTGCCGCAGGGTCCCGCGGGGGGGGGGGGGAGGAAGGAAGGAAGAAGAGGAACCGAAGCATGGCAATTGTGGGGAAGTGCAGAGCTGCAGGGAAGAGTGTTGCGGTACCCAGCTGGAGGGAGAAGGAAGATGAGGGAGGGAATTAAAGGAGATGCCAGGGCTTGGAGCGTAGGAGGAAGGTATGCCAGTCTAAGGGAAAAGGAAGGGGGAGATGTGAGAGCATGGAGGGGGAGCGAAAGATGGAAGAAAAGGAAAGGAGAGAGATGCCAGAGAATCAGGGAAGGGGAGATACCAGACTATGAGGAGAGGTGTGGGAGAGGGAAGGCGAGGAGAGAGATGCCAGACCAATGGGGTGAAAGGAGAGATGGAAGGGGGAGGCATACAGTTTCTGGAAGGGGCATAGAAGGAGAGAAGATGCCATATAGGGGAAGAGAGACGGCAGACAGTGGATGGAAGGAAGAGAGTTACAAGAAGATGAGGAAAGGAGAAACCACAGAAGACAAAGGTAGAAAAAAATTTCTATTTATTTATTGCTTTAGGAGACATGTGTCACTGTTTCTGTGAAGCATTGTATGCAGAGTCCAGCTTCTTGCTGGTTCAATTTAACCTTTGTCTATGTATTTTTATTTTATCCCCCCTTTTACAAAACTGTGAAGCGTTTTTAGCACCAGCCTTGGTGGTAGCAGCTCTGATGCTCAGAATTTTATGAGCATCAGAGCTGTTACCTCCGTAGCTAAAATCCACACTACAGTTTTGTAAAAGAGGGAGGGGTTAGTTTGTGATTACATATTCCTTACTAGGCGAAGGTGTTTTCTGTGTTCTGTGTGTTCGAAAGACATGGTTTTCTGTTAGGATTGACGGTGTAGGATTGATCTGTGCTGGTCTGGCTTGTTTAGTTTTACAATGGGTGTATTGATGTACTGCTCACTGCAATATGTAAGATGCTGCCTTTTCCTAGGTACTCATGTGTGACGTGTGGTTTGTTACTAAAAATCATGTTTTTCTTACAGATGGGGGGGGGTGCCAAAAAATGATGGGCCCCGGATGTTACATATGCTAGGTACGCCACTGTATGTAAAGATACCAGAAAGCTGGCGTAGCAAAAACTTCTAAGTTTTGAGTATTTAACCCTCCCACAATCTCACGGGCACTCGTTTCAAGTTTATTGAGATTTTGATTTAAACGCAATATCAAATATTTTCAATGCGTATAACAAAAATAAATTTGGGGAAATAAATAAAACCATTTGAACCAGTGTTCCCGCTAAGCTGCGCTGGCGTGCGCTGGTGCACAAAATATTACATCGCAGCGCACACGTTTCTCGTCACAGCGCACGATCGGAAGAGGCGTACGGCAGATGGCAGGGCGGCGAGAGGAGAATCGGGCGAGTTGGCTCATAACTTGCTGGCGCCCGATATTTTTGGCTCACGGTGAAAAAAGTTTGCTCACAACACCCGCCCGCTTAGAGGGAACACTGGTCCTCAATATTATTGGATCCGCGTTTAAGAGTAGAACATATATAATTCAAATTAATTAAATAAGAAAAATCCTTATCTGACTAAAGTGCAGGGAGCTAACTTTCCATGGACATTGTTATTCCTTTTTCAAGACGTTTCATTGAGAGAAAACTAATCAGTTGAGTTGGCTTTGTAAATATATACTTCAATGATAAGTATCTAACTACACATTTACATGGATATCTCGTGGGGAGCTGGCAGCTTGCGGCGTCGGTTGAAGGGGTGGCGTCCTAACGTCGGGGCTAAGAGTGATATCATGCTCAGGGGAACCCACCGCACTACTCTCCGGCGGTGTCCCCAATGAGCTAGCACCCGACCCTTCTTGTTCCCGTTGTAGGCGTCGGAGAAAGTCATCAATAGTAACCACTGGAGTTAAGGGTCGCCGGGAGGCTCTTCCGGTGTTCCTTCCTCGTCTTTTCGGCATTTTAAAAAAAAGAAAAACTTTAGCGGCGTCCTCACTACAGCAGACATGGAATGAACATCTTAGATCCAATAATATGGAGCAGAATCCGCACCGGGTCTATGTACCCCAAATAAAAGTTGCCCACTACCGGCTCCCGGACTCCACGTGGCTCCCCTTCGGCCACGCCCTGCGGCCGCAACCGCAACAGCAGCTGCCTTTTAAGATGTTGGAGATGGACCCAGTGACGTCAGGGGTCCGTCCCTGTAGATGCCTGACTGCGCCGCCAATCGGGAAGGGAAGCTGCCGCTGCCGGAATCCGGGACCAGCAAACAGGTCACCCACAGCTCTCCTCCAGTCCGGTAACTGCTCCCTTCAGTCTGCTTTTAAACAAGGGAAGGGAAGAGGCTTGACGGACAAACTGGTAATTTATTCCAGGCATAGGGGGCAGCTAGATGAAAGGAACGAAGTCTGGAATTGGCAGAGGAGGAGAAGGGTAACGCTAAGAGAGACTTAACTGAGGAAAGGAGTTCTCTGGGAGGTGTATAAGGAGAGAGAAGCGAGGAGAGAGATTGAGGGGCAGCAGAATGAACACACTTGTAAGTCAGCAATAAGATCTTGAACTGTTTTGCGATGGCAGATAGGGAGCCAGATGCTCCCTCCAAACTCCACACACACCCCAAACTTCCCCCGTACCTTATACTTTGATGACAGCAGGAAGGATGTCCAGTCCTCCTGCTCTGCAGACCGACACTGCAAAATGGCAGTCCTTCCCCTTTTGGTGCATCCTGGGATGCATGGGGGAGGAGCCTAAGGCCCCAATTGGCTCAGATTCCTAAGGCCCCTTGCAAGACTGAGCCAATCATGGCCTTAGGCCCCTTCCCGTACATCCCAAGATGCACCAGGAAGGGAAAGGCCCGCCATTTTGCAGCAGGAGCCTGAGGAGCAGGTTGGAGTGGACATCCCTCCTGCCAATCGTGGTGTCGGCGGGGGGGGGGGGCTTTTTTTATGGGTCAGATATTGTATGTGTGTAACACACACACAACATCGGTGCCATTAAAAAAAAAAAAGAGAGAGAGAGAAAATCCCCAACAACTGAGTGACAGGAGGCTGCTTTGGGGCTTCCCCTGCCACTCAGCTATTCGGGCTTCCCCAAACTAGCTCTGCGCATGTGTTAGTCGCTCTCTGTCACTCTCATAGCGACTGATCAGATGGGATTCCGGCGAGCTTTAGTGCAAATCATTCGCTGTTCCAGAGTTGGCCAAAAAAATCAGCCAGCAGCGACACACAGTCTTAATGACCATGCTTTATGCATCTATCCCCTAATGCCTAATAAAGGATTAATCCTGCCTTGCCTACTTTTCTGTGCTTTTACCTCTCAACATTAGTATAGTCTAGCAGTCTAGCTAATTATTCTATTTAATGCTTTAATCCGAGGGTTTGTTTTTTTTTGTTGTTTTTTTTAAAGCTTATGCATTGAAAGGGCAGGCATGGAAGAGAATAAATGAAACCATTTAGTGTGATTTAGTCTCTAAACTGATGCACGATAACAGCAGATAGTCTTGTTATTTTGAAACAGTCATGTTTTAGTCATTGGATTTTGTAGGCCATCAGCTAGCCGATTTCTGTCTCTGCAAACCAAAAGAAAATTAAATTGAGTGATGCATAGTGGAGTTACTGCTTCTGAACTGTTATAAATTGAACCAAATTTTATCAAAGTATGATTATAAATATATAGCTGGGGGATTTGTGTCACAGGATAAAAACGTATATTGATACCTTGCACTGTAACTGTAAAATTTAACCTGTAAACTGTTTATTGGTATTAGATCCCAAGTATGTGTCAAGTTAGGATAAAACTTGTATTGGAAAAACCTTGCACTGTAATTATGGCAAATTGTAAACTGTATACTATAGGGCTCATAATAACAACTTAAACACATCTAAAAACCCGCCCAAGATGGCACTTGGTCATCCTAAAAGACAGGTCGTCCAAGTGCCGATAAAACAGCTTTTTGGACATATCCAGGGACTTTTTAGACCTTTCAAACCTGCTGTGCGCCCAGAGCTGAAAGGGACGTTATAGAGGAGTGGTTAGGGAAAGGACGTGGGCTGACCTAAACTTAGTCATCCTGCAGGGATAATTGAAGGTTTGACGAGATTTCCTAGGCGAAACTTATACGTTGTGAATTAGACAATGTAAAAGCAGGTATAAGTGCCAAAAAGTTATCGAAAGTGACCAGATAACCACTGCAGGGACAAAGTAAAGCCCCACACACACTCCCCTCCCGTGTTCACTGACCCTGTCGCACCCCCACAAAGTTCAGAATAAAAATGTACATACCTGCCTCCAGAACATCAGCACCTGCTATAGGAAAGCCTAGTAGAGCTGCACAGAGGTAGCTTAAGTAGTTTGGGTTGGCTGGGTTTGAGTTGGCTGCTGAACCATAAAGAGGAAGACCCAGGCCCATAAGCCACACTAACCATTACATTAATGATGGAAAATGTGAGCCCACCAACCCCTCCTCCCCAAAAACCCCCCAAAACCCTACTGTACTGCCATATAGGTGCCACCTGCAGCCATAAAGTCTATTGTGGTTGTAGACAGATGGGTATAGTGGATTTTGGGGGGCTCACCATAAGGGAGTTCTAGTGATAAGTTTATCTGGCACCATTTTTGTGATGTTTACAGCAGTGCCCTGTAAGGTGCCCCTCTGCTGTTGCCATGTCTGGTTGGCTAGTCCATCACAATGCTGGCCCCTCCCATGTTGAGTAAGATGAAATCAATGGGGCTGGGAGAAACACTAACTACATGGGTCAATGACTGGCTGAGTGGCAGACTTCAGAGGGTGGTAGTTAACGGTACCCTCTCTAAAACATCGGAGGTGACCAGTGGAGTACCGCAGGGCTCAGTCTTGGGCCCGCTCCTTTTCAACATATTCATAGGGGACCTAACTCAGGGGCTTCAAGGTAAGATAACGTTATTCACTGACGACGCCAAACTATGCAATATAGTGAGAGACGGCAATTCACCCGATAGTATGACATAGGACCTACATTTGTTGGAGCTTTGGTCCTCGACCTGGCAGCTGGGCTTCAACGGTATGAAATGCAAGATCATGCACCTCGGCAGCAGAAATCCGTGCAGAACTTACACCTTGAATGGTGAGACCTTAGCTAGAACGAGACTTGGGAGTGATCATCAGCACAGACATGAAAACTGCTGATCATGTTGAGAAGGCTTCATCTAAGGCAAGACAGTTGTTAGGTTGCATCCGCAGGAGTTTCGTCAGCCGGAAGCCTGAAGTCATAATGCCATTATACAGAACCATGGTGAGACCTCATTTGGAATACTGTGTGCAGTTCTGGAGGCCACACTACCGAAAAGATGTGCTGAGAGTAGAGTCGGTGCAACGGATGGCCACCAGGATGGTCTCGGGGCTCAAGGATCTATCGTACGAGGAAAGGCTGAAAAATTTGCGGCTGTACTCACTCGAGGAACGTAGGGAGAGAGGAGACATGATCGAGACGTTTAAGTATATTACCGGCTGTATCGAGATGGAAGAAGAGATTCTCTTTCTCAAAGGATCCTCAGCCACAAGAAGGCATCCGCTCAAACTCAGGGGCGGGAAATTTCATGGCGACACCAGGAAATATTTCTTCACCAAGAGAGTGGTTGATCCTTGGAACGAGCTCCCGGTGCAAGTGATCGAGGCAAACAGCGTGCAAGAATTTAAGAGCAAATGGGATGCCCATGTGGGATCCCTTAGAGGGTTAAGCCAAGGAAACTTGTCACCAGGAGTGGGATCTCTAGAATAGTAGACTTTGGGGGTGGGTCAGTAGAGTGGGCAGACCTGATGGGCTATGGCCCTTATCTGCCGTCATCTTCTATGTTTCTATGTCCAAAAGGTCTTGTTCTGGGCGTTTGGGATTTGGATGAATTTTTGGTCGAGAATGTGGTATGAAGATAGACATAGTGGCACTATGGATGATCAAACGCCTGGACATAAAGATAGACAATTTAAAAAAAAAAATTTAGGCACACTTTTAGAGAATGGACATTTTGCCACTGCTGACTTTGGGCGACTAACGCCTCATGTCCAAATCGGACTTAGATGTTTCTTTTGATTATGGCCCTCCACCTATATTGGTATTAGATCCCTAGTATGTGTCAAATTAGGATAAAAACTTGTACTGCAACTAAGGCAAATTGTAACTTGTTAACTGTATATTATATATGTCAACCTATAACCCATTCTGAGCTCTATGGGGAGACTAGAAAATGAATTAAATAAACAAAGTGTAAGGGTTCATGTAAGATGTCATTGGTTACAGAAGGGGAAGGAAGAAGGAGTTGTACCCTTGGTATCTTTGCTCAATATCTTCAATAATTGTGTTTTGACTAAATTGGGAGTGAAACTTTTCAGTTATGCTGACAACATCAGTTATTCCATGTCCAGCTTTACTCTGATATTACTCGCATCATTGCTGAAGTAATTGAATCAATTAAGGGTTGGATGTTGGAATTTAGATTAAAACTGAATTCAGAAAAAACAAAATTTATTGTTTGCCTCACCTCGTAAGAATTTACATGAGGATACTATTACAATCAAGACTATGCAATATCCTATATGTTCTTTAGTTAAAATATTGGGAGTGTAGTAAGATTTATGGATGACTAATCAGTTACATAAACAAATTACGTGCCTGTCTTAGTCAGGTGCTAGGGAAAACCATAATACCTCATCCAGGTTCAGCAAGCTTTGCCTACTTACACGACACAGAGACCCAGGCTTTATGAAATACTTTTATTATGAAAATAGAAAAATATAATTCATAAGCCAGCAGCAAATAACTAATTATTGTTCATAAAATATCCGAATACATATATGAAACTCAGTACATAATTATCACACCACACTTGCTAGATAAATGAGTAAAACTAATTCTTACACACTAAATAATTTCTTATAATAATAATTCCTGATTAGCAACAACTAAAAATATAGCTTATCACCACAGGTACTTCACTTCCTTGTCCCAAAGACAATAGAATTCTCTCTCTAACCCAGCTGAAAAGACATATAATTCCTTATTCTCACCACATAGATCAGGCCTCAGCAAAATTGGGGCAAAGGAATCAGTGTCTTTCCTCCGCTTAGCAGATATGGAAATTCTTCTGATTAGGAACAGTCCGTCAGCCACTGGAAAAGCTGTAAATTAGGTTGGCAGCAAAGATTTCCTTTATGTGATGGAATCCAGATCTGTATAAAAGTCCGGTTTCTCTCTCTGAAGCAGATAGTCACAAGAAGTAACTTTTCAAGTCTTAATTATTATAGAAGATGTGCAGAGAAAACCTATGATAAGATGCAAGCTTCCTTACATCCCAACACAGACTAATTAATTATTATGCACCTTCTTCTTGGTTCTCGTCAGATGACCTCTCAGGATCAATCCAGAAACAGAACTGAATGAATAACCTTTCTGTATAGAATCTCGTACAGGCTGTGAAACAGAGGCGCCTTCGTTAGATAAGGACAGCATAGGAGCAATGCCTCCCCCAAGATTCACACAGGCTGAGCATGTAGGCATAGCTGGATGTCCTTGACTAGAATACAGTTCTGGTACATACCCAGAATGCATCAGGCATCATAAAAACAAATATGTTTTCTTCTTTCTCTTCTTGCATGGTTCAGGCTGGAATGATTTCTTGCAGACAATGGTTCAGGCTTGATGACATCAGAGAGGCCTAACCTTCAGGTGTGAATAAGGAAACACCTCTACAGGAGTTAACCTTGGATCAGAATTTGACTATGCAGAAAAAAGTCAACATGACAGTTCATAAGGTCTTCCATATTTTATGGAAATTACTGACTATCGGAGCTTATTTTGTTATCACTTCATTTAAGTCACTAGTTCAATCGCTGGTATTGGGACAACTAGATTATTGCAATATTTTCTATTTAGCAGGGGTAAAGAAGAATATTTCCAGATTGCGACTCATACAGAACACTGTGGTGAGATTGATTATGGTTTGAAAAAATATGATCACGTATCTCCATTTTACCGCAAATTGCATTGGCTACCCATGGAAGCCTATTTTATTTTCAAATTCGGTTATATTTACTATAGAATCATAACAGGCCAGGTTCACAGTCCCTAATCCAAAATATTTTCACAAAACTCGTGCTTTTTTCAGTTATCCATCAGTGAAGGGTTGCAAATTTAAAAGATATCATGAACGTACATTATCATATCAGGCTGCTCTTTGGGACAAAGATTTTAGGAAATTATTCTTTGTATCTACTTCATACTTGGAGTTCAGAACACATTTGAAAACTCATCTATTTTCTAGATTTTTGGGTAACTAAATTTCTTCACTGGTCTGTTTGTAATTACAAGTTAATCTTTTGTAAACTGCATAGATCCTCACGGTTATGGGGTCTCTTAAGTTGATTTTATGTTTTGTTTATGTTTTATGCTAATAAAACTGATTCATATTGAAGGAAAAAATATGCAGTCTGCTCCGGGTAGATAGTCTGGCAGCATGCTTTTGGTAACAGAAGTTCAAACAGAAGAAAAAGGAAGATGGTCCCTGCAGAAGATCAACCAGAAGAAACAGCTGTGACCAGCCAAGGTTAAGGAAAAGAACAGTCAAGGAGTCCAAACTTAATTCTCCAATGTTTGTTGCAGTCAAATAAAATTTCCTAATAACTTGACACAGACATGTTTCAGCAGATGTCTCCTGTGTCGGGGGTCTACTGTATCAAACAATGAAAAATGTTTAGCCAAGATAAAACTTCAAAAGTCTCTTGTAAGCTTTCTAGAACTGCATCCAGCTGCTACTGGATACTACAGAAGTTGAAAAGTCTCAAACAAAATTAAAGTGCACTTCCTGCCCCCAACACAGGTGACATCAGCCAAACCACAGCCACGTCATGTCATTAGAAAATTTTGACTGCAACAAACATTGGAGATCTAAGTTTGGACTCCTTGACTGTCCTTTTCCTCAACCAGAAGCAACAGATTCCCTAGATGAGAATGAATTTGTATATTTTAGTATTCAGTTACTATTAAGTAAATACTGTATTTTTTTGATCCATTAGACACACTTCCCACCCCCCAAAGTGGGTGGAAATTAGGGTGCGTCTTATGGAGCGAATACCCAAAGCGCCTCACCACCCCTCGTTACCTTATTTTAACACTGCTGCCTTCCCTCGCTGGACGTTGCGCCCTCCCTCCCTCCCTGAGAGCAGCGCACTAGTTTAGCTGGCTGCCTGGTTCCCACCGCTTCCTCTGAGAACTGCCGTCTGATGCGGCTGCCGCCTTTTCCATTCTCTCATGGCATAGCGGAGCACCAGGCTGCCTGCCTGGTCCTGCGGGAAGCGGTGCAGGACCAGGCAAGTAGCCTGGTGCACTGCTATGTCGTAAGAATGGAAGAGGAGGCAGCCGCATCAGCCGGCAGTTCTCAGAGGAAGTGGCGGGAACCATGCAGCCAGCCAGCCTTGTGTGCCCCTCAGTGAGGCGCCGCATCCAGAAGTTTAAAAAAAAAAAAGAAAAGTATGTGTGGGGGGTGGCGGGGAGGAGCAAGAGGGCCAGGGCCTGCCTGGAGGGTGAGGAGGGAGAGGCCGGGGCCTGCCGAATTAAAAATAGGGAGGGAGGAGGGAGAGGCCGGGGCCTACTTCCTGCCTGGGGGGTAGGGAGGAGGGAGAAGCCGGGGCCTGCTTGCCTGCCCGCCCTGCCAAATTAAAAATAGGAAGGGAGAGGTCAAGGCTTTCCTGCTGCCTTCCTGAGGGGGGGAGAGGCTCGTCTGCCCTGTCCCATCCCTACCTGCCTGTTTGCCCTGTCCCTACCTATCTGCCAACCACTAGGCCTGCCCGCCCTGTCTCTGCCTGCCCTGTCCCGGCCTACATACAGAGCCTGGCAGGGAGGGGGGAAAGGGTGCAGAGCTTGGCAAGGAGTGTGGGGTTGGGTGGAGAGCTTGACAGGGAGAATTTGGTTCAGAATGTTTTTTTTTCTTGTTTTCCTCCTCTAAATCTAGGGTACGTCTTATGGTCAGGTGTGTCTAATGGAGCGAAAAATACAGTAGATATTAGAGGAGCACATGTTCTACAAGTCTACACCTGCATGTGGCTAAGGTCTAGGAAGATGACCCTGAAACATTGTATGTTGTACATAAGCTGAAACATTTTTATGACTGTATGCTTAGACATTAAATACAAGGTGAATGGAATATTCTCCAAGAAGGAATATGATCTTTTCCTCTGATCTGAGTCTGAAACACATTGAAGCTATTGTTATAGGATTTCTTACACAATCTTTTCCAATACAGCTTTCTATAATAAACCAGTTTTTAAGTGTTTGGCTGAAATTGGCATGACACAAGAGTACTGGCAATATAGAATTTGATCATCATTAAAAGCCACACATAAGTTTATTATCCCATCAAAAACTCAGTATAATAGTATGGGGTGATGTTCTGTATGTTGCTAATTAGAAGTTGGTGTGAAAGTGGGATTGGAGCATGACCAAAGAAACCTCGATTTTTCTCTCTTGTATAGTTTGAGACTACTGTCAACAGAAGTGCATGTAATTACATTAAATAAAGACAAATTATGACATGAAAACTTTTTTTTTTCAATGTAGTATGATGCAATTAGGATAAATCAACTTTTTGAACAAGCCAAATGGGCAATTCTTCTAGAGGAAATTGAATGCACTGAGGAAGAAATGATGATGTTTGCAGCCTTACAGGTTAGTGCGACAAAATAAAAACAAATCTGTATTTCAGTTATGGAACTCTAGCTCTGCTAGAAGCATTTTGTAGAATTGTCTTGCCTTGATTTGATTTCAATTTTTGTTTATATTTAAACTACTACAAAAATCTAAAATTTCCTCTGCTTCATTTAATTGGGAAAAAAAACCACCTGTAGCCTTGGCTGGTAGTGCTGGTAGTGCATCAGTCAGAGCTGGTGCAATGAGTAGTAAGCACCCTAGGTATGTATCTACTGAAGAGAGTAGGGAGAGAAAGGGTAAGGAAGATATGTTGGTAGGGGGATCCATAAAAAGATGTGGGAGATGAGAGCTATGCTGCTGAGGAGTTTGATAGAATTATGGCGGGTGCATGCCTCAGTAGTGTTCAAATATTAAGAACATAAGAATAGCCTTACTGGGTCAGACCAATGGTCCATCGAGCCCAGTAGCTTGTTCACACGGTGACCAATCCAGGTCACTAATATCTGGCCAAAACCCAAAGTGTAGCAATATTCCATGCTACCAATACAGGGAAAGCAGTGGCTTCCCCCGTGTCTTTCTCAATAGCAGACTATGGACTTTTCCTCCAGGAACTTGTCCAAACCTTTCTTAAAACCAGCTAGGCTATCCGCTATCCGCTATCCGATAGCTAGGCTATCCTCTGGCAACGCATTCCAGAGCTTAACTATTCTCTGGAGTGAAAAAAAATTTTCTCCTATTGGTTTTAAGAGCACTTCCCTATAACTTTGTGTCCCCTAGTCGTTGTCATTTTTGATGGAGTGAAAAATCGATCCATGTGTACCCATTCTACTCCACTCAGGATTTTGTAGACTTTAATCATATCTCTCCCTCAGCTGTCTCTTTTCCAAGCTGAAGAATCTTAACCGTTTTAGTCTTTCCTCATACGAGAAGAGTTCCATCTCCTTTACCATCTTGGTCACTCTTCTTTGAACCTTTTCTAGCGCCACTATATCTTTCTTGAGATAAGGACACCAGAATTGAACGCAATACTCCAAATGAGATCACACCATGGAGCGATACAGGGGCGTTATGACATTCTTAGTCTTATTAACCATCCCTTTTTTAATAATTCCCAGCATCCTGCTTGCTTTTTTGGCCGCCACTGCCGCACATTGGGCAGAAGGTTTCATCATATTGTCTACAATGATAACCTAGATCCTTTTCTTGGGCACTAACCCCCAAGATGGACCCTAGCATCCGGTAACTGTGATTCAGGTTATTCTTCCCAATGTACATCACTTTGCATTTGTCCACATTAAATTTCATCTGCCACTTGGATGCCCAGTCTTCCAATTTCCTAAGGTCCGCCTGCAATTTTTCACAATCCGCATGCGTTTTAACAACTTTGAACAGTTTAGTGTCATTTGCAAATTTAATCATCTCACTCTTTCCAATTTCCAGATCATTTATAAATAAGTTAAATAGCAACAGACTCCCGGTACAGACCCCTAAAGTGGAGTGTATGGGTGACTGTGAGAAATCTGAGATTTGTAAAGGGCATTCTGAGACAGCTATGGGGAGTGCGTGTGTACTGGGGACAAGATAGTTTGTGTGCGTAGGTGGGAGGGAGCTGTGAGAACCCTGGGTGTCTCCAGGGAGGAGGTTGACAAAGGTACAGTGTGTAATACCTTTGGGAGGGGGATCTTGCAGTGGATGGGGAGAGAAAAAAAGCTTGAAGGTAGGGGCAGAGAAAATTAGAACTTGAACCTTCCAGGGAACAACGTGAGGAAGAGCATTTAGCATAGAGAGAGGAATGAGACTGTTGAGGGAGGCCATAATTGAGCCTGTGATATCGGTCTTGGAGCACTGAAGAGTCAGGTGCTTATGCTGGGGAAATTCTACATAAAAATATTAGAAATAAAGAATGCACAATTTTTTTATTTTTTTTAATGTATTCTGAATTTTTAATATTTTGCACCAATTCCCCCAAGAGGAAACCTCATACTCTATGGTTCCAGTTTAGTGGTCTTCCCTAATTTTTAAGCTGGGGCCATTTTGGATCCAAATGAACTTAAGCAGAGCTACCAAATATCTTTCCATGTGAGGCCTCAACACTGCTGATTAGTGTGTGTCAATGACATCTACCTCACCAGCATGTCTTCAAACATTGTGATTTTTTCCTCAAGGAAGTTGACATTTCCAAATACTGTACGTTCTCTTTGTCTATTGAGAAATGCCTTGTCCTTCAAGCATGTGATTCTTCCTCCCATCTAGTTCCCCCTACTTTCTGCTGTGAACTTGGGTAGAGAGGCAGTGTGTAGCAGAAAAAAGCCAAAATGAATGATGATGACCTCTCCAGGGGGGTCACCACTGGTCCCTGGGCCATGCATTGAAGAATACTGTCCTAGCCTCTTTTCTCTCCTCCCATCATTGTCTTTTTTTTAACCTCAATCTTATATAACCTGATAGGTTTGGTTTTCTATCGCCATGGAAAGCATTAACATAGAGAGTGGGAGGAAAGGAATCCTTACAGAGCCCTAAAGGAAAACCTGCTGCCTCTTGCCAGGAACAAAAGCCTATGGTGTGTCCCATACATCACAACCTCTGCCCTTACAGACCTTAACCAATCCATCCCTACTTCAGAGCCTGTTTAAACATTTGACTTTTCCTTAGCAACAGCAGCAGATAAATCCAGAGACCAATGGGATAGCACACATCTACCAGCAGGCAGAGATAAAGAAACTGATTAACAAGTGGTCCTATTGGCTGGCACTCCTCCTGTATCTTCAGTATTCTCTATCTCCCAGCAGGAAATGGTCGCTATTCAACTAGCTCCTGAATTCTGGCTGTGACTGGAAAATTATTTTCTCCTGTTGAAGTTTCTCTTCAGTGAGACTGCCATTCTATTTCTCCTGTTGAGGTTTCTCTTCAGTGAGACAGGGGTGTCTGGCTGAACGGTGCCGGCTTTAGGGGTTACACCTGGGCCCCCCAGGTCTCTGCCTCACCCTCCCTCCATTGCTAAAGGGTCTGACTGGATCTTGATCTTTTTTCTTCTATCCCTTCTCTGTTTAAAAAAAAAAAAAAGGGAGACCACAGTTGCTACATTCTGCCCTGTTAGTGCTGCACAACCAGCTCTTACTGGCTTCAACCGGCCCTAACAACAAGCTTGTAAGTATGTATGTGTTTGTTTTTACTGTTTGAACTTCAGGTTCTGTTTGGGAGTCTTAGTACTGTGGGTTCGGTCAACGTACATTTAAGGAATGGATATTTTATTGAGGCTAAGTTTTATGACTAGAAATCCATTGAGGGAGCCAGGACTTTCCCGCCCTTTGCATGCATGCACTTGGTTTCCTTGTTGGTTACAGCACGGCAGTAGCAGTGCGATTTCATGCTCGCACTTGTTCTCCTTGTTGGGTTTCAGTACGTAGCAGTAGTTGTCCTGTTTATTCTGAGGCTCTCTTTCATCGGTTTATATTGACTTTTAGTTGTTTAGATCAGTGATTCCCAACCCTGTCCTGGAGGAACACCAGGCCAATCGGGTTTTCAGGCTAGCCCTAATGAATATGCATGAGAGAGATTTGCATATGATGGAAGTGATAGGCATGCAAATTTGCTTCATGCATATTCATTAGGGCTAGCCTGAAAACCCAATTGGCCTGGTGTTCCTCCAGGACAGGGTTGGGAACCACTGGTTTAGATCACCTTTTTGTATTCTTGAAGGGATGCCTCAAATGTATGGCGGCGTCCAAAGCCTCCATCGCTTGATGAGTCCAGGAAGACATTCTTTACGCTTGCTTGATGGCAGGGAAGCGGTTGGCGAAAGAACTTCATGACCATTCCACCAGAGTGATGGCTACTTCTTGGACTTGGTTCAGAGTTTTTTTCCTTGGAGGAGTTTTGTCTCGCGGCTACTTGGTCTTCCGAGAGTGCTTTATCTCTGCATTACTGGTTGGAAGTGGGGGTGCATGTGGTGGATGCGTTTAGTGCTTCAGTTGTTGCAGAGGCTGCGTTTGCTTCCCACCCAGATTGAGGATTGCTTTGCTACATTCCATTGGTCTCTGGATTCATCTGCTGCTGTTGCTAAGGAAGGAAAAATTATGTTCTTACCTGTTAATTTTCTTTCCTTTAGACGCAGCAGATGAATCCAGAGCCCCACCCTTTCTGGATATTGTCCGTCGTTTTTTTCTTTTTCTGTATTATTACCTTTTGAGATTTGTTATGGGAAAGAAGTTTTTTATATGCTATGCCTATTGATGGTTACGGATGCTTGGGCAAGGAGCTATACTGGATACAGGAGGAGTGCCAGCCAATAGGACCACCTGTTAATCAGTACTATCCCATTGGTCTCTGGATTCATCTGCTGCGTCTAAAGGAAAGAAAATTAACAGGTAAGAACATAATTTTTCCTTGTTCCCTCACCCTTCTGATCCTCTTCTCTCTTCCCCCCCCCCCTTCCCAACCAATGTCAGATTGGGCATGTCAGCTATGGTTAGGGTTACCAGCCGTCCAGATTTCCCTGGACATGTCCAGACGGCAGCGAGGGGCAGAGCATTACAGGGTGGGGATGAGCCAGACTGGGATCGGGGCAAGGGGGCCAGATTTTTCAACTGGAAAAATCTGGCAACCCTAGCTATGGTGGACCAGCTACCCCAACCTCATAATTATGTTAGAATATAGTTAAGTTGACATATACTGTATTGTTCTAGCAGGCAACTGATTGATCATACTTGAAAGCATGTTCCTTAAATTCAAGGTGATCACTGCAGCCAAATTGCTGACTAGAATAGCAGTTTTCCTCAGGAACAAGGTATTTATAGTAGAATCCAGTGTTGATATGGATTATTTAATTGATCTACAGGGGGCTGAAATTATGAGCTGAGAAGTAACTTTTTTTTTTTTTTTTGTCAGCACTGTTTATGATTTATGGATCATTTTTTGTATTAATCTTAAGTAGTATATGGTTTAAAATTGCAAATAATTTTCTATGTTAATGAATAGGTAGTTGTTGTTTTTTAGAGGGAGGAAGGTTTTTGGTGGTGGATGTTATTTTCTTATTGTAGCAGTTGTGTTGTAGATTAGTTGCAGAATCTGGACATTCTTTCCACATTAATATTCCCAGAGGAGGATTATTTTCTCAATGGAGAAAATGCTTTTCAACTGCAGGGCAACAGATGGAGAAAGGTCAAGGGTTGACTCTTATATGAGAACATTGAAAAATGGCAAGACAGCTGCTTTCCGTTTTGCTGTTTTGTATTTCCTCTACAAGATGAGCAGATGGCTATTTCTAGTACAACATACACTCCATTCCTGGTAGTCAATCTCTTCTCGCGAGAATTCTTGTAGGGAGCTTCATTTAGCATTCTTTTGCTCCACTTTCCATCCTTCTGGGCTGTCCTCCAATGGTCTTAGTTGTCTCTACAATTGAGATAGTAGGAGCCTGTCTTTGCAATCGTGTGTCTTTTCAATTAAATTGTCTTTTTTGCTAACCATTTGCAAGGCTTTTTGATGCTGCAGAGGATCCCACTCTTGGGACATCTCTGGTTCCAGGTGAGCACAGACTCTGAGGTCAAGGATCTGCTTCCAAGGGGCAGACTGCCCCAGATTCATTTGCAGTAGACTTGAGCTCAGGCTGAGTGACTCCATGGCAGTTTTTCCAGGATTGGGGCCGACTGCTTTCTTCCTCTCATTTGTGTGTGCATGATCCAGTGGAGGTTGAGATCTCCGACTGGGCATGAGAGGCATTCAGAAGTCACAAGCAGTCCGGATTCCAGCCTTGTTGAGGCAGAGATTTTCCCTGTAAGCTGTTTGCAGCTTCCACGCTTGCAGCTCCAAGCACACAGCATGGCAAAGTGAGCAACAGTCTTGACAGCCTGGCAAACAAAATCCGGGTTGGGAGGGATGTCTTTAAAATCAATTTATTGGGGTTCTGGGGTTAGAGTTAGGTTCCCCCACCTCTAAAATCCTAAAATCGCTAATTTTTATTCCCCAGGGTAGCTCCTCCGAGCGGCTTTTGGCACTAAAATGGCTGCCATGGCAGCCATCTTGGATTTCTCAATTTGAAAATAAAAACCTCTATTTACTTCAAAACACTTTGATTTTGCTTTAAAAATAGGTGTGATGGACTCCTCAGGTCAGGATACCTTGGATTCATGCAAAGTTTGCGGTGGAAGGCTGTCTGAGGATTGCCCGTGTTCCATATGCCGCGCAGCATGTGTGGTGGGGGAAGCCATTGGCTTAGCTTTCTCTGGTACCTTGGGGGTGTTAGTGCCCAGTTGGTTTGAGGACCAGCAAAAAAGTCCTGATTTGAACCACCTCCTCCGAACTGACAACCAGAAATCTCCAAGCTCTATAGCTAGCGGCAGTATCTCTGAGCTGCCACCAGCTGCAGAGCTTGAAGAATTCTTGCTGCCGGACTGGAGGAAGAGGTCTTCAGCTGGCAGGATTTTGGGAAGCCCACCAACTTAAGTATTTATATTTTGCATTTGGGCAGAAGACATGGGGCATGGCAGGAAGAAAATTTAGTGCCCACCTACTTTGAGCTCAGACCCACTGCCCAGTGGTGTAGCAAGGGTGCGAGGCGCCTGGGGCAGTAGTGCCCTTTCCGTCCCCTCCTCTCCATCTTCCCCATCCCCCTGCCTTTTAACTTCCCGGTGCGAGCAGCATCACCAACTCGCTGCCCGTGTCAGAGTCAGCTCCAGCTCTTCTTCTGACATCACTTCCTAGGCACGGGTCACGGAAGTGACATCAGAAAGGGACAGCTAGCGCCCTCACTAAGAAGGCACCTGGGGTGGAATGGCCCCCCCTTACTATGCCAATGCCCACCCCCACCCCCTCATCGGCTGTCTGGTAATCCACTGAACATAACACAAATATCTGTGATGCACATATTCCAAAGCCAGTATAGCCACATAATATATTTAAAATAAAATACTTTTTCTACCTTTATCTGGATGTTTTATTTTTCCATCATATTGCTTCCATTTTTGTCTCTTCTGCTTTCATGTGTCTTGTGATAATTCTCTTTCCAGTAGTTGCTGTCCATATGTTTTTTTCTCCTCTCTCCTGTCTTTCATTCCCTCACTACTCCTGTCTTTGATATACTGATCTTTTCTTGTTTGCTCTTCCTACCCTTTTTTATTTTTCTGCCTCTACGTCCACTCAAATTTCATCCTTGTTCTTCTTTTACTTTTGAGCTACTTACCAACTTTCTATCTCCCTTTCTCATGCTCTAGCTCTCATTTCCCATCTCATGCCTTCACTGACCTCCTATTCCCTTATGTCTCTCATCTACACCTCTGTACATACTATATTCTCATTCATCTCCTTGCCACTGCCCTCAGTCTCTCCCACATGATTCCACAATTTCTAGTAATTCCCTCCCTCCATTTTTGTAACCCAGCATCTCCTGTCCCTCTTCTCCTCATGGTCTGGCATCTGTCCTTTTTTCATCCACCGTCTTCCTGTCCCATCTCACTTTCCCTCCCCCCCCCCAAAATGATCCATGATCTTCATTTTATACCATTCATTTTCTAATTTAGAGATTTTCTGTGTTCATCCCATGCATTTTTTTAATTCTGTCACCATTTTCATATCCACCAACTCTCTTGGGAGGGCATTCCAGACATCAAACATGGAAAAAAAATTCCTAACATTGCTTCTAAGTCTTTTTACTGTCCCGCAACCTCAATTCATGCATGCTCTCTAGTTTTATTATTTTCCCTTCTCTGGAAAAGATTTGCTTCTGTATTAATACCATTCAAGAATATAAATGTCTATTTCATATCTCCCAGCCTTCCTTTCCTCTAGAGTAGACATATTCAGGTCTTCCAGTATCTTCTCATACAACTTTTGGTGCAAGCCTCATACCAATTTCATTGCCTTCCTCTGAACTGTTAATGTCTTTTTCTGAAGAGGGCCATCTGAGGTCGCTGCCTCAGTTGGTCTAATTATAGGGCTGCCCCTGAGTAGACAGTTTTACATTAGAATTCAACATACAATCTCTGGTGGCAAATATTGATAACAACAAAAACTATTTCTACTATCAGCCATTGTGTAACATAAGACAAAATCTTGCAAATAGATCTTCAAACGCATAACATACCATGTCAGCACCAATGCTAATGAAAAGCCATGTCTCTCTTACACATGCAGAACACAGACCCTCACAAAGTATAGAATAAGTAACCACAAACTAAAATAGTCGATGCAACCGGTCGCCCCTTGGTGAGGAAGCTCCTAATAACTTCTTGCCGCATCAAGGTAGGTTCACTCTGCCAGGCTGAAGCAGTGGTTCTTCCTCTCCTTTTAGGCTTCTTCCTCTCCTTTTAGGCTTAATTAGGACGAGTTTACCCCGAAAAAATGGGTGAAGATATTATCAGCAGCAAGAGGGATTAGAAAGGCATCTCTACTCTGCCATCTTGTCCTCCGCTCTCTTCAACATATTTATAAACTACTTGTAAATTAGAACGATGAGCGAGGTGATTAAATTTGCAGACGATACGAAGTTATTCAGAGTAGTGAAGACGCAGGAGGATTGCGAAGACCTACAACGTGACATAAACACGCTCGAGAAATGGGCTGCGACATGGCAAATGAAGTTTAACGTGGATAAGTGTAAGGTGATGCATGTCGATAACAAAAATCTTGTACACGCATACAGGATGTCTAGTGCAGTACTTGGAGAGACCCTCCCAGGAAAGAGACTTGGGAGTACTGGTCAACAAGTCATCCATGCAAAGTGCGGCGGCGGTGAAAAGGGCAAACAATGCATGGAATGATTAAGAAGGGATCGGAGAAGGTTCTCATGCCGCTGTACCGGGCCATGGTGCGACCCCACCTGGAATGCTGCGTCCAACATTGGTTGCCGTACTTGAAGAAGGACACGTTACTACTCGAAAGAGTCCAAAGAAGAGAGACTAAAATGGTTAAGGGTCTGGAGGAGTTGTCATACAGCGAGAGATTAGAGAAACTGGGCCTCTTCTCCCTTGAAAAGAGGAGATTGAGAAGGGGGCATGATTGAAACGTTCAAGATAATGAAGGAAATAGACTTAGTAGATAAAGACAGGTTGTTCACCCTCTCCAAGGTAGGGAGAATGAGAGGGCATTCTTTAAAGTTAAAAGGGGATAGATTCTGTACAAATGTAAGGAAGTTCTTCTTCACCCAGAGAGTGGTAGAAAACTGGAATGCTCTTCCGGAGTCTGTTATAGGGGAAAACACCCTCCAGGGATTCAAGACACAGTTAGACAAGTTCCTACTGAACCAGAACGTACGCAAGTAAGGCTAGACTCAGTTAGGGCTCAGGTCCTTGACCTAGGGGCCATCACGGGAGCGGACTGCTGGGCATGATGGACCACTGGTCTGACCCAGCAGTGGCAATTCTTGTGTTCTTATAGGGCCGGACCATCAGGTCCTCTGGTGCTGTGGAGCCCAGGGCAGCTGCCCTTTTTGTCCTGCCCTAGCACCAGCCCTGAGAAACATATCAGCGCATGTCCATAGTCTGGTTCTTTTAATTATTCAAGTGAAGAAATGGGTTTGTTTGATTATGATCTTCCTCTGGTAAATATATTACTTTGGATATTAATTCATGATCCCTTTTCCTTCAGTAATAACCATTAACTTTAAGCTAAGAATTAGTGGCCTACAGTTCCAACTGTTTGCTTTCCACTTCTGTGAGAGATCACAAAATCCAGAACTCCTCTAGTACCTGAACATTGAACAGATCTAGACCCATCAATGTCCTGGGAAATAGTTTATTTGGTCCCATGGCTTTGTCCATTTTTTTTTTTTTCTATTTTGTGAATTCTTCAGTGAGTGATTTAGTATTAACTCCATTCTCAAATGTACCTTTTTGCAGACCATCTGCAGCCCTTCTAAGTCATCTGTGAATCCAAACAGAAATGTCCTTCTACTTTTCCTTATTACTCTTCACATACTTTTTTGTAACTTTTGAGTCTTAAAATTCTCTGGCTTTCCTGCTTTCGCTGACTTTACCTAAAGTCCTCTCACTTTCTTTTCTCTTTGCATCTGTTTTTACACTTGTGCAGAATTTTGAGCACAGCTTCCTGCCCTAAGTTATGTAAAAATATACTAATGATCAGAGGAGTACTTGAACACTTGGAACAATGTTCTTAGTTTGTAAGTGAAAATATGTATGTAAAATGTAAATATTTTGGTTTCCCATCTCAAAAACGGGGATGCCAGTATTCATATTTTTACCATAAGGAAGAGAATGATTGAAAAGTAAACTGTGTAATGGGCCATATGAAGCAGTGCTATAGCCAGGGCTGTGCTTTTGGTGGGACTGGTTTAATATGGATGTACTGGGTGGTGTTATGTTGACACCATCATGTCTTTTCCTTTCATTGGCATATGCTGCTACTGCAGCTGCAAACTGGATGGGCCTGATTCCAAAAACTGGGTGGGGGGGGAGAGAGCACCCCACCCATGCCCCTGAAATGAAGAGCTGGTGTTGCCTCTTTACCCCAACTATTATATTTTCATTTGGGTAATATCCTTAACCTGCATCACATAATACCTGCCTCATATTTGTCTGCCTGTCCCCATGTATGTTTTGATTTTGTTAACTTTGGATAAAATAGTATCATTGCAGTGTTAATCCACTTAATTTGAAATAAGTGTTAACAAAAATAAGCATTATATTTTTTAATTGGAATAAGTATATTTTTTCTTATTTAATGTAATATTTTTTTTATTTTTTTGAATTTGGTGAATCTGCAATAGTTAAAGATGTAATCATGTGAATTTTTTAAAGAATTACTTTTATTTATTTATTTTTTTTTATAGTACCACATCAATAAACTATCCATCATGTCATCAGAAAATCACTTCAACAACAGTGACAAAGAAGTTGATGAAGTTGACGCTGCCCTCTCTGACTTGGAGATTACATTGGAAGGGGGCAAAACTTCCACCGTACTGGTAAGAGGGGCTCTTTGTAATGCCTGTAGAGCACTTTGAATAAGCTGATACTCGGCTCTGTCTTAAGTGTTTTCTGAATTTATGTTGCTGTTCTACACATTTTCCATTTTGAGGAACAGATGGTCAAAGGAGCTTGTTAATTGCATTCCTGGGTTTTCTAATCCAGTTTATAACTTATGAATCTTACATTTCCTGTGTTTCAGGACCATAACACTATAATTTATATTAAATTTCAGCTACCTAATTTAAACCTAAAAAAAGACACTATAAATGGAGACAAGCTTTTTTTTTTTTTTTTTTTTTTTTAGTTTAATACTCCAGTGTAGACTTGGTATGTGCTTGTGTTGGGGGTTGTCCATTTTTATTGTAGCATAATTTAGAATGTTAAAATCCAAGCTCAGTTGTTAAAAATGACACAAGACTAAAATGTTAATCCTATTTTGAGATGCATTTTTTTTTTTTTTAAACTTCCAAATGCTTAGGATTCCTTGATAGTGGGGGAGTGGAGGTAAAATAGGGTATAGAGAAAAGGAGAAAATAGCCAGACTTGGCTTGACTTTATTCTTTTGGTATTCTGGTATGTACAAACCCTTTAACAAACATGTCTTTCTCTAATTAAAAGGTGTATATGTATAGATATATATTCTTGAAGTTTTTCCTAATAGTTTCCCTTGTGTAATTCTTATTTGCTGTCCACCAGAATAATTTAGCTCAAGTTTACTAGCTTCCTAATGTTCCTATTTTTCTGCTTCCCATTTTGTTGGTAGCCTCACAGTGGCTGAATAGAAATTGAATTTTTTTAGCTCAGAATATATCGAAACCCCATTTCTTGCTTTAGTGGATTTGTGCACATAGCAACTATATTCTTTTGTCATTGATTAAGTGAGTGAAAAATGAAGTTGCATTTTTGAGGCTATTGTACTCATGAAATAGAGAGAGAGAGAGAGCAAATCATACTGGGTTTGAGCTTCCCCCCGCCATAAATACAGACTAGGAGAAAAGCTTTAGGAAAGAGGTTTAACTACTACTACTACTATTATTATTTCTAGAGCACTACCAGATGTAAAGAGTGCTGTACAGAGTCATGATGGAAATAGTCCCTGCTCAAAAGAGCTTACAATCTAAACAAACAGACAGGCAAACAGGCTGTCAGGGTGGGTGATACATTTAGGGGGGATGGTTGATTTGCTGCCTAGGGTGGTGAGCAGTGGGGAGTAAGATTATGGATTGAAGGCTATATCAAAAAGGTGGGTTTTCAGTCTGAAAAGGAAGAGGCATGATGGATGAACTCGGGTAATTTATTCCAGGCATATGGGGCAACTAGATAAAAGGAATGAAGTCTGGAATTAATAGTGGAGGAAAAGGGTACAGCTAAGAGCAGCTGATCTGAGGAACGGAGTTCTCTGGGGGAGAGAAGAAAGGAGAGAGATTGAGGGACAGTAGAATGAACACACTTGTAGCACAGCAATAGGAGTTTGAACTGTATTCGAAGGCGGATAGGGAGCCAGTGAAGTGATTCAAGTAGAGGTGTGACATGAGTATAGCAAGGTTAGTAGAAGATGAGTCGTGCAGCAGAGTTTTGCACAGATTGCAGGGGGGGGAGGCGATTTAGTGGGAAACTTGTTAGAAGTAAATTGCAGTAGTCTAAGCATAAGGTTATGAAAGTGTGGACAAGGGTCTGGGTAGTGTACAGAGAGGAAGAGGTGAATTTCCCTGATGTTGTATAGTTAGAAGTGACAGACTTTAGCAATCTGTTGTACATACAAAGAGGTCAGGGTCAAAGACGACTCCAAGGTTGCGAAGTGTTCCCTCTAAGCTGAGCAGGTGTCCTCCAGCTGCATTGCTACCACTAGGGGGTGGAATATTTTCAGTCGCTAAGGACAGGTATGTTCCCTGGAGTCCTGCAGAACTTGCCTGTCCCTCACAATTGAAAAATGTGACAGTAAAACAGCACCCTCTATTGGTGAGACTGTGGGTGGAGGACTCCTGCTCAGCTTAGAGGGAACAGTGGCACTGGAACGATAATAGTATTATTTATAAAGACAGAGAATGGAGGGAGAGGAGCGGAAGGTTTAGAAGGAAAGAGGAGCAGCTCAGTCTTGGACATGTTTAGTTTCAGATGGTGGCGAGACATCCAGGCAGCAAAGTCAGCCAAATAGGCTGACTTTTTCTTGGACTTTAGGTGAAATTTCAAGTGTAGAGAGGTAGTTCTGGGAGTTGTCAGCGTATAGGTGATATTGGAAGCCATGGGAGGAGTTCAGGACACTAAGGGAAAAGGTCTTAAGACAGAGCCCTGGGGTATGTGAACTGCTTGCAGGATAGCAGCAGAGGACTCCCCACCAATGCATACAGTAAAGGTGTGATAGGAGAGGTAGGAGGCAAACCAGGAGATGACAGATTTACAGAATCCAAGCGAGGAAAGTGTATCAAGGAGCAAGCAATGATTAACAGTATCAAAGGCAGAAAACAAGTCAAGAAGGATGAGAATCGAGTAGAGGCCCTTAGATCTGGCCAGGAACAGGTCACTGTAGACTTTAGTGAGGGCGGTCTCTTGTGGCATATAGGGGGTTAGCATGACTGTAGAGGATGTCGAGTTGAAAGAAAGTCAAGGCAGCGACAGATGACAGCACGGTCAAGTAGCTTGGATTGGAGCAGAAGAAGGGGACAGGGCAATAGTTGGATGAGAAGGTGGGGTCCAGCGAGTTTTTTTGAGAAGTAGCTTAACCACCACATGTTTGAAGGCACCAGCCTACATTGTAGTCTTATGAGGTATGTTGTTTGTTTGTAGCCTCTTAACTACTTGGATTTTTTTGTGGCTTTTATGTTTTTATATTTAAGACGGCCAAGGACCCCATAAGACCCCTGAGGAAGGTATTTTTATTTTGCCGAAACATGGCCCATGTTGGATCATTTTTATTGTATACATTATTTGTTTTCTATCCTGTAGGTCACTTGTGACTGTATATACACCCTTTGTAAATTATTTTTATAATTATTGTTTTTAAGTTATTTGGATGCTTATTAAACTACGGACTGGTGTATCTGGTCTTTTGTTTACAATCTTTTTATTTGTTTTGTAGGTTGAGGATATGGCAGATGGGAGTGTTAATAGTAAGTGAGAAGGGGCGAAGTAGAGGGGAGAGAATAGGGTCCGAGGGGCGTATAGTAGGCTTGGCTGAGGACAGAAGTTGTGCGGTTTCTTCCTTTGTGACTTCAAAGAAGGAAAAGAGTCAGCGGTAGTTGAAGGAGGGTTGAAAGGGTGCAATTGCTTCCTGAGTTGTTTGAGTGAAGGAAGAAGGGATGGTATGAGCTTGAAGGTCAGGAGAGTGGATGGTAAAAAGAGAAGGATATGACTTTACATCGAATTCAAGGGCAATCTTGTGAACCTTGTTATGGAAGTATTCAGCCATCATCTGGGGAGAGAGGAATGGAGGGGTTGGGGGAGGGGGCGCTTTGAAGAGGGAGTTCAGCATGGCAGAGATGGGGGTTAGAAGAAAAGGAATTACTTGGATGTAGTAATCTTGCTTGAGTAGTTTAAGAGCAAAATTAAAGGAGGTCAGCATGAATTTATGAAGGAAGTCAACGTGTGTGATATTTGAGCCAAAGGCGCTTGGCACAGCAGGTGCATGTGGGGTACAAGGGGATCAGTTGCTCACTCAACAGATTCTATTTTTTTATATTTAAATTTCTATTAAAAGTTTTGTAAGAAGAAATATACACTCACTTCATCATTCAATATAGACAACAAATGCACAGTAAACCAAGAACCACTGCATAAAAGGACTTGGGAGTTCTCATCCGGGAAGATATCAAAGCTGCCAATCAGGTGGAGAAAGCTTCAGCAAAGGCAAGACAGATGCTGGGTTTCATCAGAAGGAGCTTTATCAGCCGAAAGCCTGAAGTCATACTGCCGTTATACAGATCCATGGTGATACCTCACCCGGAGTACTGTGTCCAGTTTTGGAGGCCACATTATCAAAAGGATGTGAAGAGAATGGAGTCATTCCAGAGAATGGCCACTAGGATGGTCTCAGGATTTAAAAACATCCCTTATGAAGAACGTCTGACCAGACTGCGCTTATATTCTCTCGAGGAGTGCAGAGAAAGGGGGGACATGATAGAAACATTCAAATACATCACGGGTCGCATTGAAGTGGAGGAAGAAATATTTTTTCTTACGGGTCCCACAGCAACAAGAGGGCATCTGCTAAAACTTAAGGGGGGAAGATTTCATGGGGACACCAGGAAATACTTCTTCACCAAATGGATGATTGATCGATGGAATAAACTTCCACGCCAGGTGGTCGAGGCTAGTAGCGTGCTCGACTTCAAAAGTCGATGGGACAAACAGGTGGGGGCGCTACAGAGTTATGCATAAAAGATAGGTACTCCAGGGAGGGAGGGTTCTTGAGTGGGCAGACTTGTTGGGCCGCTGGCCCTCTTCTGCCGTCATACTCTGTTTAACAACAAGTGCAGATTAGAAAAACACACCAGCATTACAGTTTTCACCCACAAGACCTCCATACCCCATCTCCCCACCTCACAAAGGCAATGTCCAAAAACAGTTGACCACCCTCCCCACCTCCCCCCACCATTTATCAGACCAACAGAGTGCTAGGATCTAAGTGACCCTTTAAAGAGCATCCAAAATGGCTCCTAATTTATGCCAAGTAAAAGTTTGGGGTGCATAGGTGAAGCGACGTTTAGCCACTGCCATCTCCATCCTCCCCAGGGACAACAGACGGTTGATCCATTCAACATGAGTTGGGGCTACCATATTTTTCCAATGATTGGCTATTAAACATTTTGCTGCCGCCATACCCCATCGAAGTAGCTTAGTTTGCCAGTGATGTTCTCGAATATTATACAAGCCTAACAAACAGCTCAGAGGTGTCGCCTCCACAGGAGCCCCAATAAGGTCTGTCATGGTATGAACCACTGCTTTCCAAAAGGGGCATATGGTTTTATCCCAGGACAAGCAGGCATGATATTCTCACATGTGGGTGGGTGACGTCATCTACGGAGCCCCGGCGCGGACAGCTTTTCAAGCAAACTTGATTGAAGTTTCAAGTTTGCACACTGCACCACGCATGTGCATGCCTTCTCGCCCACTAGAGGGCGCATCCCACCTCGTGGTCCTCAGTTCAAATTTTTCCGCGGAGCAAGAAAGCCCTGTGGATCTGAGCTCCAGTGTTTTTGCCTTCTAGCTGCCACGTTTAGTTTGTTTTTCCTTCGAATTAGTTCGCGGTGCTGTTTTTCTTTTCGGTTCCTTTCAAAAAAAAAAAAAAAAAAAAAAAAGGCTTTCGTTTTTCCTCGGGCTCCGGGGGCTCCCGGAAGCCGTGGCCGCGGGACGTCGGTACGTTCCCGGCCTTCTTCTTTTTCTTCGTGGATGTCCCGTCCTGTTACGGGATTCAAAAAGTGCAGCCGGTGTGAGAGGTTGCTTTCCATCACTGACCCTCACCGGTGGTGCATTGTCTGTCTTGGGCCCGAACATCCGACAGACTCGTGTGATCGCTGTGCTACCTTCCAAAACAGGGCCCTCCGTCACCGTAAGGCAAGAATGGCCGAATTATTCGCCGTCGACGCGCCGCCTAAGGCCTCGACGTCGGCCTCGGCTTCGGCCCCGGCCTTGACCTCGGCGTCCTCGGGGGCCTCGGCCTCGCCTCGGCCCTCTTCCTCGAAGGCGTCGTCAGTGAAGCAAGCTTCGGGTAAGTCCTCTGTTCCATCCCCTTCAGCAAAGAAGCCATCCTCGAGTCAGGCCAAGGCGGGTGGGTCGACCCCGGCCCCGCATCGGACCTCGACTCCGCACACCCCGAGGGAATACTCGAGACCGAGGTCGCCCTCCAGGGAGTGTGCCCCGGACTCGGAACTCCCCACCTTCGTGGGGATTCCGGCCTTCCAGGATCTCCTCCGAGCTCTGATCTCATCGGAGCTGTCGGGAGCCCTGGAAGTGTTGCAGCGTGCTGCGGTTCCGGCGGCCTCGACCTCGGCCGGGGCGCCTTCGGTCTCGGAGGCCCCGGCCTCGGCGACCTCGGTCTCGGGTACTGTGGCCCCGTTCACCTCGGTCTCGGCCCCGCCCCGGACCTCGACCTCGGGGGAACCCCCTGAGCGGAGTGTAAGGCCCAAAGAAAAGTTGCGCAGAGTGCGCCGTCTTTCCTCCTCTTCCTCCGGGTCTTCCAGGCACGCCTCGCCCTCGACGCGACCTCGGACGGGGCGTCGATCGAGGAAGTCTAAGCGGCCCCGAGGCTCGCCTCGGCGCGACCGTTCCTCGTCGTTCGGGGGCGAGGCGCTGCAGGTGTCGGAGTTGCGCCTCGACAACCCGAGGCTCCTCCGCTCACCTCGTGGGAAGTCTTCCCGGGCCGCCTCGCCGAGGAAACGGGAGAGTGTCCCACGAACCCCTGGGTCCTCACCCAAGGGTTCTGCGAGGAGGATAACTTCCCCTTCCCCCTCGAGGGCCCTCGAGAGGGGATCCTGGGATTCGGGATCGGTTAGGGATCCTCATTATTCCCATGAGGCCTCCCCCCTCTCCTCGGTGGGGCGGTCGAGAACCCCGTCTCCCCAGGCTAGGCCGTCCTCATTTTCATCCTTCGTTCAGGACATGGCCCAAGCCCTGGGGATTGACCTGATGGTAGGTTCTCGGTATTCCAAAGAATTTTTGGAGGAACAGGACCTCCCCACTCTTCCTAGAGAGGTGCCTAGACTCCCTCTCAACAGTGTCCTTCTGCAAACCTGGCTGAAGAACTTGTCAAACCCTCTTACAGTCACGTCTGTGCCTTCAAAAATGGAATCGAAGTATAGGACGATTCCCCCTAAAGGGTTCGATAAGGCGCAGCTCTCACACCAGTCTCTTCTGGTGGAGTCTGCTCTTAAAAAATCACAGCCCTCACGGGTTTCTGCGGCGGTTCCACCAGGCAGGGAGGGGCGGACCCTGGACAAGTTTGGCCGTCGCCTCTATTCAAATTCCCTGATGGCCACCAGGGTTCTAAATTACGCCTTCACCTTTTCCTCCTATTTGCGTGGTATGGTGAAGGACCTTCCTCAATATCGAAACTCGTTACCGGACTCCCAAAGAGCAGGATTCGATAAGTTTATGTCCAACCTGTCTCAATTGCGGTTGTACCTATTCCATGCAGTGTACGACGCCTTTGAGCTGGTTTCGAGAGTGTCGGCCCTCGCGGTGGCCATGCGCCGCTTGGCCTGGCTTCGCACCCTCGACATGGACCCAAACCTGCAGGAACGCCTGGCAGACTTGCCTTGTGTGGGGTCCGAGTTATTCGACGAGTCATTGGATGCGGCGACCAAGCGCTTGTCGGAACAGGAGCGCTCTCTAGCATCCCTGGTCCGCCCCAAACCTAGGCCCCCGCCGCAGAAACCCTTTTGGCCTCCGCCGCGCCGATACCCCCAGAAGTCGACCCCGGCTTTCTCGAGACCGCCTCCGAGACGTCCGTCTCAGCGAGGCAGAGGGGGACAAACCCAAGCCCCGGCGCAGGGCCCTTCTAAGCCCGCGCCTTCCTTTTGACGGGCTGAGCGGACGGGGCGGGTTCCCCTCCGCACTTTCACAGGAACCCCTTCCTATCGGGGGCCGTCTTCGGTCCTTCCGGGAGGCATGGACCGGGATTACCTCAGACGCTTGGGTGCTCCGGATCGTCTCCGAGGGCTACTCGCTCAACTTTGTGTCCTCGCCGCCGGACAGTCCCCCAAGTTTAGTCCCCTGCAACCGTTCGCAGCTACCGACCCTTATAACCGAAGCCAAAGCCCTCTTGAAGCTTCGGGCGGTCGAGCCGGTCCCCAAGGACCAGTGGGGTACGGGGGTTTTACTCCCGCTACTTTTTGGTCCCAAAAAAGACCGGGGACCTGCGCCCCATACTGGACCTCAGGAAGCTCAACAAATTCCTGGCCCGGGAGAAGTTTCGAATGCTATCTCTCCCGGTTTTGTATCCCCTCTTGGAGGAAGGGGACTGGATGTGCTCCCTCGACCTGAAGGAAGCATACACCCATGTTCCGGTGCACCCCGCCTGTCGAAGATTCTTACGATTCCAGGTGGGGGACCTCCACCTCCAGTACAGGGTACTGCCCTTCGGCCTGGCCGCGTCCCCACGAGTATTCACGAAGTGCATGGTGGTGGTTGCAGCAGCCCTCAGGTCACGTGGACTCCATGTGTTCCCTTACCTGGACGATTGGCTCATCAAAGCCCCGACCAGGGAGGGGGTTATCTCAGCGACCCGACAGTCTATTGCCTTCCTGCAAACTCTCGGGTTCGAGATAAACTTTCCAAAGTCTCAATTGAGGCCGTCGCAGTCTCTTCAATTCATAGGTGCGGTGCTGGACACGGTGCGCCTACGCTCCTACCTGCCGACCCAACGGTTGGAAGCCTTGGTACGGATGAGCCGCCAGGTCTCTCAACTATCGAGGGTGTCGGCCAAGCGCATGATGATGCTGCTGGGCCATATGGCCTCGACGGTACATGTCACGCCGTTTGCGAGGCTACATCTGAGGATCCCTCAGTGGACCCTCGCGTCCCAGTGGCGTCAGGAGTGCGACCCGGTGTCTCGCCTCATTTCGGTGACTCCGCCCTTGCGGAAATCGCTGCGTTGGTGGACAGACTCTTCAAATCTGTCCATGGGGCTATTGTTCCGCACTCCGCCTTTTCGCAAGGTCCTGACCACGGACTCCTCGGAGTACGCGTGGGGAGCCCATCTCGACGGTCTTCGCACGCAGGGCCTGTGGTCGGCAGAAGACCGTCAGTGTCATATCAACGTGCTAGAGCTGCGGGCCATCTTCCTAGCACTTCGAGCCTTCGTTCACATATTGCAGGACCAGGTGGTCCTCGTCCGCACGGACAATCAGGTGGCAATGTATTATGTGAACAAGCAGGGAGGAACGGGGTCATGGCCCCTCTGCTCCGAGGCTCTTCGCCTCTGGGAGTGGGCGGCCTCCCGGAACATCTTCCTCCGGGCGGTCTACATCCAAGGAGAACGGAATTGCCTGGCGGACAAACTCAGTCGACTTCTGCAACCGCACGAGTGGACTCTACACTCAGCAGTTCTACGCGAGGTCTTCGCTCGCTGGGGAACGCCACAGGTGGATCTGTTTGCCTCTCCGGAGACACACAAACTACCACTATATTGTTCTCGGATGTACTCGCAGGACCGTCTGGAAGCGGATGCCTTCCTACTCGACTGGGAAGGGAGGTTCCTGTATGCATTCCCTCCGTTCCCTCTGATCATGCGAACGTTGGTACACCTAAAATCGTCCACGGCCTCGATGATTCTCATAGCACCTCGGTGGCCGCGTCAGCACTGGTTCTCCCTGCTGCTCCAGCTCAGTGCCAGGGAGCCTCTTCCCCTGCCTGTCTCTCCTTCTCTGCTGTCTCAGAGTCAAGGATCCATGTTACATCCCAATCTGCAGTCATTGCACCTGACAGCCTGGTTTCTTGTCCCCTGACTCCTCCGGACCTGTCTCAATCGGTGAAGGAGGTGTTGGAAGCCTCCCGCAAGATCTCGACGAGGCTTTGCTATGCGCAGAAATGGACCAGGTTTTCCACCTGGTGTTCGTCTTTTCACCTGGATCCGGTATCAGTTCCGGTATCCTCAGTTTTAGAATATTTATTTCATTTGTCGCGCTCCGGCTTGAAAACCACTTCGGTGCGGGTTCATCTCAGTGCGATTTCTGCTTTCCACCAACCTCTGGAGGGACGCCCTCTGTCACTCCATCCCTTGGTGACACGCTTCATGAAAGGGCTACTCAGGGTTTGCCCCCCTCTTAAGCCTCCGTCTGTCGTGTGGAATTTGAATGTAGTTCTGGCTCAACTGATGAAACCCCCTTTTGAGCCACTCAACAAGTCCCTCTTGAAATTTCTGACTTGGAAGGCGGTGTTTCTGATTGCCCTCACCTCCGCCAGGCGGATTGGGGAGTTGCAAGCCTTGGTTGCGGACCCTCCTTTCACTGTCTTTCATCACGACAAGGTGGTTCTCCGCACCCATCCTAAGTTTTTACCTAAAGTTGTTTCTGACTTCCACCTCAATCAGTCCATTGTCCTTCCTGTGTTCTTCCCGAAGCCCCACTCCCATCCTGGCGAGACGGCGCTTCACACGCTTGACTGTAAGAGGGCGTTGGCATATTATCTTCAACGCACCAGGTCTCATCGGAAGGTCCCTCAATTGTTTTTGTCCTTCGATCCCAATCGATTAGGGCATCCAGTTTCCAAGCGCACTCTGTCTAACTGGTTGGCCGCTTGCATTTCCTTTTGCTACGCTCAGGCTGGACTTCCTCCCCCGGGTCGGGTCACGGGTCACAAGGTCCGAGCAATGGCAGCTTCGATAGCTTTTCTCCGATCCACTCCGATGGAGGACATATGTAAGGCTGCCACTTGGTCTTCGGTTCATACATTCACCTCTCATTACTGTCTGGACACTCTATCCAGGAGTGACGGCCGGTTTGGCCAGTCAGTACTGCAAATCTGTTTTCCTAAATTGCCATCCTCCCACCTGCCCTGTTTTGGTTAGCTTGGAGGTCACCCACATGTGAGAATATCATGCCTGCTTGTCCTGGGATAAAGCACAGTTACTTACCGTAACAGGTGTTATCCAGGGACAGCAGGCATATATTCTCACAACCCGCCCGCCTCCCCGGGGATGGCTTCCTTGCTAGTTATGGAACTGAGGACCACGAGGTGGGATGCGCCCTCTAGTGGGCGAGAAGGCATGCACATGCGTGGTGCAGTGTGCAAACTTGAAACTTCAATCAAGTTTGCTTGAAAAGCTGTCCGCGCCGGGGCTCCGTAGATGACATCACCCACCCACATGTGAGAATATATGCCTGCTGTCCCTGGATAACACCTGTTACGGTAAGTAACTGTGCTAAACAATCCCACCAAATATGTAGAAAGGACCCCACAGTCATTCCACATCTCCAACAGTTAGCAGACACTCCGGGAAACATTCTATGCAATCGCTCCGGGGTATAATATCACCATGTCAGAACCCTGTAAGCATTCTCCTGAACCAATGCACAAGAGGAAACCTTATAGACCTCCCTACATATAACTCCCCATTCTTTAGTAGTAAATTGCAACCCTAGATCCCCCTCCCAATGTTTCTGAAAGGAAAAATGGGTATGAGAATGTCCCCTCCAATACTGATACACAACTGAAAGTGGTCTAGGAACCTTCTGCAGGAGCAACCACAAATTCTCTAGATGTTCCCGCTCCACTGGAGACTGGGAACCCCAACCCTGGGCTTGCATAAAGTGTCGGATCTGAAAATAGGCCAAATAGTCTCCATCAGGCAAGTCAAATTTCTGCTGGAGCATGGCAAAAGAAAGGATCCCGGGGGGTCCCCATCAGGTCTCTAAATATAAGCAACCCCTTCTGGGCCTACCGATGGAATATTCAATTATCCCTTCCCACCATAAACTGGGACTCCGCCTCCTCTTCAACTAAAGATCTCCTCTGTCTTCTCCCCCCCTTACGCCCCACCCCTCCACTCTCCTATCACCTTCCCGAACTCCAGTATAACCCTCTCTTACTCTCTCCACAAACAAATTGTACCTAAACGCATATAACTTTCCTTAAACTAAACTACTGTATTTCCCCCTTCTCTCTTTCTGCTATACTCTCCCTGTATTTAATTCTCTCCAAAATCTATAAATCCAATCACTAAACCTGTTGTACTACTTATATGTCTAATTACTCCCCACTGTGTATGTTCATTTGTAAACCGTTCTGAGCTACTGGGAGGACGGGATAAAAATCCAAATAAATAAATAAATAAATAAAATAAATATATTCGCCAAAGAAGACACTAAGGCCCCATTTCCCAATTTAACCCATACCAGGGTCCACAGCTGTGCCAAATGTCGAACAAAGGGGTTAGCGATGCTCTGGATCAAGGGGCGCTGCGAACCCGACACCCAAAACTTATGTTTCAGCAACCCCAGACCCCCATATTCCTGTTCCAACTGCACTCCCCTTTTATGTTCCCCTAGTTTTATCTGTGCCGACTGATAGTACCACCACAGATTAGGCACCTCTCTACCCCCTACTTCTCTGGTTGCTCACATTAGAGATTGAGATAATCTGGGAGGCTTTCTCTGCCAAATGAAACTCCTGAGCTCAGCCCCCAATCCCTGCAGCACCCCCCTAGGGCACTGGCACCGGCAGCGTTTGAAAGACACTCAACGGTTCTAAATGAAATGGTGCATATGCAGATCAGCCCTTCAGCCTTTCGCTGGCACCTATTTTATAAAAGGTCTGCTCCTCTTGACAACAAAACTTGGCTTCAGTTCTGTTTTTGGGGTTAATATTTGAAAGCCTGCTTGGTGGCAAAAGACAACCAAGTATACTATGCCTGTCATTTTGATCCAGACATTCAGCAGCATTTTCTGGGTTAAGCATCTTTTACACTCTACTTAGGCAAATTTTTTTATGGGTAGATTTTAGGACAGTATTATGGATGGTGGTATGTGCATATTTTAAGCCAGGTAGCCCCTTCTGCCCAATTCCTTTCTTACCTTAATGTATGCAATTTATACCATGCTAATTTTATCCTGGTAAAGATATATAAATTATTTTTGCTTATCTACTGCACTGGCAGATAAGGTCTTAAGCAGTAACTTTAAGGAGAGGTCACAGCATAAGATAAGTCCATCAAACCCAGCATTTTGTCTCCCAACAGTGACAAGTCTGGGTCACAACCAACCAGCAGTTTCCAAAAAATAGATCTGTTTTTCATAAGTTAATTTCCAGGGATAAGCAATAGTTCGCTCAAGTCTACCTGCCTAATTGTTTTTTAGCAGCATGGGATTAATGCATGTTAGCCCGTTAACCTTCTGTATGACTTAATTTTCAGTCTCAATTATAGCCAACTATTTTTTTTCCCTGTTGGGTCTAAGGTGTTAGCTGTGGTGTGTATGCCTCATTTGGTTAATTAGATGTCTTTTTCCTACTATGCATCTCTTAAATTTATTGATTTTTACGAGCATCTGTGGGTGCTTTAAGAGAGGAAAGAGAATCATACTTATGAGGAAAAACTGCTAATATCCAAACAGTTAAGTGATGAAATGCTGGTAGTAAGATAGAATGTGAAGCATTACTGGATTTGTATTTTTATCTAGGGTGACATCACTTCTATTCCTGAACTTGCTGACTACATTAAAGTGTTCAAGTAAGTAGAAAAGGGTTTTGTTTTTTCAAACTTTCATGATAGTAATGCATATTTAATGTGCCTTGATTCTTCTTTTCTAACTCTCTTCACTTTCGCTATTTATAATACATTGATATTTAAATATACAGTAAGTTGCCAGTTGCTACTTCATAAAATGATATGCTTTGATCACACAAAGTATGGACTGAGACCTTGGTTCCTCGCCAGTTTTCTCTTGTTCTGTTTCTGTGGGGGAAAAAAATCTCTGCGGTCCATCCAAGCAGAATTGGGAAGTTGCTTCAGAGGGGGGGGTGGATCTTGGCAAAAGAACAACGTAAAGGAGGCCATCGGCAGTGTTTGGAAAATTGCTGCCCTTCCAGCAACCTCCTTGTAATTTTCGAGGTGAGGGGTGCTTTGGAACCAGGTGGGGAGGTGCAAGCAGTACAAAAGGCTCGTGGGCCTTGCAATGAAGAATAGTGCTTTAGATCATTTGGTTCCCAAAAGTAGACCCATAGCCACTCAGGGTTTTAGGATATCCAAAATAGGCATGAAAGAAATGTATATATATTGGATCTCCGATATACAAGTGTCCCATTTTATTGTGGATAGCCAGTAAATACCACAACTGGTTGTCGGTAGCCCAGGTTTGCTAATCACTGCTGCCTTGAATTTCAAGAGTGACATTCTTTTGTTTACAACCTAACACTTTAACAAAAAATTTTTTTTCAAACATGTTCATTCTATCCAAAAAGGTTCTTGTAAGTAAATCTAATAAAGAATGCGGTCAATAGACCTTGTGAGCTGTATCATACAATTCAGTATTTGGTAGATGGTTACAAGGGGGTAGTTTCAAATTTAAGTTTCAAGTTTATTATGGTTTGATATACCGCTTTAGTACCAAAGCGATTTACAATTTAAAAAAAAACAAAACCAATTTTAAAACAAACAAAAATAATTAAAAACCAGGGAAAGGACATATATATGCAAATTTGAATTGTTAAGATATGACACAATAGGAAAAATAAATAATGAAGGACCAGATGTGGACTGTTATATAGAGTTTTTGAAGGAGAAGTTGAAGTGTAGTTCAGCTCCCTTAAGGGAGTCATTGAATATATCACAGATGTCTGGTGTGCAGAGATGGATTGAGTTTGAAGTTGTGGAGGAGGAGATGGTGAGAGTTATTAAAGGCTGTACTCCAACCTGCACTTTAATGGATGTTTATTCCACAGGAATTAATCAACAATTATCAGGGAAAGTTTCCCCTTTTTTATAACTAGTAAATATTTCATTTCAAGAGAGTCTTTACCTTGATGGATGTAAGCAATCTACAGTTAAACCATTTTGAATAAAAAAGGTGCCGATTTGAAGCAAATGGCAAATTTTCATCCTATTTTGGTGCTTCCTTTTTTGGAAAAAGTGTTAGAGAAAATGGTCTTAGATCAGTTGATTTGTTTAAATCCTTATCAGTTTGGTTTCAGAAAGTCTTATAGTATGGAACTCCTGTCAATGTCTGTGGTGGATGTTTTGCGGCAGGGTATTGGATCATTGTGAGACCTTTGGTTTCTATTGATGTATCCAGTGCATTTGATTCTGTGGACCTAGATCTGATATTGTGGAAGTTGAAAAGATTAGGACTGGGAGGTTTAGTATTACGATAGTTTACATATTATCTAATAGGCCGTATGTTTCAGGTGTATGAAGGTGTTAAGGCTCCAAGAGAGGCTTCAGTGGGAAGGGGAGTCCCAGAAGGCTCAGCATTATCAGCATTTTTGTTTAATATTTGTAGCATCCATTGCAAGTTCATTATCGACAGTATGCTGATTTGTCTTTCTTCCCAGTAGATAAATGGGGAAATGATTTGGATCAGTGTATGTTGAAGATAGAAGTATGGACAAGTGACCATGGTCTGTGCTTGACTGTGGGAAAAACAGAAGTGATGTGATGTTGGATGGAGTGGAGAAGAAAAATGGCCTGATACAATAAATGTATTGGGGGGGGTGCAATTACCAGTGAAGAAAGAGATGACAGTGCTGGGGGTTGTTTTGGATCCAGGTTTGTTGTGCAAGGGATGGTATTATCATAATTAGACTACTGTAACACTCTTTACCTCAGTATTTATAAAACGAGGAGCAAGGTGTTAGTACAAAATGCAGCAGCAAGGTTGGTTATTGGTGTTGAAAGAACAGCCCATATGACACCTGTTTTGAAGAAATTGCTTGGGCTATCGATTGCATTTCTACATAAAATGATTTCTGTAATTCATCAAACTGTCTACTACCAAGCACCATGGTACTTTACTAGTATGGTGATACCTTATCAGCCTAATAGAGCTTTGAGATCTGAAAATCAAAAGTTGTTGGAACTGATAATGCGAGGAAGATATGCTGAAACCAGAGCTGCAGCTTTTTGAATTGCAGGTATTAAGCTATGGAATGCATTGGTGGGACAGTTGCATCTGTGTTCTGACCGGTTAAGATTTAAAAAATTATTGAAAATGCAATTGTTACAGCATTTTTGTGAAGTGTGCAAGGTTTTCAGTGGCACAGTGAGTTGTTTTAAAGAGTAGCTGTTTTTAAAATTTTGCTTTGATGTTTATTCCTAAGTTTTTATGTTCATACTCTGTAAACCGCCTAGTTGTAGACGGTATATAAATGTTTGAAATAAATAAATAATATTTTAAGAAGACAGGCATTGCAAGAGTAGCTCCTGCTTTCATCCAAGGATCACTGAGAGGTTTTGTCCTGCATGAGATGTTCTTCCAGCTTTTGACTAGCAGGGATATTTAATTCCCCTGAGTGGTTGGGTGGGTAGAAAGGAATGCCAATAGTGGCCAAAACAGAAGATATACCAAGTGCACTACAATACCAATTACACCCCAAACGTAACACACTTGCACAGCACACATAAAGAAATTTAATTTTTTTATTGTAAAAACTAACTGAATCTTAGCAGTGTGCATAGCGACCAATTAATCTTTTGCTATATAAGCAAGATCAAAGTAAGCCATTGGCAATGCATATCCACATACGTTTGGATCCAGATGTTTAGGGCAGTAGTTTTTCAGCCCAGTCCTCAGGAACCCTCTGACCAGTCGACTTTAGGATATCCACTGCTGTTTTGGTATGCAAATTTCTCTCACGTATATTCATTGTGCATATCTTGAAAAGCTGATTTAGCCAGATGGTCCCTAAGGACTGGGTTGAAGACCACTGGTTTAAAGGGACCCTGTGAAATGTGTTCAGAAGTGTGAGATTACCAACTGTCTAGTCTTTATTTCAGAATTTGACTTTAAGTATGAGCCCTTCAGTTGGTCAATATGTCAAGGTTTCTGAACATTGGAACACACATGACTTTAAAAAAATTGGCCTGAGCCAGGGCTAAGCAAAAACCCCAATTACTAAGGATTCCAAACAGCTCAAGGAGGTCGCCTGATTATTTTACCATGCTGCTGCTTCCTCTTCCTTCCTCCCCCACCTTTACTGAGCTGCCACCACTTCTTGTTTCAGTAACACTTTGTTCCATAGCTAAAATTTTGCTTTCCAGATAAACTAACCTAAAGATCCAAGAGTTGACATGCATTAAGTCTGCCCGAGCCCAGGACTTTCATTGCATTTTAATGTGTCCTAATGTTTTTGTTTTCCTCACAAATAGCTATTGCTTTTTTTTTTTTTTCTTGTATCGTACAACCATATATGTTGGAGAGAGATTTTATATTTTAATCTAGCCAAATTTTCATAGAGATGGCAAGTCACTGGCAATTTCGAACCCCTCCCCCCCCACCCATGTAAATGTTCTTTCACATGTTAAATCCTAGTTTTATTTAGTAATCAGACTACTGTAAGCATTTAGAGAGCCTACATACTTGCTATACGAGTATAGTTCTTTTGCTTTGATATTCATGTAAATTAATGAATGCTTAGTATGAAAAGTGTGATTGGTATGGGTCAGTGTCTGAGAATTCCAGTTAAGGCCCTGTTATGAGATGGAATACCCTTGGTCTCCATTCTGACTGAAATCTGAGAATTACACTTGTGATCAGGCTACACCCTGTCCTCACATGCCGATGATTGTGGGGAAAGTATTACATAAACTCTGAAAGTGGCCTCTCCCTTTCACTGACTCATTTCAGCTTTGTGGGGTTGAATTTTATACATGTACTTCGTTAAATAAAGACTCTCTCTATATATATATATATAGTCCATACTTGCCCAAGATGATGGCTTTCAGAATCCATTCATTATGTTCAGCTGTGTTGCGCTACATGCGTCAAATCTTACAAGAAACTTGTAAATGTCTGTCTACTTACCTGTTTAAGTCTATACAATTTTTCTGTAGTGTGTAGTGCTTTATGAGGGCTTATAAATATTTAGTTTATTGACCAAGAAATCGCAGGTGGTATGGATGAACTAGACTATATATAGCGTTTCAGATCAGTGTTTGCTATTACTGTATTACTGAATAATACATGAAAGAACCCATAGTGTTTTCCAGTGTCTATCAAATCTTTAGTAGTTTATGGCCTCTCAGATTGGTAAGTTTAAATGATGTGCTTGTCAATCCTAATGTGCTGTGATCATTATTTTCTGAAATGTAGTAATTAAAACCCGATTTGAAACTATAATTGTCCTGTACCTATTACTTTTATGGTACTGTATCATTTTTTTTTTCTTTTTGGTTTGTTTTAGGCCTAAGAAGTTAACCCTTAAAGGTTATAAACAATATTGGTGTACGTTTAAAGATACATCTATCTCCTGCTATAAAAGCATGGAAGAAGCCAGTGGAACTCCAATTTACCAAATGAATTTGAGAGGTAAGACAGAAGAACCAAGAATAAGATCTGAGTAATGGCAGACTGCTGCCATCATTATACGCAGAAATTCAATGCCGGGCCATGTCCAGACTTCAGCATTGAATTTCCAGGTTTAGAGTCAGTAAAACCATAGCCCGTTAAATGTGCTATTTAGTACTTAACTGCTTATGGCAAACCACATAAAGATAGGACTGAGGCCTTAGGTGCCTGAGCCAGTCGGGGCCTTAGGCTCCTCCCAGTGCATCATCGAGATGCACTGGAAGGAGCCTAAGGCCCCGATTGGCTCAGGTGCCTAAAGTCCCTCCTAGGTGCAAATAATTTGCATGATTTTGTACTGAGCATCAGCCTGTAAAAGAAAAGCACTCCTGCCATGGTATTTTTTACCATGGCATTGAAATGTTGTGCATCGAGACCTGACACTTATGCAGTCCTACTTATGTAGTTACCTTGGCTGATCAAGTACTAAACATTGACACTTAACTGGCCATGTGCTGACTCCATCCCCAGAATGCTCCCAAAATAGCTAGTTCTTGTACAGTCCCACTCTATTCCTGTACAGTTGGGTTATGTATCCCATGTCATGAGACTGCTTGTAGGAAGCCTCATTTACATAATTTTTTAGACCCTCCCCTCTTACCTCAGGACTTCCCTCTGGTCTCCAGTTGCTTTCCTACAAGTAATACAGTAGGAGCCAGTCTTTACTGCTCATGTTTAACTTTTTTCTTCTATATAGTTTTTACACAACTTCAGGTCCTCGTACTGTAGAGGTTCCCTGTGGGGACAGCTCTGGCTATGGGAGATCAGACTATGCGGGTAGTATTTACTTCCAGAAGGCTGGCTGCTTGGCAGTGCTCCTCATGGACAGCCTGCACTTTCAGATTGGGGCTCAAGGACTGTTCCTTTGGGAGCTGGCTCACTCCAGGTTCATCCACTAGTGGGTTTGAACGCAGGCTGCGTGGCTCCATGGAGGTATATCTGGGATCGGGGCAAACTGCATTCCTCTGCCAGGTTGTATGAGAGGTGTGTCCCAGAGATAGTGGAGATCTCCGGCTGTGATGTCATGCTGGAGGAGCAGTCAGAAGACCAGCAGTCCAGATTACAAGGCTTGTTGAGACAGAGGATCTCCCTGTAAGCTATTTCAGCTTCCTTTACTGCAGCTGCCAGCACAGCATGGCACAGTAAGTATAGAGCTGACAGCCTGTCACAGCAATTTGGGGGGGGGATCTAAAAGTAGTTTTTGGGCAGCTTGGGAGTTAGCCGTAGTTCTCCCATCCTAAAATCCTAAAATTGCTGTATTTTGAGGAGTTTTGTGCTTTTCCTGGGCTATTTTCTTTTGAAAATTGGTCCTGTGATGGTCATCTTTCCAGATTTGAATTTAAAGGGGTTTCTTTGTTTTTAAGCCTCTACAAGCTTCGTTTTTGTAAGAATACTACTCAGATGGACTCCTCAGGGCAGGATACTTGGGATTCATGCCCTGTTTGTGGTGGTTGGCTGTCCAGTGAGCAGCTGTATTCCACATGCCGTTGTTAAGCATAAAATCGCTGTTATTGTAATTTTATATCCTAAAGAATGTGAACTTTATCTCTCTTTTGCTATGCTTTCCCTCAAAAGGTCGAATTTATTGTAGAGCTATTATCAGAAAACTGAAATTCAGGACCCTGAACCTTCCTTCACATGCAACATTTCCAAACATTACTGCAAAACCAGAAATTAACTTAAATAATTAAATTGGTTTATTGAAATAATTAATTTGATAATTACAAGGCAAAATTGAGCTAGTGCATTGAGTTAATGTAAAACTGGAGGCTTCACAAATATATTACATCTTGTGATCATATTGAAACTCTTCTAACGTAACTACACTTTACCCTTATGTATTCCTACCCTGCAAATAAACTAGTTTCTCTGTACCTACAACAAAATCTTGAAATTAGATCAAAGGAAACTGCATTACCCAAATACTGATTCTCTCTGTGAAACAGCTCACATACCCTGTAGAGCAGAGGTGCCCACACTTTTTGGGCTTGCGAGCTACTTTTAAAGTGACCAAGTCATAATGATCTACCAACAATAAAATTTTTAAAAACACAAAGCACACTGTACGCAGAGAAAATGTTAATTATCATTTATATTCTGTGGTTTTTCCAAAGAGGTCAAGGCAGATGACTTTTTGCAATGTCACCTCAGTTAACAACTATACAAAAATAGACAAATATACCACCTCCCTTTTTTTCTAAATCGCAATAGCAGTTTTTAGCGCAGGGAGCTGCGCTGAATGCCCTGCACTGATCTCAGTGTTCATTGGCTCAATGTTCATTGGCTAAAAACCACTATTGCGGTTTGGTACATGGGGGCCATAGTGTAAAATATAGACAGCAGACATAAGTTCTCAAAACGGACACATTTTGATCACTAAATTGAAAATAAATCATTTTTCCTACCTTTGTTGTCTGGTGATTTAATGAGTCTCTGGTTGCACTTTCTTCTTCTGACTGTGCATCCAATATTTCTTCCCTTATTTCAGCCTCCTGTATGCTTCCTCTCCTCCAGACCTCATTCCCTCCCCTAATTTTTTCTTCCTGTCTCCCTGCCCCTTCCCTTTCTTTTTCTCCCTGCCCCCTTCTTTCTTTCTGTCTGTCTTTCTTTCTGTCTCCTTGCCCCCCTTCCTGTCTGTCTCCCTGCCCCCCTTTCTGTCTGTCTTCCTGCCCCCCTTTCTGTCTTTATTTCTTTCTGTTTCCCTTCTTTCTGTCTGTCTTCCTGCCCCCCTTTCTGTCTTTATTTCTTTCTGTTTCCCTTCTTTCTGCCCTTTGCTGATCTGAAAAACATAACCTACTTACACTATCAGGCCTGCCAGCCATTTCAAAGAGAGAAAAATAAATATCCTCCTTGTGTTCCATTTTAAGTTAGCCATTGACTCTCAAAATTATCATCCTGCTTATCCCCATTTATGTTAATAAAATAATATACTTAGTTCCTTACACTGTGCAGCACAGGAAGGGGGGGGGAGTGAGGTTTTGTCACCCCTAGTTCCCTTGACCCCTTTTGGGGGTCCTACTGCCCAGTCCAGCAGAGGCCAGTCCAAAAAGTCAAAATTGGCCCCCGGGGAAAGCATACTCATGACACCAGTGAAACTCAGCCGCAATTCAGTGTCAAAGGTGAAAAGTTCTTCTAAGAGCTATGTACTCTAGTCACAAGGAAACCAGGGACAGCCGGCGAAGCAGAACTCCATAGGTCTCAATGCAGGCACCAAAGGGACCAAAGTAAGGTCCACACAACCAGCTCGCTGAAGGGAAGCAACAAACTGTGGTAAAGGTGGAATCAGTCAGCACCTGGTGGGGTACAGCGGCACGTCCGGCTCTACCGGCTCAAATTCAGAAGAATGTGAAAGAACTCAAAAGTAACAAACGGGAGCCGCCACGCCAACAACCCCACCAAAGTGAAAGCAAATTACCTCCAGGAAATAAATCCAGTTAGCAGTTAGCTTGCAGAGCTGGTGGATGGGTTAGCCATCTAAGCTACGAAGCGAGTGGCATCCGCTAGTTGGTCAAAGAAATGAGGCTTGTCTTCATAAAAAATCTTCAACTTTGCAGGATATAACAGGGCAACCTGCACGTGTTTACGATGAAGAGCCACACAGAGAGAAACGTAGGCCCAACGCTGGGTGGAAATGTGGCAAATAATCCTGGAAACATAAAACAGTGTGATTTTCAAACTTAAGATCGGATTGCTCGCAGGATTTCCATCTTGTGCACGTAGTTGAGGAACTTGAAGATTACCACTCGCGGCTTCTCTTTCGGGGCACGCTGGGGCCCAAGTCATTGGGCAAGCTCAATTCTCACTGGTCCCGCCTCAGAGCGCAGATCTAGGGTATCCACAATCCAGCGCTCCAAGAACCCATGGAGCTCGGTCGCCGAGATAGACTCCGGTAAGCCCACCAGCCTGAGGTTGCCATGGGGCGAGCAATGTTCGATGTCATCTAGCTTATCCTCCAAAGCCCGGAGCTGGTTTTGCATCTCTGTTTGTGCACTGGTCACCTGGAAGACATTGTCTTCCAGCACTGGCAGCAGGCAGTAAATTCTCCCGTTAAAGATTCCAGTTGCCCGTCCATAACATCAAGTTTATCGGTAATAGATTGTAGGTGCTGATCTAGGGATGATTTTATCACTCATTTCACCTCCGTGACGACCATCTGTAGCCAGACCGAGCTCATGGTAGGGCTCTCCTGACCATCCCCCTCCTCCATCTTAGGCTCTGCGATCTTTGCTTTCTCTCAGTCTTTTCGCACAGTTTTGGAGGCCATAACCCCAATGCAGGTGGGAATCCGAAGGGGCACCCAATGCACTGCCGCAAGAGAGAAATTGCAGCGGAAAGGGGCAAAATTCAAGCAGTCCAAATGCCGATGAAGAGAGCAGGGCCCAGGAGCTCAAGACACATGTTTGCTCTCTAACTCAGCATCACGTGATCCCCCTCAAGATTTTCTTTCTGTGACACTACAAGGGTGGAGGTGGTTAGGTGGGGGGTGGTTTGGAGTTTTAGATATGGATGACATGTATTGTGCTATTGTACTGAGTTGTTTCTTTGCTATATGGTCATCAACAAAAATTATTTTACTTAAATATAACCTGGCCATTCATGTCCATGACCTACCATGCTTTTCTGTTTTTTTGGCCATGAGAATGTTCCTAGGTCATTGACCTTGTTGAAAATCTCCACCAGTTTTAAGAATATTTGATATAGCTTCCTTCTAACTTCTGCAGTAAGTTTGGTAAAATGTTAGTGGTTTACATCATTTACAATTTGATATTTAAGAAATGTTCATGCAGCCACCAAGCCTACTTGACAGCCTGTGGAAAATGCTATTCTCTAGCAGCCATGGATTTGTTGCTGAGATGCAGAGCAAATTAAGCAGCTTCACACTGTTTCCTCCCGAGATGGAGATTTTAATTTTACGATTCAACAATTCTTCTGAATCTTAATTCAGCATCTTAATCCTGATTTTTAATAGAAGGGCAATAGTGCCAGTGACCAGGACCAGCTCAGCCATTTTACCAGGTGAGGCTCTGGCTCAGGGTGCCCTGGCCACTGGGCTCACTGCCACTACCAAAGCCGCCTCCTACCCTTCTCTCTTGGTCCAGCGTTTCTCCAGCAATTTCCTGTTGGTGGGATGCAGCAGAGGGAAGGACCCAGGGTTGGCAGTAAGCAGCTTTCTGTGCGTGCTGTTGCTACCACAAACAAGGTAATATTTAGAGGGCCACGGGGGAAGGAGAAAGGAGCAATGCTGGACTAGGGGTTTAAGAGAAGGGGAGAAAGCTTAAGCTTTGGGGGGCTGTCATTGAAGTTGGCTCAGGGGCACCATAACCGGCCCTGCCGGTGTCGAGCTGTTGGATATTCAGCCCAGGGTAAGGCAAAGTGTTTTGACAGCTGACCTTTGTCAGCTAAGGTGCAATTGTCAACTTTGGCTGCAGCCCTGGAAACTTATCAGGTTATGCTAAGGGCAGATCTTGAGTATCTCTTGCAACATGGAGGAGATATTAAGCTAATGAAAGGAAAGTTTGATATTACTGTGCTACGAGTAGGTTATTTCTTGTCACCAGGGGAAAAAAAGCAGTTGCTGAGAGCACAGTAACTCCATTGTTCTAGAAAACCTGCATATGCTGATATTTTCCAAGAAGAAATGTTCAGACTTTGGTATACTTGGTCTGTGTGTGCATAATTTGTGTTATCGTCCTGGCAGTAGTCTAGCATTTAAAAGCAACTTTATCCTTAAATAATTTTTATTATGAGCAAATATAAACAAACAGATCCAATACTCCTTACAACAGAACCAAAGCTCAACCATTTTAAAAGTATAACCTCCCACCCACCCTCCCATCCCTCCCCCCCTTCCCCTCCCCCCATCCGGAGTCCCACAGCGACTCGCACTAATATAAAAGGCACATAGTTTAAGCACATGTTCGATAGTTCAAAATCCGGCTTCTGGCCACAGGTGTTATAGTATTCCAAAAAGGTTCCCAGATAGCCATGAAATGGAGACCACGTACTGAGGAAAGGTCCGGAACACTCCAACGTACCCAAGCTAGCAAAGTAATCATCTGGACCCTCCACAAGGAAAGCGTGGGAACTGTTGGCTCCAACCAGTACAATAAGACACATTTAAGAGCAGACAAAATTGCCCATCGCAGAAAGACCCTAGCACCAGGTTGTCTAGGGTGATGAGAAGGTGAAGCTCCGAAAAGTAGCTCTGGTGAGGGACGTACTGTCATCTTTCAGATGTGTCCAATGAAAGCAAATAAGCTGGTCCAAAAGGTCTGAACAGCTGGGCAAGACCAAAACATATGGCCGAGAGTGGCTTCCAGGTGTCCACATGTTGCACAACAGGGGGAAGGGCGAAGCTTGGCTCGGTACGCCCACTTAGGTGAAACAAATAATCGAAACAGCAATTTATATTGCATTTCCCAAAAAATATATGTATTTCCTTAAAGAAGGCAATCGAGTTACAGCAGTTGAAATAGTATCATCAAGCAGTATAACATTAAGATCCTGTGCCCAGGCGATCTGATATTTAGCATAATCAGGCAATGAGGTCTCATCTTTCAAGTAACGATGATGAAATTTAAGAGGCACCAGCATTTGGGCATCTAACGTATAGGCCACAGACAATATTTCACATCTAGCAGTACCCAAATTAGATCGCTGAAGGGAATTCACATAATGATGAATCTACAAATATGCGAACCAATCCCTATCAGTCAGGTTATAATCTCTACACAACTGGGCAAAGGATTTAATGGTACCATCCCGATGAACTAAATGAAACAAATATATCAACCCCTTAGTTTCCCAATAAGTGAACCGTGAGACCCCCATTCCAGGCATAAAACATCTGTTAAAACAAATAGGCAAGAAGGGGGATTAAAAGCAACTTTTAAGTTTTCGGTGGTATTATGCACACTTGGGGTAGTTCTATAAAGTGGACACTAACATTTACCCACCAATTTAAAACGATGGCACATATTTGCCAGAAAGCAGCCTAAATGCTGTTTTGTAAATATGTGTAGATCAGAAATAAAATGTGTTTTTCAGGTAGTTATATACTTAAGTGGAGCAGGGGTGAGACTCGCCAGCATTTAAGTACCAATAGTCACACCACCTCTATGGCTGACATAAGTGCTCCACTTCAATGAAGAGGTCTATACCAACTGTTATTAATCGTATTTGTTCATATTTTTTAATGTATTTTTCAAATGTGATTACTGTATAATTACTAAGTAATTATTATGCAGGAAAAGGCCTCAGAATCAAAGAGTACTACGCTTTATTGTCACATCGACTTGCACTATCAGCGTAGACACTATGCATATAGTTACTCCATACGTCAATCACTGGCCAAAAACCTGCTCATTATGTTCTTACTAGTTAATTCTTTTATCATATCATTTTTGTACTTTTCATGATACTAACTTGTAACTATTAACTAATCTCATATTTTTAACTATAGACTGCTTCAAAGATTTGAAAAAAAGCCAACAGAACATTACTTATCTCCAGTATTATATTTCTTTTTCTTTTTTCAATCTTCTGTTTTAGCTGTGCCGTGTCGGGCTATCTGGGCCAGGGTAGGGATTATTCCACGTCCCGGAACCAAAGCCGACGCGGCTAGCGTTTCGCAGACCGTTAGTCTGTCCGCTGCTTCAGGGCCAGTTACAAGGCACAGTAATATCTCTTCCTCCTCCGCTGCTTCCCGGGCTGTGCTGCCCATCTCAGGCCAGGACTCCCGCTCCGCACTCCAGCCGCTGTTCGGCCATCTTCCAGGCCCGCCGCCGGCGCTTAGTAATTATGCGGTAATCACGTTTGAAAAATACATTAAAAAAATATGAAAAAAAATACAATTAATAACAGTTGGTTTAGACCTCTTCATTGAAGTGGTTCATTTGACAGTTTCTGTATATTGATTGTTAGCACCACTTAGTTAGGATTTTCCTAAGATTATACGCTAATCGATGACATAAGTGCTCACCATAACCTAATTTATAGGCATATATATACCCAGTTAGGCTACTATTCTATAAAGCATAGTGGGTGCTACTTTTCTACATAGAATAGGTGACTCATAGGCACCTACTGTGCACCTAAATATAACTGTAGAATGACTCCCATACTGCCTTTGGAGAGCCAACTGCCCAGATAGCTGGCAATATTTAACTGCTGTCCATATAATAAAGCAGTTTAATTTAGGCCATCAAAAAATGAGTATCATCGCTGTACATAAACAGCTCAGCAGTCATATGTATATATTTGGCACCACTGACAATAACATGAATGTCTTAAACGCTATGGGCAGTGTTTTAAAAAAGAGTGATTGCAGGATTTGCTTATTGACCTCAAAATATTCACTACCTGTTGGGGGTTCCATGATCATCCTAACTGGGACATTTGTGTGTTATGAGTACATGCAAATGTGTGAATCAGGTTGAGTTTACTTTTAAGTTTGGACAGGAGTCTTCCAGCTGAGAGCAGGCAAAGGGGAGAGCGGCAGCTGCCGGCTTAGCTCATTCTGGGCTTCCCCTGCCAGCTCCGGAGACCCAGCTGATCAAGGCGGCTGTGAAGCCACGATCAGCTGATTGGGCTTCCCCTGCCAACTCCTTATTTATTTATTCAATTTTCTATACTATTCTCCCAGGAGAGCTCAGAACGGTTTACATGAGTTTATTCAGGTACTCAAGCGATCTGTCCCAGTGGGCTCACAATCTATCTACCTGGGGCAATGGGGGGGGGGGATTAAGTGACTTGCCCAGGGTCACAAGGAGCAGCGTGGGTTTGAACCCACAACCACAGTATGCTGAGCCTGTAGCTTCAACCACTGCGCCACACTCTCCTGCACCGCGAATCAGCTGAGCTGGCAGCCACTGCTCTCCCCTCTGATGGCTCTCAGCTGATGGTGGCTACAAAGCTGCCATCAGCTAAGCAGAGAAGGACAGCTAGCTGAAGGCTGGGTTTGTTTGTTTTTGGTTTTTTTTAGAGGGGCGCAGCTTTTGTGCGTGTGTTTGAGCGCATAACAAAATTGTGATGCTATAAAGGGGGGGGGGCCCTTTCATGCATCACAAGGAAAGCTCATTAGAATACTAATGGGCTCCTTGCAGTGCATTTGCATAGGATTCTTAGTGGCTGCTATGAGGATTGGTAGCAGCTGGGTAGAACCCTTTTGAACATCAGGAGGAGAGTTTCTGTGCTAATAAGACTAGTCTTAACGAGTCTTACTAGCACAGAAACCTTTTGAGCATCGGGGCCTAAATGTTTGCTATGCACATGCAGTGGAAGTAATGTTCTCCTAAATATCTATCATTTAACCTGTGTAGCAAGTAGAGAATGACACGGGGACAAATTTGTCCCTGTCCCCACAGGAACTCAATTTCCATGTCCCGTACCTGTGAATTTTGTCACTGTCCCTGTCCCATTCTTGTAAGTTCTGTCTTTTAACCACACAAGCCTTTAACACTTACGATTTTAAAGTATTTGAGGCTTGTGCAGATGAGGACGGAGCTTGTAAGAATGGGGCAAAGACAGGAAAAGAACTCGTTGGGATGGGGCAGGAAAACAAGTTCCCGCAGGGATGGGGAAAAATTTGTCCCCATGTCATTCTCTAGTAGTGAGCACTAGTAGTAGACTCTTCTGGCAGCGGTTTTTTTGTCTATTGTAGCATTTACCTTCTGGAACAAATACTCCTGATAAATGTGATTCAAAAGCTGAAGACTGCTGGTTTGCTTATGCTAAAGTTAGGAGTACAGCATGACAGGGAAGTCTTGACAGATTAAAACCTTTTATAGTGGAATAAACAGACGGGCTGCCAAGTGCTCGCTCTCTCTTTGGGGTGATGTAATCTGGGAAATGCAGAAATAGTCTCCTTCAATACCTTTTTGGGAGCTTTGTCATAACTGCAGTCTGCAGGAATTTTGGATGTCAAGGCTCAGCTGAAGTGGAGCCCAAGCTCACTCTGATTTTATAAATGAACGACATCATATCCAGTGAAATATGCTAGAGCAGTTGTGGGCGGCCACAGTCCTCGAGGGACACCCTTTTGAGTTTTCAAAATCTCAACATTAAATATGCATGAGATTGATTTGCATGTACTGCTTCCATTGTATGCAAACAGATTTTCAAGCATATTCATGGTGAAAAACTGATTGAACTGTGGTTGCCTACCCATGGGCTAGGAGATGTTTTCCCACTCTCTTTTTTTTTTTTTTTTTTTTAATTCTTTATTGATTTTTCAAACTACAAATGCACAATAAATGATTCACATATTTGCACATTACATAATAAGCGCAACAAAACTTACAAATACTACTGCATACTGAAATTTCCCCCACCCTCCCAGCTAATAAACAAATATAATAAAACCTTCATGAAATTATTCATAAAATCCTTGAATCAATTCCAATTCTATTCCCTTCCCTAACCGCCCCCCAGGATGTATATGTTTATTTGACTATAAAATTAAATTAATATTCCTCTTTACTATATTTAGCCAATGGCTCCCAAGCATCCATAAAATTATTAAAACGTCCCTGTTGTTTTCCCACTCTTAACAACTATCACCATCTTCTGCAGACTGATGTGTCTAGTCTCCCCCATCTTTCCAAGTACCACTACTTATCATTTATATAGCGCTGAAAGGCATACACAGAGTGGTACATTATGACGTTTCTAGATGGTCCCTTGGAAGAGCTTACAATCTAACTTGGACAGACAGACAGACTGCTCTGCTTATTCAACCAGTAACCCTAAGAACTATATAGTTTTCCAATTCTTTCATTATGTAAGATTGTATTGTTGACTTTGATTGTAACCTCTTCGCTGATTGTCCAGTGCTTCTTGCTGTAAACCGCCTCGAACTTCCATGGCTTTGGCGGTATATAAGAATAAAATTATTATTATGATATATAGGGTTGGGGATGCAGAACCCAAGGTAAGAGGAGTTAGGAGTCAAAAGCATTCTCAAAGAGGTGGGCTTTTAACTGGGCCTTGAACACTGCCAGAGACGGAGCCTGCCGTAGGGGTTCGGGCAGCTTGTTCCAAGCATACGGTACAGCAAGGCAGAAGGGATGGAATCTGGAGTTGGAAGTTGAAGAGAAGGGCGCAGATAGGAGGGACTTACCAGCTGAGCGGAGTAGTATGTAATGCACAGGTGTCAAACACTAGGCCCGCCTAGCTGTTTTCATTGCCACACCTGGGTATTTTATCTTCTGGCCGGCTCCCTTCTCCTTATTTCCGCAGTGTGCTCAAAGCTGCAGGCAGTGTCTCCTTGTGCGTCCTGCGCCTCATCCGGAAGCATTCCCTCTGACGTTGCAACGTCAGAGAGAAGGCTTCCGGTTCAGCGCAGGACGTACTTAGGAGCCGCCGCCTGTGGCTTTGAGCACACTGTGGAAATGAGGAGGAGGGAGCCGGCCAGAAGATATACTGCTTGAAAGCTATGGAAGTAATTTCCAGCACAGGGCAACAATCTGTCAAAGCCTGAATGGGAACAAGAGGTTCTGGCTGGCCTGATCACCTTTGGACATATTCTCAGAACTTACTTGATCTCCCAAGGCTGTATTTACACAGAAGACATAAGAGCAAAGGTACCTGGGGAAGACCCTCATTCTTCTAATGAAGCCCTCTCCCCTTCCCCCCAGATTTGAACACGTGGAACATCAATGGCTACTAGGATTTCACGACTCATAGCCTAATCCTGATTCTAATGAAGTACAGAAAAGATTATGGAAAGCCTGCGCCTGTGTAGTTTAATTTTGTAGTTAACCATTTTGTGTTAATAAGATTATATTGTGTGTGTATATATGAAAAATGAATGGAATAAATGGTGTTACAATTAGTATTACTGTGAGGGTGGGGTCTGTGGCGGGGTCTGGTCCGTGACTTAGCCTGTCTTTTTGATTTCGGCCCCTTGATGTGATTGAGTTTGACACCCCTGAAGTAATTCAACCCACAGATCCACCCATGCAACCTCTGCTGTATTGGATGGAAGTTTTGCTCTCCTTCAGCTATGTTGTACAAGCTGGAGGCCAGTACCAGAGCTGCCTCCTATCCCATATGACTACCATAGGTCTGCAGCACTTGCTTCTGAAGCATCCACATGCTGGGTAGTACCACCAGTCAGCACTCTACTGTATGTGGACAGATATGCTAAAATGTATAAATTACTTATTAGTGCATGTTTGCATACATTCTAAACAGAAGGTTTCATATCTCATTTTGAGAAGTTGTAGCCCTACAGCAGGGGTGTCAAAGTCCCTCCTTGAGGGCCACAATCCAGTCGGGTTTTCAGGATTTCCCCAATGAATATGCATGAGATCTATTAGCATACAATGAAAGCAGTGCATGCAAATAGATTTCATGCATATTCATTGGGGAAATCCTGAAAATCTGACTGGATTGCAGCCCTCGAGGATGGACTTTGACACCCCTGCCCTACAGAAAAAGAATCTTCAAGGCTTTCCACATCCTATTTTTTAACCTTCCTGTCTTGTGCCACTACTCTTCATCTCTCTCCATGCCACACCTAGAACAGTGACACTGACATTGCATGTGACTTTTTTTCTGTGTGGTGCTGGGCTGGTATATTTATGCTGGTCGGTGGTCTTCAGACATTTGAGATCAGGGCAAGTATACAGGCACCACACACGTATTTGTACTGCCAACAGCTTTTCTTTGGGCTGTTTGGAGAGAGACAACTGTGGAACAAGAGGGAACAACTAGCAAGCTGGTTAAAGGGAAGGGTGTAGGCTAATGAACTGGGGACAAATAGATAAAGCTGGTTGGAGGGGACTGGTCTACAGGCATGACAGCCTAGGAAGCAGGGCCAGTGCTGTTATACACAGTGAGCACAGGGCAGAAATGTGGGAAGCACCTGCAAAGCCCACTGGCAAGCCTTGCTTTTTCAGTTTCAAAAAGGCTTAGGGCCCCCTATGGCCTGGTTGCACACCTCTAATAATGGCCCTGCTAGGGACAGAGTATACTGAAAGAGAATGGTAGTGTGGGGGCACCTCCACAAGAAATGCACCATCACTTTTTGTTTCATGGTTCTGCTTCTCTTCTGTTTACAAATAAACTCTGAACAAGTCTAATACATTTTGACAGAGTAGACATTCAGTCACCACTCCTTCTCTTTTTGAGTGTCATTTTCTGATTAATGATTTTGGAGCAGGCACCTGTTTTCACTATTCCAAAGGGATTAGTACATGGAGTAGCTCCAGTAATAGCTTTGGACCAAAGGGATAAGATGGAGGATCAAATTCATTTTTGGAGCTTCTGTATTTAAAGCAAAATTACATGCTTCATGTTCCATGTGGATGTTCAGATGTGTCTATTACTTAATAACACATCAAAGGAAATTAAGAACAGTGGTAGTAGTCCAAAAATTAATTTAAATAGCTGTCTCGTAATCTCTTAACACACATTTACAGGAAAATCATAAGCGATCGGACTCCTACAGCATGTCTAAACTATGGAACCAACTCCCTCCTGCCATCAAGGAAATTGACAACCTATTGCCCTTCCTGAAGGCAGTAAAGACGCTACTGTTCAGGAACCAGCTCGCTCCCGGTCTCAAACTTTAACTGACCGGGACCTGGCACTCCTGAATCTGTTGGCCAATACTGCGCTCTTATCTACTACAGCCATGTAGATACCATTCTGAGACTTTATATAGTTTGTCTACGCTTAGATTCACTAAGGCATGTGTGTTCCTAGTTTCCCCATAGCCTGAAAACTTCTGTGCACATATCCTTGTAACATGTTCTGGGCTCCTGGGGAGGACAGGCTATAAAATTAAATAAATAAATAATTGACTCGCCAAATCTGATTGGTCTGTATTGACTAATTCATGGCCAGTTCAAGGGTATCTATCTGATGCTGCAGTAGAACCTTTAGCCATTCTCCCTCCTCCCCTATAGTTCATTATCTCTTCTTCCCAACCCAGCCTCTTCTCTCCCTTTACTATCCACCTGCTACGGCCACCCTAGATCCATCAGGCACAGGTGGGTCTTGAGCATAGGCCCACACTAGCTCTGTAGCATCCTGGCCTTTGCTGCATTGCAAACTTTTTATTGGAGCTGAAAGACTCCACACTGTGGTTCCTGCAGGTTTAAAGTGCTGTTCTCCTTCTACTCCACTACTCTAGGCAAGCACCTGGTGTGCCTAATGGAAAGGCTGCTGTGGTCACAAATTGTATTGTACAAGGTCTGGTCATGCCTGGACCATCCTAGGCACCAAGTTTAGGAGACTGGGCATACTGTGCTGCCCTTTTCTAAGTCTGGATCCACAAACAGGTGAGCCTGATAGGGAAGAGAGGTGTAGTTTTTCCTGCAGTGACAGCCCTGAATTCTCTCTCTCCCATACATAAAGTGAGAAGTTTATTTGTGACATTTTTGAACTTAGCTCTGTATGGTTCTGTCACGGAATTGCAGAGATTTATTCTCATGTTCAAAAGTGCTTGTAAGTAAAAATTATGTAATCGACATAAGCTAGAATTTTCTTGATGAGTACAAATAAATATTCCTGCGTCCTAGTCAAGACAGTGATGTACCTTGTAGATTTGACACTCGGGGCCAGTCATTTTTTTAACATACCTCCTCCTCTATATGAAAAATTTATTTTTAGTAATAATCCACAAGTCGCACAAGAGGGTATCTATGAAAAGGCTGCATCTTAAACAGTGCAGTGAGCACTAGACAATCAGTATACCCATTGTAAAACTAAACAATCCAGATTAATATAGATTGATACTGCACAATCTATGCTAACAGTGGACCATATCTTTTTCATGAACACATAAGTAACCATAAACTAAAAATAGAAATAATAATAATAATAACTTTATTTTTGTATACCGCCATACCCAGGGAGTTCTAGGCGGTTCACATCAATTAAACAAAACTTAATAAGAAATTACAATAAACTATCTTTACAAGTAAAGAAGGTATTGGAACAAAATTAACAAGAAATTACAATTGATCATGGTTACAGTTGATCATAATTACAGGCAATGAGGTGATAAAGATGGGCATGCGAGGGGGGGGGAATGAGTAGGTCATTGGAGTTAGTGAGATGGGGGAGGTCAAAAGAGGGGGGAGGGGACCGGGAGAGTTGGGTCGTTTGAGGGAGGGGAGAGAGAAATGGAAGAGATGGGATTAGGGATATTGAGCGTGGAATAAATGCGTTTTGAGTGTTTTTCGGAAATCAAGGTAGGAGTGGGCCTTGAGCAGAATTTGGGCAAGCCAAGTGTTCTGTTTGGCTGCCTGGAAGGCGAAGGTTTTGTCGAAGAACCTTTTGAGGTGACAAAGTTTTAGGGAGGGGAAGGCGAAAAGATTGATTCTGCGGGAGTTCTTTTTGTTGCAGTTCAGGATGAAATGAGGGGTGAGGTAGCTTGGAGATAGCCCAAAGACAGTTTTGTAACAGAAGCACGCGAACTTGAATAGGATTCTAGATTCAAGGGGTAGCCAATGTAGTTTGTGGTAAAAAGGGGTGATGTGGTCCCATTTGTTTAAGCCAAATATAAGGCGAATGGCGGTGTTCTGGATAAGTTTCAGTCTCCTGATGGTTTTCTTCGTGGTGGCCAGATAAATGATGTTGCAGTAGTCTAGGATGCTGAGAATGGAGGATTGAGTCAACAGGCGGAATGAGGTGTCGTCGAAGTATTTTTTTATGGTGCGTAGTTTCCAAAGAACTGAAATGCATTTCCTGACCGTGATATCAGTATGTTTTTCCAGGGATAGATGTTTGTCTAGGGTGACTCCCAATACTTTTAAGGTTTGTTCGATGGGGAAGGCCATACCTTTCACTTGGATTGTGGTGTCTTTGATTTTGTCGTTGGGGGTAGCTAGGAAGAATTTGGTTTTGTCAGAATTTAATTTTAGTCTGTGGGATAGCATCCAGAGTTCTATCTGAGTAAGTGAGCTTGAAAGAGAGGTGAGCAACTCTGGAGTGAAGCTGGTTAGTGGGATGACTATTGTAATGTCATCTGCGTAGATGAAGAATTTGAGCTTGAGGTTTTGCAGGAGGTTTCCCAGGGAGGTGAGGTAGATGTTAAACAGGGTGTGGGAGAGGGGGGAGCCCTGTGGGACCCCACAGGCATTATCCCAGCTGTATGAGAGGGAGTCATTCTTGAATACCCTGTATGATCTATTTTTTAGAAATCCGCTGAACCAATTGAGGACTTGGCCAGAGATGCCGATGTAGGCAAGGCAGTCTAGGAGGATGGAGTGGTCTACGAGGTCGAATGCACTGCTAAGATCAAGTTGTACTATCAAGGCGCTAGTGCCCTGGCTGAAAAGTGAATGAAGGTGGTCGAGTAGAGCGGCAGTGATGGTCTCGGTGCTGTAGTCCTGGCGGAAGCCTGATTAGTTGTCATTTAAGATACTGAATTTTTCTAGGTATGTGGTGATTTCGGCATTAACTAGCCCTTCAGCTATTTTGGTGAACAGCGGGATGCTCGCAATTGGTCTGTAGTTAGACGGGGTGTTGAGTGGCTCTTTTGTGTTTTTTATAATAGGGGTTATTATTATATGGCCTTGTTCTGCCGGGAAATTTCCTGTGGATAGTGAACTGTTTATCCATGCCAACATATTGGCTTTGAAATGAGTTGGTGCAGTTTTCATGATGTTTGGGGGGCAGGTGTCCAGTCTGCAGAAGGCTTTGGTGTATTTATTGTAATATTTATTGAAGGTTTGCCAGTCGATGGTAGTAAAGTGGTTCCAGCTTAGGTTCGTTCTGGATCCAGAGTCAGGTTTAGATGTGTCGGAGTCTACGAGTATAGGAAAGTTTCCATGGGGATTGGTTGAGGATGTTATCGAAGATCTTAGATTTTGTACTTTGGAATTAAAGAAATCTGCTAGGGTGTCGGAGGATAAAGTGGGTTCTTCATGGTTGTCGATGAGTGTCTCGAGGTTGTAGAGGTCGTTGACCAGTTTAAAAAGGTTTTTACTGTTGGTGGAGATGTTACCAATTTTGCGGGCATAAAAGTCTTTTCGTTTCTCCTTGGTGAGGTTTTTATAGTTTTTGAGTTTTAGTCTCCAGGCAACTCTGTGCTCCTGGGTACTGGACTTAATCCATAGTCTTTCTGATTTTCTTAGGTCCTTTTTTATTAGTAGCAACTCTGCGTCGAACCAGCCTTCTAGATTTGAGGATCTGATTCTGCGGGATTTTAAGGGGGCTATTTCATCTAGGATGTTAGTGCTGTCTTTGATCCAGGAGGTCATGAATAGTTCTGTTTCTTCGTTTTGGTTTTTGATAGTCTCATAGCGGGACCAGAATTCTTCAGGGTCGATCTTCCCTCTAGTAGTGTGAGTTTTTTTGGTTCTTTTGTTATTTTTGTAAGAGGGTTGTTAGTAATCAATGGAGAAGTTACAAAGTCTGTGATCGGACCATAGGGAGTCTGTCCAGGTATCCTGATTCCAATGGAATTTAGGGTGGGTTGGCGTATTGGTGGAGAATGTCACCAGGTCCAGCTGATGGCCTCTTAGGTGAGTTCTGATTGGAGGGGGTATGAAGTATCTGAGTTGGGAGATGAGTGACAAAAAGTCAGATGTTTCTGGTTGGTCTGTTAGCTCTAAGTGAATATTGATGTCACCACATAATAGGTTGTAAGGATTTGCTAATGAGTTAGTCAGTAGGAATTCCGCGAAGTCTTCTTTGGCTAGTTTCCATTTTTTGGGTGGGACATAGAATAGGGTGATGGTCAGGGGGGAGGCTAGGGACTTTGAAGTTAGTGAGACCGATAGTAATTCTAGGTTAGGGGAGGATTTGGAACTCCGAACAGTGCAATTTAAGTGGTCTCCAAATATTATTGCTAATTCTCCTCCCCTTCCCCAGGATCTGGCAAGGGATAGAATCTTGAAGCCTGGGGGAAGGCAGTCTTTGATAATTATGTCATCGTCTGATAACAACCAGGTTTCTGTGAGTAGAACAAGGTCTGGGTTAGATTCATTCAGCCAATCTTTGATCAGTAAGGATTTGTTCCTCATTGATCTTATGTTCAGGTAGTAGCCTTGAAGGTTCTGGTAGTTGGTGTGGTCAGTGGGGAAGTGATGGGGATAGGCTACATTTTTTAGAGATCGTTGTTTATTGGTGCGAGGCTTAGTAGGTCTCTGGTGGGGGGGGGGTTTAGGGGTGGATGATCATGTAAGGTATGGTGTCTGAAAGTGGGGTGTTTGGGATTGGTTGCGCGGTAAGTGGTATAGTGAACTGGGATAGGGTTCGCGTAAAGAGGGTCGGATGTGCAGATTCTGATACTGATTAGGTAGAGTAAGAGCAGTACCGTAAATTGCTGAAAGTTAGGTCGTGCCATGGTAGGGCCTGTCTAGCTAAACAGTACGTGGCTGGCTGTACAGAGAGTGTCCAGGCTATTAAGTTTCTCAGGCGACAGGATGGTTGGCAAAATTATTAGTCACACAATGCTGAGGTTACAGTTTGCAAATACCAGTTTCTAGTCTAAGATTGCTGCAGTAGGTATGCAAGGCTACAATGATTTTGCCAGGCTACAGGGTGCTAGCTTGTTGCCAGGCTACCGGATTAAGGGCTACCGTTTGCTACGAAATAGGTAGACAAGTTAAACTGAACCACTAAGAAACCAGACTCTGCATACAATGCAACACCACAAAAATCGTGATTCATGTCCCCTAATACTATGCAAAATGTCATTTTTTTCAAATTTACAGTCACCAATTAACAAATAGAAATAAAACAAAAAATAGAAAATAAAAGATTATGTTGGACTAATACATTTTTCAGCTAGCTTTCCAAGGCACCTCCTTCCTCAGGTCAGTCAGTATACTGCTATTATGATATCCTGTCCTGATCTGAGGAAGGGGGTTTTGGTCTCCGAGAATTAGTCAAAAATATATAGTCCAATAAAAAAGATCACCTTATTTCCATTTTCTATTTATAAACATCAGTGTAGTTACAATACTACTCTGTCATAAAGAAAAATATATTTCTTCTCTTCTTTTGTCATCTGTAGTTTCTGCTTTCCTCATCTTCACACTCTCCTTTCCATCCCGCATCTGCCCACTCCTCTTTCCCATCCAGCCTGTGCCCCTTCTCTTTTTATATGATTCATTCCATCTTTTCCCCTCTCTAGCTTCACTACCTCCCCCCATGCTCTGGCATCTCTCCTTTCTTCCCACCCTATCCCATGGTCTGGCATCTCTTGTCTCCTTCCATCTTTCCCTCCCTTCCTCCCTCACATACTGTTGAACTTCCCCTCTATGCTCTAGCGCAGGGATTTCAAAGTCCCTCCTTGAGGGCCGCAATCCAGTCAGGTTTTCAGGATTTCCCCAATGAAAATGCATTGAAAGCAGTGCATGTACATAGATCTCATGCATATTCATTGGGGAAATCCTGAAAACCCGACTGGATTGCAGCCCTCAAGGAGGGACTTTGAGACCCCTGCTCTAGCATCTCCTCTCCTTCCCTTCCCTTCCTCCCATAGTCTGGCATATCGCTCATCTCCCTTCCTTTCCATAGCCTTCCCTCTCCCTCCCCTGCCCCCAGTAAGATGCAGCATTTCTTCCCCCTCCCCCTCCTTCAGTTTCCTGTCCCCGCAGAGGAAAAGATTCTGGGCTACCAAAGGCAGTATGTTCTGCTGGCTGACGCTGCTGGCAGCCCAAACATGCCAGGCTGCAGTGTGGGGAAAGGAATGGAGCCCCACCCCCTTATGATCTGCACACAGGTGGGGACTGCCCCCACTGTATCATCCTTGGTATACTACCAAGTCAAAATAACATAGATGTAAAAAGCAAGAAAGACTGGCAGACTCATCTAGTCTGACTATTTATTCCTATCCACATTGCCCAGGATATACAATATTTTTCATTTATTATATTTATACCAGTCTATTAAAATATTTCTAGGTGATTTACAAACATATTGTCCCATATTGATTATTGTATTGTGTTATATGTTGATTTATTCAGTTCTACCTTGAAGAAACTTCAAACATTTAGAATGCTGCTATTAGACTTCTTTGCAAGGCACATTGCTATGATCATGTGACAGTTGCATCACTAGCTTACCAGTAAAGCAAAGAATCGGTTACATTTTAAGGCTTTTCGTTTTGGTGAGCCTGACTATTTGTCCAACCTATTCAGTTAGGGCTCTGTGTTCTCTAAATCGGTGTTTCTCAACTCCAGTTGCACTTGGCTGGGGCCTGGGAGCACCAAACATTGGTCATTTAGAGCAGTGTTTCTCAACTCGGTCCTGGAGTACCCTCTTGCCAGTCAGTGAATATGCATGAAAGACATTTGCATGTAATGGAGGCAGTGTATGCAAGTCAAGTTTATGCAAATTCAATGTGGATATCCTGAAAACCTGACTGGCAAGAGGGTACTCCAGGACTGAGTTCAGAAACACTGCTCTAAATGACCAATGTTTGGTGCTCCCAGGCCCCCAGACAAGTGCAACTGGAGGCCACAAGGCACAAAACATTCTATTTTCTATTGCTAATTACCTGAAACATCTTTCCTTTATCTATTCATACCATCTCTTCCTTAAAGTTTCAAAGTTGCTATAAAAACATGGCTTTTTGCCCAGACCTATGAGTTGTGAGATTAATTCTCCAACACCGGTCTACTCTGCCTACATCTTTCTATTCTATAACACATCCCTTGTATTAGGATGATTGTCAATTGCTAGTGTTTCCTCGTCTAATTTTCTTGGTTGATGTGAATGTGGATCTTTCCCAGCATTTTGATGGTGTTCGTTTCTTCTTTCATTTTAGTCTGTAAACCGCTTAGTTCTTCTTGCTCAGTTTTAGCAGTATAGCAGATTCTTAAATTTGCAGCTGCCAGACATACAGTAAACCCTTGCGAATTCGCGGTTCTGGATTTGCGGACTCAGTAATTTGCGGGGGGGGGGGGGGGTTCTTTAAAAAAAATCTCCTTTCATAATTGATCTGTAGTAACAGCTCAGCCCCTCTCCCACTCTCTGGTGCATTGTCCCATCCTTTGCGGTCCCCGCATGCAGATTCCGGGGTTTGCTTTTGCATCTGTCTCCCTGCTCGTGCGCGGCGCCGCTGACTAAGGCAACCGCGAGCAGGTAAGCAGTGCAGCTCGGGCTGGGGGCGAAGGCAGGAAGTGAAAGATTGATGTTGCACTTGTTCTTCCTCCTCTGGGAGACCTGGCCCGGCTCTTGTGGCATCACAGGAAGGGGCTCATATTGCCAACTAACACTTTCGCAGCAACTACAGTAAACCTTTGTGGTTCCGTATACAGTGCAGCTCCTGGACTCCATAGTAACAGCTGTCTCCCTCTCATGCACGGTGCTGCCGACTAAGGCAACCGTGACCAGGTAAGCGGCATAGCTCGGGTCGAGGGCAAAGGCAGGGGGTGCTGAGCTCCAGAAAACCCCCAAACAAAATGGGCAGGGCCGGAGCAAGAGAGGAGGAGGAGGAGGGAGAGTGCCGATTACAATACTCTTCCGATATTCATGGTTTTTCAACATTTGCGGTCACCCCAAGAACGTAACCCCCGCGAATATCAGGAGAGTACTGTAGACCAAGACCACCATTCTTGATCCAACACGTTATTGCCTTTCTTCATTGCAAGCTCTCCTTAACGTCCAGCATCCTTCCCTCCTAAATACAGTCACACTTTCCCATAATAATCCAAATAGCCACAACACCAGCACATCTGTACCTGGCTGTCCAGTAGAGAGTTGCGCGGGGACAGAAATCCCACCCGTCTCCACCCGTACATCCAGCCCCGCAGGATCCCCGCGACCCTAGGGGGCGTCCCCTCGGGATCCCCGTGACCCGAAGGGGGAACCCGCGGGATGCCCGCGGGTGCCACAGGATTCCCGTCGTCCCCGTTCCCGTGCAGCTCTCTACTGTCCAGTCTCCTCTGTTATTGTGGCCATTCTGATGGCTGTCTCAACACTAGCCCACTGAACTATCTTATTAAATGAAAGCAGTGTGTCGGTGTACTGTAATATTTCAATTGTGTATGCAAAGCTTGATTTTGGATGTTTAAATCCCTTTTTTCCTCTTGTTTTGCATACTCCAACAGATAATTATAACACATCTTAATGTCATTTTAGAAGGGTGCAGAAGGGAAGGTCATTTCTAAAAATGTTCTCACTTGGTGTTCCTGTTCTTTATCACAGGGTGTGAGGTTACGCCTGATGTTAATATCTCAGGTCAGAAGTTCAATATCAAACTGCTTATTCCAGTCGCAGAGGGTATGAATGAAATCTGGCTTCGCTGTGACACTGTAAGCTTATTACTGTTGACTGTATGTTTACTTTTATTTCATTTTTGGTTCCAACAAGGTGAACTTTAAGTGATGCCAACTTTTGCCTCCCCCCCGCCCCTTATGTTTCTTTTTTTTTTGCTGTGCAGGAGAAGGAGTATGCACACTGGATGGCAGCCTGTAGGCTAGCTTCAAAGGGCAAGACCATGGCAGACAGCTCATATAACCTAGAAGTTCAAAACATTCTGTCTTTCTTGAAAATGCAGCATTTGAATCCAGATCCTTCATTCATTCCAGATCAGATTTCCACAGACATGAATCCCGAGTGCTTAGTGTCTCCTCGCTACCTGAAAAAGTACAAAAACAAACAGGTATTTGATATGTGCTTTACATTTGACTGAATATTCTTTTTATGATTCAACATGAGTTATTTTGCATTGAAATTCCTCTAAGTAACTTGCTTTTTTTTGTTGTTGTTGTTGAAAATTATTCCATTCTCCTTTTGGATCCTATAGTTTTGCTCTTAGGTCCAGATTCTATAAAAGGTGCCCAACTCGGTTGGCGCCTAGAAAAGCAACACCTACCACATGTCAATCAAAATTAAGTACCATTTGTAGAATCGTGTCTAAATCAACTTAGACACTGGATAGAAACATAAAAAATGACGGCAGAAAAGGGCCACGGCCCGTCCAGTCTGCCCACACTAGTGACCCACCCCCTAACATCCTCCATGAAGAGATCCCACATGCCAATCCCATCTTTTCTTAAAATCTGGCACGCTGCTGGCCTCGCTTAGGTGCCAGTATACCAAGCCAGGGTTTTCTTGGTCTAATATACTGGTGCCTAGCCCATACCCTGCAGTAACCATACCTGCTTTCCGTGTAGGCACCTCAGTGTAGATACTTATCGAGAGGTGATAGGTGCCTATTGGCTAATTATTTTTTTAATTGTTTTTTTAAAATGCTTTTTGGTGGTGTTTTCAATTAACAATGTGAATTAAAAAAAAAAAAAAATTAAGCTAGGTGCTGCCAATTTAGGTGCCTAACTTCAGGGCCTTAATGTGGGTTCATAGACAAAACCGCAGAAGACAAAGGCGAGCGCCAACAACTGAGCGCAAGACGGAGGTGCGCGCCGAAGAAAATGACAGTTTTTAGGGGCTCCGATGGGAGGTTTTGTTGGGGAGCCTCCCCCTTTACTTAATACAGATTGCGGCGGCGTTTTGGGTGGTTTGGGGGGTTGTAACCCCCCTCATTATACTGTAAACTTAACTTTTTCCCTGTTTTTAGGGAAAAAGTGAAGTTTTCAGTAAAATGTGGGGGGTTACAACCCCCTAAACCCCCCACAATGCCCCCACAACGCAGCATGATCTGTATAAAGTAAAGTGGGGGGTTCCCCTCACACACCCCCATCGGAGCCCCTAAAAACAATTATTTTCTTTGGCGTGCGCCTCCGCGCTGCGCTCAGTTGTCGGTGCGCGCCTTTGTCTTCCGCGGTTTTGACCTGACACCCTTAATGTGTGTGCATGCATGTTTGTGTTGCTTTTTTAAATTTGGACACATGCTTGTTCTTAATCTCCTTGCAATATGCAGCATTTACATTCTGCATGTGGAGATGTTCTAATCAGTATTATCACAGCTACCTCACCAATTTATGGTCAAAGATGATGAGTAGCAGGGCACTGTCATCACCAGGGCCAAAATCAAAATGGGAAGCTTAACTTTAACTCTTAAATAGATTTGCAAGATTTACTTGCACTACTGTTTTCAGAGATTAGATCCCCCGTGGAGCAGATTGGACCTAGAATCTTTTTTCCAAAAAAGAAATTATGAAGTTATGCGAATGGGTCACATTAATTGTGCACGGCCAAATGTGCAATTTAATAAACACTGAACCCTGTGTCTCTTTCCAGAAGACTCTCATTGCAGTGCTGGGTGGTTCAGTCCTCTTTTATTAGTCCAGGTGAAGGAGCATATCATGGAGGGGGGGGGGGGGAGGGAGGTGTTCATCACTGGCACTGCTGAGGTCATTTGGGATTGTAGCAGTGGCAACAAATTAGATTAGATTTCAATTGGGTGCAAACTGTTGTAAATGTGTCAGAGTAGCTGTAGGAATCCAGAGTAGTAAGAGAGCCTCCCAAGTCTTTTCATGTGCATAAACTTTCTTCTCTGTAGTGTAAAACTGCATGAAGTTTGATGTGTTGTGGGAGTAGTTTGGAATGAAGGAAATGCAGCCCTAAGGGAATTCATAGAATGCAATCTGCAAGCTTCAGAAAGAGCAGGATTGAGTTAGACTTCAGTATAATGGAGCAATTTTATGCAGATATAGCCACCACAATATAACGGCTGGCAGTTAAGAGGTTCTTATCCATTCCAATTTCACAGTAGTTAAATTTTAAGGACATTTGACATTGCACTCATCCTTGTTTGTAGCCATATGAGTTATAAATTCAGTTCATCTTATTGCTGCAGTTGAATCCTTTTAGGTAATTCTTATGTATGTTAAAGGTAGTATATACAAGTTTTTAAATCATTTCAATAAACCCTAGTTTTGAGGTTCTGCATCTGAATTTGCAACAATCTGTAATATTTCTGTAATAGCAAAAAAAAAAAAAAAAGAGCATAATTGGAAGATTTGATATGAAAACTTTCCTGGCAGAAGTGTAATTTCCCATCAAGCCAACTGTTCATGAAACTGAAGTACAAAATCCTGTTCTCATTGAAAGAATTAGGCTGTCTCTCATAGGTTTAAAGTCTAAAAGGTAGTTGTAGAAGAGGATTATAAATTGAAGCATAGCTTCAAATGTACTGGAAATACTGAACCTGTGGCTTTGAATATGGACAGGTAATGACAGCCTGGTAGTGTTGGGGGATTTGTGTTTAATAATGTAAGCAAATTCTACAATTGAGTTAATGCAGATGGTATTAAAATAAAATCCACTGATAACTATAAACACTTCTGTGAGTAAGTGGTTCTCAGCCTCTGAAATAACTTTTCTACTATGTGTATCCTGTGAATAACTCATACTTTGAAAGAATTTTGTTAGGTCACCCTTTTTATAGAAAATCATACTCTAGTTTGTGTGACAAAACATACTGCTTTAAACTATTAAATCAAAAATACAATTAAAAAAACCAGATACACACAGTATAATAAATCATAACAAAATTAACTCAATAATCTATCCTATCCCTGACTGTTTAGGCAAAAAAAGATAAATAACATAATTACTACTGATAAGCTGAAAATCACTACTAGGCATAAACAATATTGTAAATATACATAAGAGACAAGGCCCTGTTTTTGTGCAGCTTACAAATTTTAGTCAAGGTAGACATATAATCCCAAACCCCTATCCTCCCAGCATATTCAGAAAAGGCTTTCGCTGTCCTCCAAGGACAAAAAAAAAAAATTCCCTCTACTCTGTAACTTATAGGATTTTCCCCTTGGGCAGCAGCAGCAGCATGCCCCCATAGCTGGGCTTGGTTAAATGGCCCCTGCTAATAGCAGAGGAAGGAGGCAGTGTCTCTGCAATCAAAACCAGGAGATGATGGAACCAGCCTCCACCCCGTCCCGTCAGCAGCTCGCAATGCTATGGCTGTCTGGCTAGACTCCCTCTGCCATCCATAAGCTTGACTCAACTGGTGGCATCTTCTCCCACAGCAGAGTACAAGTCCTGAGTGAGTTCAGGTAAACTTCAGATTCACACAGCTACAGAAGTTTGAGAGTCACAAAAGTTTCCTGTACGTATGACTATAGCGAGGAAGAGGAGGAAACCATGTGTTTCTTCCACATTATAGGAGCAAAGTGAACTATTACTTTGGGCATTTTACAAATAAAAAACTTTTAGCTATCAGAAATCTACATATCTTTGTTTTGTTTTGACTTTTTTGGTCTCTAGAAGCTAGTATACCACTGGCTTTTGTCCCTTTTTCAGTATTAGAATTTACTTTGAGGCGCTGCGAAAAGGAATGTGAACAGTGTCTATAATTCCTGTTTTGATCTCTGATATAATGGTATGCATGAGTATTTAAATCTTACATTCAGGTAAGATTTAGGGCTGAACAGCTGTATGGAGGAGGACAAAAATTGGCATTTCCATCAGTGACCACTTGCATGTTTATGCCCAAAGCGCTTTGGAAAGAGTAACTTGTACTTTTCTACCTTTTTTAGAAGTGGTGTGATTGGTGAGGGAAGAGGGGTGCCATCTAGTGGTTAAAAGAAAGACATTACTTTGATTCTACTTGGAAGAAGGCCTGATTGAAAATCTTGAATCTACACAACAGATGCTATTTATGATCATTTTCAATCCAGATTGTTTTAATAGCTGTAGAAAGACTGATATGGCTGGCTTCATTTACATGCCTGTTTTCACTTTGCATCTCCCTCTTTCTAAGGAAATTTGCATGACTTGTGGCTGGACTTGTAGTTGCTGAAAATTGGCTCCCGCCTTTTACTTTGCCATATTTCTCACTGCTTGTTTTTTGTTTTTTTTTCTTTCTTTTTTCCTTTTCTGCTTTTCTTTTCCTTCATTTTCATCTACAGCCAAGCTATGTAAGAGATTTGGTAAGTTAACAGTGAAAGGATTTAAGGCACACACCTACAAGTAAAAAAGCATTCAAGCCATTGGAATGGGGATAGAATGTGAAGAGAGTACATAATTACCTACACTTTGCCAGGAAGCATCTGCCCTTTATAACAAGTTTTAGATCCCCTGGAAAAAAACATTTTGTCATTGGTAAGACTTATAATGTTTAATAAAAGAAAGACCTTTTTATCCCACCCATAACTAATAGTTCTAGGCCAGGGGTGCCCAATACGTCGATCGCTCAGGCAATGGGAGTCGATCGTGGAGCCATGCGGTTCCCCTTCTCTTTTTTCCCTTCCTGACCGGCGTGCAATTAATCCGCCTTGTGGAGAATGCCGGCAAGTCATAATTCCCTTTATTTTTTCCCCTCGTGACTGGCATCCAATTAATCTGCCTCTTGGAGAACACCGGCCAATCAGAGTGCTGGTAGGGTGGGGTTAGAAGGTCGACAGGGGATGGAGCTTTGTGTGTACTACACGAAACAGAAGCAGTGCGCAGGTGTTTGGGAAACCAGGAGAAGCGCTTCCAGCTCTGGGCCATTTGTTGCCTGTTCAAGCCGCCTGTTGTGCTAAGAGCCGAGGTTGGGAATAGTGCTGCCCGATTCAAATCGATTCACTGATTCATTTCGGGTGAATCGATTCGATTCGGTGACTGACCCTAGCCCCCTAAAGCAGGATCAGAAGCGCTGCCTCTTGCTGGCCAGCCGCTGCCACTTCTGCTTTAGAGGGGGAGGGGGGAGGGTCAGTCGGGAAGTGCTGTGGTGTCTGGCTTTCCCCCTGGCCTCCCGCACATCCCTTTGCCTAATTCCAGCAGGGAGCAGCCTGCAGAGAGGATCGTTGGTACTTTAGCGATCCTTGCAGGTTGCCATAGGCCTCAGGAGCTGTCTTCCCTCTGCCGCAGTCCCGCCCCCTCCTCTGATGTCAGAGGTAGGATCGCGGCAGAGGGAAGACAGCTCCTGAGGCCTATGGCAACCTGCAAGGATTGCTAAAGTACCAACAATCCTCTCTGCAGGCTGCTCCCTGCTGGAATTAGGCAAAGGGATGTGCTGGAGGTCAGGGAAGAACACGCAGGCCTTCGGGGTGGGGTGCAGGCCTTTGAGGGGATGGGACAGGCAGGCCTTTGGGGGGGTGAGAGAAAGAATTGGGGAAGTGGAGAAATCGGCGCAATGGCTTGGGGGTGGACAGAGGAAGAGAAAGAAAGACAGGCAGGGAGGGGAGAGTGAAAGAAAGACAAAAATAAAGAGGGGGGCATGGGGAGAGAGAAAGAAAGACAGAAAGAAAAGGGGAGGGGCAGACAGAAAGCAAGAAATATTGGATTTACAGAAGGAAGTGCAACTAGAGACTCATGAAATCATCAGACAAAAAGGTAGGAAAAATGATTTTATTTTCAATTTAGTGATCAAAATGTGTCCATTTTGAGAATTTATATCTGCTGTCTATATTTTGCACAATGGCATCCTTTTACTAAACCATGATAGTGATTTTTAGCGTCGGAAGCTGCGAGGGGCATTCAGCGCAGCTCCCTGTGCTAAAAACCGCTATCACGGTTTAGTAAAAGGGGAGGGGGTATATTTGTCTATTTTTGTATAGTTGTTACTGAGGTGACATTGCATATTTTAAAGTCATCTGCCTTGACCTCTGAAAAAATCCCCAAATACAAATGATTAACATTTTCTCTGCATACAATGTGCTTTGTTTTTTTTAAAATTTGATTGTTGGTAGATCATTTTGACTTGGTCATTTTAAAAGTAGCTTGCAAGCCAAAAAAGTGTGGGCACCTCTGTTCTAGGCCGTAGTAAAATAAAACATAGGAAATAAGAAAGCATACAAACATATACAAATTCATTAAAATACATATTATATATAAAAAGATAACATTACTCATATCAACCCTGCAAACAGCCAGAGTAAAATGAAAAGCCTTTAACACCTACTTAACCCCCTCCCCTTTTTACAAAACGATTGTGCGATTTTTAGCGCTGGCTGCAGCGGTAACAGCTCCGACGCTCATAGAATTCCTTTGAGCGTCGGAGCTGTTACCGCCGTAGCCAGCACTATTTATTTATTTATTTATTTATTGAATTTTCTATACCGTTCTCCCAGGAGAGCTCAGAACAGTTTACATGAATTTATTCAGGTACTCAAGCATTTTCCCCGTCTGTCCCAGCGGGCTCACAATCTAGCTAATGTACCTGGGGCAATGGAGGGATTAAGTGACTTACCCAGGGTCACAAGGAGCAGCGTGGGTTTGAACCCACAACCCCAGGGTGCTGAGGCTGTAGCTTTAACCACTGCGCCATACTCTCCCATACTAAAAACCGCACTACGGTTTGTAAAAATGTGTGTGTGTGGGGGGTGTTAAATTATGATGATCAGGTATTTAACCTCTTAAAAAACAGCATTCCATAATTGAGCCTACAGTAGTATCTAGATATGTTCATCTATGTCTAAAAGTTGTGGTCTACTTGAATGCAATAATTTATCTCTTACTAGGTATAGTTTAAAAATTATGGGGTTCAAAAGGAATGACTCTAGGATGTTCATAAATCCTCCCAGTTTGGTTAGGATCCAGATAGTTTCACATCCCCAGTGGTCTTGGCTGATGGGGCCCTGGAACCCCTTGTTGTACAGGTTTCCAGTCTGTCATCTTACTTATTTAACCTTGGCAAAGAGAGACCAGAAATTGGTGGTTTATTTGGTGAGGGAGTTTTTACTTGAAGATTTCAAATTTTCTTTAATTTTAAATATGAAATTCACAATGAGGTTACAATTGTTAGTATTTGTTATGCAGTTGCAGGATGAACTTTGAATATGAATGTGCTCAGATGAATTCAATAGGGAAAATTCCAGGGTCCATAGTAGTAACTATTCAGAATTCTTCCCAGAACAGAACAGGAGAAGCAAGAGCCTCTCAGGTATGCAACAACAAATGAGGTTAAAAGGGAGTTGCAAAGTTTTAAACAGCAATAAAACTACTGGGCAACAAGCTCAGCACATCTAGTACCAAAGCAGTGTCTCTGAAAATTTCTTCCACCAGTGTGTGTGTTTTTGAAATGGGCTGTGGTATTTCATTTACTTTAACAGCTCTTTTAAGACAGTGGTAGCAGCCATACTGTATCCTCCAAAGCAGGAGTTTACAAACTTGATCTTAGAGATCCCCCATCCAGACAGGAGATATTGCATTGAATATTCACAAGATAAGGGAGGCAGTATATGCAAATTTCTCCATGCATATTTATTATGGTAATCCCCTGCTTTAGAGCAGTGGTTCTCAAAATTGAGGGACAACCAGTCAGTTGGATATCCCTAATAAATATTCAAGAGAAGTTTATCGCTAATAGAGGCAACAGGCATGCAGATCTGTCTTATATTCACATATTCCATTATTTGGGGTGGGGGAGGGAACTTCTGTTATTCTAGATAATGGATGTTCTTTGATAAGTTCTTTGATGATCCAAAAACAGCCATAAGATCAGTAGTTATTTATTCTTGATGTTCTGGGAATTAAGACTTCGATTCAGCAATTGCAAAACATGTCAGCCTTGCATTGTTCATGATTTCTGATTATCCTGCTGTGAACCCAGAGCAGAGCATTATTTTGCACACAAAGGCCACTGTTATTGGCTTTCTTTTTACCTAAAGCTATTTGTATCTTAAATCAGATCACAGCCAGGATCTTGGAAGCACATCAGAATGTCGCTCAGATGAGTTTGATTGAAGCCAAGATGAGATTCATTCAGGCCTGGCAATCGCTACCAGAATTTGGCATCACTCATTTCATTGCAAGGTCAGTGCTTCTGTAAAGCGTTCAGAGGATATTGAAAGCATAAACTTAAATTTGTAAAATGAAAATGAGGGGGATGGGAGTAACAAAGCAGTCGAAGAGCTTAGTTCTGAAACCTGTTATGGGTGAAGTTGCTTTCTGGTTAAATGTTTTTATTGTCAAGAACTCTAGTCCTCATAGAGGATTTGTTATTCACTGAATATAATATACCTTACAAATAAATACTTTTTATTACAAATTTCACACATCTTATGGCTGTCTGTAAAGGCATTCTGTTTCTGGTATAAACTTATATTTTTAAAAAATCTACTTAACAGGCTTTGACCTTAAGTGTGCATGTAACCTTTTAAGATGGGAAAGATCTTACAATAAATTGATTCCATCATAGAAGCATGTTTTAGTTGGTATATGCAGTAAACATGAAGGAAGTGTATTGTATATTTTTCTCTTTTTTTAACAGTAATAAATGTTCTATATAAGGGCATTACAATATTTCATGTGAACTATTTGACGGCACTATAATAATTAGTAGATGGCAGCGGAGACAAGTTTAATTTGAGTGCCATGTAATGCTGATGTCATCTTTGTATGGCATCTGTTTTCTTTAAAAGGAAAAAGTATATTTCAAGTATTTTTTATTTGGTTTTTTTATATCAGTATATTTCAGCCCTTTTTGGGCTGAACTTTTTTTCTTATGGGTTGAGCCCCATTTATCCAGTGACATTCTGAGGTGCTTTGTTACTGTTTTTTTGTGTATTTAAAACTTTTATAACACTAACTAATGACTATGCAGTGGCGTACCTAGGGTATGTGGCACCCGGGGCCCATCATTTTTTGACACCCCCCATGTAAAAAAATATTTTTTGTAATAACCATGAAAAATAAATGGTCATAATAGAAACAGGCACTGAAAATTTTATTTTATTGAACCTCCTATATGTAACCATTAATCCAAACATAACATAAATTATCTCTGAATTGTCATGACATCAGAAGTACATATGGAGTAGTTGCAGGTGATGCTTGGGACAGTTCTGATTGTGTTAGTTCGGTTTTATGTGTTTTTTGAATAGAAGGGTTTTTATTTCTTTTTTGAAGGTTTTGTAGTTTGTGGTCGAGGTCAACAGGTTGTAGAGTTGGGGGGTCGTCGAACAGTTTTTTTTCTTTTGACGATTTTGGTTGGAGGGTGTGTGAATGGTGCGCGAGTTCTCCTATGTATGGTTGAAGTGGTTTTAATTATTTAGTTGAAGAAATTAGTAAACCCCCCCACCCCATTCCATACACATTAATTCTCTTCCATTTTTGTTCTCATTCTAAAAAACACGGATAAGTTCCCAGAAAAAAAATACATTAAAATAAGAAGTGAATACAAAGGTCCCTACAGATGAGAACATAACAAAGGTCCCTACAGATGAGGCATAAGAATAGCCTAACTGGGTCAGACCAATGGTCCATCATGCCCAGTAGCCCATTCTCATGGTAACCAATCCAGATCACTAGTAACTGGTCAAAACCCAAAGAGTAGCAACATTCCATGCCACCGATCCAGGGCAAGCAGACACTTCCCCCATGTCTTAATAATAGACTATGGACTTTTCCTCCAGGAATTTGTCCAAACCTTTCTTAAAATCAGCAATGCTATCTGCTTTTACCATAATTTCTGGCCACTTCATTTTTAAGCTTAGATCTTTCCTTCCAAACAGAGACCTTGCTAGATGTCAAATACAGAAAGAACAAGATAACTTCACAAGGACTTAGCTGTGCAGGAAATGTGAATCTCCTCATACACCCACCATATAGTGCAAAAATGGGCAAAGGTCTGTTTTTTTTCTTTCAATCACTACATAGCCTAATGCCACACAAGCAGCGCTGTTAGAAACATATTCTGAAGGTCAATGCTAAGGTTAACAAAGTTTCCTTCCTTGGACCACAAGGAGATACTGACAAACCACTGGAAGAGATCCCAAAACAACTACCAAGGCACAACACCCAAAGACCCACTCAGTGTGTGAACCAGTTGAGTGGAGTGGACTAACTGGGGAGTGGGCCCGGAGTTTGCTCAGCAGAATTTCCCAGATCACCTCTTCCTCTCAACACATTGACATGCTGCTGCCGCCACCACCACCACCATTAGGAACACCTCACCGGGTAGGCCAGCAATGCTTATAAACTTTATAAAACACATTATTATATTTTCTTATAAAACACATATTTTAACTGAACTCTCTGACATCCTCAGCCTTGCCATTCACAAAAATAGAAGGAAGAAAAGTTCCCGTTTCCTGCTGTCTCATGTCCCCGGCCTATACAATATTTTTCTTCTGCAGACCCTTCAAAAGTCTAACCAAATCCTCGTTTCACTTGCATTATAAAGTACTGAGGATGCCATCTCTCTCCAATCCCAGGTCCTAAAGTCTAAGCTTCTCCTAACCACATTGGCGCTGTGGTGTAAATAAAATAAAGAAACAAAAAGGACTCTTCCTCTCTGTTAAATCCTAGCTCACGTTTGCAGTCTAACACCAGCTCTGGCAGGATACACATTTCAAATCTGACATATTGTAATCACAAAACAGAAAATAAAATTAGTTTTTCTACCTTTTGATGTCTGGTTATTTTTCAAATCTTGTTGGTCCAAGGCTCTGGTTGTCTTCTGATAACTTGCTTGCCAGGGTCTCCTTCTTCCTTCTTTCTGCATGCTAACCATCCATCTGCCATCTCTGTCCTCCCCGTTTCCCTTCCCTCCCCAGGAGGTCTGGCATCTATCCTTTTTTCGTCTCCCTCCACAGATCCATCTTTTCTTAACCACCCTTTCATCCAGCATCTCTCCCTCCTTCCCCACCACCCCAGGGTCCACCATCTCTCCCTTTCTTTTCCCAACTACCCTCCTATCCAGTATCTCTATCCCCCCTCCACACCATCCCTTGTGTCCAACTTCTCTCCCTTTCTGTTCCTTCCCTCTCTAAAAACCATGGTCCATCATCTCTCTCCCTCTTATCTATTTTCAGACCCATTATTTCTTCCCACCCAAAGTCCGGCATATGTGCGTCTCTTTGAACCCCCCCCCATTCCCTCCGTGTATTTCTACACCAAGGCCCCCCTCCCTGAAGACCTGTCCCCCCCCCCTTAAAGGTCTGCATCCCACCCCTGAAGGCCTGCACTCCCCCTTGAAGGCCTGCCTGCCTGTCTGTCCCACCCCCTTGAAGGTCTGCCTGCCTGTCCCATCTCCTTGAAGGCCTGCCTGCCTGCCTGAACCTCTTGAAGGCCTATCCCCCCCTTAAAGGCCTGCACCCCCCGATGGCTGAAGGCCTGCACCCCCCGATGGCCTATCCCTCCTTTGAAAGCCTGCCTGCCTGTCCCCCTCCCCTTGAAGGTCTGTCCCCCCTTTGAAGGCCTGCCTGTCTCCCCTTTGAAGGCCTGCTTGTCCCCTCCCCCTTAAAGGCCTGTCTGCCTGTCTGTCACCCCCCTCCCCCTTGAAGGCCTGCCTGCCTGCCCGCCCACCCCGAAGGACCGCTCGCCCCCCTGGCCTCCCTGCACCACCTATGAAGCAGCCCGTAGCGGGATTGCGATGTCAGCGATCCCTGCGCTGCTTTGGAGCTGCTTCCTCCGCTGCGGTCCCGCCCCTCCTCTGACTATCATGTATGAACATAAGAATTGCCGCTGCTGGGTCAGACCAGTGGTCCATCGTGCCCAGCAGTCTGCTCATGCGACGGCCCTTACGTCAAAGACCAGTGCCCTATTAGAGTCTATATTTACCATATTACCCCCACCCCACCCCCAAATTAGTCCAATATTAAAGTATTTTGAGAAAAGTAAGGTCTTCATTCCTTTTTTAACTTTTCAATGTCTTTTGCTAGTTTTAATCCTTTTGGTAGGGAGTTCTACCACATTGGAGCCACTGAGAACATTCTTTTCCTGACACTTTTGTTTTTAATGTCTTTGAACGATGGTATTTCCAATAAATATTCTTGATTTGAGTGAAGTGTGTGTATTGTAGTATGTTACAAATGCTGTAGAAGTTTACAGTGTTAAATAGCAGGACCAGCTGTTCTTCAAACTAGCAGAGAGTTCTAAACTATGGTACAGACGAGCATAAATGTGTTAAATTGGGGTTTATCCTTTGGAAAGGAAAAAAAGGAAGTAGGGGTAGAGAAGTGTTGATCATATAATGAAGCAAAATATCATATACTGAGAGTATTAATTCACTTTTGCGTTGATTGTCATCCTAATAATTATTTTTCTTAAACTAGAGCTTGCTTAACAAATATAGTAGAAAGTGTTCTGTGGTTCAGTTTTTGTTTTTATTTCGTAAAGTTGTGCTGCTGTTTGGTTTTGTTATTTTAATAAATTCAATTTTCCTAGGTTCCAAGGTGGCAAGAAAGAAGAATTGATTGGTATTGCTTATAACAGACTAATAAGAATGGATGCAGGCACTGGGGATGCAATCAAAACATGGCGTTTCAGCAACATGAAGCAGTGGAATGTAAACTGGGAAATCAAAATGGTAATCAAGGCCTTCTTATCTGTAGGATACACCGATATAGCTTCCCTGATCAGTACATTGCTTGGGGACAGATTGACTTGTACTGGATGGAGATATGACTATGTGTGTCTCTATGTATAATGTGTGTATGTATGTTTATGTACTTATGTTCTTGTTTATGTTTTGCTTTTTGTTATTCTATCCTTGAATTCTAGTCTCTTATGCTTTTAACTGTATTTTCCCCTCTACTATTAATTATGGCATTCTTTTCAATTTTTTAAATTAAATTGTAACCTGCTTAGGTCAATAAAGAAATGCAGAAATACAAATCCCTATGGGCGATATATCAGATTTTAAATGAAACTTGAAACTAGATAACTGTCTTGCCTTTCTAACTAATTGATGATATATTGTTAAAATGTTTTTTTTAGGAGAAGTATCTATATTAAGAAAATTATGCATTTCAGAAGATTTCATCTTTGATTTATTGTAATAACACCCACTCACCAGCAGATCACAATGATATAATAAATTTGTAGTGAATTTTTCAAAGCACAGAGAGTTAAAACCTGTGGTTGCTAGATGTCCATGAAAACCCAGACGGACTTTCCAAAACCTGGCAGTTTGTCCGGATTTTGGAAAGTCCGGAGCTCTGGCCGCATCATGCCAAGCATGTGCAGATTACATTGCATATATCCGCACATGCTCAGAGGCCCTCCAGGTGCGGCCTGTAGGTCGGGGAAGAAAAGACAAGGCTTTTGAGGGGCAGGGCTGGAGGCTGAACAGGGCAGGGCCAAGTGTCCAGGTTTTTACATTGCTAAATAGGGTAACCCTAGTTCAGTGTATCGCAAACTGTGTGTCGTGGCACACTAGTGTGCCTCCTGAGATTCCAAATGTGCCGCGGCACATTGAGGAGGAAGAGAGATGCCTGCCAGCTGACTTGTCTATGCGGTATGGCGCCAGTGCTGCCCAATTCACCGAAGGCCTGCACGTTTCCCCCTTCTCTCTAGCATCCTCCAGCTTTCCCCCTGGCCTCCCGGTCTCACCTTCAAAGCTAATTACGGCAGCCTGCAGAGGATCACTGGTGCGGAGGCTGACGGCAGCCTTCTAGGATCGCTACAGCACTGGCGATACTCTGCAGGCTGTCATAATTAGCTTTGAAGGTGAGACCAGAAGGCCAGGGGGGAAGCCAGAGGATGCTAGAGAGAAGGGGAAACATGCAGGCCTTCAGGGGCCCCCTGGTGTAGAAGTACACTGAGGGAGAGAGGGAAGGGGGGTCCAAAGAGACATGCATATGCTGGACTGGGGGTTGGGGGAGGGAAGGAAAGGAAAGAAAATTGTTGCAGGAGGAGTGAGTGATGAGAGAGGGAGAAATGGACATGGGGTGTTGGAGAGGGAGAAATGGTGCATAAGGAGAGAGCATGTTGGGTTGGGGGGTGGGAAGGAGGGATGTCACTCGAGGGAAGAGGCAAAGAGAGAGAGAAAACATGCAAGAGGCAGAAAGTGTTGAACTCATGGAGAGGGCGAGATGAATGGGAAGGACGGAAAGGAGGGAAGGAGAAATGTCATACTCAAGGGAAGGGGGATGGGACAGAGAGAGAAAAGTTGGACTCATGAAGAGAAGTTGGTTGGGGGAGGGAAGGAGAACAGGAGAAGAAGCAGCATGCAGGAGGAAGAGAGAAAAATGTTGGACTGGTGGAAAGGAGGGATAAATGTTGGACTGGGAGGGGGCCAGAAAGGAGGAAGGGAGAGAGAAATGTTACATTGGGGGGGGAGGAGAGATACCAGACCAGGGAATGGAAGGGAAGGAGGGGAGTCTTGTAGATTATGGGAAGGAGAGGGGAGAGACGCCAGACTGGGAAGGGGGGAAAGGAAGGAGAGAGATGCCAGACCATGGAAAAGGGGAGGGAAGGGGAGAGAAGGATTAGGAAGGGAAGGTAAGACATGGAAAAGTAGATTTTGAGAAGAAAGCAGAAAAATTGAATGTTAAGTTAATGCCAAAGATGGATGCAAGGCAGAAAGTGAAGGAGAGAAAAACAGTCAGTGGATAAGAAGGCACTAGAAACATAGTTAAAAGCACAGAAAAATAGTCACCAGACAACAAAGGTAGGGGAAAAGATTTTCAATATAGTGATTGAAATGTCAGTTTTGAGAATTTATCTGCTGTGTCTATAGTGTGTATATGAAAAATGAATCGAAAAAATTGCATTACAATTAGTAAAGGGGGTGGGATCTGGGGCAGAGTTTGGGTGGGCCTAGGGCGGAGCTTGGGAGGTCTGTGGTTGAGGTTTCTCAGTCCTAGACTTAGGAGGTACTTAGCTGGAAGTAGTTGAGCAACACTGCTGTAGGCAATCATCCGGCGCCAGCACCTCTCCTCTCCGGCCCTCTTCCCTGCTGGCACCCCCTACTGGTGTCTCAGGGCCCATCTGGAGGGCCTCTGCGCATGAGCATTTGATGTAATGATGTCACGCATGCACGTGATATCATGACGGCAACACCCACGCACTTCTGGGTGCCTTGAGTCATGGCCACTACTTTTAGTGTGTCCCGGCTCGAGAAAGTTTGAGACACTGCCCTAGTTAAACCAATAGTCCTTCAAGACAGATCCTCTCTGTGGTCAGTCCAGATTACAAGTACCCAGCAAAATGCAAAGAAGTAAATCCATTCCTTGATGCTCTCATCATGAGATTACATGACAATGAGAGCGCTTCTGGAGCAAAAGATTATAACTTAAATCCTTTTTAAATTTGGCTCTGCTAACTATCTTGTCAACATCTTTGAGCAGCAAGTTCTACAGCTTACTAGTTTATTTAGTGGAAAAATATTGGTTTCATGGTATGTCCCTTAGTCTTGGTACTTTTTGAACAGATAAACGGCCATTTCCTATTTAAATAATAATAATAATAATAACTTTATTCTTGTATACCGCATTACCATGGAAGTTCTATGTGGTTAACAGAAGAAGAGACTGTACAATTACAGCGAAGATACAATTTCGTTAATGTTACATTAACATTTTAGACAATGCATTTTTCAATCAAGTTAAATTTACATTTTAGACAATACATTTACGGAGAAGTTAATTTTTGCAGGTAGGTAATATATTCGGAGTAGTTATGTTTGCTATGAGTTACATACAGCAGTGTTACAAATAGAAGTATTACATACGGCGGTAAAGGGTCTGGGGGAGAGTCGAGGTCAGAGGGGGAGGAGGGAGGAGAGCGGAACATTCAGAGGAATTTGTCAAAAAGGTAGGTTTTAGTTAACTTCCTGAAGGTTTGATAGGGGGGGAATTGGAGATAAGAGTGGAGAGGCATTTGTTCCATTTGCCCGCTTGGAATGCTAGGGATCGGTCGAGAAATTTTTTGTAGAGGCAGCCCTTCGGGGAGGGAAAAGAAAACAGGTATTTCGAGTACGAGAGGGGCCTGCAATTTCAAGGTGCTCAGATAGGTAAATTGGTGAAGAGCCTGCTAAGGTTTTGAAGCAGAGGCAGGCGAATTTAAAGATGATTCTTGACTCCACCGGCAGCCAGTGGAGTTTGGTGTAATAGGGGCTGACGTGGTCATATTTTTTGAGGCCGAAAATGAGACGGACAGCGGCATTTTGTACTATTCTAAGACATTTGATGGTGTTTTTATAGGCTCCCAGGTATAAGATATTACAGTAGTCCAGTATGCTTAGGATTAGTGATTGGACCAGTAAACGGAAGGAGAGGTGGTCGAAGTGGTGTTTGATGGTGCGAAGTTTCCAGAGGGAACAGAAGCATTTTTTGACCTAGGCACTGGTGTGGGCTTCGAAGGTCAAGCTTCTATCTAGGATGACTCCGAGTATTTTTATGGTGGGGTTGATGGGGTATTCTAGGCCGTTCAGTTTCAGGGAAGTGTTTGTTATTTTATGGGTAGGGCTTGCCAGGAAGATTTTGTTTTTTTCTGTGTTTAATTTTAATTTAAATTGTGAGGTCCATTGTTCTAGCTTGGTGAGGATAGAGGAGGTGAGTTGTTCCGTCTGTGGAGTGAATGAAGTTAGGGGGATGATAATGGTGATGTCGTCGGCGTATATGAATGATTTAAGGTTTAGGTCAGCTAGTATCCGTGCTAGAGGGGCCAAGTAAATGTTGAAAAGGGAGGGGGATAATGGGGAGCCTTGTGGGACTCCACAGGGGTTATGCCATTGATGGGAGAAGGTTCCGTTGCTGTGGACCTGATAAGTGCGGTTAGTTAGGAAGCTTGAGAACCAGTTAAGTACTTGGCCGGAGATGCCGATGGAATCGAGGCAGCGGAGCATGATGTCGTGGTCGACCAGATCGAAAGCGCTGCTTAGGTTGAATTGGAGTACTAGGGCGCTTTTACCCAGTGAGAATAGGTGGAGGAGGTAATTGGTTAGAGCAGCTATGACCGTTTCTGTGCTGTGGTTTGAGCGGAAGCCGGATTGAGAATCATGAAGGATGTTGAACTTTTCTAGGTAGTTCGTGAGGTCATGGTTAATGAGGCCTTCCATGAGTTTCTGGAAGAGTGGTATGTTAGCGATAGGTCTATAGTTAGCGGCGGAGGAGATGGGTTCTTTGTTGTTTTTGAGGCGGGGGGATACGAGAATGTGTCCGAGTTCAGTCGGGAAGAGACCAGTGGACAGGCATAGTGTGACCCAATTGAAGAGTTCGGCTTTGAATTGGGGGGGGGGGGCGGATTTAATGATGGCAGGTGGGCAGTTGTCTAACAGGCAGTTGGAGTTGGCGTATTTTGAGAAGAGTTTGAGAAAAAGGCTCCAGTCTGGGCTTTCGAAGGAGCTTCAGTTCATGTCGGCCCTTGAACCTGTTGTGTCTATTGCTGGAAGGTTGAATATTGTCTCAGTGTTGGGAGTTGTAAGAGATGATTTTAAGATTTGGATTTTGTTGGCAAAGTGGTCAGCTAGGATTGTTGCGGGGGGCGGGAGTTCTGAGCTGGACCGTTTGTATGAATCGGTGTCTAGAAGGGAATTAACTAATCTGAAAAGTGCTTTACACTTATGATTTTGTAGACACCTATTATGTCTCCTCCCAACTGTCTCTTCTTCAAGCTGTAGAGCTCTAACCTCTTTAGCCTTCTTTCATAGGGGAGGGGAGCTATGCTATCTCCTTTTCTGTACCTTTTCTAGAGAACAAAATATAGGACTTATAAACACAATTGTCTCCAGTATGTGTGTAATATACTGCGCAAAAAAGCTCTCAGAAACCTGTGCTGATTACTCATAGTGATTTAAATCAGCTATGGCAAGTAAATGTACAATTCTGGAGGCCACATTACCACAAAGATGTGCTGAGAGTTGGTTCAGCGAATGGCCACCCGGATGATCTCAGGACTCAAGGATCTTCCGTATGAGGAATGGCTGGATAAGTTGCAGCTATACTCACTCGAGGAACGCAGAGAGAGGGGGGACATGATCGAGACGTTCAAATATGTCATGGGCCGTATCGAGGTGGAAGAAGATATCTTTTTTTCTTAAAGGTCCCATGGTAACAAGAGGGCATCCGTTGAAGCTCAAGGGTGGGAAATTTCATGGTGACACCAGAAAATATTTCTTCACCGAAAGGGTGGTTGATCGCTGGAATAGTCTTCCACTACAGGTAATTGAGGCCAGCAGCGTGCCAGATTTTAAGAAAAAATGGGATTGGCACATGGGATCTCTTCACGGAGGAAGTTAGGGGGTGGGTCATTAGTGTGGGCAGACTAGATGGGCCATGGCCCTTTTCTGCCGTCAGTTCATCTATACATAGAGCTTAATAGCATCAATATTGGTATAGACAGAGATCAGCACTTAATCTTAAAGCCTGTCAGCCGGTTCTTCTGTTATATATACTTATAGCTTTGTTCATGGCCCAACGGGACCCGTTTCGCCAATGTATTGGCTTCTTCGGGGGTCTACGTTCCAGCTACAAGATTAAAGCAATTTATTAAAACTATTGTTACTACATAACATATAAGAGACAACTAACAAACAATAAGAGATTACTCACTGAACAGCTTTGCTTCTGTTCATAAGCAAAAAAAGCCGCAAATGTGCTCTTAAACTAAATGTTTGTGATGTCATCTTCATTTGAACGCATACGCATTGATGTGTTGTTTTTTTAAATTTATTTCATTCATCTTTCTAAACTAGAAAAAAAACACCAGTCCACTGACATGTTTAACCCTGCTGGCTTCAAAGTGCCAAGACTCATCACGTTAATGTAACTTTTTTTATTTTTTTTTTGTGTATTACCCCCTGGCCAAAAGTGCTGAATGAAAGATACCATTTACCTGCCAAAGCTGATTTAAATCACTGTGAGTAATCAGCGCAGGCGTCTGTAGCTTTTTTGCGCAGTATATTACACACATATTGGAGACAGTTGTGTTTATAAGTCCTATATTTTGTTGGTTGAAAAACGTAGAGGACTTTTTCCATTGTTTGCACTTTTAGTGTTACCTTTTCTAGAGAAACCAGAACCGCAGACTACTTGAGGTGTAGTTGCGCAGTGAATCATCAGAGGCATTAACTTTCCTAATAACACTTTGCATTTGATTTGTGTTTTGGATGATCACCACACACTTGAGTTGAGGATTCCAATATTTGTATAGTGACTCCTAATATAGAGCCCGACATTATATACTGTACTTTGGATTTTTCTTTTCCTTATAGACATCACTATACCTGTCCTTATTTCATTTGCTACTTAATACCTATTCTCTCACTATCACTAGGTCCTCTAACTCCTTACAATCTGCTTGTAATTTAACAAACTTAGAAATGATCTAGAAATGGAAACAAGTGAGATGATTAAGTTTGCAGATAACAAAATTTATTCAAAGTTTGGTAAAGTGTCGGTCCCAATCGGATCCATGGAGCACTCCACTATTTATTTCTCCAATGAGAAAACTGACCATTTAGTCCCAACCTTTCCTATCTTTTGTGCAGTGTCCAGTCCTTAACTGGTATTGCCTTCTATCCCATGATCTCTTCAAAGGGACATGGTATCAAATCCAGATACAACCAACCAACTCACCCTTATCCACATGTTAACATCTTACAGAATCTAGCAGATTGATAAGGTAAAACTTCCCTAAATCCACGACTCTTCCCCATTAAGCCCTGTCTACTCAAATGCCCATATTTTTTCAGCTAACATTTTGCCTGGCATCCAATGTGGGACTCACTGGTCTAATTTCTAGATCCTCTCTGGAGCCATTTTTAGATATAACATTTTTTTTTTATTATTGGTGGTACAACACAACATAGCCAATACAATTAAATTATTAAAATATTCAGCAGCTAAAGCAACTGAACAAATGATTAACAACAAATTTTCTCTGCCACTTGCACCAGACAGGCAAGTTACTAAGCAGCCCTCTCAGCCACACATCTGTGTGCATTCCTAATAAGTAATCATAAAATATAATGGCAGCTTTAGGCACACACCCTTTTTTGAAAGAGAAGGATACAATATCACCTAGATTACAGATCCTAGCTGATTTAGCACGTACACCTTAGTAAAAGGACCCCAATGTGTGGTAGTTAATATAAAATACTGGGCAGCTCTATCTCACTATTGGATTTCTGTTTTAATGTGGGAGTTAGAATGGGGCTGTGGATGTTTCCATTAATTAGATGAGTGTTTTAAGGTAAAAGGACTCCAGTTAGTTTGTAAAAGTCCAGATTTTGTTTATTAAAATTTAAAATGCTGCTTAATTTGAATAGACCAAAGCAATTTACAATACATATGCAAACTAAAACCAAACATAAAATAAAATCTAATATAAAGAACTCACACTATTTTGATAGGAAAGACCTGAAAATACACTCAGAAGAATCATTCAAATCCATTCCATTCTTATTACAAATCATATTCCTCAGAAAAGCTACTCACATATAAATGTAAATCCCATTCTATAAAGTACCGTAGTGGTGTTTGATTTTCCTCCATCGCAGCCCAGTGTTTAATTTATATCAACTAAGAAGTTAGGGGGATTTTTCAGAAACTCTGCATTTTGTTGGGCCTAAGATTCCATGATCACGTTGCCCCTGCACTAGTCTATTGAATCATTTAGGGTGAAATTGAAGGTACTTAAGTTTTAATGTGCAATTAATACTGGCCTTCGCTGTGGCAGACTCCTATTTTATATTTTATTTATTTAAAACATTTATATCCCGCATATCACAAATACAATAGTAGACAAAGAACCAGAAATAAAACCATTATAGTAACAATCTGCAAAGAAAACATCATCAATATAATTCTGAATACAACAACCAATATTTCCACCCTTCCTAGATAACCAAAAGATTCCTGAAAAAAGTAAGCCTTCAAAGACTTCCAGAAAGATAAAAACAAGGAAATCTGCTGGATATTCTCAGGAAGTGCATTCCACAACTCCTACACTAAAACCCCTAGAATGAATTGTGGCATTAGCAGTAGACCATAACAGAGACTCTTCCAACAAATGCTGAAACTCAGACTGCAATGAACGAGAAGGCAAATATGGTGCAATTAAAATAAACACTGCTTTAGGTAGTGCATGCTATATGGCCCTGAGCACTAACACCAGGATCTTGAATTGAATCCTCCACATCTTATCACTTTTTAGAAACAGAAACATAACAGCAGATAAAGGCCAAAGGGCCCATCTAGTCTGCCCATCCACAGTAACCATTATCTCTTTTTCTCTCTGAGAGATCCTATGTGCTTATCCCAAACCCTCTTGAATTCAGACAGTCTCTGTTTCCACCACCTCTTCCGGGAGACTGTTCCATGCATCTACCACCCTTTCGTGTTCACACCATCCGGTGTGTCTACTCTATTGCAGATTTTGGTATCATCCGCAAAGAGGTAAATTTTACCTAACAACCCTTCAGCAATATCGTTTATAAAAATGTTAAAAAGAACAGGCCCAAGAACAGAACTTTGAGGCACACCACTGGTAACATTCATTTCCTCAGAGCGATATCACTCTTCCACTCAACCAGTTCCTGACCCAGCCTGTCACTTTGGAACCCATCCCAAGGGCACTTAGTTTATTTATTAGACATCTGTATGGAACACTGTAAAAGGTTTTGCTAAAATCTAAATACATCACATCTAGCGCACATTGTCTATCCAATTCTCTGGTCACCCAGTCAAAGAAATTGATCAGATTTGGCTGACAAGACCTACCTCTAGTGAGGTGATAGGGGTGTGTGGCTAAGATGGCGGCGCTTCTTTGGCGGCGTTAAGATATCTCCCAACGCTGCTTTTTTCTGCTTGCTACTAAGAATGCCGGATACCAAAAGGAAGGGAAGTGTGAGGGCACTCACCTCCTCCATGCCCTCACTTACCCCAGTGCAGCGAATGATGGAGCATTACCTGCCAACAGTTTGCTTACATTTGGGCAATTTAAGCCCCGCTACGAGACAGAACAGAGAAGGCTCGACCTCAATGGGGCATGAGATCTCGCTTTCGCCCACAACTGGTGTCCCTCCTCCCTGTCCAACCGACGCTGCTGCTCTGGAAGTAGAAGGCAACGGTGCTGAAGTTGCTCCGGATGCTTTTACAGAGGTAGATTCCTTGGCAGATGAGCTTCTGCCGATGCGAGTCAGCTTGGGGGAGTTTTCTCCCGCTGGTGAGGATACTTTGAAGTCTATCTTAAAGATGCTCCAAAAATTGGAATTAGCAACAGTGAAGACGAATGAAGAGGTAAAGACTTTGGCTGCAAAAATGGATAACATATCTAAAGTTTTTGAACAGTAAAATTTGGAAATTAAAAATTCTATTACGAAAATACAAGATGAGGTGCAATCTCTTCAGGCTCATAGAGCATTGGCAATAAAAGATAGCACTCTGCTTCACCGTAAAATAGAAAATATTGAGAATTTTAATCGTCGACTAAATGTAAGCGTATTGAATTTTCCTAAATCTTCTGGAATTCCTCCATATGATATGTTTAAAAAGTACTTGATGGAAGTCTTGAATTACTCCGCAGAATTTATACCTCCATTAAATAAAATTTACTACCTTCCACTACCCACAACAAAAATCTAGGGGAATATGGAAGCAGGAAAAAATGTTCACTCTAATGAGATTGACTTTAAAAATATTTCTGCAATTCTTGAGGAATCTATTATGGAGTCAGCTATAAGAACAACATTATTGATGTCTTTTGTTTTCCAACAGGATTTGGACTCATTTATGAAACAATACTTTAAGTTTTCAAAAACTTTATTTTATGGTAAAAGAATATGGGCATACTTAGATGTTACTAAGATGACTCAGGAAAGGAGGAAGCAGTTCTTGTCCTTGAGACAAGATGTAATTTCTTTAGGGGCCACATTCCTATTAGCTTACCCTTGTAAGTGTGTTATAAAGTATGCACAAGTTAAATATGTCTTTTTTCTTCTTGATCAATTGAAGACCTTTTTGGAGATGAAAAAGATAGCTTGAAGTTGGACGCAGTGTTTAGGTAGATAGTAAACTGGCGTTATTGCCTTACCTTTTGATTTCTTAAGTTGTATTAATAATGTACTTCTCTTACTTTTGAGCCAACACCCCCTTTTACTTGGAGTCTAAGGAAGGATTTTCAGTTATACCTTGTACCTTGTGAGATGCAGATTTAGAATATTTTCCTGTATTTCTGTAACAAGAAGTTTGTTTTCTTGTAAGTTGTTTTGTTTTTGTTTTTTTTTTTTAAATTATAAAGAAATAAAATTTTAAAAAAAGACCTAATGAATCCATGTTGCCTCCAGTCCTGTAATCCACAGGATTACAGAAACTTCTGTTTTAAAAGCATTTCCATAAATTTGCTAATCACAGAAGTCAGACTTACTGGCCTGTAATTCCCTATTTCTTCCTTACTTCCACTTTTGTGCAGAGGGACCACATCCGCCCTTCTCCAGTCCTACGGTACCGTTCCCGACTCTAGAGACTCATTGAAAAGGTCAGTCAGCAGAGCTACCAGAACTTCCCCAAGTTCCTTCAGCACCCTCAGATATACACCATCCGGCCACATTGCTTTCTCTACCTTTATTTTAGCTAGCTCCTCACGAACTCAACCCTCTGAAAATCAATCAGGGTCTATTACTTCTCCATCCCTATTCACATTTGTCTTCTGCGGTCTCGCTCCCGGCGCTTCAGCCATGAACACAGAACAGAAATATTTGTTAAGCAATTCGGCCTTTTTTTTATCAGCTTCTACATATTCTTCCCCTTCACTTTTGACTCTCACAATGCCACTTTTGCACTTCTTCCTATCACAAATATATCTAAAAAAAGTCTTGTCTCCCCATTTTACCATGTCAGCTGTTTTTTTTTCTTCCATTTGCATCTTTGCTTTCCTGACTACACGACTAGCCTCTCTTAACCTTTCCAGATATTTTTGGCTGTCTTCCTCTTTCTGCAATATTTTTGTAGTTTATGAAAGCTAACCTTTCCAGATATTTTTGGCTGTCTTCCTCTTTCTGCAATCTTTTGTAGTTTATGAAAGCTAACCTCTTATTCCTTACCTTCTCAGCTACTACTTTTAAGAACCAAAGTGGCCTTCTTTTTCTCTTTTTTTACTTACTTGCCTCACAAAAAAGTTTGTTGCCCTTACAATAGCTTCTTTCAGTTTTGCCCACCTCATTTCCAGTCCTTCCAGACGTTCTCACCCAGGCAACAATTCCTTGATGTAAACCCCCATCCGAACAAAGTTAGTTTTTTTTTTAAGTCTAGAACCTTTGCTTTTGAATGAGTCCTCTCTATACCAATCTTAATATTAAACCGTACCATGCAGTGATCACTGGATGCCAGATGATCACCCACTGTAACATCAGAAACACTTTCTCCGTTTGTAAGCAGTAAGTCCAGTATGACTCCATCCCGCATGAGTTCCATTGCCAACTGCTGGAACAGTTCTCCTTGTAGGGAATCCAGAATCTCCCTACTTCTAGAAAACCCTGCAATAACCCCCCAATCAACATCCGGCATGTTAAAATCACCTATTAGCAAGACTTCCCCTTTTTTAGATATATTCTGAATGTCTGCTATTAAATCTCTATCTACTTCTTCCATCTGTGAAGGAGGCCTGTATATCACACCAATCAATAATAATAAAACCCTAAGTGAGCATGCCCAATCAATAATAATAAAACCCTAAGTGAGCATGCACACTCCTACCTCCGTGATCTCTGCCTCCATGATCCGTAGCTCTGTGGCAGAGTAGGCAGAGCATGGTAGTAGCGGCACTTGTGCAGGTGGCAGTTTTCAGCGCATGCCTCCGCATGCGCAGTAGAATAGAACCGTTGAGCAGGGAGGAACCGCCAAGCAAGGGAAGCATCTCAACGCTGTGGCAGCAGGAACCGCTGAGCAGGGAAGTGTCTCAGCACAGTGGAACTGCCGAGCAGGGAGGAACCGCCGAGCAGGGAAGCGTCTCAGGGCAGTGGCAGCAGTCCTGACCTCCCAAACTCCCATTCCTTAATCCAAAGCAGCAGTGGCAGCGCTGTAAACAAGCTGTTCGTGGCAAGCCCTGGCAGGGCCTTTCCTCTGCCGCATCACTTCGGATGCGGTAAAGGAAAGGCCCTGTCGGGGCTTACTACGAACAGCCTGTTTACAGTGCTGCCACTGAAGAAAGAAAGAAAGACTTACAGACAGACAGGGGGCAGGGAGAGAGACAGAAAAAAAGACGGGGCAGGGAAAGAAACAAAGAAAGAAGGGGGCAGGGAGAGAGAGAAACAAAGAAAGAAAGATGGGGCAGGAAGAGAGACAGAAAGAAAGAAATTCTACACATCTATTCTAGCACCCATTAATGTAACGGGCTTAAACACTAGTGTAAATATATTCACCATTCCCTCTTGGCCTTTTCTCTCTTGAGCAGAGGAGATTGAGAGGGGACATGATTGAAACATTCAAGGTACTGAAGGGAATAGACTTAGTAGATAAGGGTAGGTTGTTCACCCTCTCCAAGGTAGGGAGAACGAGAGAGCACCCTCTAAAATTGAAAGGGGATAGATTCTGTACATATGTAAGGAAGTTCTTCTTCACCCAGAGAGTGGTAGAAAACTGGAATCTATCGTAAGGGAAAACATACTCCAGGGATTCAAGACAAAGTTAGACAAGTTCCTGCTGAATCAGAACGTACGCAGGTAGGGCTAGTCTCAGGGCACTGGTCTTTGACCAGAGGGCCGCCACGTGAGTGGACTGCTGGGCACGATGGACCACTGGTCTGACCCAGCAGCGACAATTCTTATGTTCTTATGTTCTTTCCAAATTGATCCACAGTGCCTCTTCCTTGCCCTGCAGATCCTGCAATTTGTGTGGCTTTAATATGATCTTTAACATATAATGCTACTTCCCCTCCTTTCCTTCTTCCCCTATCTTTCCTGAACAGATAATAGCCCGGTATAACTACATCCCAGTCATGGTTCTCTGTGAACCACATCTCCGTGATCGCCACTATATCCAACTCCTCTTCTTCCATCATAGCTTCTAGATCCAGAATCTTATTTCCCATACTTCAAGCATTAGTATATACTGCTTTCCAGACATTGCCCCCTTTTCCCATCCGTATAGAGGTATTCAGTGGGCTTAGACTCACCTGGGAGCTTTGATCACTCTGTCCCATCACTTCTAGTTTAAAGCCCTGCCGGCAAAGACACTTCTTTTTGTTCTGTACAGGACAGCTGCCCAGGAAGTTTCACAGCACTATTTTGAATAGTGATGACATTGGTTTAATTAGCTTTCTTGGTGAGACTGACATAATTATGTACGTATATGCTGTAGTACGCAGACAACCAAAACATAAATTTAAATTCTTTGCATTGGATGACAGATATCGCTGCTATTTTATTTTTGTTTAATACTTGCTGCTGCATCACATAGCCTGTTTCAACCATGAAGGACCTTCAAGGTTAGTGTAGACACTCATTTCCCCTCCTCTATTTGCCATTGACCCTTGCTTGCTTCCACACTTCAAATTGCAAAACAAAATAAAACCTTGTGAGATTGTAAATGATTAGCCATATGTAGGAGACCTATATAACTACCAATAAAAAAAGCAGGAGGGGTAAAAATTTCCTAAGGTGGTCATTTTAGCAGGACTCTTCATGTTTGGGAAGTGAATAAACATATGAATGTCTTGAAAGTATGTGCAAGGAGGGGGAGGGGCAGGCTTGTGCGCAGACAAGGGTGCACCAAGTATGCCACCAAGCATGTTTATAAGAACATAAGAATTGCCGCTGCTGGGTCAGACCAGTGGTCCATAGTGCCCAGCAGTCCGCTCACACGGCGGCCCCCTGGTCAAAAACCAGTGCTCTAAATGAATCCAGCCTCATCTGCATACATTCCAGTTCAGCAGGAACTTGTCCAACTATGTCTTGAATCCCTGTAGGGTGTTTTCCCCTATAACAGCCTCCGAGAGAGCGTTCCAGTTTTCTACCACTCTCTGGGTGAAGAAGAACTTCCTTACGTTTAGAGAGTGCCCTCTCATTCTCCCTACCTTGGAGAGGGTGAACAACCTGTCTTTATCTACTAAGTCTATTCCGTTTAGTATCTTGAATGTTTCGATCATGTCCCCTCTCAGTCTCCTCTTTTCATGGGAGAAGAGGCCCAGTTTCTCCAAACTGCTCCTATCGAGCAGAACTCTATTGGAGGGATTCATGGAGGATGCCCCTTTAATCCCCCACTGGTAAGGGATACTGGTCTCTGACAGTGCTGGGAAAATACACATTTGTTTCTAAAATAGCAATTCTGACTGCTGCTGTCTTTACAAACATAAATGGACTTAATCCTTAACATGAAGATGATATCAATATGCTAACCATCAGAGAAATAGGAAGGAAAATGATGAATCAGGGCCTGTCATATGAGAGTGACTAGCTTGTTAGTTGCATAAGGGAAACCTAAATGCATGTCACATTTTTTTTCTACACCAGGGAACATTAAATACCTTCAATCAGATTAGTAGTACTAGTAGTAGTAGGAGTTTTCAACCCAGTCCTCAGAACACACCCAGCCAGTTAGGCTTTTAGGATATCCATAGGGAATATGCATGAGATAACTTGTATGCACTACCTGCACTATGCAGATAAAACTCATAAATATTCAGTGTGGATACCATGAGAAATTAGTTGAGTATGTCTCAAGGACTGGGTTGAGAACCACTGCCTTAAATAGCTCCATCCAGCTGCATTAGTCGATTTCAAAGTGGCTAGGGTTTTGCTAGATGTAAATCTAGTAACTGTCCCTCCCCCACCCACCCACCCCCCACCAAATCCATTTGCAATGGGGATAATTTTAGGACAGGGGTGTGAAAACACAGGTGCATATATGTGCCCATTTTTATCAAGGCTCTGTAAACTTAACCCCACCAAAACATTTATAGCTGCCATGAGGCAGATGCAAATGCCCCAACTAATCTTGCATGGATATTACATTACATTAGGGATTTTTATTCCGCCATTACCTTGCGGTTCAAGGCGGATTACAAAGGGGATTTCTGGACATGTCCAGAGGTGTTACAGAGTAGAGCGGGTTGCTTCAGAGGATTGAAGTGTTTCATATGGTGTTAGTCTTCATGGATTTCTTGAATAGCAGGGTTTTTATTTCTTTTCTGAAAGTTTTGTAGTCTGGGGTCACGATTAGTAAATTGGAGAGTTGGAGGTCTAGTTTTGCCGCCTGTGTGGCTAGAAGGCCATCATACAGTTTTTCCCGTTTGATGTCTCTGATTGGAGGGTATGTGAATGGTGTCTGGCTTCTCCTGTGTCTGGTTGTGGTAGTTTGGATTAGGCGGTTGTTCAAGTAGGCTGGGCTATCACCATTTATGGATTTAAATAATAGACAGTAGAATTTAAATAGTGTAGAGCTTGCATAACTTGCAGTAATACCCAGCATCCACACCTAAGTGTTGGTGTTTATACTGCATAGGAGTGCATGCTTGTGTAAGTAGCATGTGCTTTTATATAAATGCCTGCTTCTCCATGTTAGCTGCTGTTTTACACACACATGATTTTTAAAATTAGCCCCAGTGACAGTAAAAGTATATGTACTATTTCACAATAGCAAAAAAGAGAGGAATGGAGGGAAGTGTAATACATATTTTTGGATTTTTCTATTTCACAATAGTACATAAAGAGGCAGGGTTAGAACAGGGATGGGAAAATACACCCAGGGATTACATTTTGAAATCTTGCCTCCTTTACATAGTAGAACAAATACAAAGGCTATATGTACTTCTGTACTTGCAGTCCTTCAAATGCTGGGGTGAACAAGAACTACAAATCTAAAAATCCTTAAATTCAGATAGAAGCAATAAGAAAAAAAAAAAGCTGCTTATTCTCAAGTACCAGTGGAGCTATCCCAGTTTTCCTTCTGTGACTCCATCACCTCAGAGTTCCAAATCAACATGCTTGGACTCGACCATCACCCCAAGAGCCAGATGGAATAGGATCACAGAGGAACTGGTGCTGTGTTTGTGGGGAAGGGGGCGGGCAGGAATTTAAACTGGAAATGTGTTAAATTTCTTAACCTGTTTTTCCATTTTCAGCAAAGGCATCGACATAAGTAGTATCTCTGCTATAATATATGTGAATCTTAGTGTGTGAAACTTTTTTTTTTTTTTAATAATAGGTCACTGTAGAATTTGCAGATGATGTAAGGCTGTCTTTCATATGTACTGAAGTGGATTGCAAGGTGGTTCATGAATTTATTGGTGGCTACATCTTCTTATCAACACGTGCTAAGGACCAGAATGAAAGCTTAGATGAAGAGATGTTCTACAAACTGACAAGTGGTTGGGTGTGAGTTTGTAAACTGAAAGGAACTCCATGGCCATATGAATATTTAAGTTCAAGAGCTGATTTTATTAATGTTGCTGCTTAAAAACTAAGCTTGAAATATTTTATCATGGGAAGTTTTGCATTACTAGAACAGTTAACAGTATACAATATGTGCACTAATGAGCACTTCCAGTAATATGCAATTATGATTGTTGCAATATGTGCCTATAGCCATCAAATATGGCAATGTTATGGACAGTGGGAATTAAATTTGACTTTAATGTAAGCTAACCAAATTTTGAGAATTCAAAGCCATCTACTATAATTGTCCAGGGTTCAGACTGTATGAAGTCTATTTATCATGTTTTTAATGCATGTGGTTGTTTTGGGATTTTTTGTTATCTTTTTGTTTTGTTTTTTACTTTGGCTCTGGCTTTGTAAATCTGACCTCATGTTTTTATAGGCCAATATTTTTATAGTTTCACACTACCTGGATCAGGCTCCTGACCCCTTCAATGGTAACACACCTTAAGCGGCCTTGAAGGAAGTTACTTTTCTTATAGCTTGTTTTTATCTGTTTGAGTAACTATTTTTTTTTCTTTTTGGAAACGTTTATATTTTTTTAATGTGTACACCGAATAGTATTATATAGTACTCACCAGCATAGTCACTTCACCTTGGATATGCAACTTTTTCATTACAGTATGAAGTAAAGGTCTATGAAGTATACTTTGTATAACTGTGTTTAAAAAAAACCCTCACAAATTTTATTAAATTGTACAGTTTTTTTTAACTATTGCCACAAGCTAGCTAGAATATTGCATAGGTCTAGTATGTCAATATTAGGTATTTTATGCTTTTAATGACATGCATCAATTTATCATAGCTAATTGCAATACAATAAATTGTTATCCCTGTGTAGTACCAAATGTTATGTCATAGTGAGTTTTAATTACACCACACATGTCCTCAGTTCCTTGGTGCAGGGAGTCAGGGAGTCAAGACATGAGTTTCATATGCAAAGAATCCACAGTAGTATCTGAAGGTCCTGGCTTGCCTTTGTCCAAGGAGCAACTGGTGGTGTGCTACAGTATTTTATGGTTGAAAGACTGTGTATAAATGCATTTTATTTTGAATAAAAGCAAAACTTTTATTTAATACATATATTTCCCACTTGTGTATTTATTATCGGTATAAAGGATGGTATTCAGTATTGCTGTAGTGCTTTACTAAATCCGTGATGCTGGTAATGATAGTTTGCATTCAATTGGAAGATAAATGAGAACAACATTTTTCAGTTATACGGACACTATTCATTACACACTGAGTATAGTTGCCGAAATGAGGCGGGCCTGCCCCTTCCTAGTGCATTATGGGATGCACTGGGGAAGGGCCTAAGGCACATGGGCCAACCAGAATCGTAGGTTGGCCATTGTGCCTAAGGACCCGCACATAACAAGGGCCTTAAGTGCCTGGGCTAATCAGGCCTTAAGTCCCCAGGGATGGGGTGCTACAGTGGGGGGTTTCTGGCATGAGGGATTGGGCACCCTCCTGCCGGTGATCTGTAGGTGCGGGTGTTCTGGCAGGATGGATTGGGCATGCTCCTGCTGGTGATCTTCAAAGGGGGGGGGTTGTTTCGGGCAGGAGGAATTGGGTATCCCTCCTGCTGTGTTTGTTCAGGGGGAGGGGGAACTGGCAGCCATCCATGTCTACAATAACCCGATTCTCTAACCAGCGTCTGTAACATGGACGTCAGAGAATTGGGTTTACCTTAGGTCCGATTCTATATAGGATGCCTGTCGGCTTCTGAGACAGGGCGTCCTATACAGAATCCGGACCCTAGTGTCTAGAACTAGTGTCAGAATACCTTGTGTGCTCTCTATGGAACATTTGCCTCCTGTCACAGCATATCAAAGGGGCTGACATCTATTCCCAGCAAACTCCAAACGGTCCCTCTGTATATATTTAAATAAAATATTTTCAAACCTTCTTTTATTTTCTTTGTCTTCATGTTAATTTCTTTATTTTTACTTTTTCCTTATGTATTAATTTTTATTTTTTTTTTAATTTCCTTTCCCCTCTGCTTCTTTTACATTACATTTACATTACATTAGTTTGTCTTAAATATTTATTTCCTGTTCCTTACCACAGGTCCCACTTCTTTTATGTCACAATTTTTATTTATTTTTTTTACTTTGTTTATCTTTTTGTGCTTACAGTAGCCTTTTTCTGCCTTTTTCTCTCCTGCTTTCACATTCATACTTAAATCCTGCCTGAGCTTTCACACATCACCTGATTTCTCACTTTCTCTCTTGCCATTGTTTTCAACCCCTCCTCTTAACCTTTCCAGTTTTTCACCATTCTTCTCTTCTGCAACCCCTCTTTTGTGTATAAAGTGCACTGAAAGAGAAAGACAGGCCATAGGGACAGGTAGGGCCGAGCCTGTTAAAAACTGTGCTGCCAGCTCTACTGCTCTCAGGCAGTGAGGGCTGTAAATGAGACACAGGTGCAAATGGGAAAAGAGAGCTCTCTTTTGCTACGGTAATCGAGGAGGCAGGAAGGGTTGCAGCAGACTTATATTGCTGCTTCTGAAGAAAGAGAAGAGGCAAACTACCGGCTCACGTGCAACGCAGGCAGGGCCAATCTCCCACAAGAAAACAAACTGCATTATGGGGTCAGAGATAGGGGTGCCAGATTTTCCAATCAGAAAATCCAGACCCCCTAGCCCCCCACCCTGTAATGCCCTAATCCCACTCCCACCCTAGCCCTGCCCCCCACTGCCTGCTCATGCGCAGACTTCCTTCTAGCCCGATGTGATTTGAGGCGGCTTTTCAAAACCCAGACACAGTGCCGGGTTTTGAAAAGCCATTCAGATTCCAGGACATGTCTGCGGAAATTCGGATGTCTGGTAACCCTAGGCAGAGAGAGAGAGAAAAATTCTGCCCAGGAACTTATAGTAGAAGGAAGGACTCGTGCAGAGGGAAAGCCAGAGCAGACATGTGCCGATTGACAGCTAAGAAAGAACTATGCTGAATCGGTGAGGTCAGTTAAAAAAAAATCTATTTGAATCATGAATCAGGTAGCTCTAATGTGCACATTATCAAAAACATGCCAAAACATTCTCTTATGTCTCCCCTAAAAGAATAATTCCAAAACTGTAGTATTGCCCCCTATACACTACCAAAGGCCTCCTGAAAATAAGCCATCAGGCACTTACGAAAAAAATAATACAGGCATCTGATGAATCTGCTCAGGAAGTGCATTCCACAATAGTGGAATCATCCACATAAGATGACAAACCTAAGGATTGAATAAGGCATGGAATTGTTGCCATAAAGATATTAAACAGGACTGGTCCCAGAATAGATCCCTGGGGTATAATGTTAAATTGTATGATTTAGTCCAGGGGTCTCCAAACTTTTCGCCACGAGGACCACATTGGGTACTTCAGCACTTTTCAGGGGACGGTAGTAAAAAACCCCCAAAAACCCTCTAGATATGAGTTTTATTGAAAGCAGAAAATTTTATAAACTTGAGTATGTGAGATTAAATTATCGTATATTAATGATGAACACTACCAGCAAATTCTCATATTTTCATCACAAATTATAATAAAACCATTAATGTGAATGATGGAACTGTTTTTGTGTATTAAAAATCTTATTAAACTGAAGTTCAAATTACATCTAGCAACTTTAAATGTTCATCAGATAAATTTGCCCTGTATTTTGACTTGCTATATTTCATTTGGGAAAACATATGTTCGCCAAAGATTAAGTTGTCCCAAAAATGGAGATAAATTTACAAGCAAATTTCTTCAAATTTGGAAACTGCTCAAAGTTCAAAAATTTATAAAAATCGATGTTTCCTTCCTTGTATTTATCTTTAATATGTTAATTTGCCTGAAGTTCAATGATTTCCATTTGAATTTGAATTGGGACAGCAGCAAAATCACAGTCAATCGAATTTCCCTAGTATTGGCATCCAAATCACCAGAACTCCGTACAAGCAAATATGTGAATAAGTGATTACGCACCTTTAAATATAAATTTATGCAATTACAAACTGAGTATTACACTGCACTACTGCAGGTATTCTTATGGACACTTAACCATAATGACTAATAATGAACTTCCAGATTAAATTTAAAGATTAGTCACAGCGCCAGAGCTACCTACAATGCCACAAATTGACATTGTCAATCAAGGCCGAACATGTACAAAAAAATATAGCAAAGTATACAATTACAATTCAGTATTAAATAAAGTTGTGAATAATATTAATAACTATGGAATATCAATAACAATTTTAATTAATGCATTTCAAATCTATCAACACCCTGTAGGTTTATTTTTTGTGGATTTCCATTGGAAAAGTAGTCCAGTTGGCACATTTCCGCACAATTCTTCAGCGGGCCAGATAAAATCATATCGTGGGACAGATGTGGCCTGCAGGCCGTACTTTGGAGACCCCTGATTTAGATCAGTGTTCTTCAACCGCTGGTTCACAGGGCTGACACGGGCACCGGGACCGAGAATGTTATCTTCAGGCCAGCTCCCTCTTATTCACTGCTGCAGTGTACAAAGCCGCGGGCAGTGGCTCCTGTGAGTGTCCTGCGCCTGAACCGGAAGCCGCCTTTCTGACGTCGCAATGTCAGAGGGAAGGCTTCCAGATGAGGCGTGGGACAAGCGAGGAGCCGCTGTCCGCGGCTTTGTGCATTGCAGTTGTGAAGATGAGGGAGCCGGCCCGAAGATAACACCAGGGGGCGGCATAAAACGGCCAGGCGGGAGCAGGCCAGAAGGTAAGTCACAGCATGGAGGAAGGGAGACAAATTTCCCTAGCACACACATGAATAAAGTAAGTGCTTGTACAAGGCTGTACCTATTTCTTTGTGATACTTGTATATAATATAGAGGCATATTCTAAGGTGACCTCCTAAATTTGTGCCAAACTGAATTTAGAAGCTTAAAAGTTATCCTTATAAACTGAGACTTGACATCCATTTGCCTAGATTTATGAATTTAGTGATTGAATTGTGTCACTTATGAGAATTTACATCTGCTGTCTGTATTTTGCACTGTTCAGGAAGAAATGCATTTTTTTTCTATTTCTGTGGGGTTGTACTGCATGTAGAGTCTTGAATCTTAGGGTTTGTTTGTATATATTAGTACTTTTAGTTTTTGGTCCCGTATTTGCTTAGGGGTTGTGTTCTGGTGGGAATGAATGTTAAGAAGCATACAGTGGGCTAGATTCACAAAGCAAACCGATCATGTACCAATCGGTTTGCGACCCCTTAGCAACCAAATTTCCCTCCGGCCCGATTAACTTACTTCTCTGCCGACCATCCTCCGATCTGCGCATGCAAATGAGGGCAATGGTATGCAACGTAGGCAGTGACCCAATTCACAAACCAAAACCCTGCAACACCGACTGGGCTGGCCTATCACTCCCAAGCGACTACTGAGGACCAGTTGCTCAAGCCCTTTCCAGCTGCCTGCCTTCTGCCGCCCTGCTTCTGCCCTGTCAGCCCCGATCGCCTGCCTGCCCCGCTGTGCAAGCCCGTGGTTTTAACCCACAGGCTTAAGCGGGTTAAAATCACAGGCTCCAGTTAAAGAGAGAAAAATAAAAATCTATGCTGGCCCAGAAAAAAAAAAAAAAGATTGCGGCTCTAATGGGCTTGCACAGACCATCTACAGATGGTCTACACATGCATGGGGATAAGAACATAAGCAGTGCCTCCGCCGGGTCAGACCATAGGTCCATCCTGCCCAGCAGTCCGCTCCCGTGGCGGCCCAACAGGTCACGACCTGTCTGAATCCCAGAAGGGGCCCCCTTGCCACCTTGGTTTCCCATTGAGTCCTATCTTCCCATCGAAGTCCTAACCCTCTGGTCTTGCACATGCACGACCTGGTTGGGTATCTATACTTATTACCTGGTTAGCTTTCTATACCTGTGTTACATCCCAGCACCTCTCTCAATATCCCACGATCCCTTTATCCCTCAGGAATCCGTCCAATCCCTGTTTGAATCCTTGTACCGTACTCTGCCTGATCACTTCCTCCGGTAGCGCATTCCAAGTGTCCACGACCCTTTGTGTGAAAAAAAACTTCCTTGCATTTGTTCTGAACCTATCTCCCTTCAGTTTCTCCGAATGCCCCCTCGTACCTGTTGTCCCCTTCAGCCTGAAGAATCTGTCCCTATCCACCCTCATGATCTTGAAGGTCTCTATCATATCTCCCCTGAGCCTCCTTTTTTCCAGAGAGAAGAGCCCCAGCCTATCCAACCTCTCGGCGTATGGGCAGTGTTCCAGCCCTCTTACCAGTTTCGTTGCTCTCCTTTGGACTCTCTCAAGTACCGCCATGTCCTTCTTGAGGTACGGCGACCAATATTGAACGCAGTATTCCAGATGTGGACGCACCATCGCTCGATACAATGGCATGATGACTTCCCGTGTCCTGGTTGTTATGCCCCTCTTTATGATGCCCAGCATCCTGTTGGCTTTTTTCGAGGCTGCTGCGCACTGTGCAGATGGCTTCAGTGATGCATCCACCAGCACACCCAAGTCTCTCTCAAGACTGCTGTCTCCCAACAATGCCCCCCCCCCAATTTGTAGTTGAACAACGGGTTTTTTTCCCCTATATGCATGACCTTGCATTTTTCCACGTTAAAGCGCATTTGCCATTTGTTTGCCCAGTCTTCCAGCTTGTCCAGGTCCCTTTGCAGGTCCTCACACTCCTCCCTGGACCTAACTCTGCCACACAGTTTGGTATCGTCTGCAAATTTTATAACCTCGCACTTTGCCTCCTTTTCCAGGTCATTGATAAATATGTTGAAGAGTAACGGCCCCAGCACCGATCCCTGTGGCACACCGCTCGTGACTCCCCGCCAGTCAGAATATTGTCCCTTTACTCCGACCCTCTGCAGTCTACCCGACAACCAGTGCTCGATCCATCTGTGCACATCCCATCCCACCCCGTGGTTCCACAGCTTCCTAAGCAGCCTTTCATGTGGCACCTTGTCGAAAGCCTTTTGAAAATCGAGGTAAATGATGTCTATAGGTTCCCTATTGTCCACCCGACTGCTTATTCCCTCAAAGAAGTACAGAAGGTTCGTTAAGTGATCCATGCCAGCAGATGGGGGCATTCCTCCAATCGCCCCCATCTGCATATTTTACTTTGCTGAATTTGTCAGACCTGCCCGGATCGGGCCCGATCAGGCAGGTTGGTGAATCTGGCTCAGTGTGCTTTGTGTAGTTTAATTTTGTGGTTAACCATTGTGTTAATAAGATTCTATTGTGTGTATATTTGAACGTGAATAGAAAAAATAGTGTTGCAATTATTACTATTATGGGGACGAGGTCTGGGGCGGATATGGGGCAGCGTCTGGCCCATGACTTAGCCCAGTGTTCTTCAACCGCCAGTCTACAAAATAATTATTTTATTTCCGCCGGTCCATAGGTGTGAAAAGGTTGAAGAACACTGATTAATAAATATACTCTATTAGATAAGATTGAAGCCACTGTAGCACTGTTTTAGAAAAGCCATTATCTTCCAATTGCTGAAGTAGAAAAGTATGCTCATTATCCAGACTGGTTTATATAAAAATAACATCCCAATCGCTGATGTTTTAGTGGACGTAGTGTACCTAGACTTCAGCAAAGCATTCGATAGCGTCCCTCACCGTAGGCTGTTGAGCAAGATGAAATCGTTGGGATTGGGAGAAACGCTAATTGCATGGGTCAAGGACTGGCTAAATGGTAGACTTCAGAGAGTGGTGGTTAACGGTACCCTCTCTAAAACATCAGAAGTGACAAGCGGAGTACCGCAGGGCTCTGTCTTGGGCCCTCTACTATTCAACTTATTCATAGGGGACCTGACTCAGGGGCTTCAAGGTAAAATAACACTATTTGCCGACGACGCCAAATTATGTAACGTAGTGAGCAGCTCCAATTTACACGATAGTATGACACAGGACCTGTTTTTGTTGGAACATTGGTCTTCGACCTGGCAGCTAGGCTTCAACGCCAAGAAATGTAAGGTCATGCACCTCGGCAGTAGAAACCCGTGCAGAACTTACACCTTAAATGGTGAGACCTTAGCTAGGACTGTGACAGAACGAGATTTGGGAGTGACTATCAGTGCAGACATGAAAGCTGCCAATCAAGTGGAGAAAGCTTCATCTAAGGCAAGACAAATGTTGGGTTGCATCCGCAGAAGTTTCGTCAGCCGAAAGCCTGAGGTCAACATGCCGTTGTACAGAACAATGGTGAGACCACATCTGGAATACTGTGTGCAATTCTGGAGGCCACATTACCGTAAAGATGTGCTAAGAGTAGAGTCGGTTCAGTGGATGGCCACCAGGATGGTCTCGGGGCTCAAGGATCTCTCTTACGAAGAGAGGCTGAACAAATTGCGGCTCTACTCTCTCGAGGAACGCAGAGAGGGGAGACATGATTGAGACGTTCAAATATATCACCGGGCGTATCGAAGTGGAAGAAGATATTTTCCTTCTCCAGGGACCTTCAGCCACAAGAGGGCATCCGCTTAAACTCAGGGGCGGGAAATTTCATGGTGACACCAGAAAGTATTTCTTCACTGAAAGAGTAGTTGAACATTGGAACAAGCTTCCGATGCAGGTGATCGAGGCCAACAGCGTGCCAGATTTTAAGGGTAAATTCATGCCAGCAGCGTGAAGGATTTTAAAAGGAAATGGGATACACATGTGGGATCTCTAGGGGGGTAAATTCAAGGGGGTAGGGTTGTTGGAGTGGGCAGACTTGATGGGCTGTGGCCCTTTTCTGCCATCATCTTCTATGTTTCTATGCCCATGTGGGATCCCTGAGAGGGTGAATGTAAGGATGGGTCATTTGGAGCGGGGGCTCTAGAGCAGACTTAGGGGGTGGGTCTGTGGAGTGGGCAGACTTGATGGGCTATAGCCCTTATCTGCTGTCATTTTTCTATGTTTCTAAGAAATCCCATCTGTTGAAGATGTAAAACAGATTTTTCTTAAAAATAATTAAAAAAAAAAAACAAAACCTGTTCTAGAACAATATTTTCTGCAAGGTTGGAAATGGTAAATTTGCAACTGCCTGGTAATAAAGTTCTAAAAAGGATTTCACTCAAGGGCGAATGTATACTAATTTCCAGCTATTGGGAACAATCCCTTCTACCAAACTTGGAGATTATAACATGTATGTAAATGTGACAAGGTGAAGTCTGAGTAGCAGAAAGGAGCTAATTTGCATAAAATCCTGAAAAAGCCCCTTTGAGCTGTCCACTCACTCTGAGTGAAGTAGGGTGCTGAAAAGGGCAGTTCCAATAAAGCAAAGCACTGAGAAGGTTAAAGAGCTCCTATGGGAGGCTGGGTTACCATCAGGAAGAATGCTGGCTTTGGTTTAACTCCTGGTAAATCCTTGAAACTTGTACTGACAGGGGGCCTGCTGCACTAGAGGAGCTGCCAAGTAATGACAGGGGCCCACACACCCTCTAGCATCAAAGGGAAGGCTTCTGGTTCAGTGCATCACAGCTTTGTGAAGAGAAGTGTAGTTGGGAGGAAGGAGCCAGCCAGAGGAGGTAAACACCTGTAGGTGGGTGGGAAGGAGGGAGGGAGGGAGACATGAATATCGGACACAGCACAGTGGGAGGGAAGGACAATGAGGGGCATATTGGGAAATAGAAGGGAGGAAGACGGGCATGTTGGCACAGGAAGGGAGCAGCAAAGCACTGGTTCAAAAGTATGAGGCCAGTGTAAGTCAGGCATTCTTCACCTGGGGACTGCCTATATTATCTGTCTATCATTATCCATCTACCGAGGCAGCTTTCAATTAAAAAAAAATCCAAAATCAAGAAAACAAAGCATCCTATATAATAAAACCCTAGCCGCATATGCGCACTCATACCTGCGTGCTTCCGTGATCTGTAGGTCTGTGGCCACAGGAGTGCGCATGCGAGAGTCCCCAGCCTTACAGCATCTACTTACACTCGCCGGCAGGACTGGCCACCAGCGCTGGATTCCCTGCTCTCCAAAAGATGGCGGTGTCCAGCTCCTCTCACGAGCCGCATCAGCGTCAGAGAAGGCTTCCGCTGCTGGTGGGGATTGAGAGGAGCTGCCGCGACAACTTTAAAACTTTAAAAAAAAAAATTTGCCCGGAGCAGGCCAGACTGCAGGGAGGGCAGGGAAGTGCTGACAAAAAAAGACTACAGCTGTGAGCCGCTCAACGGGACCAGGCAGGCAGCCAGTCAGCCACGTGACGGAGGGCAACACAATTTAAAAAAAGGTAACGTGCAGGGAGAAGCTGGGCCTGCCTGCGAGGAACGCAATAAGGGAAGGGGGGCCCTTGGAGCAGGCTAGACTGTGGGAAGGGAAGGGGGAGGGGCCAAAAGGAGCAGACCACATCATGGTAAGAGTAGGGAAGGGGGTGGGGGAAAATGCTGCTACTGCTGCACAGGGACCTGGAGGGGAAGGGAAATACTGCTGCTGCTGCTGCATAGGGAAGTAGGGGGGGGAAGGATATGCTGTTGCTGCTGCACGGGGAAATACAGGGAAAAAATGAGACAGACAGCAGGAGGGAAGGAGAAAGACACAGGGGCAGGGAGGGATAGAAAGACAGAGAAAGGGGGCCAGGAGAGAGAGAGACAGTGGGAGGGAGAGAGAAAGACAGACAGACATATATTCTAGCACCCATTAATGTAACGGGCTTCAAGACTAGTTAAAAATAATTAAATACATCTAATATAATAAAATGCTAGGCTGCGCATGCGCACTCCCATCGTGTGCGTCTGTTTTCCGTAAGCTGTAGCGACCCATAGGAAGTGTGCATGCGCGGCTTACGGTCTGGCCTGCTCCCTGCCGTATTGCATTTTTTAGTTGAAAGACGCAGCGGTGGCTACTCTCATGATCCCCGCCTGTGTCGGACTTCCGACGCAGGTGGGGATCATGAGAGGAGCCACCGCCGCGTCTTTCAACTAAAAAAAAAAATACGGTAAGGCGAGCAGGCCCGACCAGACCGGCAAAAGTGAGAGGTAGAAGCCTAATAGCCCCGGCGGCTGCAGACCGTGGTGGCTGTCAGCAGCTGCAGGCCGCCGCGGCTAAGCATGGAGCACAGAGCCACCACAAGCAACAGCGAGGGAATGGGAGCAGGCCGCAGAGGCTGTCGGTGCCTGCAGGCCACGGCGGCTTTAGGCAGATGTCGGTGGAGGGCAGACAAAAAATAATGGAGGTAAGGGTTGCTGCTGGAGGGGGGGCAGAAAAGAGGTACTGCTGGACATGGAAAAAAGTGCTGATGGACAGGGGAAGAGATGCTGACGGACAGGGGGGCAGAAAAAGGAAGGGAAGCCTACTGCTGGACAGGGGAAGCAGGAAAGAGGTGCTGCTGGACAGGGGGGCAGAAAAAGGAAGAGAGGCCTCCTGCTGGACAGGGGAAGCAGGAAAGAGGTACTGCTGGACAGGGGGGGGAGTTAAAACAAAGGGAGAAGGGCTACTGCTGGATAAGGGGACCAGTGAAGGGGTGGTGGTGGACACAGGGGAAGAAAAAGGAAGGGAGAATGGACAGGGGGAGCAGGCAAGGGGTGGTGGTGGACAGCCGAGGAAAAAGAAAGACAGAAAGAAAGAAATACAGAAACAGGCTAAGGAGAGAGAGAGAAATAAATAAATAGACACACATATTCTAGCACCCGTTAATGTAACGGGCTTAAAGACTAGTACTAAATAATCCAATAATGATACTAAAAAATTGTCCCGAATACAAACCCACTACTTTTTCAGTGGAATGCCTGTATAAAAAAAAAAAAGGGGGGGGGGGTGTTTGCAACAGCTTCCTAAATCCCAACATATTTTCACAGAAACATAAAATTCCAGGCAAGCCATTCCACAAAACAGGGCCAGCCACTGAAAAAGAAGATTTTGCTGTATCAATATACTGTATCTTTCCCCTTCTTCCAACAACATAGAATTCTCAGATCGCAAAGTATGTCTTATGGGCTTCTGAGTAGTTACTGCAGCAGCAGCCAGTAGCAGGATGTTATAAAAGGGGGAAGGGGTATTTAAATGTGAACAAATGCATATTAGGAAGAATAATCCAAATCATAGTTACTTTATGCTAAGGTCCACCTTAGGCATCAGTACCCAAGAAAAAATCTGGGTGTCATTGTAGACACTTCACTGAAATCCTCTCCCCAGTGTGCAGCTGTGGCAAATAAAAAAAGCAAACAGGATGCTAGGAAGTATTAGGAAAGAATGGTAAATAAGACCACAAATATATTATACTGTAATGCCTCCATATTGCTCCATGGTGTGACTTCAACTTGAGTAGTGCAGAATCTGGCTGCCATAATCTCAAAAAAAGATGTAGCAGAATTAGAAAATGTTCAAAGAAAAATGACCAAAATGAAAAAAGGGGATGAAACTCATCTCATATAAGAAAAGGCTAAAGAGGGTGGAAGTCTTCAGCTTAGAAAAGCGATGGGGAGGGGAAGATATGATTGAAGTATTCAAAATCCTGAGTGATATAGAATGGGTAAGAGTGAATCAATCAGGAAGTACACAATGAAATTACATGGAAATACATTTTTAAAAAAGTTTTCTTTACACTTTTAAAAATGGAAATACTTTTAAAACAAAGAGGAGAAAATATTTTTCCACTCAAAAAATAATTAAGATCTGGAACTCATTACTAACAGCAGTTGGCTGGATTTACAAAAGGTTTTTGACAAATTCCTGGAGGAAAAGTCCATAGTCTGCTATTGAGACAGATATGGAGGAAGTCAGTTTGCGCTGGGATTAGTAGCATGGAACGTTGTTACTATTTGGGGCTCTGCCAGGTACTTGTGGCCTGGATTGGCCACTGTTGGAAACAAAATACTGGGCTAGTGGACCATTGGTCTGACTCAGTATGTCTATTATGTTCTTATGTGAGACTCAGAAGAGAAAGGGAAGCTACGGACCAAATCCCTAACGCTCCCCTCTTCCGCCGTAACGTTACCCCCTCTCCACCTTAGACAACTGATGATACCCCTCCTTTGCAACAGACCTATCCCCCTTCCCCCATCTAAACCCTCCTCTCCCCTCCCCCCCCTTACTTTCCCCCCCCCCCTCCAAGTTGGTTGCCCCCCCGTTTCCATCTAATATGCTCTTATCTAATTTCCTCTCTTAAACTCTATTGTATCCTACTGCAGCACACTGTATGTATCCCGTATTGTATCCTACTGCAGCACACTGTATGTATCCCGTATTTAGCCCTTCCCCCTCCTAAATCGTTTATGTAAACGAGTTCGTCCCCACGATTGCCTTGTTATGTTCTTCCTTTTTCGAATCGCACTGTATGTAATTCATCTACCTGTTGTGAACCGCCTTGAACTCCCTGGGTATGGCGGTATACAAAATAAAATATTATTATTATTATTACTGAGAATAGAGCAGAATTCCTTAAACATTTCTGTTCTGTGTTCAGATGAAAGGCTAAGTGCAGGACTACAGGAGACAAATACAGAAAGGAATGCAAATGAGGTAGATCTAAAATGATTTTCAGAAGACAGACCTTGTTCATGAGCTAGTTAAACTAAAAATAGACAAAGCGATGTTGCTGGACAAGAAACATTAAAGGGTACTAAGAAACTTAGGAAAGTTCTGAGGGCTCCACTGGCTGATTTTTTTATAATGCTACTTCAGAGTTGGGTGTGGTCCCAGAAGCAAATGTGGCTCTTCACAAAAGTAGAAATGAGGAAGAGGCTGGGAACCACAGGCCAGTTAGTCACCTTTTTTCATGCCTTGTCCCATAGGCAGCCTATGACTCACTTTTTGGGAAAGACTGAAGTGGTGGGGCCTGGCTATGACAGATGGCCCCCCTCCAATTATGTGACTAAAATTAAAATCTTGCTATATGTTTTTACCACTTTCCCACATATGACTTACAACATTTTTTATAAACCAATTTGTTTCAATATTAATTCAGTTCAACCACTCAACTGCTTGTTTTTAAACTTTATTTTTAGTAGTCTAGATGGTTTCTAACTTTCCCTACTTATTTTGTAGCTGCCTCTACCATTTTCTAACAAAGGGCTCTATATTTTATGAATCTACATTAGGGTGGTTCATGATGGTATGCAAAAAACCCCCTCACAATCCTTGAACAAAGGCCAACAAAAGATCAAGAAGATCCCAACATGCTCATAAACAGAGATGAAGACAATATATCTCAAGTGCCCATAACCAGTCTTCATTTCTGTTTATGAGCATGTTGGGATCTTCTTGATCTTTTGTTGGCCTTTGTTCAAGGATTGTGAGGGTTTTCAAGGGTTGTGAGTAGTTATACTGCTGATTGGATTTGAATGCAAAACAAAACACCTTGTCAAATCTAGTCTCCCCAAGGCTTATTTTTGTCCACTTGATATGTCTTAATCAGGTGTCAAATTTCAGCTCGATTAGACAATATTTAGAGGTCACCCCAGCATGCACTGTTTGCTTGTATGTTGTGAATGTAGGTGATTGTGCATAATTAGTTTGTATGGTGTCATCTAGTTTGCAATCTGTACTTGAAAACTGGCTCCTTGGGAAGTCAGTTTTGTCAACTGCTAGACTGCCAGATGGGCTAGATGCTCCTATTCAAAGCACAGTTTCAGATGACAGCATGACTCAGCAATGTAACTGACTTGGCTTTGTCAGTTTTGTGTATGTTTGATAGAATGAAGCACCAATGGGAATTAGGCTCCATACAATGAATATCTGAATAAAACAGTTGCAAACAAGGCGCTTGCAGCCATTTCCAGACATCTATGGTTTCTTTCTGAACACAGCCTTTTTTGATGACAGAATCGCACCAGAAACAAAAATATGAATGGTGTAAAACTTACAGCATCCACCATTACCAGACATTCCACAATGTCTCATGCATACAGATGAAACAGAACCTGTGACCTTTGAAAGTCTTATAACACAGAGAACAGAGTCATTTTTTGATATCTTGACTGAAAGAGGCCCAACAAAAGTGAAAATATTCCTGAAGAAACATCCCAGAGTAGACACAATTCAGTTTTCATGGAATTTTGGAATGGGGTAGTCATGATGCGGGTGTTAATGATGCAGCAGAATGAAGGATAAGCCTCATTGAAAAATATGATACTTTGACAAAAGATGAACAGAAGCAATTTGTTCTTCAACTAGTAGACAGTCACCAAAAAAAAAGTTTCCTTCTGTATCAAAGGCAGCTCTTATGTCATAGACCATTATTGTTGAGTGCACAAGAATTACAATATACATGTACTGTTAAGCTTAGCAGTAGATTTTTAAAAACAGTGAGGCAGGGCAACCCCTAAACTAAGCAAAATTGTTTTTCATTTTTATATATAGGACAAATGAAATGTTAATTTTTTTGGACCACCCTAACATACTGTATTTATCACACTTTAAGACCCACCTGACCATAAGACACACCCTGGATTTAGAGAAGGAAATCAAGAAAAAAACCATTCTGAATCAAATTTTCCCTGCCAGGCTCTGCACCCAATCCCATACTCCTTGCCAGGCTCTGCACCCTGTCCCCCCCTCCCTGCCAGACTCTGTTCCCTTCTGGTGGTCTAGTGGTAGGCTGGGACAGAGAATAGGTCAGGTTGGCTTAGCAGCAGCCAGGGCCCCAACACTGAGACAGGCAGGTCTCCCCCCCTTTTACCTCAATTCCTCTGGTGCCCTTTCCTCCAGGTGATTCCCGTGGCGTGGGACAAGGCAGGAAGCAAAAAGCTCATACCTGCCTTCTGCACTGCTTTGACTGACACTGCAGAGTCAAAGCGGTGTAGAAGGCAGCTGCGAGCTTTTTGCTTCCTGCCTTGTCCCACGCAGCAGGAGTCAGGAGGAGGAAGGGCCCTGAGGGGAGGGAGCTGAAGAGAGATGTTGCTGCTTTGCCAGCTCTTTCCCAGTCCCAATGTGGTCAGCAGGAGTCCTCGCTTTTCAAGCAGCCACTGTGAAGAAAAAATGTCCATAGGCAGTGGCAGTATTAACCTCTGCACTGTCAGAGGTCCTTCTCACTTTTGTACAGTGCCGCTGGAGCCGAAAACGGGGAGCTGAAGAGACGTGCTTCAGCAACTTTTCCTCCGTGCCGGCGTGGAGCGGCGCCGAGGGTAAGCTTGTAGACAGTGGTGTCTACATAGAGGGAGTCAGCCAGAGGAAAGGGCAGAAGGCTGAAAACTCCTGCCCTACAGCGCTGGCCCGCCTGAGGAATTAAGGTCCGGGGGGGGGGGGGAGGAGGAAGCAGGTATTTATTCTATAAGATGCACTCTTATTTCCAACCAATTTTTTGAGGAAAAAAAATTTGTCTTATAGAGCGAAAGATATGATAGATTCTTGGAGTTTAACATTATGGTTTCTTGACCCAGGAGTGTCCAACTGTGTGAGGGCTGCAAACCAGCCTGGTGTTCAGGATTAGCCCAACACACACACATTCGATCAGCATATTCTTTACACAGATATACATACATCTTGAACACCAAACTCATTTGTAACCCTAAAGGATTAGAGTTGGCCATCCCTGTTCTAGAAAATCCTTTCCATCAACATGTTTGCTTCCTTGGTGTTTCTACCTTTAAAGCATCTGAATGCATCATCTTTATTTTACATTTAACCTAGTATACAGGAAAGAATATTCAGTGGGAAGTATACATATAGCATTTCTGCATATGCTGCAAATGAGATTTAAAAAAAATGGTATCCCATGAATACTGTTCAGTAGGGAAGATCAATCAATTTATTCTGAAAAAAATTGTCAAAGAAATTCTGGATTACTATTCTAATACAAACTGTCTTGCTTTCTTGCTTAAGGGTACACTTCAGTTAAAAAAATTTAGATCAAATTCTAAATCTATAAAAATGTATGTACAAAACACAAAGTGAATTTTAGCTTTTTTTTTTTCTTTTTTTTACTAAAGCCTTGTATTATAAATTACAAATATTTTTATAAACAAATTTCCCTTCTTCAAAGGAGTCTGTATTTTTTTTAATGTAAATAAGTTTATATCATACAAATAAATTTCAAGTACGAAAGGTGCATTTTTGCAGTAATACCTCTTTGTAAACCCAGAAGTCTTGGCTTACAATAAAACTGTAAAGTGTAAAAAAAGGGAGGGTAAAAATCTGTGCCATTCTCTCATTCAAGAATTAACAAGTCCAATGTCCTCTCAAACGTTGCTCACTGAATTAGACACCTGACTAGAAGCAACATATTCAGAACAAGCTACTTGTGATACACCATATTACATCATTAATTCCCCTTTATTTGGGTGTCTTCACATCATATACAACCCACTACTATGAATATAGCTGGCTATCTTGTGCAGCAGTCACTTGCATGTTTCCAAACTCATCATCTTCTTCATGTGTCCGCTTCAAATTCCCTTTTAAAAGTAAAAGATTGTTTAAGACAACATACATTTCAAAAAAAATTTATAAAATTAATGGAAGATTATTATATAATTAGACAACTCAAGTAGCTAATTGTTCCACTACCACAATGTTCATGTATTGCGAATGGCTTAATGGTGAAAACTTATCAATATGGTTTGACATTAAAAATATGTGGGGGGTTTGGTTTTTTTCTTCTTTTTTTACTGTTAACACCAGATACGGTACTAGCTAGGTCACATTATATTAAAATAGGACCTGTGCTAAAATAACACATTAGCAGTAAAACATATTATTAACTGTAGCCTACATCAGTGTTCTTCAATTGCCAGCCCGTGGACCAGTGCCAGTCCGCAGAAATTTCCTGCCAGTCTGCAGGGCCGGCATGTGCATCGGGCCCCAGACAGTGTTCTGCCGGTCCATGGTGTGATCAATGTGGCGTTGTCTTCGGGCCGGCTCCCTCTTCCTCAGTGCTGCAGTGCACAAAGCCGTCAGAGGGAAGGCTTCCAGATGAGATGTGGGATGTGTGAGGAGCCGCTGCCCACTGCTTTGTGCATTTCAGCACAGAGGGAGTTGGCCCAAAGATAATCCCAAGGGGCGACATAAAACAGCCAGACGGTAGCAGTCCAGAAGGCAAAGCACAGCATGGAGGGAGGGAGACAACAATGGTAGGGGGAATGATTTTATTTTTTAATTTAGTGACTGATTTACATCTGCTGTCTGTTCAGGAAGAAATGCATTTGTTTCTTTTCCTTTGGGGTTGTACTACATGCAGAGTCTTGCATCTTAGGGTTTAGTTTTTGGTCCCGTATTTGCATGGTAGGAATGAATATTGAGAAGCATTCAGTGTGCTTTGTGTTGTTTAATTTTGTGGTTAACCTTATGTGTTGTTAATACGATTATATTGTGTGTGTGTGTGTGTGTGTGTGAATATATGTAAGAAAAATGAATGGAAAAAATGGTGAAACTGCTGGTCCATGGACCGGTGCCGGTCCACAAAATAATTATTTTATTTCCGCCAGTCCATAGGTGTCAAAAGGTTGAAGAACACTAGCCTACATTGATAAAGATCCCTGGCCACTTAGAGGCAAAGCTATCACCAAACGTACATTAATAAATATTCAGTTTATAGACAATTTACATCAACATTGAACCTCCAGGAAAAATTACAAAATTTGTAAATTAAAGCATTTTTTTTTTTAAACTCAACACATAGTTAAGCTCTGAAACTCATTGCTGGACTCTGGAGGGTGTGGTAAAAGCAGTTAATGGAGCACTCTGAAGATTTAGTCAAGTCTTGGAGGTAAAGGCCATAAACCAGCAAAGGTAGATCTGGGATTAAGTAGCATGGAATTTTGTTACTTTTTGGGACTCTGCATGTACTTTATTTAAAAATGTTATAGCCTGCAGAATCTACCATTCATAGTATGGTAAGTTACTTCTGACTCAGATTAGCCACTGTTAAAAGCAGGATACTAAGACAAATGAACCTTTACCATACTGGAAGTGTAATCCTTATGTATCAATTTCTGTCCTCCATCGAGGCTGCTACCCAAGGTAACAGCACAAACAAAAGATTAGGTGCTTACCTTTTCTAATTTTCTTTCTTGTAAATCCACACTATTTCTGGACTAGTGGGTTATTTTCCTAAGGTTGGCAGACAACTTGTAAGAAGCTCATTATATAGAGTATTGAGCCCCTCCTCTCAAGACTGCTCTTCAGGAATCCAGTTTGTGACAAAGCAGCCAGAAACACCTGTAGAGGACAAAGGCAAAAAGAGAGGTATGGTATTACTCCCCAGCCAATAAGTTACATTACATTACATTAGGGACTTCTATTCCGCCTATACCTTGCAGTTCAAGGCAGATTACAAAAGAGCTAACTGGACATTTCCAGTGAAGTTACAACAGTTTTGTTTTGTTTTTTTGGTTACAAGGGAGGAGAGGTAGCTGGATTAATTCCGGAAGAACTTGCAAATTGGATATTAAATTGACTGTACGTTACTGTGTGATATAACAAATAGATTACAGTTAGAGTACAAATAAGATTACGTTACATTTCAGGGATCTGAATACTTGGTTGGTGTTTTGGGGAGGAGTAAGTCTAATCTATCTACTCATAACATGAAACCAGAACAATTTCTGAACAACTGAAATAGGTCATTAAAACATCAGGAACCTGAACAATAAAAATAACAGTGCTATAAGGAGACAGCCTGCACTGACAGAAGGGGCGCTGGGACTAGGGACTCCAAGACAAAGTGCTAAACACATATGAATGGAACTCTTAGAAAGACTGGTCGATAAATCAGAAATCCAGCTTACCAGTACTTGTATAGGCAGACAAATTGGTGAATCAGCAGTTTTCAGGGAAGGTTCCAGGAATAGAGTATGGATTTACAAGAAGGAAGATTAGCAAAGGTAAGAACCTAATCTTTCATTCTTGTACAATCCCACACTATTCCTTGACTAGTGGGACGTGACAGAGAAGTCCCGTAGAGTCAGGGTGGGATGGATGAGCCTACTGCCAAAACAGAAGAACCAAAAGCAGAATCCTGCTCGGCCACCATATCGATCCGGTAAAACTTGGTGAAAGTACACAAAGAGGACCAGGTAGCAGCCCTATAAAACTCCTTCAGTGAGATCGCCAAGGACTCAGCCCAAGAGGAAGAAATGTCTCTGGTAGAATGAGCCTTGCTTCTCATCGGCCACTGCGTAAGCTGAAGAAATAGCCATACGAAACCACCTGGAAATGGTGGCCTTGGTAGCCTGCCTGCCCTTGGTGGCAGGACCGACCAGTACAACTAGATGGTCAGACATATGAAACTTGTTCGTGACCTCTAAGTATCGCAACAGGATCCTATGCACATCCAAGGACCGCAACACCCAGTCCTGCTCCCTTGAACTGGAGGAAGTAAAGGAAAGAAGCTGGACCTCCTGATTAACGTGGAAGGCTGAGACTACTTTGGGAAGAAAGGAAGGAACAGTGCAGAATCACACTGGAATCCATGATATACACAAAGGGATCCTAACAGGAAAGCGTCTGAAGCTCCGAAACCCTGCAGGTAGAGGTAATGGCCACCAGGAAGACAGACTGGACTGTGAGATCCATTAAGGATGCACGTTCCAGAGGATCATAAGGCAGATGAGCCACAGAGCGAAGGACCAGGTTAAGATTCCATGATGGACAAGGCAGCCGCAGGGGAGGCTGAAGCCTCAGCGCACAACTCAGAAAACAGACAACATCCAGATGAGAAGCTAAGGAGCCTCTCAGAGGTTTGGAGCATAAACAGGAAAGACCCTGAGAAAAGCTTTTCGCCAGGTTGTCCTAGAGAACTCCAGAATCTGGGAAACCAATGGAAGAGACAGATCCTCGAGTTTCCGGATGCACCATGCCTGATAACATCTCCAAGCTTTCCCGTAGACCACCACCGTGTACGACTTCTTGCTAAGAAGGGTGGCAATCATGGCCGAGGAATAGCCCCTGTGAACTAAGGCCCTGTGCTCTATAGCCAGGCCAAAAGACCAAAGCAGTCTGAATCCTGAAGTGCAATCGGGCCCTGCGTGAGGAGACTAGGATAACAAAGTAGTCAGAGTCCCTGGTTGAGCTGCAGTCATACCAGGTCAGCGTAACACGGACGCCTCAGCCAGTCGGGCATGACTGCTATTCTTCTCAAAAGCCACGGACCACAGAGGGAAAATATGCAGAAGAACCTACCTCAGCCAGGATTGAAGGAGAGCATTGAGGCCCTCGCTGCTGGCCTCACGACATTGGCTGAAAAACCAGTCCGCTTTCTTGTTGGCCATCAACCCCATAAGGTCAAATGTGGAATGTCTCCAGCATGCCACTATATAGTTGAATGCCCTGCAGGACAGAGACTACTCTCCAGGGTCCAGAGTCTGATGACTGAGAAAATCTGTCTGGATGTTGTTCTTCCCAGCAAATGTGCACAGCTGACAGCAGCACGAGGTGTCTCTCCGTCCACCTGAAAAGAAGCTGGGCCTCCCACCTCAGGGTGGCGCTTCTGGTGTACCCCTGGCAATTGATTTAGGCCACTGTCGTGGCATTGTCTAAGAAGACAGACAGCTCGATGCCAGGAGATGAACCTTGAAGTGGAGAAAGCCAGTTGGACTGCTCAAAGCTCCAGGCAATTCTTTTCTTTCTGATCGTTCTTCTACAGTCACCTTTAAAAATACAGTTTCAAAACCTTATACCACTAGCTATGGTATTCCCCAAGGATCAATATTGTCACCACTTTTATTTAATATTTTTCTTTCTCCATTGCTCTGTATGTGTCAATCAATAGGCTTTACTACTTTCACCTATGCCGACGATGTTCAACTGCTTCATCCATTGAATCCAGATAATAAAAATGAAATAACTGAAATAAATAGAAAACTAGGAGAAATCAAACATTGGCTAAACTCAAACATGTTAGCCCTAAACATCCAAAAATCCAAAGCGCTATTTTTCCCTTGGAAAAAAGATATAAATTTAAATGCTCCGTTTACTTTAGATAATGTACAACTAAACTTAGTAAGTTCCCTAAAAATATTAGGAGTCATAATTGATGATAGGTTATCTTTCCACGAACATATTACTAATACTGTCAGAACATGTTTCTTTAAATTGCGCATGATCCGATCAACTGCTAAATTTTTAGAGCCAAAATCATTAAACATACTTATTCACTCATTAATTATTTCAAAACTGGATTACTGTAACGCTTTATTAATAAATATCACCCAGAAAGAGAAAAAATGTCTTCAGATAGTTCAAAATACAGCAATAAAACTAATACACAATTGCAAAAAATTTGACCATGTCACACCACTCTTGATTGAATCACACTGGCTTCCTATTACTCATCGGATTACTTTTAAAATATTACTTTTAGTTTTTAAAACACTGACTACAAACGAACCCCAATCCATCAACAGATTACTCATTCCATATAGTACTTCACGCTCTTTAAGATCCACTGATCAAAATCTTTTAACAGTTTCATCATTAAAAATTATTGGAACTCGTCGCACTGACATTTTTTCTGTTATAGCCCCTCAATTATGGAATAGCTTGCCCCAGTATCTCAGAGTAGAAAATGATTTGAAACAGTTTAAAAGTAGTTTAAAAAGTTTCCTTTTTAAAGACGCGTTTAATGTATGAATTTAATTTTACTGATTCTTTTTCTTTCCACTTTTTTATTTCTCTGATATACCCCATAACTGTTGTTTTTTACCATTAATGTTCTTTTAATATATACAATTGTAGTTCTACCCATTCTCTCTTTATGTGTCCGTTAGTCTGTATGATTTTATTTATTAGTTTTTATGATAATGTATCTAATTTTAATTAATCTATTATATATATTTTTATCTGTAAATCGCTTAGCAAATTAAATTAAGCGATCCAACAAGTCAAAAATAAACTTGAAACTTGATTGACTACTGCTGCTCAGAGGGGGCCCACTGACCCCGAACTGGAGTACATGCACACAGCACCCCAGCCCTTGAAACTGGTATCTGTTGCAATAAAGAGGACTAAGCCACAGGCTAGACTGCTCCAAGCCAAGGAATGCAAAGGATCCTTTTGCGGACTCCAGCATGAAATCAGAGCATCCTGCAACAGAAGTGACCACATCAGGATCTGGAGATTCTGCCAGGCTATTGGGACCGGAATGTCCAGAAAGCCCTTGATCAACTGACACAGCTTCTGCTAACGTGACTCAGGCAGGAATGCCTTGTTCTGACCCGTGTGGAAGCAAACCCCCAAGTATGCCAAGTCCTGAAGTTGATCACCCAGCTTAAGCTCTGAAGCAGCTGAATGACTTGAACATCCCAACGCCCCTCGGAATCCGACAGGGCCCTGATCATCCAGTTGTCTAGATACGGGTGTGTTAGGACTCCTAAGTAGCACAGATGAGCTGCCACTACCACCATTACCCTTGGTGAAGGTCTTGGGTGCCGCTGCCAACCGAAGGGCAGTACCACAAACTGATAGTGCTGCTGCAGAATGTAGAATATAAGGTACTTCCTGTGTTCTGGAAAAATGGGAAAGCAATGTTACTTACCGTAACAGTTGTTATCCAGGGACAGCAGGCAGTTATTCTCACTAGTGGGTGATGTCATCCGACAGAGCCCCGATACGGACATCTTGCAAGCATGTCTTGCTTGAAGAAACTCAGAAGTTTCGAGATGCCCGCACCGCGCATGCGCCAGTGCCTTCCCGCCCGATGCTCCGGGCGTGTCTCCTCAGTTCAGGTAGCTAGCAGAGAAGCCAACCCAGGGGAGGTGGGTGGGACGTGAGAATAGCTGCCTGCTGTCCCTGGATAACAACTGTTACGGTAAGTAACATTGCTTTATCCCAGGACAAGCAGGCAGGTATTCTCACTAGTGGGTGACCTCCAAGCTAATCTCAATGGGATGGTGGGAGAGTTGGCAACTTAAGAGAATAAATTTTGTAACACAGTTTGGCCAAACTGTCCATCCCTTCTGGAGAAAGTATCCAGACAATAATGAGAGGTGAATGTATGAACCGAGGACCAAGTGGCAGCCTTACAAATCTCCTCAATCGGTGTCGATCTAAGGAAGGCTACAGAGGCTGCCATTGATCTGACCTTATGGGCTGTGACCTTACAGGGAAGGGGTAATCCAGCCTGGGCATAGCAGAAAGAGATACAAGCTGCCATCCAGTTGGAGATGGTGCGCTTCGATACAGGTCGTCCCAACTTGTTTGGATCAAAGGAGAAGAAAAGTTGAGGAGCCGTTCTGTGTGGTTTGGTGCGATCCAAGTAGAAAGCCAAAGCACGTTTACAGTCCAGAGTGTGCAGAGCTGATTCTCCAGGATGAGAATGAGGCTTTGGAAAAAAACACTGGAAGCACGATGAATTGGTTGAGATGAAATTCAGAGACCACCTTAGGTATGAACTTCGGATGAGTGCGGAGTACCACCTTGTCATGATGGAAAACAGTGAAAGGTGGGTCCGCCACCAAGGCCTGAAGCTCACTGACCCTGCGAGCAGATGTGAGGGCCACCAGAAAAACCACTTTCCAAGTGAGAAACTTTAGTGGAGCCTTGCTCAGAGGCTCAAAAGGAGGTTTCATAAGCTGAGAAAGGACAACATTTAGATCCCAAACCACTGGAGGCGGTTTGAGAGGAGGATTGACATGAAAAAGTCCTTTCATAAATCTGGAAACCACAGGATGAGAAGAGAGAGGTTTCCCTTGTAGAGGCTAATGGAAAGCCGCAATAGCACTCAGGTGGACAATATTACACGCAAAAAATCTCTATGACAAAGAACTCCTCAGCGCTCTTTAAAATGTTAAAACAACTTACAATTTTTAAACACAAACCTATTATCTTCTCAACTGATACCCCTTCTGCGAACGGTTTAGCCAACTTTTTTCACAACAAAATAATATCAATAAGAGCGAACATAACCAATAGAGCCAGTGCATCTTCACCCAAAAATATCACGGATAATTTAGATTTAGATGAAGATCAAAAATTAAAAACCAGGTCCCTACATGCCACTTGTTCCAACTTTACCCTTCCATCTTTAACAGAATTAAAACAGCTTTTTCAAGGTCTAAAACTTAAAGGGTCTATATCTGAACCCTTTCCACCTTTTCTTCTCAAACGTTACTTCTCTGTATTTGGTCCAGCTATCCTTCAAATTATACATACAAGTCTGTCCACTTCATCAGTTCCAACGGATTGGAAGCATTCTGTTCTACTTCCTATTATCAAGGATACCAAAACCAGTTTGTCCGACTGCTCTAATTATCGTCCAATTTCGAATCTTCCATTCTTAGCCAAAATCACTGAAAAAGTAGTATTTCAACAATTATCAGAATTCATCGACAAAACTCAGGTACTACACCCTAATCAAACAGGATTTCGTAAAAATCATTCGACTGAACATGCATTATTAGGCCTGGTTACAACTATTCACTATTTTCTGGATCAACATAAATCTGTAATTCTCATATCCCTTGACTTAGCTGCTGCATTCGATACTATTGATCATTGTCTATTACTTCATCGACTATCCTCTATAGGTCTTACAGATCAAGTATACGAATGGTTCCGTTCTTACTTTACAGATAGATCTTCCAACGTTTTCTTTAAAAATTCCTTTTCTAAACCAAATCAAAAAAATAATTATGGAATACCACAAGGGTCCATACTTTCACCATTATTGTTTAATATTTATTTGGCCCCATTATTAACACTATGCCAATCCATAGGCTTCACAGTATACGCCTATGCAGATGACTTCCAACTCCTACACACCATTGACCCCAATAGTCTGCAAGACATAACAGAAATTAATAAGAAGTTAGCAAAAATTCATGAATGGTTAAACAATAATCAACTTTCCTTAAGTATTAATAAAACCACAACTGTACTCTTTTCAGAGAAAGACGGAGTTCAACTTACAAGTCCAATTATAATTGATAATAAACCCCTCATTCAGACCATTAATACAAAAATCTTGGGGGTTTTAATAGATAACAATCTTACTTTTCGAGGACATATCAGTGCTACGGTTAAAAACTGTTTTTACAGATTAAGAATGATCCGTTCACTTGCTCCCCTTCTTGATTCATTTTCTCTTAATACACTGATCCACTCATTAGTTATCTCAAAATTGGATTATTGTAATTCATTATTAAAAGGGGTTTACCAAAAGGATATAAGGCGTCTTCAACTCGTGCAAAATACTGCAATAAAGATAATCTCAGGTTCCAAAAAATTTGATCACGTCACACCCTTACTTCAAAGTGCTCATTGGTTGCCAATTTCATATAGGATTACTTTCAAAATAGCTCTTTTAGTTTTCAAGACATTAAAATCCAATACTCCTGCTTTCATAGATAGGCTCTTGATCCCATACAGTTCATCTAGAACTCTCAGATCATCTTCACAATGTACTTTAAATGTCCCCTCTCTTAAAATTATAGGAACCCGCCGTGCTTCAATTTTCTCTGTTACGGCACCAATGTTATGGAATTCTCTTCCATTATACTTAAGATTAGAACAGGATTTAAAAATATTTAAAAAGAATCTTAAATGTCTTCTTTTTAAAGAAGCTTTTAACTGATAGATTACAATTTCTCTTTTTTTCAGATTTCCTTTCGGTTTCTCATTTTTTCCCTTATCTCCCCATTGTGTTTTCCTTTTATGTAATCTTTAAATAAATATTGTATTTCCTCCCCACCTTCCTAATGTTATCAGCTGTCTTCTTGTCTAAATTGTTTCCCAGTATGTTTATATGAATAGTAATTGTATAAGTAAGTCTACTCTATTTTATTTATGTAAAACGCTTTGAAATTTTAAAAGCGTTTAATCAAACAATATAATAAACTTGAAACTTGAAACTTGTATAAATGTCGACTTGAGACCGGACTGAGACAGGTGTAGAAGATAATCCAACACAGAGGATAAGGAGGCTCGCTGAGGCTCCTTAGAATTGGAAATACACCATGAAGAAAATCTAGTCCATTTCTGGGAGTAGCATTGACGAGTAGCAGGCTTCCTGGAAGCCTCCAAGACATCCCTCACCGCCTGGGAAAACTGGTGGGGAGTTACATTGAGAGGAACCAAGCTGTCAGGTGGAGAGACTGCAGGTTGGGATGAAGTAGAGATCCCTGATGCTGAGTAAGTAGTGAAGGAAACACTGGAAGAAGGAATGGCTCCCTGCTGCTGAGTTGAAGTAGAAGGGAGAACCAAGGTTGCCTGGGCCACCGAGGAGCTATTAGAATCATGGTGGCTCGGTCTGATTTCAACTTGTCCAGAGTCTTCTGAATGAGAGGAAATGGAGGAAACGCATACAGAAATCGTTTCCCCCAATCCAGCAGAAAGGCATCTGCCTCGAGTCGATGAGGCGTGTAGATCCTGGAGCAAAACTGAGGCAAGCTTGAAGTTGTGGGGAGCCGCAAAGAGGTCTTTTTGAGGCGTCCCCCATTGTGCAAAGACCTGATGAAGGGGGTTGGAATGGAGAGTCCATTCGTGAGGCTGGAGGAGACGACTCAAGTTGTCTGCCAAGACATTGTCCTTCCCCTGAATGTAGACAGCTTTGAGGAAGGCATTGTGGCGAACTGCCCAATCCCAGACTCTGAGAGCTTCCCGGCAGAGGGAGGCCGATCCCGTGCCCCCCTGCTTGTTCACATAATACATGGCGACCTGGTTGTCTGTACGGATGAGGACCACCATGTCGTGAAGCAGATGTTGAAAAGTTTGAAGAGCATAGAAGATGGCTCTGAGCTCCAGAAGATTGATCTGATGGAGGCGGTCCGCACTGGTCCAGAATCCCTGAGTGCGAAGCCCATCCAGATGAGCCCCCCAGGCATAGGTCGAGGAATCGGTTGTGAGAACCTTCTGATGAGGAGGAGTGTGAAACATCAAACCTCTGGATAGATTCGAAGAGGTCATCCACCAAAGTAGAGACTGCCGAAGAGCAGGAGTGACTATGATGTGTCGAGTCAACGGGTCTGACACTTGAGTCCATTGAGAAGCTAGGGTCCACTGAGGAATTCTGAGATGGAGCCTGGCAAAGGGTGTCACATGAACTGTAGAGGCCATGTGGCCCAGGAGGACCATCATGTGTCTCGCTGAGATGGACTGGCGAGAAGACACAGACTGGCAGAAACGAAGAAGAGCATCCATGCGCTGAGGAGGAAGGAATGCTCGAAGCTGAATGGTGTCCAGTACCGCCCCGATGAAGGGAAGGGACTGGGTAGGCTGCAGATGAGATTTGGGAAAATTGATCTCGAAGCCCAGGCTCTGCAGGAAGCAGATCGTTGTCAAGGTCGCCGAAATGACCTTTGGAGCTGACGGGGCCTTGATGAGCCAGTCGTCGAGGTATGGAAATACCTGAAGACCCCTGTTCCGGAGTGCAGCGGCCACCACCACCAGACACTTCGTGAAGACTCTGGGAGACGAGGACAGGCCGAATGGAAGCACTCGATACTGCAGATGTAGATGTCCCACCCGAAATCTGAGGAACTTGCGGGAGGCCGGATGAATGGGAATGTGAGTGTAGGCCTCCTTGAGATCCAGAGAGCATAACCAGTCGTTCTGCTCGAGGAGAGGGTAGAGAGAAGCAAGTGTCAGCATGCGAAACCTCTCTCTGACTAGGAATTTGTTGAGGGCCCTGAGGTCCAAAATGGGTCGCAGGTCGCCCGTCTTCTTCGGAACAAGGAAGTACCGGGAGTAAAACCCCTGGTTCAGTTGGTCCGTTGGGACCGGCTCCACGGCACGAAGCCGGAGCAAAGCCTGAGCTTCCTGGAGAAGAAGGGCGGTCTGAGTCAAGTTGGAAGGATACTCTCTTGGAAGGTGGTCCGGAGGGAATGAAGAGAGTATCCATCCTTGATGATAGTAAGGACCCAGAGGTCGGTTGTTATGGCCTCCCAGCGATGATAAAAATGATGGAGGCGCCCTCCAATGGGAAAAACAGGGGGAGGCAGAACGAGGTTGGTTATGCCCTCGACGAGACAGTCAAAAAGGCTGAGTGGTCTTAGGGATAGCAGGCGACTGAGACTTAGGCTGACCCTTCTGGGGAGGCTGAAGCTTCGCCGGTTGCCTCGCAGGAGGAGTTTGCCTCGGCTGATAACGCCTCTGATAAATCAACGGCGGACGAGAAGGTCGAGACTGCTGAGGCTTAGGCTTCGGCCGAAGGATAGATTGGAAGGACTTTTCGTGGTCAGACAACTTCTTCGTGACAGTCTCGATGGATTCATCAAAAAGATCCGCCCCAGCACACGGGACGTTCGCCAGGCGGTCCTGAAGATTCGGGTCCATATCAATGGTCCGCAACCAGGCCAACCGGCGCATCGCCACCGAGCAGGCCGCCGCTCGGGCGGAGAGCTTGAACGTATCATAGGCAGATTGCATTAACTGAAGCCGAAGTTGGGACAGCGAAGCAACCACTTCCTCAAACTCAAATCTAGCCTGGGATTCGATGTATGGTGTGAACTTCCGAAGCACAGGTAGAAAAAATTCCAAGTAGGCTGCAAAGTGGAAATTGTAATCCAGGACTCGAGACGCCATCATCGAATTCTGATAGATGCGTCAACCAAACTTATCCATGGTTCTGCCCTCGCGGCCCGGAGGCACTGAAGCATAGACCTGGCCAGGATGAGACCGCTTGAGCGAGGATTCGACCAGGAGGGACTGGTGAGAAAGCTGAGGACCCTCGAAGCCTTTATGATGCACCGTGCGGTACCGCGCATCCAATTTGCCAGGGACCGCAGGGATAGAGTAAGGAGACTCGAAGCATCGCATGAAGGTCTGGTCGAGGAGCTTGTGCAGGGGAAGCCGCAAGGACTCTGCCGGAGGACGAGGCAAGTGCATGGTATCGAGGTACTCTTTGGAATATCGAGACCCAGCATCGAGAGTAATGTCCATGTCATCCGCCATCTGCCTGAGGAACGATGAAAAGGACAGTTGGTCTGCTGTCGCCGGTCTTCGAGACGGACTAGAAGAAGAGGCTCCAGGCTCCAGAGAGGCCTGTGAGCAACAGGACGAGTAGAAAACCTTGGGGTCCTCGAACTCCGGGCCCGGAGGAGGAGACCCAGTCGAAGCAGCATACCCCAACCGAGGCAACTTCTTCTGAGGCGAGACGGTCGAGTGTCGAGAGGAATGCTTCGAAGAATGTCTGGATCGATGCCCCTCCCGATGCTTGGAAGGGGATCGAGCCCGTCTGTGAGAAACTGGCTCAGACGCCTCCAAGGAGCAGATTGGACTCGATGCCGTCGATCGCAAAGGCGGCAGAGTCGGAGGCTCCCCCGCCGCCGCCCAGGTTTGATAGGGGGTTCGGAAGAACTCATCCTGCTTCCTGCTATGCCCAGGACTGGGTGGCCCTGAAGGTGGACGCCACACTGAGTCATGGGGCGGAGTAATCGGTTCCAAGGGAGGCAGGTCACTAAACGAGGCTTTCCTCGAGGGGATGGGCTCCAAGGGAGGCATATCACTAAGGGAGGCCCTCCTCGAGGAAATCAGTTCCAAAGGAGGTACAGCGCTAACGGAGGACCTCCTCGAGGACCCGGACACCGCTCACCGCTCCTCCTCGCCGAGTAACGAGGTAGTGCGGCGAGGAGGAGGAGGAGGGGGCGGACCGCCCCTCGAAGCCGAAGCTGGAAGGTCACCCTGGATGGTGGCAATCAGCCGAGGCCCCATGGTCTGCATGAGCTCCACGAACTGAGCCTCCAGGATGGACCGCAACGAAACCGATATGGAGGGATCCGCACAAAAAGGGGGCCCTTCCGCACGGTCTCCGCGCTCTTTGGGTGCTACATGCTTCTGCTTGCCAGTCTTCGGCACCTTGAGCACCACCGGAGGAACTATCGGGGTCGATACCTGCTCCGAGGAGACGGATGAAGGCACCGGCGCCGAAGCCGAAACCGGTGTGAACGACGCCGGTTTCAGGAGGCCCGAAGCAGCCGGGGAGGCAGAGGGCTTCGCAGAAGGAGTCGAAGCACCTGTCGATGTCGAAGCTGCAGGATCCGATGAAGCTTCCATCTTGAACATGGACTCCCACAGCAGATAGCGACGCTTAAACGCTCTCGCCGTCAGAGTGGAGCAAGGCCGGCACGATTTCGGGAAGTGATCCGGTCCCAGACACTGTAAGCAGCGTCGATGAGGGTCCGTGAGCGAAATCGCACACTGGCACTTGCTACACTTTTTAAAACCGGTGATCGGCCGGGACATAGGCCGGAAAAGCTCCGCCGCAAGGTCGAAGGCGCGGGGCCCCAGCTACGCGGCCGACCCGGTATCGGAAGGAAAATTTTTGGAGAGCCAAAAGAACTCAACCCGCGGCAAAAAAGAAGGCAAAAAAAGAGATTCAATGGGCGCAAATTGAAGATAGACTTCTCAGCTCCGCGGAAGAAAAAGAACTGAGGAGACACGCCCGGAGCATCGGGTGGGAAGGCACTGGCGCATGCGCGGTGCGGGCATCTCGAAACTTCTGAGTTTCTTCAAGCAAGACATGCTTGCAAGATGTCCGTATCGGGGCTCTGTCGGATGACATCACCCACTAGTGAGAATACCTGCCTGCTTGTCCTGGGATAATGTGGAGATATGCCTCCATCAGATCCAGGGAAGCCAAGAATAAAGAATAAGATTAAGAATTATATTGTTTGTCTGTCTGGATCTTTGAAAAAGAAGAAATTCATAAGTTGTGGAAGATTTCCCTTAATGAGTGAGGAATTGTTTTTGCTGCGAGAAGCCAAGAATTCTCCCCAGCACAACCAGGGCGATCACTGAATGCATGGTCTCCATCCAGAAATAAGGCACTCTCAGTACCGGATTGACTACTTTGAAGTCCAGGATTGGTCTCCAGTCGTCAGAGCCTCTCTTTGGTACGATGATGTATGTGCTGGAGCCCAAGTCGTACTGTGGGATGGGCTCTGTGGATGCATTGTCCAGCAGCCTGTGGACAGTGGCTTCCACTGGGGCTGCCTTTTCTGACCTCCCTAAGGGGGAATCCAGAAAATAATCCACTGTGGGAGATGAAACTCGAGTTTGTAGCTGTCCTGAAGAACCTCCAGGACCCAACGGTCTGAGGTGATGGCCTTCCATTGCGCACAAAAGGCAGAGAGCTTCCCCCTTCAATCCACGAAGGAGCAGCAAGAGGCCTGGCATAAAAATGCTTCTTAGAGGTCATTGCCGGTTACCTTACTGCTGATGGCTGGTGCCGGAAAGTACTAAACCTCTGCTTTGCAAACTGGGAAGATCACTGCCCAAAGCAGCAGCCAAAGTACTGATGGGAACATCTGAAGAGAAGAAAGCTAGGGCGCCCCGACTTCCTGATGGGTCAGGACCTGTTATCCAGCAAGGATTTGGGTTTGCTGTCCTGCATACGCACCATGAGGTCAATCCAGACCCTTACCAAACAAAAGTTGCTTCTTAAAAGATAACCGGCTTAAGTTGGCCTTTGAGGATGAATCACTGGACCACGGCTGGATCCACAAGATCCTCCGTACTGAAACTGAATAAGCTGAAAGTTTGCCAAAGATTTTGAACATGTTGCACAGAGCATCTGCCATGTAGTCTACCCCCGAGATCAGAAAGGCAAAATCCCAGATCACAATAGCTTAGAATGACATGCCCTGGCCACAAGTGAAGAGGCTGTCGTTGCCTTCAGCCCGGCAGCCGCTGAATCAGATATACTTGAGGATAAAATCAACACTGTGGTCCTGAATGTCTTACCCCCCTCCCATCACTGGGGAGAGACATGCGTTTAGTAACCTGTACCACTAAGGAATCAACTTTTGGAGAGGCAAAATGCTAGTTAAAGTCATCTGCCATTGGATAGAGCCGAGCCATGGCTCTGGCACATTTCAAGGGCCCTCAGGTAACTCCCAAATGTCTGTAAGCATCTTGACTAAGTCCAGATGATCAGGAAGAGAGGCCACTCATAACAGAGCATTCAGCGGAGACAGACGGAGGGAGCAACCTCCAGCTTCAACTCCTGGAAGGACTTGGAAATCAAATCAACCAGATGAGCGGGTTTAAAAAAAAAAAAATCCCCACTCTGTGTGATCCTCACCCAGATCCTGATCTTGGAAATCCGCAAGGGTTGCAACATCCCCCTGCAGTAGTAGTGCTAGCCTGCATAAGTAAAAGCATTGTCAGGGTGTTCTTGTTGACCTTGGCAACTGTTGGCACACTAGATTTAGTCACCATAGGAGAACCGGGGACAATCCCTGTGTCCTGCAAAGGAGGGACACCCCCCCTCCCCCCTAAACAGGCAAGGATGCCTGCAGAGGGGCAGCTGGCATCAGTTTCTTTGCCAATTAAGCATGATATCATGTTAATAAATTTTGGGGAAATCCATCATTCATGACAGGAGCTGCCTCTTGTGGTTTGGCTGACAAAGCGTGGCTACACTTAGCAGGACCAATTGTACCATCCTTGGAGCCCGCTATCGACTTTCTTGGGTTCCTCTGGCCAGAATCAGAAAGCAGAACCCCGTTCAGAGGTTGAGGGTACTTGGGCCGCTGAAATTTTGTCCCCCTCTCACACTGCAGTGCACATGGAACACAGCTGCCCTCCAGATAGCCATCCACTGCAAATAAGGCATGAATCTGAAGTATCTTGCCTCGGGGACTACATCAGAGTGGTTTTCCTCCAAAAAACGAAGCTCATAAAGGTGAAAATTCCAATTAAGAAAAATCCAAGATGGCCACCAAGCAATTTTCTAAAGAAAATAATTCAGGAAATGCATAGGACCCTCCACCCACCCCTCCCCAAAAAAGCTGCAATTTTAGAATTTTAGTGGTGTGGGGGAGGAACTAGGGTTAACTCCCCCCCAAAAAATCACTTTTAAGGACCCCCAAAAATCGCTGTGATAGACTGTCAGCTCTGTACTCACTGTGCCATGAGGTGCTGTGTATTGCTGCAATGGAAGCTGAAACAGCTAACAGGGAGATCCTCTGCAAAAAATGAAAACTAGACTGCTGATCTTTTGACTACCCCATCGGCCAGACACCAGTGGCTGGAGACCTCGACTACCACTGGACACCCACATGGACGCGACCTGGAAGAGGGACCTTTGGCTCCGATCCCAGGTGCTCCTCCACGAAGCCACACAGCCTACACTCAGGCCCACTAGTGGACAAACCTGGGGTAGCCATCTGCCAAGGGAACAGTCCCTGAGCCCCGAACCGACGTGCATGCTGTCTAGAGGGTGCACTGACCAGCAGCCAAACCCCTGGAAACAGTCTTTATGCAAAGTCTGTTAACTCCTACAGCCAGAGCTATCCCCGTAGGGAACTTTCTAAGCACAAGGGCAGAATTTGCGAAGAAAAATACTGAAGTTAAAGAAAAATAAACACGAGCAGAAAAGACAAACTCCTACAGTCTGGCTTGTACGAAAAACTAGATTCTTGGAGGGCAGTCCTGAGGTAAAAAGGGAGGGGCTCAAGACTCTGTATAATGAGCTCCCTACAAGCTGTCTAGCGACCATAGGAAAATAACCCATTAGTCTAGGAACAGAGTGGTATTATACAAGAAATTATGATTACACAGATGTCCACAATAAAAGTCTAATTTCTGGTAGAATTCATTATGTCATATTTACAAAATGGAAAGAGCAATTGCTATACAAGGGAATTATAATAAATTTAATAAAATCTGGGAGCCATTAACATCTTATTGCAATGAATAGACACCATTTTCCATTGAAAAGTACACTTTGTAAATGGAGGGGGAGGTTTAAATATTATTTCAAGGTCTGATCAATAGAAAAGTAAAATAATATTTATGTGTACATGATATTAAGATAAAATAGTAGTGGGGAGGAAAATTTATGTATTAAAAGATAAAATAGAAGGAATGTCAAGTAATGTATTCAATTTTAATGCTTTGTTATTTGTACACTTGATGTAAGATTGAAAATGAATAAAGAATTTAAACACAATAAAAGTCTAATACATCATTCCACATAATCTAGATGTGAGGTGATGACAACTTTTGGTTTAATTCCTAGTTCTGTACCAACTCAAGTCCCAGACCTTGTCTCTCATATTTTAATTGTGCATTCTTAAACTAAATGAACACTATTTATTGAGATGTAAGCAACACCTTTATGAAGAGATTCACCAAGGTGTACAGCAGTTTAACAAAGCTTATAAAAGCACAGTTACTTACCATAACAGGTGTTATCCAGGAACAGCAAACAGATATTCTCACATGTGGGTGAAGTCATCCACGGAGCCCAGGTAAGGACAGCTTTAAGAGTATCACTACTTTAATTTTTTTTTTTAGAAAGTTTGCGATTACCTTCCCACCCATGTAGGCTCACAGTATCTCAGTTCCATAAGCAAGCTAAGAAGCCAACCAGGGGAGGTGGGAGGGTTGTGAGAATATCTGCCTGTTGTCCCTGGATAACAACTAAGTTAACTATGCTTTATCCCAGGACAAACAGGCAGCATATTCAGGTGTGGGACTCCCTACCTTACTAGAATGGGATGGAGGAAGTATTGGCAATTAAGATAATAAATTTTGCAATACTGCTTGGCTGAAGTGACCATCTCATCTGAAATAAGATTCTAGACAGTAGTGAGATGCGAGTGTATGAACTTGTAACCCATGGGGTATTTTAGAACGGCCATAGTGCCCCAAGTGGTCACAGGCAAAATTACTGGACAAAGTGTGCTACTCAGGACAGAGTAAGCCCCGCAGGGGCAAAAGAAAAGTTCTTAAGAATCAAGACTGCAAAACACCAAGTTCTGTGGTATGGTAACTTTCCCAACACAGGTTTATTGGTCAATGTGTGCCAAATTCCTTCAGTGAATTTAAGTACCACAACAATAACAAAAAAAATGGAAAAAGAAATAATTATCAAGAAAAATCCCTGTAAGGCTTTCAGGATTTTCACCAAACAAAACTTCACTTTCTTTTCCTAAAGAGTTCCTTTTATTCTCAAAAGTTCTTTGCACCAGCCTGCCTAAAGCAGGTTTCAGGTAAGCACAACCTCCTTAAGTTATGGCAGTCCAAACTTTAAACATTTATCCAAGCAAAAGTTAGAAGCCTCCAGCTGCTAACAAGCACAGCTGGGGACAGGGAGTTTGCCACAAGTTTGCCTTCAAAGCTTCATAAATCACTTTCAAAAATTCCCTCCCAGGATAACAGCAAACTTCTCCCTGTAGTTATGGGCAAACTTCAGCTTCCTACTGGACTCAAAAGAAAAGCCAGAAAAACACACCACAATTTCTCTTCCAGGCACTGACTAGTGCCCAACCCCCACCCAAAGTCCCCCAAAAACCAGCTAGGGTTTTAAATGCAGTGTCCTTGACTCAGGTATCCTCATTCAAACAGATCAGTCAGCAAATGCAAAACACAAAATATTCTCAAAAAACAAAAACAAACCCAGCACCTTTGCAGCAAAAAGTATAATGTCCCAAATTCAACAAGCTCAAAACCAAAAACTCACAGCTCTGCATTCAGGGATGCCTGGTAGCCAAACCCACATTCATCCATTGGAACAGCTCCTGTGGAATCAGCGTTTCCTGGCATTCCATTTGCTCCTCTTGGGTTGGTGCTGCAAATTCAATAGAGGAACCTGCCTCCTCTATTTCCATAGGGTACGGCACATTACCCTAGCTTAGAATGGGAAGCTGCTCCTTGGGACGAGGCTTGTTCCTCTTCCCTATCCTCTCCAACAGCCTAGTCAAATCTGCAGGCTTTTCAGGAGGGAAGCCATGCCCTAACCTGCCTGAGCTTGCTCTAGCTTGTGGCTCTCTTGGGCTCCCCCAGTGGCTGTTAGGGAGACTACCTGACTTCCTATAAACAGGACTAGATTTAAAACCTATGCTTCTAGGTAGGTTTACAGCAGGGCAGTGACTGGGGAGCGTTTCCATATCCTCCCATTCTGGGTCTGACCAATCAGGCTGTTCTATCTGGCTCTGTGGTTTAGCCTGTCAAGACTGCTTTCTGAATTTTTCTCCACCTTATATATGCAATTTCACTGGGACCACCGCAGGCACGGAGCCTGACTGGTCAAACACCAAGGACCAAGTAGCAGCTTTACAGATTTCATCAATAGAAGTGGAATGAAAGAAAGCAACTGAAGCTGCCATAGCTTGGAACTTGTGCGCTGTGACACAACACTCCAGTTGCAGCCCAGCCTGAGCATAACAGAAGGTGATACAAGTTGCAAACCATGAAGAAATAGTTCTCTTGGATACCAGTCGGCCCAAGTTGTTAGGATTCAAAAGAGACGAACAATTGAGATGTTTTGTGAGATTGAGTCCTTTGCAAGTAGTAAGCCAAGGTTCATTTACAGTCCCAATGTGTGTAGAGCTGCTTCTCCAGGATGAGTGAGGCTTTGGAAAAAAACACTGGAAGCACAATAGACAGATGAATTTCAGTGACTATTTTTGGAAGAAACTTTGGATATGTATGAAGTACTACTTTGTCATGGTGGAACACTGTGAAAGGCAGATCTGCCACCAATGCTTGAAATTTGCTCACTCAACAAGCAGATGTAAGGAGATGAGGAAGACCACTTTCCAAGTGAGATATTTAAGATGAGCCGAAGACATTGGTTTAAAGGGAGGCTTAATGAGTTTAGCAAGAACTAAAATAAGATCCCAAACCACTAAAGGCAGTTTGAGATGTGGTTTGACATTGAAAAGTCATTTCATAAATCTGGCTACGAGAGGATGAATAGTGAGAGGTTTACCCTTGACTGGTCTGTGAAAAGCTTTGACGGCACTGAGATGAACTCTTAATAGAAGTGGTCTTAAGGCCTGAGTTGAATAAATGTAGAAGGTCGTCCATACTGAAGGTAGAAGTGGAAGCAGCATCATGATGGAGTATACACTACATGGAAAACCGTGTCTATTTTTTGTTGGTAGCACTGATGTGTAGATGGTTTTCTTCACGCTGCCAGGAAAGGAGGACAGGATAGGAAAGATGACTGTCGGTCAATGTCATCCCGAGAGGTACCAAGCTGTCAGGTGCAAAGATTGGAATGCAGAAGAGATCCTTGACTCTGCATGATAAGAGAAGGAAACATTTGCAGGGGTACTGGATCCTTGACAGTGAGCTGAAGTGGAAGGGAGAACCAGGAGCTATGAGAATCATGGTGGTTGACTCTTGTTTGAGCTTGACAAGGGTCTTGAGGATGAGAGAAATTGGTGAAAACACATATAGGAACTTGTGAATCCAATCCAGGAGGAAAGCATCTTCTTCCGGACACTGGTGAGAGTACTGTCTGGAGCAAAACTGAGGCAGTTTGATTGAGAGGAGACGTCCCCTAGAGAGAGAATATCTGATGCAAGACTGCCAAGTTGATCGTCTACTCGTGGCTGAAGAAATCTGCTGAGTTCATCTGCGAGAGAATTATTTTCTCCTTGAATGTAAATCGCTTTGAGAAATATGTTGTGAGTAATCGCCCAATGCCAAATCTGTTGAGCTTCTTGGCAAGAAGTAAAGAACCTGTTCCTCGTTGCTTGTTTATATAATACATTGCCACCTGATTATCTGTATGAACTAGGAGCACATGATCAGCTAAAATATGTTGAAAAGTATTGCATATTGCCCCGAGCTACAAGAGATTGAAGTGAAGACGCTGCTCCTGAGCAGACCAATGACTACCTAGATGAGTTCCCCAAACATGTGCCCCCAAGTCTGTGGTCAGGACTTTCTGATGCGGAGGGGTATGAAACAACTACCCTCTGGAAAGATTGGAAGAGTTCATCCACCACTGCAGAGATTGACAAAATGAAGATGTGACTAATCTGCTGAGAGAGTGGGTTGAGAGCTTGAGACCATTGAGAGGCAAGAGACCATTGAGGTATCCTAAGATAAAGTCTCGCAAAGGGAGTAACATGGACTGTGGAGGCCATATGGCCCAGGATCATCTGCCTGGCTGAGATTGATGGAAGGTGATAAATCCAATATTCCTGCCTTTGTTGAAGGAGAAACTCTCCGAGATGAATGGTATCCAATGAATTGTAGAGTTTGAGAGGGCTGAAGCTGAGATTTGGGAAAATTGACTTCAAACCCCAACTGTTGAAAAAAGAATTGTTAACTGTGTTGCTGCAATCACCCCTTGCGGAGTGGCATCCTTTATAAGCCAATCGTCAAGCTAAGGAAATACCTGAAAACCTTGAGCCCATAGAGCTGCAGCCACTACTACCAGACACTTGCTGAACGCTCTGGGTGAAGATGCAAGGCCGAATGGCAGAACCTTGTATTGAAAATGTTGTTGGGCTACTTAAAATCCAAGGAATTTCCTGTGGGCAGGATGAATTGAAATGTGTGTATAAGCTTTTAGATCCAGAGAGCATAGCCAATCATTCTGATCTAAGAGGGGATACAAAGTTGCCAAGGATAACATATGAAACCTTTCCTTTACCAGAAACTTGTTCAGGCCTCTGAGGTCTAGAACTGGACACAGACCTCCCATCTTCTTTGGAATGAGAAAGTACTGGGATTAAAAAACCTGATTCATCTGAGCAGGTGAAACCTTTTCTATTGCATTCAGCAGTAAAGACTATCTCCTGAAGAAGGGACATCTGCTGAGGGTCTTGGAAGATGATCTGGAGGCATAGTGATGAAATGGAGTATCCCTCTCGAATGACTTTTAGAACCCAGAGGTATTAACAGTTCCCAACGTGGATAATATAACTGAAGCCGACCTCTGATTGGTTGAGGAAGATGTTGAGAAAAAGAAACAGCAGCTAAGTTCTCCATGAGCCTGTCAAAAAGATGGAGCAGGTTTCTGAGGAGCTGCTGGTTGAGACTTTAGCGGACACTGTTGCTTGTTTCTTCTGCCGAGGCATACGAGATGCAGCAGGTTTAGCTGAATAAAGCCCCTGATATGAGGAAGAAGGCTTAAACAACTGAGAAGCTGAATGAGGTTTAGACTTGGTTTTAACCAAAGTGTTCCAACTCTTTACATGGTCAGTGAGTTGTGTAGCATTTTCAATAAAGTCACAAAAAAGCTCATCTCCCAAACAGGGAATATTAGCCAATCTTGAAGATTGATATCCATATCTGAGACTCTCAACCATGCCAAACGTCTCATTGCCACTGACATAGATGAAGCTCTGGATGATAACTTAAAAGCATCATAAGCAGATCTTGCAATATATCTTCTAGCAAGGGAAAGGGTACAAACTATTACAAAATTCCTGAAGATGTTGTGAAGGAATATTTATCAAAAGGCAATTTCTTAACAAGGTGTTTTACATAGCAGGAGATATAGAAATTGTAATTAAGGACCCTGTTCGCCAACATGGAATTTTTATAAGAGGCGACATCCAAATTTGTCCATAGTGCGCCCTTCACATCCTGGTGGCACTGAAGAATAGACTTTTGATGGAAAAGATTTTATAGAAAGAATGAAGTTTTCTGGGAACCACTGTAATGGTCAAGGGCATTTCCCAATTCTTGTGATGAGTCTCTTTGAGAATACCATGCAATGGTAGTTTGAGAAGTTCCTTAGGAGGCTCATCATAATATAAAGCCTCTAGATGTTCAGCACTGAAGGCAAAGTCAACTTTTAATTTAACAGGTAGCTCTTTGCCCAATTGTCTAATGAATTTAGTGAAAGAAATTCTTTCAGGAGAGTTTGTCTTGGATGGAGATTTCTGAGGAGACTTTCCAAAAAAGTATTATACACCTCCGTAGCAGAAGCAGAAGCAGAAAAGTTTCCATCTAAATCAGATTGTAAGTCAGAGTCATAAAGAAACTTTGGTAATGGTGAGCATCGAGAGGGTCGATGCTTACAATGACTCCAGTACCGATATGAAGAAGAGGTACGAAGTATGTAAGAGGTTAGAAGTATGTGATGAACGCTGGTGCTTCCTGGATTTCGAAAGCCATGAAGAGGAGGAGTGTCGATGTCTCGAAATGGATTGATGCATTGATGGAGAACTTGAAAATAAAATAAAAAAATTCATGAAGGGGGAAGGCAAGGCGTAAAAAATGAAGAGTTCAAAAAACACAACTTCTGCAGAAAACAAATGTAATGTAATGTAATGTAATTTATTTTGTAATGTAATGTAATTTATTTCTTATATACCGCTACATCCGTTAGGTTCTAAGCGGTTTACAGAAAATATACATTAAGATTAGAAATAAGAAAGGTACTTGAAAAATTCCCTTACTGTCCCGAAGGCTCACAATCTAACTAAAGTACCTGGAGGGTAATAGAGAAGTGAAAAGTAGAGTTAGAGGAAAAATAAAAATAAAATAAACATTTTAACAAGACAGCAATGACCTAAATACTTTGGAAGGTAGAAAAGAGGAGAGAAAGGAATAGAAGCAGAAGGGGGAGCCGTTGAACAGTAGAATTCTGGAGAAATTTAAATGAGGTACTGCGAGTCTAAGTCGGGCAAGAAGGTACTTGCGCATGTGCAATTGCGAACTTTCTAAAAAAATTAAAGTGGCAATGCACTCTTAAAACTGTCTGTACCAGAGCTCCATGGATGACATTACTTGCATGTGAGAATATGCTGCCTGCTTATCCTGGGATAATTTCATTAACAGCATAATAGTAAAATGACCATACAAAGCATAATTGAAGAAGATTAGGTTCTTACCTTTGTTAATCTTCTATTAGTCCCTGGAGGATTCTGTACGACAGATGTTCAACTTGTACCCATGAACTGGGTCTTGCAGAAATACACTTTCTTCATGTGCTTTTCCCCACTTAATTGAAGACACACAGCCCCCTGAATTTCAGTCCAAAAGCTAACCAACCTAACTGGAACAAGGCAACTATATCAAGGGGAACTTCCCCACAAATATACGAAGGTTCTGTTCTGCTCTGCAAGAGATAAAAAATACAATAAAAAAACTGCCAACATGCAACACAGGCAAGAACGCAGGAACAAACATGCTGTGTACAGCAGCACAAACTGGAAACCTGCCATCGGTAAAGTCATATACTCACATGAAGAGGGACTTCCCCACAGGGCCCATTTACTAGACGGAAGAAACCTTGTTCTGTAAGGAGAAATGGTCAAAGCAGACAAGGCAGGTGATTCAGTGAAACTGAGTAGTTAGAGGGTGGGCCATATAGAATCCTCTGGGGACTAACAAAGAAGATTTACAAAAGGTAACCACCTAATCTTCCATTCTTTTACATCCCCTCTGATTCTGTATGACAGGTGATGGACCAAAGCAATGGCAACATCTAGAGGAGGACAGAAGAACCTGCCTGCAGCACAGAGACCCCAAAGATGGCATCAGACAGCTGCCACATCCACTCGGTAAATCTTGTAAAGCTACAAAGAGAAGACCAAGTAGCTGCCCTGCAAATTTCAGTCAGATGAATCGCTCGACACTGTGCAACACTTCTTATCAAGTATTTTTATTTATTTAAAAAATTTCTATACTGCCAAAAATCTCAGCGGTTTCCAAAGTTACATATATAAAAACTTTGAGAGAAACTGGCAGCTGCTTGCTGCAGGCGATGTACGTCGACAAAATGGCCATGCAAATCCAACGTGTAATAGAAGTTTTAAAAGCTGGTCTACCTTGCCTAGACTGGCTAGTCAGGACAAACAGATGGTCAGAAAATTGAAAATTAGTCCTCTCAAAATAATGGAGCAAAACTCTCCGCACGTCCAGTCTTTGCAAGATCTGATCATAAGAACATAAGAAGTTGCCTCCACCGGGTTCAGACCAGAGGTCCATCGCACCCAGCGGTCCGCACCCGCGGCGGCCCATCAGGTCCATGACCTGTCAAGTGTTCCCTGCCCTAAAAAACCTATCCTTACTTCTATCTGTATCCCTCAATCCCCTTTTCCTTCAGGAATTTATCCAAACCTTCTTTGAATCCCTGTAGTGTCTTCTGCCCCACCACAACCTCCGGGAGTGCGTTCCATGTGTCCACCACTCTCTGGGTGAAGAAGAACTTCCTGGCATTGGTTCTAAACCTATCCCCTTTCAGTTTCTCCGAGTGCCCCCTTGTACTTGTTGTTCCCCACAGTCTGAAGAATCTGTCCCTGTCTACCTTATCTATGCCTTTCAGGATCTTGAAAGTTTGTATCATGTCTCCTCTAAGTCTCCTCTTTTCCAGGGAGAACAGCCCCAGCTGTTCTAGCCTGTCGGCATACGAAAGGTTTTCCATACCTCTTACCATTTTTGTCGCTCTTCTCTGGACCCCCTCAAGCAATGCTATGTCCTTCTTGAGGTACGGCGACCAATACTGGACACAGTACTCCAGATGCGGGCGCACCATTGCACGGTACAGTGGCATGATGACTTCCTTTGTCCTGGTCGTGATACCCTTCTTGATGATACCCAGCATTCTGTTTGCTTTCTTTGAGGCTGTCGCGCATTGTGCTGATGCTTTCATTGTTGTATCCACCAGCACACCCAGGTCTCTTTCAAGGGTACTTACATCTAGCAATGTTCCCCCCATTGTATAGCTGAACATCGGGTTCTTTTTCCCAACATGCATGACCTTGCATTTCTCTATATTAAAACGCATCTGCCACTTTTTGGCCCACTCTTCCAGCTTCGTTAGGTCCCTTTGCAGGTTTTCACAGTCTTCCGTGGTTCTAACCCTGCTGCAGAGTTTGGTGTCATCTGCAAATTTGATAACCTCAATTTGATCCTTCCAATCTTACCCTGTAAGGTGAAAGGCAAGTAGTCAAACCTCCTGGTTGACATGGAATTCCAAAACCACTTTCGACAGAAAGAGGAATTGTACAAAGAGAAACCTCTGCTTCTGTGAACAGGAGAAAGGGTTCTCTGCATGAGAACCTGAAGCTCCAAAATACAGCTTACTGAGACAATCGCCACAAGAAAAACAGTCTTGATGGTAAGATCCAGAAGGGAAGCAACCTTCTGCAAGCCCCTTAAGAATCACATTAAGATTTCACTTAGGAAAAGGCTGTCGCAGGGGAGGCCACAAATGAAGCACCCTTCTGCAAAATCTAGTCACAACTAGATGAGCCGAAAGTGAAGATCCACTGTATACTCTAAAACATGAAAGACCAGGCACTTGAACCTTGAGGGAAGGCCTCACCAGGCCCTTAAGACATGCCTGGAGGAAATCCAAAATTAACAGAATGGTAGCACTTAACGGCTTCACCTGGTCCCTTGCACACCACTGTTGGAAAGTCTAAGGCTTGGCGTAAGCTACCATGGTAGAGCATTTCTTAGACTTCAAGAGAGTGGCAATGACTACATCAGAGTAGACCCTCTGAATCAAGGCTAAATGCTCAAGAGCCATGCCATAAGACCAAAGCGCTGGGGATTCCCCATGGGCACTGATCTCTGAGCAAGTCACGATGAGGGAGTCTGAGCTTCCTGTCCCGCTGAAGATGGACCAGATCCGCATTACCATGGACTGGTTCAATAAATTTCTATCCTCCTGTTCTTACTCAGTTAATATGGAAGGATCTAATTCAAAATCTTGGAGAGCCCTTTGTGGTGTTCCCCAGTGTCTCCAATCTTATTTAACATCTACATGAGAACTTTAAAATACTATGACTTGAATATTCGGGAAACTCTATTAACATACGCTGATGACATCTTCAAATTACTTGAGATCGACCCAGATCTTGTTAATTTAACACCCAATATTATCCATTGCACTGCTAAGCTTCGGTTCTGGGCGATGATGGTCCAGATGAAATTGAATGCTGTAAAAAAAAAAAAAAAAAAAAAGACCAAATTTTTATGGATCGGTCCAAAGTTAGATTCTCTTCCCTCAGCTGTGACCTTAGACTCAGGAGAATCTCTGAAAATTGAGTTTTCCTCGCTAATATTGGGTATTGTTATTGATTCATCTCTTACATTTAAGGATCAGCTAAATTCTCTTATTAAAAAGTGTTTCTTTAGCCTCCTTATCCTGAGAGTGCTCTTTCATCAGCAACACTTCTCTGTATTGGTTCAGTCAATTATTTTGTCAAGGTTGGATTAGTGCAACTCAATGTACCTGATCTCTCAAAGGTCAGTCTGCAGAGACTTCAATTGATGCAAAGTATTGCTGCCAAGTTCATTTTTGGTAAGAGTAAATTCGATCACATAACCCCATTGCTCAAGGAATTACATTGGGTTCCAGTGTATCTTAGAATTCAATTTAAGTGCGTTTGTACTGAATTTAAAGTTCTCTTTGGCATTTTTATTACTTTGGTTCTTTTATATTGGAATGTACACATCTCTCATCTCGCTAGTTCAAATAAATTAAAACTTCTATTTTTACCCCTAGGTAAAGGAAATGTAACTTTCAAAAGATTCAGCCACTCTTTCATTTTCAAACTAACTGAGTTCTGGAATGAGTTACCACTTTCACTTAGAAGTCTAAGCCCCTTCATTTTATATCGGAAGCTCTGAAAACTTTCTTGTTTAAACACTTCTAGATTACATTCTTCTTCTATATTTATGTACTATACTTACATTATTGTAAACCAAGTTGAGCACCTTTTTGGCTGAAGACCCAGTCTATAAAATTAAGTTTTAGCTTAGTTTAGGCCACTCCAAAGCCACGAGGATCACCGATCCTGGATGAGTTGCTATCCTACGAATGACTCATCCCACCAAGAGCCAAGGGGGTAAAGAAGTTCTTGAGTTGGCCAGGGCTGAATCAATGCATCTAGCCACAAACTTCCTGGCTCTGTCCTCTGACTGAAGGGCTTGACTTTCAAGTTCCTTGCTGAAACCATCAAGTTCATCCGGGGCATGCCCCAGCAACGCCTAATGAGATGGAATACTCTGAGCGAGAAAACCCACTCTCCTGGGTCCAGGACTTGGCAACTGAGAAAGTCCACCTGCACATTGTCCACTCCATCCACGTGCACCGCAGAGAGCCTGAAGATGCGCTTCTGTCCACCAAAACAGCAAACGAGCCTCCCGATTCAAGTGAGTACTTCTGGTGCCTCCCTGTCGATTTATGTATGCCACCACTGTGGCATTGTCAGAAAACACTCTTGCCACTTTTCCTTCCAGAGTGTTTTGAAGAGCTTGCAACACCAACCTTATTGCTCAAAGTTCCAGATAGTTGATTGACCAACCCTTTTGATGGGGAGTCCCATCGATCCTGGATGGAGTGGACCCTGCAATGAGCACTCCAGTCGGCAAGGCTGACAATGGTTATCAGGGTAATTCACTCCAAGATGCGAAAAGGCTTGCCCTGCCGGAGATCTTCCCCCTGGATCCACCAGTGCAGGCTGTTGTGAGCAGGCTCCATCCAGGGAAGCTGCCACCTGAAGGGGGTGACGCTGAGGGGATCACAGAGAAAGGAGAGACTCCTGCTCTAGGCCAGGGCACCACCTTCCATAGAGGCTGCCATTGACCCCCAACACCTGTAGATAATGCCAGGGCGTGGGAACCAGGAGCACCAAGAGATCCAGGACCTGCCTCCAGAGCTTCTTTCTGGCGTGAGAAAAAATACAATCTTGTACAGTGTCGAACTGAACTCCCAGTTATTCCAGTGTCTGAAGGCGTTAGCTGACTCTTCTTGAAGCCGACAATCCGTGCTGTAAAAGAGACACTATTGTTTCCACTGCTTGCCTGCATTCCAACTAGGACAGAACCCGGATCATCCAGATAGGGATGGACTTGAACTCCCAGCCTGCGAAGGTGCGTCACCACCACCATCACCACTTTGGTGAAGATGTGGAGAGCCATCCCCAGCCCAAAAGGAAGGGCTGTGAACTGGAAATGTTGCTGGATGACACGAAACCTGAGGTACCTCTGATGTCCTAAGAAAATTGTAATATGAAGATAAGCCTCTTGTCAGATCCAGGGATGCCAGAAACTCCCTCGAGTTTACAGATGTGATGACCAACATACCATTTCCATTCAAAAATACAGTATCCGCAGATAAACATTCACCAACTTGAGATCTAGAATTGGCCTTCAGTCCTCTGATCCTCTCTTTGGCATGAAGTATAAGGAGTATCTGCCTAAGTCCAATTCACTTTCTGCAACAGGCTTTACTGCTGAGATGTCCAAGAGACACAGTAGGGTAGCTTGAAGCTTGGATCTCTTTTCCAGTCATCAGAAGAATCCAGAAACAAATTGGGTGGAGGGGCGAAAGTAGTCTATCTTGTGCCCCTCCTGAGCGATGTCCAGCACCCACTGATCAGAGGAAATTTGTGCCCATTCCTGCTAAAACGCCAACAATCAGTCCCTGATATGAGGGAGTAGTGCCGTGACTTCTGGCATCACTGGGATTTCTTAGCTGTATGGCTGGGATGAGATCCAGACGCCTGTGGGCTTCTGAAGTTGTTACTATAGCATTGTCTGCATTCCTGGGAGTATCTCTGGACTGAGGAACCCATAGAACTCTGGTGAAATCTGTGTGAGAGACGAAAATTAATGCGACTCCCCCTCCCCCCACTAGAAGGGTGTTGGAGGCTTGCCGTTTGGAAGAGACTTAGGCCAGCGATCCATCATGCTAACCATGAGGTCATCCAGGCCCTTGCCAAAAAGCATCTGTCCTTTAAAAGGAAGTCTGTTCAGAGTCACCTTAGAGGCCGAGACTCCAGCCCAGTGACAATTCCAAAGAGTCCAGCATGCTGACACAGCTTAAGCTGAAACCTTGCCTAGAACTTTTATAAGGTCATACATCACTTAATCCACATCCTCCAGCACAAGCTGTGGACAAGCATCCTCCTCCGCTGAGGGTACCCAGCGCAATCTTATATGACAAGCTCACACTGCAAACAAGGCTTTCACAGTTGTATGGATGCCTGAAGAAGCATCCACTCTACTATTCTGGTAATCCTTCAGCATCACTCCCCCATCACTAGGGAGGGCTGTGCACCTAGTGACCAAGCCGCTGCCGAATCCACCTTAGGCTGCTCAAAAATCTGTTGAAACTCAGGCGCCATAGGATAAATCTGAGACATAGCTTTAGTCAGCTGAAAAGAGCTCTCAGGAGTGTCCCACTGTTCTGTGACCATTGTGAGATCCAGGTGTGCAGCAAAAATGTCAGAGCATTAGAACGGCTAACAGAACACTACAACATAGAGGGCCAACTCAAGTTTCAGCTCCTTCGTGGCATCCAAAATAAAATGGGCAGATATCGACTTGAAGAGCTGGCAGATGGAGGGCTCCTCACCCGGATCAGGACTATCCAAGGTATCCTGCTGAACCGGTCCACAGAGGGTATCAGCATCATCCAGACTGGAAGCAGTGTCCGACGACCAAAGAGGCAGAATGTGTGCCAACTAAGGCAGCCTGGATCTGAATGAGCGGGGATAGAGGGGATCTGAACAGGGACCTGCAACAAGGAAATGACTGGCTTGGAAACCAGTGACATGCCTGCTAGAGGCCCCAAATGCATTGGGTCTGTAGTATAAGCTCTCCACAGGAGCTGGATAAATTCAGAAGTAAAGGCACACCCTTGGGCAGAGGCTGTGTCCTGGCAGACCCCTGGTCATGTCCATAAAGAGTCTCCAGACTCAGTGCACTGCCGTTTGGCACCCCCACTAGAAATGGCCTTTGGGCAGGATTTCTGGCCCATATTCCAGACTCACACTGACTCCCCAGTCTTAGAAGACCCATAGCAGGTGAGGCTCAAAGCTCCTGCCCCCCTCTTTTGTACAAGAGTGCTTGTCAGCTGGTAAACCGGTGCAATCCAAACATGTAGTTGACAGATTAGGAGCTGAGGAGTCCATCCTTACTGATTTTAAACAAAACTCGGAGGGGTTTGAAGGCAGAAATAAAACTGAAGAAAAAAAAAAAAAAAGGATATAATCCAAGATGGCCACCACCAGCAAATACATGCCAAAAATGGGCCTTAAAAATGTTTAAGAAAAAAAATAAAACATGCCGTTTTGTGGTTTTTGGAGGTGGGAGACCTGAACCCTACCCCGAGAAACTGCCCAAAATGCTGTTTTGTTTTCAGACCACCCCTGATTCTCCCATAGGATATAAATGGAGGTGTACTCACAGTCTCTGAAGTGCCTGTCAGCCCTTTTCACTGCAACTGAATGGAAGGAAATTAATTTCTGCCTCAGAATTGCTCCAGATAGTCCCATCTTCAGGATCTTCCGGCTGCCAGTCAGATGGACCCAGGCAAATCTCTGCCCCCTTGGAATCTCTCCATGCAACCAGGGGTGGGGTTGAGAAACAAAGGCTGTGCCCTGATACCCCAAGGGCTGTTGTTCAGGATGTAATCAGACTGCACTTAAACCTGACAAGGTCAGAAGGCAAGCAAGCACCCAGGGGGACAGACCCTGAGCCAAAAAAGTGGCACACAGCAGGCTAGTCCCACAGGCCCACACAAATCTTCCCTGTGAAGCTGCAGTCCGGCTCCACAGAACTGCTTCCTATCCCAAGCAGAGAACCCCTCTAAAGGAGGTCTCATGGTACCAAAGCCACTGAAATAAAAAGAACTTTAAAACATGAAAAAGAAGAAAAAGAAGCAGAGTGGATCAGAAAGACTTCAGCACAGTTTGCTTGCAGAAACAAACTGCAGGGGCTCCGTCTCTCTCAGTTGTGGGAGTAGCACATTAAAAAGCGTGGATTTCTGCAAGACCCAGTTCACGGGTACGGATTGAACACCTGTCGTACAGAATCTGAGGGGGACATGGATTCTCTACAGGCAGGATCAATTAGTCACACAACAGGCAAGATCAATTAGTCACACGTAACAGATGTTATCCAGGGACAGCAGGCAGATATTCTCCACATGTGGGTGACATCATCCACGGAGCCCCATCGTGGACAGCTTTTCAAGCAAACTTGATTGAAGATCTTCATAGTTTGCTAGTGCTACACCGCGCATGCGCGTGTGCCTTCCCGCCCAAGTTAGGGCACGTGTCTCCTCAGCGTGGCCTCAGTTCAGATAGCTAGCAAAGAAGCCAACCAGGGGAGGTGGGTGGGTTGTGAGAATATCTGCCTGCTGTCCCTAGATAATACCTGTTACGGTAAGTAACTGTGCTTTATCCCAGGACAAGCAGGCAGCATATTCTCTACATGTGGGTGACCTCCAAGCTAACCAAAAAGGGATGGTGGGAGAGTTGGCAATTTAGGAGAACAGGTTTTGCAAAACTGACTGGCCAAAATGGCCGTCACGTCTGGAAAAAGTATTCAGACAGTAGTGAGAAGTGGAAGTATGAACCGAGGATCAAGTGGCGGCCTTGCAGATTTCCTCAATAGGCGTTGATCTGAGGATAGCTACAGAAGCCGCCATCGCTCTGACCTTGTGCCTCGTGACCCGACCCTGTAGAGGGAGACCAGCCTGAGCATAGCAGAAGGAGATACAAGCAGCCAACCAGTTGGAGATGGTTCGCTTAGAAACAGGGCGCTCCAACCGATTCGGATCAAAAGATATGAAGATTTGAGGAGCAGTCCGATGAGCCTGAGTGCAAGCAGAAAGCCAACACACGCTTACAGTCCAGAGTGTGAAGCGCCACTTCTCCAGGATGAGAATGAGGCTTCGGAAAAAACACAGAAAGAACGATAGATTGGTTGAGGTGGAAATCCGAAACCACTTTAGGCAAGAATTTAGGATGGGTACGAAGGACCACCTTATCATGATGGAAAATGTAGATCTGCAACCAAAGCTTGCAGCTCACTTACCCTGCGAGCAGACGTGAGGGCAATCAGGAACACCACCTTCCAAGTGAGATACTTCAAATGAGCCCTATCAATCGGCTCAAACTGAGGTTTCATTAACTGAGCAAGGACCACATTGAGATCCCAAACCACTGGAGGAGGTTTGAGCAGAGGATGGACATTGAAAAGACCCTTCATAAACCGGGAAACCACAAGATGGACAGATAGAGGTTTCCCATCGATTGGCTGATGAAAGGCAGCGATGGCACTGAGGTGGACTCGAATAGATGTTGATTTGAGACCAGCCCGAGACAAGTGCAGCAGATAATCCAGCACCAAAGACAAGGAGGCAGATTGTGGCACCATGCGATGTGTAGCACACCAAGAAGAAAATCTAGTCCACTCCTGAGTGTAACACTACCTAGTGGACTGTTTCCGAGAAGCCTCGAGAGGAACCAAGCTGTTAAGTGTAGAGACTGCAGTTTGGGATGAAGCAGAGAACATCGACTGAGTAAGCAGAGAAGGAAAAACAGGCAGAAGTAGAGGCTCCCAGGCACTGAGTCGAAGCAAAAGGGAGAATCACGGATGCCTGGGCCACAGAGGAGCTATCAGAATCATGGTGGCGTGGACTGACTTCAGCATGACGAGAGTCTTCAGAATCAGAGGGAATGGAGGGAACGCATACAGAAACAGGTTCGTCCAATCCAGAAGGAAAGCATCCGCCTCGAGTCGGTGTGGAGAGTAAATCCTGGAGCAGAAACGAGGCAACTTGTGATTGAGGGGGGACGCAAACAGATCTACCTGCGGAGTCCCCCACTGAGCAAACACCTGACACAGAGTTGAGGAATGGAGTGTCCATTCATGAGGATGCAGAAGGCGGCTCAACTTGTCTGCCAAACAGTTCTGCTGTCCCTGGATGTAGATCGCTATGAGAAAGATGTTGTGACATGTCGCCCAATCCCAAATCTTTAGAGCTTCCTGGCAAAGAGACAGGGATCCCCTAACCCCCTGTTTGTTGACATAATACATGGCCACCTGGTTGTCCATATGAACCAGGACCACGTGGTCTTAAAGCAGATGATGAAAGGCTTTCAGAGCGTTGAAAATGGCCCGAAGCTCCAGCAGATTTTTCCCCCCACAATTCTTTATTATTTTCAAAACTTACAATAAGCTCCAGCAGATTGATGCGACAGCGATGATCCATGCTGGACCAAAGGCCTTGGGTACGGACACCGTCGAGGTGAGCCCCCCCATGCGTACGAAGAAGTCTGTTATGAGGAGGGGGCACGTGAAACAGAAAACCTCAGGAAAGATTGGAAGAGAACATCCAGCAGTGGAGAGATTGCCTCAAAGGAGTCACTGCAATGTGATGAGAGACGGGATCCCGGTCCTGCCGCCACTGCGACGCTAGGGTCCACTGAGGAACTCGGAGGTGAAGTCTGGCAAAAGGAGTCACATGAACTGTGGATGCCATGTGACCCAGCAGGACCATCATGTGCCGGGCTGAAACAGTCGACAGAAGAGAAATCCTCTGGCAAAGGCAGTGGAGGTGAATCTTATCCAGTTCCGCTTCAATGAATTGAAGAGACTGAGAGGGACACAACTGGGACTTGGGGAAGCCCAGACTTTGAAGGAAGGTAATAGTCTGTTGGGTCGCTGCAATAACCTCCGGTCGAGACGGCGCTTTGATGAGCCAGTCATCGAGGTAAGAAAACACCTGAAGACCCTGCGTCCGCAGTGCCGCTGCCACCACTATGAGGCACTTCATGAAGACCCTCGGGAAGGATGCGAGTCTGAAAGGAAGAACCCGATACTGGAGATGGAGATTCCCCATCCGAAATTTCAGAAATCTGCGAGAAGCTGGATGAATTGGGATGCAAGTGTAAGCCTCTTTGAGATCCAGTGAGCATAACCAATCCCCCTCATCCATCAAGGGGTACAACGTGGGAAGAGAGAGCATGCAAAACTTTTCCTTGACCAGAAACTTGTTCAATGCTCTGAGATCCAGAATAGGATGTAGGTCCCCAGTCTTCTTGGGGACTAGAAAATACTGGGAGTAGAACCCAGTGTCCTGTTGTCACAAAGGAACCTCCTCGACTGCCCGGAGGCGAAGGAGGGCTCGAGCCTCCTGAAGAAGAAGGGGAAGCTGCGACCTGTTGGAAGGACACTCTTTTGGAGGCAGGTCTGTCGGTACAGTCAGGAACTGAAGGGAGTACCCCTCCCGGATGATGGTGAGAACCCAGAAGTCCGATGTAATCAGCTCCCACTGATGACAGAAAAGACCGAGACGACCTCCGATGGGCAGGGGAGAAGGTCGATGGACGAAAGGGGGCAGCATGCTCAGACCAGGATTGTCAAAAGGACGGTGTAGGTTTAGCCGCCGCAGGGGCCCCTCTGCTACTGCTGACGTCTGGGCGGCGGGCGGGAAAATGGCAGCGTAGACTTTTGGGGACAGCACCGAGGCGGCAGTTTGTACGACTTAGGAGGAGGAGCCTTCACCTTTGGCATTACCAGGGAGGCGAAGGACCTCTCAAGCTCCGAGAGGCATTTGGTAGCCGCCTCAATGGAGTCATCGAACAGCTCATTGCCCAAGCAAGGGAGATTCGCCAGACGATCTTGCAGATTAGGGTCCATGTCCACCATGCGCAGCCAGGCCAAGTGACGCATAGCCACCGCAAAGGCCGTAACCCTCAATGACAATTCAAAAGCATCATACATGGCCTGAAGCATAAAGAGGCGAATCTGTGAGTCTCCTGAAGCTGGCAGAACTCCGGTCAGCGGTGAGCTGCCAAATCAGCCTGGAAAGATGGCATGATTTTAATGCAGTGTTTGAAATAAGACGTAAAACTGGAATTGAGGACCCTGTTCGCCATCATCAAGTTCTGGTAGAGACGACGGCTGAACTTGTCCATGGTATGCCCTTCCCTGCCCGGGCGTACAGCAGCATAGACCATGGAAGAGTTAGACTTATTTAAAAAAGATTCCACAACCAAAGATTGGTGGGAGAGCTGCGCCTTCTCAAACCCTTTGCACGGGACCGTCCGATAGCGGGACTCCATCTTGGACGGTATGGCAGGAATGGCATAAGGTGTCTTCAAATTCCGGAAGAAAGTCTGCTTTAAGACTGGGTTCAGTGGGAGGCGCAGAGATTCCCTGGGCGGATGAGGAAGCTCCATCTCCGCCAAATACTCCTGGGTATATCTGGATTCAGACTGGAGATCCAGCTGAAGAGCCTTTCCCATGTCAATAACGAACCTGGTGAAGGAGGAAGTCTTGGAAGAGGAAGGCCCCTTCGGAGGAGTCGAGGATCTGGACTTCGGGGCAGCTGAGAAGGAGGGAGAAGCCTCCCTCAAATACTGCGCCGGCATATCGGTGTCCAAAAGCATGGACGCCGAGGAAGCTCTACTAAGAGATAGCGGAGGCGTCTAAGAATGCTTACGCTTAAGCTGCCAGGAGGGAGAAGACTCCGGAGTCCTATGAATGGAAACTGCGAGGCAAGCCTCAGAGAGCCCAGGGAGGACGAGACCTCCGGAATGGCTGCGAGGAGGGAGTCCTCGACCTAGACTTGTCTCGACTTGGAGACTGAGGAGATGTGGAAGACAGCTGAGGCTGGGCCTCAAACCCATGGTGAACAGAGGCCTCGATGGACCTCGAGACCCGAGGCACCAGAGACCTTCCCCGCCGAGGAGGGGAGTCTCTTGGCTGCTTGGCAGACAGATGCTTCGAAGACGAGGCATGCTTTGAATGGTGCTTCGATCAAGGCCGGGCAGCCGGTGAAGCAGGCCTCGAAAGAACCGGTGAAGAATCACTCGAGGACAACTGGCGAGACCGGCAATGCTTGTCCCGAGGAGCCTCGGTAGGGCTCTCAGGCTGGCTCGCAGGGAGCAGGGGCAAGATGGGCCAGAACGGAGGAGATCTGCATGGTCAGAATTGCCTTAAGCATGTCCTCAAACATCAGCACCGAGACCAATGGATCTGGTCGGGCAGGTGTAGCAGTGCGCTCCAACGAGGGCGACCTCAAGGAAGAGTATTCCCGTAGCTTGGAGGCATGCATGGAGGGAGATCTCATAGAGGTTGTTCAGGATTGCACTCGCTGCCTGGGATGCCAGAGACTCCGTGGAAGGCTTCTTCAGTAGGGAACCTGAAGGAAGAAGAGGAGACTTACCCGAGGACAAGGCTTTAGCAGGCGGAGCAGGCGGGGCCTTTGAGGCCGAGGGCGACTTGATCCAGGCCGAAGCCTTCGAGGCAGAGGCTGAGGTCGGGACCGAGGCTGGGGCCTTGTCTGCAGGCTGTTCCATCGTGCTGAAGAGCTCAAGGATCCGGGCATGCCGACGACGAAGAGCCCGCAGTTGGAAAGTGGCACAACGTGGGCAGGACTCGGTTCGGTGGTCGGAGCCCAGGCACAGTATACACCAACGGTGGGGGTCGGTAATAGAAATCACCCAACCACACTGAGTACACTTTTTAAACCCGGTAACAGGCCGGGACATAAGGAAAAAATCTAGCCGCGACCGAACGAGGCCAGGTGGCCTGATGGAAACCAGGGGTCCCCTGCGCCGAACGAAGGAAAAATCAAAAATACAAGTCTTTTTTTTTTTTTGGACATGCCGCACAGCAACTCACACGAACAAACAAGAAAGCATGCCGCGGTGCAAGAAGTCACGTAGATTCGACGCAGAGCTGAGAGAGGGCTTTCTGGCTCCGCGGAAAACTAAGAACTGAGACCATGCTGAGGAGACGCTTGCCCTAACTCGGGCGGGAAGGCACACGCGCATGCGCGGTGCAGCACTAGCAAACTTTGAAGATCTTCAATCAAGTTTGCATGAAAAGCTGTCCGCGACGGGGCTCCGTGGACGACGTCACCCACATGTAGAGAATATGCTGCCTGCTTGTCCTGGGATAATATATCTGCTGTCTTGGAGCTCAGAAGAACAGCTAGTCTAGAGAAATACTTCAGTTTTGTATCTAAGATAGCCCCTCCTATCTTCCCTTAAAAGTTGAAACTATGTACCAGTTTTATCCTGTCTACAAATACCCTCATTACAGGTAAGCAGTCATTTTTGCTGTTGAAAACCAAGATTAAAAAAATAAAAAATCAGCCACAGAAGTGTTGACTCCCAAGCTAAGGTTTGTGGTGCAGAATGCTTACTTAACTGTAGAATGGAAGCAGCCACAACCCAGGGAAAATGGTGCACGATATGATAAATTGATGCCTGATCTTGATTCTTGGTCCAAAAAGCATTGGTAGCCACTTTACAGGTGTCCATAAGGGAACAATTATGCAAATGACAGACTGACGTGTCTTTCTTGTAGGTGATGGGTGCTTACTTATAAAGAAAATAAATTCAGAAATAATTGAATAAAATCCTTTTGAAGACTGCCAAACAGTCTGCTTATGTCAAAAGATAGAAACAACAAAGCCCTACATGGGGGGGGGGTTACACTTTCCAAATGCCCACTTTTCCAAACTCCCTCCCTCCCCCCACAACCCATACATAGACAAGGCTCTATCCCCTCTCTATAGCAATGCACTTAAACTGATATGCCAATTATGCACATAAATTTATAGAATATTAGCATTTACATGGGCAAATGTATACTTACTATTCTATAAATGACAGACACAATTTGCTTAGCATGTAAATATACGAGGGTGTTCTTGGGGGAGAGCATGGTTAGGGACCAGTCAGGACTACCATTTACATGCATAACTTATATGCTAAATAGAAAGTTGCGCAGGAACAGAAATCAAGCCCGTCCTTGCTGGAATTGAATCCGTTCCTGCCTGTCCCCACAAACAATCAAATTCATCACTGCCCGTCCTTGCAAACTTCAGAAATAGTTATTTCATTTAATTAAAGGTTCTGATAGAGACCCATTTACAAATAAGCAAAGACACTTTATTAATTTGGAAATATTAATTGGAAAAATACATACTTTGTAAATGGGTCTCTGCCAGTGTTTGGGAATCCCCACCAGCCAAAACAAGGGTCAGCAAGTACTTCAACACTGGAGAAATAAAGGCAGAAATGCATTTCCTTTTCTACTGAACACAATACAAAGACATCTGCTATATACATTTCCCAAAGCTAACATATTTCACTCAAGTTCCTTTTTACTGTTGTCTGGAGATTTATTTTTCCATTAAGTTGGTTCCAGTTTCTCTTTTTGTGCTGTCTGTCTTCCGCAAATACTTGAAGCGGTTGCTATCCTTTTATTTCCTCCTATGTTACCATAGTCCAGCATTTGTCTCTTTCCTCCCTCCCACAGTACAGCATCCTCTCTACCTTCTATCCTGGATCATTCTCCCTTTTTTCCCCCCTCTCCATTCCTGCATAGTATTTCTTCCTCTTTCCTCTACCACCATGTGCAACATGTCGCCCTCTTATTCCCTACCTTGCTGCAAAGGGAGTGAGAGTGTGAGAAAGATATCCAGGGTGCATCTCTCCCTCACCTCCTCTACAGCCATGTCCAACATGTCTCCCTCTCTCATCCCCTGGCCCTTGGGCAGTATCTTGCCCCTTGACCAACATTTCTTCTATCAATCACCCCTCTCCAGAGCCATGCTGCATTTCTCCCTTCATTCCCTCCACCATGTCCATGAGTCCTCCCCTCTTGCATGTCTTTCCACTTGTCCCACCCTTCTCTCCACAACATCCAATATTTCTCTCTCCCTTTTGTCTCTACACCTCTGTTATCTCCCTCCCTCCCCCCACAACCCATACATAGACAAAGCTCTATCCCCTTCTCCAGGCCCCGACTCTTTTTCTTTCCCCTAATTCACGATTTCCCCTCCCCCCAAGGGCCTTCCTGAGTACCGGGTCCAGCAGAGGGAAGGAACATGACCCTCTCAGGGATGCTGTCAACTCAATCCTAACATGTCCCAGCCCCTTAACTCCACCATATTTAAGGTAGTTCCCCCCTCCCTCGACCTACCAAGGTACCCAGTGGTCCAGCAGGGGTCTTTGAGATAGAAGCATGGCCCTTCCGCTCCTATCTCAAAATATCTCAGCCTCCTCACAGCTGGCCTCAAATGGCTGCCACAATTTTTCCCGGGTGCTCAAGGCATTTCCAGTAATACCACGAGGTCGTGACAGCCATTTTAGAAGGCAGCCGTGAGGAGGCAGGAGCATAAAGGCCACACTCCTACCTCGAAGACTCCTGCTGGAGCACCAGGTACTTCGGGAAGTCTGGGGAGCAGAAGAGCCGCAGGTTGCCGATCCTGCTGTAGCCCATGCAACAACTTTTCCCTCTCTCCCTACACTCCCTCCCAACGCATACAGCATTTTTTTCTTCTCTTCCCACTCATCCTGCCCGTGCAGTGTCTTACCAGCGCATTTCCCTCCTTTCATGCCGCCAGCAGCATTTCTTGCTTCTCCACGCTATCGGCAGCTGACCCGGTCTTCCTTCTGATGTGTTTGCGTCAGAGGAAGGGCTTCCCTCTGACTGCATCAGAGGGAAGCTCTCCCTCTGACACAAAACACGCCAGAGGGAAAGTTCCCAGGTCAGCTGCTGGTAATGTGAAGCAAGGAACGCTGCTGGCAGCCTGAAAAGAGGGAGGGAGTACGCTGGAGGAAGGCACCATCCCTGAGGAATCCCCAAACATAGATGATCCATCACCATGGAATCCCCCTTCACCAAGTCTGGAAGGGGTCCCCGCGGGATCCCAGAGGACCTGGAGGGGATTCCCAAGGGGTCCCCGTAGACTCCGTTCCCATGCAGCTCTCTAGTGCTAAACTGCCACATTTAGGTGTGCCCATTTATACCATGTCAACAAGTGTTAAGTGGGCATGCTTAAAAGTAGGCAAGTGTACTTTAAACATGCAACATTTGCACCCAGATTCCAATATAGAATTAGTGTGTAGCAGCTGGGTGCCTTAATTGTGGAACCCATCTGCACAATTATAGATGTAGAGAACCTCTTCAGAAACAAATGTTGGTGATACTATAGACTGGTTGATATGACATTCAAAAATTTTGTTTAGTAAAAAGTTTATAGAGGGATACCGAGTACTATCCTATTTTGATAAATTTGGATAAAAGGGAATAATGGATTAGTGCTTATGGTTCACTTATCATTTTTCACTGCTTTAACCACTATTCAAAAAAGCTTTCTTTTAAATCCCATGGTGCTAGGAGTTCTTAAGTTTATAATATTTTGGTATTAATCTGGCATAGCTATACCAATATTGGTGCTGTGTCCACCTGTTTATGAGTGTATATGGCATTTAAATGAACCTTAACTGATATAGACTTTAGATTCCATTTAGAAAAACAAAGATAATGACATGAGTCTTGGTTGGTTGTAGAACACCAGAAAGATCTTTTGGATTATATGACTGGCTTTTATAAGAACGTCCTAAATATTCTCCTATAAACTTCCATCTTGAGATCTGCTGCTTTTAAAATCAATAGGAGGAATTTTTTTTCCACTCAGAGAATAGTTAAGCTCTGGATCACGTTGCCAGAGGATGTGATAACAGTGGTTAATGTTGATGACTTAGTATGGCTATTCTTCTGTTATGCGTAACATCCATACTGATAGATCATTGACTGATGTTAGAGGTGCAAGAACTAGCCATCTTGTTGGATAATCAAGAGTATGAATTGGTTTGATTCATATTGGAAGAGAGCTTTCAGACACAGAAATTGTATTTGCACTTAGACAAACAGAGCTATTAGACAATAACAGGATGTAACAGTTATTTTATCATCAAAACAAACTGAATTAGAAATAAGAATAGAAAAGATCTCCACTCTGGTGTACTGGAGTCCCAAATGGGGCTATTCTGCCTGTTTCTAGCCTCAGAGTACATACAAGGTATTCTTGTATTGATGTACAGCAAAACCAGATAGTGATTGGACCATATCTCTGGAAAATAAACCACTTATTAATTTTTCAATACCTTAATGCTTTTAGAGGGCAAACAGATCACGGATGTGGCGGCCTTTACCATATGATGCCCCTAAATTTAAGAGAGATCTAATATAACCAGAGCTCCCATAATACCAGTCAGTATCTATAAGTACATTAAAATCCCTCCAATAAAGCAAAGATACTTACCTGTAACAGGTGTTCTCCAAGGTCAGCAGGCATATATTCTCACACATGGGTGAAGTCATTCACAGAACCTGGTACGGACACTACCAAGGGCACTGTCACTTTAAATCTTTAGGCAGTACCCATACCATGCATGTACCGGTGCCTTCCTACCTGATGTCAGCTCACAGAACAATCAGTTCAGTAACAAAGCTAAGAAGAAAACTAGGGATGGTGGGTGAGTTGTGAGAATGCATGCCTGCTGACTTCAGGGACACCTAACCTTGCTTTTTCCAAGGACAAGCAGGCATAATGTTCTCATATGTGGGACTCCCAAGCTGCCAGGATTGTGATACTGGCTGAGGATAATCTATCTATCTTCTATCTAATATAATAAAATGCTAAGCGCGCATGCGCACTCTTACCGCGTGTTCCCTGATCCGTATGTCCGTGTCCGGCAAGAGTGCGTATGCACGCTTAAAATGACCCCACGCTCACGGCAGCAGAACCCAAATAGCGGCCCGGGAAGAGAAGTGCTGACCAAAAAGACTCCTTTGCCGGCTCCTCACTCACTCCGTAAGTTTTTTTTGCAGTCTGACCCGCCAATCCCTTCTCGACGTCTGACCGGCTCACTTAGTCCTTTGCCGCCCCCCCCTTCCCTTCCTGCGGTCCCGACTACAAACCTGCCGAGTCCAGCAGCGTCTGCAGCACTCTACACACGCTGCTTTGGGGCCTTCTACTGCTCTGATTTACTCTGCCGCGTCTCTGATGATGTCATCAGTGCCAGGCCATTATCCACCACATGCTCTGTTCTGCCTTGAGAGAGAGAGACTAGATGGGCCTGAGCCAAGACAGGGCCCACCCATAGCTACAGTCATATGAAAAAATTAGGACACCCCATGAAATATTAAGTTCTTTCTTAAGAAATGTTAAAAAAAAAATTTGACATCGATGTTATCTCTGGAAAAGAAAGTGATGTAATTGCAGGTAAACAAAAATTATCCTTGATTTACTCATGAAACAAAAGATATCTACAAAAATGTGTATTCTAACCGAGGAATAAATTAGGATACCCCCACATAGTATCCCACTTAAAGTGGTTCAAATCACACACACAAGTGTATCACATTAGGTGCACATGATTAGAACATCGTTACTCGGCATTTTGAAGGAGGTTTGCCTTACTTAAACCTCAGACATTTAGTTTGGTGTGCTCATGACTGCTGCGGTGAGAGTGAACACCATGGTGAGATCAAAAGAGCTATCTGAAACCTTCAGAAAGAAGATTGTAACAGCTTATAAGGGTAAGGGATTTAAAAAGATCTCGAAAGAATTTGACATTAGCCATTCCACAGTCCAGAAAATAGTGTACAAGTGGAGGACTTTCCAAACAATTGCCAACTTGCCTAGGTCTGGCTGTCCAAGGAAGTTGACCCCCAGAGCAGACTGCAAGATGCTAAAAGAAGTCTCCAAAAACCCTAAAATGTCATCACGGGACCTACAGCAGGCTCTTGCTACTGTTGAAGTGAAAGTGCAAGCCTCTACAATCAGAAAGACTGCACAAATTTAACTTGCATGGGAGGTGTGCAAGGAGGAAATCTTTGCTCTCTAAGAGAAACATCAAGGCCAGACTGAAGTTTGCCAGAGAGAATGTAGACAAAAAGGACTTCAGAAATAGTGTTCTAAAATTGAATTGTATGGACACAAGAAGAGAGGACATGTTTGACATACACCAAATACAGCATTACAGGAAAAGAACCTCATACCAACTGTGAAGCATGGCGGTGGAAGTGTCATGGTTTGGAGATGCTTTGCTGCTGCAGGACCTGGCCAGCTCACCATCACTGAATCCACCTTGAATTCTACCATGTATCAGAGGGTGCTTGATGAACATGAGACTATCTGTAAGAAAATTAAAGCTGAAGCGGAACTGGACCCTGCAACATGACAATGACCCAAAACATACTAGTAAATCTACCAAGGGCTGGCTGAAAACTAAAATGGAGAGTCCTAGAGTGGCCGAGCCAAAGCCCTGAACTTAATCCCATTGAGATGCTGAGGGGGTGATTTGAACCAGGCTGTACATGCAAGAAACCTCTCAAATATCGCACAGCTGAAAGAATTCTGCATTGAGGAGTGGGCTAAGCTTTCCTCAGACCAATGTCAGAGACTGGTAGATGGCTACAAGAAGCGTCTCACTGCAGTTATTTCAGCCAAAGGGGATAACACTAGCTATTAGGATGTAAGGTGTTCTAATTTATTCCTCAGTTAGAATATACATTTTTGTGGATATCTTTTAATGAGTAAATCAAGGAAAATGTTTGCTGTTTACCCGCAATTACATCACTTTCTTTTCCAGAGATAAATAAAAAAAATTAAAAAAAAGTTGTGACATAGATATGTGAACATTTCTTAAGAAAGAACTGAATATTTCATGGGGTGTCCTAATTTTTTCACATGACTGTACATCCCTGTTTCATGTGGAATAGGCCTTTCATGAAAGGGGAGCCAAGGGGTGAACAGAGAGGCTTTTTGTACAAGGAAGAGTGAAATACACCAATAGCACCGAGGTGTACTTGAACTGAATTGTTTTTTAGACCAGACTTAGAGAGGTGGAGAAGGTATTTCAATACAAATGGCAGTGGACAGGTGACATGTTCCAGAGAATGCAAAATAAACCAGCACAAAAATCTTCTCCATTTGATGCAGATACGGCACTGAATGGAAGGTTTTCTAGATGCTTCAATGACCATAGACACTGCAGCCAAGAAGGAAAAAGCATTTACTTGCTCAGTGAAAGAAGCCACGCTGTTAGTGATAAGGAGTGGGGGTTGGGATGAAGGAAGATCTCATATTCTGTGTCAACTGTGTTGAGTGGCTACGACTTGCAGTTTCTTGGTCGAGAGCTCTACGAAGAGTGGAAACCAAACCTAGCATGGCCAAAACAGTGCTATGAGTATCATGATGCCTCGATCTTGATGAAGTCTGAGTAGTTTCCCAATGAGAGGTACTGGAGAAAATGTGTATAGGAATCTGTCACCCAAGATAGAGGAAGACATATGATGCCATGCATCAGTGGTATTGAATTTAAAGCAGAATCTTGGAAGTTTGTTGTTGGGGAGAAGTGAAGAGATCTATGTCCAGAGTATCCCATGTAGAGAAAATTCAGACACAAGATTGATGTGCTGAGACCCCATTCGTGAGGCTGAAGGAGTCTGCTCTATTTGTCTGCCAAGACATTCTGCTTCCCTGCTAAGTAAACTGTTTTGAAAAGTATTCTGTGAGCGGTTGCCCAATTCCAAATCTCTATTGTATCTTTGCTAAGAGGACAAGATCCTGTGCCCCCTTGTTTGTTCAGGTAGAACATGACAACTTGATTATCTGTATGTATAAGGACTAACTGTTAGATAAGACAGTCCTGAAAAAAAGGGCTCAGAGTACTATAAGCTTCAAGTTTATTAGGATTTTATATACCGCCTATCAAGGTTATCTAAGCGGTTTTTACAATCAGGTACTCAAGCATTTTCCCTATCTGTCCCGGTGGGCTCACAATCTATTTAACGTACCTGGGGCTATGGAGGACTGAGTGACTTGCCCAGGGTCACAAGGAGCAGTGCAGGGTTTGAACCCACAACCCCAGGGTGCTAAGGCTGTAGATCCAACCACTGCACCACACACTCCTCCAAGGGCAACAACAACAACAACAAAAAAAAGACACTAACGAATCAAGTTGGTAAAATACAAGAACAAAGAAGTTATGAGGAAAATACTAAAAAAAAAAAGTATGGGAAGGCACAAAAAAGGAAGGCAAAAGTTTGGTGTGTTGAAGAGAAAACTGAACACACAGCTTTCTCAGCTCCACAGAAAAAGAACAGATGGTCCTGCGAGCTAACGTCGGGAGAGAAGTCACCAGTACATACACAGTAAGGGCACTGTCTAAAGATTTAAAGTGACAGTGCATTTGGTAGTGTCCATACTGGGTTCCGTGGATGACATCAGCCACAGGTGATTATTATGCCTGCATGTCCTTAGAGAAAGTATACTCCAAACTAGAGAATGGCACGGTGGCTGTTGCCTGCGGGTAGCCCACCAAAATGGGATGAAAAAATAAGTGGTTGCCACGGGTCCAGGGACAAGGCCATTCACCGCCCCGTGGAGCAGTGAATGGACTTGTCTCAGCAGTTAAATGAAGAACACACGCGGTCACTGATTGCACGGTCCAGCAGCCCCCTCTCTTCCTTCCTCTTGATCCCTGGCATCTCCCTCCCTTCCCCCCTCACCTTTGCTGGCGTTTCATTTTTCTTGTCTCTGAGGTGTTGTCCAAGCCTTTAAACAAGTGGAACGCGGCTGCTTAAAACTTCTCTGCTGACGCAACCGGAAACAGAAGTTGTGTCAGAGAAGAAGTTTAGGGCAGCCTCACGTGACTTGAAGAAAGGCTCGGGTAGCTTGGACTCTAAGATTAAAAAAATAAAAATCATCAGCGAAAGTGAGGCGATGTTGACAGTGGCACCCTGAAGCTACAGGAAGAGAGAAACGTTTGGAAGAGTTGGAGGGCTCAGGATAATCCCCACAGAGGATGCCTCAGCCAGGAAGAAGGCGAGTAGGGGAAGGGACGGGGGGCTTGGAAGAGAGCTGGGGAAACATTGGCAGTGTCTGGCTGGCTGGACAGAAAAACGGTCTTGTGGAGTTAGAGCAATGATCTGCGCGCTTTGGACAATGTGATAAACTGTGATGATAGATAAAGGCCCCCCAGACTCATCTAGTCTAATCTCCTTAGAAAGCTATTCAGTGCATCCACTAACCTTTCCATTAATACGTCTTGTTTATTTTTTTGTAAAAAATTTATTTTTAATGAGCTGGTTCAGGGGTTCAGTATAAAACTATTTGAGGCTTGTATGGATGAGATCAGATGTTTTTTGGGGGATGGGGCAGACAGGGACTGAGCTCGCGGGGACGGGAACAAATTTTTCCCCATGTCATTCTCTACTTCAAACCCCTAATAACTTGTTATACAAAAAAAATTTCAAAAAGTATCATTTCAATCACATTATTCCATGGTGGCACATACATCAAAACAATGCTGGAAACCAGCAGTTTTCCTTTTCAAGATTGATGTAAAATTCTAAACCTGAGGGACAGGGCAGCCAAAGATGAGTCCTTCAAGATCCATCAACATTTCAAGTCTCGAAAAAAACCTAACATAGTCCTTTTATCAATTTCCATATCTATAACCATTTTTTCATCAATGACTTAGTTACCGCATGCAAAGCACCTTGCCATTAAAATCCTTCCCCACCAAAATAACCCATATTTTACCTCATTCTACTTGACTTAAAACCATCAGAGATCTGAAACCCATGGTCATCACCCTTCTCCTAGCTCTTCCACCTTGTGCTGAAAACTGAAGTGTTTCAATCTGAAGAGAGGCCAGGTCTTGTGCAGTAGACAGAATATAACCACAGTGAAAAAAATATGGCTTATGTTTTATCATGAAATGCTGGACTTACTTGTGAAACTATTTTAAAAAATGATATACTTTTATTTCCTGTAGTTCTAACGCACTTTGATACAGCCTCATAACTCAAATCCTGTCTGGCCAGAACAGGTACACACCATGAAAACAGTACATCTGATCCTGGTAAGGAAAGATGTTACCCATTACTGGATGAAAGATGTGTCTTGTGGCAAAGATACGATCTGCCAGAAGTAAATTTAAAACTTCAATGCAAAATTCTTCTGCATATCAAGTAGAATTACTTTCTAGATATCCCATAAGAATCAGTTTCTAGACTGGAAATTCCAGTGTAAGTGCATGCTCTTGGAGAGTAGCAAGAAATAAGAACATCACCTGTTGTACCTGGCTGAATGCTTATTGATCTTCCCAGCTGCAATGGCGACATCATCTTGATTGTTAATTTTGCTAGATAAATGGCTTCATATTCCTAACATATATATATAATATTAAAAAGGTGTAACAAATCTGTCAAATTATACATGTACAGTGTAATTACATGCAATTGATAGCTTACGATGCAAAAATCTCTCAGCCTTCATCTTTAGTGTTTGCTCAAACAATTCTCACACTAGTTTTCACAGATAGCAAAGTTACTTACCGTTAACAGGTGTTATCTGGGACAGCAGGCAGATATTCTCACATGTGGGTGACATCATCCACGAATCCCTGGTACGGACAGTATTAAAAAAAATGTACTATCACTAAGTTTTAAGAAACTTTGTGACTGCCCTAACCGCGCATGTGTGAGTGTCTTCCTGCCTGACATATGCTCATGGTACCTCAGTTCAGTAAGCAAGCTAAGAAGCCAACCAGGGGAGACGGGTGGGTTGTGAGAATATCTACCTGCTGTCTCGGATAACACCTGTTATGGTAAGTAACTGTGCTTTATCCTAGGACAAGCAGGCAGCATATTCTCACATGTTGGACTCCCTAGCTTACTGGCCATTAAGAGAATAAATTTTGTAATACTACTTGGCCAAAGTGACCGTCCCGTCTGGAAAAAGATTCCAGACAGTAGGGATATGTGAACATATGAACTAAGGACCAAACAGATGCTTTGAAGATATAATCTATAGGAGTGGAACTTAAGAATGCAACTGAAGCTGCTATAGCTCGGGCCTTATGTGCTGTTACATGACCCCCGAGCTGCAGCCCAGCCTGAGCATAGCAGAAGGCAATAATGCCACCAACTATGTAAATTAGTTCTCTTGGTTATAAGCAAGGCCAAGTATTAGGACCAAAGGAAATAAATTTAGGAGATGTTCTATATGGCTTTGTCTGTTGTAAATAAGACTCCAAGGTTTGTTTATAGTCCAGAGTATGAAGATCTATTTCTCCAGGGTGAGAATGAGGCTTGGGAAAGAAAACTGGAAGCACAATCGATTGATTCAGATGAAATTCCATGACTACTTTTGGCAAGAAATTTAGGATGGGAGCAGAGAACCACCTTATCCTGATGCAAAGCATAAAAAGAGGGTTCGACACCAACAAGTGAAGTCTACTCACCCGACGTGCAGAAGTGATGGCAAGTTACAATATCACTGCCCAAGTGAGATAGTTAAAATGAGCAGAAAACACTGGCTCAAATGGAGGTTTCATCAGTCTGGTGAGATCATTAAGATCCCAAACCGTTGGAGGCGGTTTGATATTCAAAAGTTCTTTCATATTCCTGGAAAGAAGAGGATGAGCAGTCAGAGAATTATTATTGACTGGGACATGGAAAGTACTGATAGCCCTAAGGTGAACTCTAACTGAAGTGGTTTTAAGACCTCAATTGGATAGATGGAGAAAGTAATCCAACATTGAAGACATGGAGAGGGATGAAGCATACACCACGATTAAAATGTGTCCACTTCTACTAAGAGAACATGGATTGTAGATGCCATGTGAACCAACAGTAACATCCTTCTTCTGGCTAATATGGATGGAAGATGATAGTCTTGAGTGCAAAGTCGAAGCAAATCGATCTGTCTTTGCCGAGTTAGGAATGCCCTGAGGTGAATCATGACAAGCAGGGCCCTTATGAACTTTAGGAGTTTGAGAGGGTTGAAGTTAAGATTTTGGAAAAGCCACTTCGAACCCTTAATGCTGAAGAAAACAGTATGGTGACTTTGCGGGACCCTTGAGCTCAAAGTTACTGCCAGAACTATCAGGCACTTGGTGAACACTTAGAGAGGAGGCTAGGCTGAAGGGCAGAACTTTGTAGCAAAAATGTTGATGGGCTATTCAAAACCACAGAAACTTTCCATGAGTCAAATTAAGTGATATATTTCACCTAAAATCCAAGAAAGAGTCTCTGCTTGTTTGGCTGACATTGCTGCCTGGATGTCCTGCCGTCATCTGAAACTAAATATGTCCAAGACTGAACTGCTACTCTTTCCTCCTAAACCCTCTGCTCTTCCTCCTCCATCTCTGTAAATAATACTGTCATTGTTCCAGTCTCCTCTGCTCGCAACCTTGGAGTGGTCTTTGATTGACCTCTCATTTTCTACATATATCCAACAAGCTGCTAAGACCTGTCTCTTCTATCGCTTCAATATCACCAAAATTCGCCCTTTCCTCTCTGAGCACACACCAACTAGACCCTTGTTCAAGTTCTTGTAACCTCACGCTTAGATTACTGTAATCTACTCCTAACTGGCATCCCTCAGTGTCGCCTCTCCTCCTTGCAATCTGTGTAAAACTCTGTTGCGTGACTCATCTTCTACCAACCTCACTGCGCTCAAGTCACTCCTCTCCTTAAGTTACTTCACTGACTCCCTATCTGCCATCGCATACAGGTCAAGATCTGCCATCGCATACAGGTCAAATGTCTTCATTCTGCTGCCCCTCAATATCTCTCCTTATACACCTCCCAGAGAACCCTGTTCCTCAGTTAAGTCATCTTAGCGTTACCCTTCTCCTCTACTGCCAATTCGAGACTTCGTTCCTTTCATCTAGCTGCCCCCCTATGCCTGGAATAAATTACCCAAGTTTGTACGTCAAGCCCCTTCCCTTGTTTAAAAGCAGACTGAAAACCCACCTTTCTGATATAGCTTTCAATCCTTAACCCTACTCTTCTGTCCTCCAACCCAGCCCGCTGATTAACTGTTCCCCTTAGCTGTATCCATGACATCCTGTTTGTCTGTCTTGCCTGTTTAAATTGTAAGCTCTTTCGAGCAGGGACTGTTTTCTTACTCTTTGTGACTCTGTGCAGAGTTGCGTGCGTCTGGTAGTGCTATAGAAATAATTAGTAGTAGTAGTAGTATATCTAGAGAGCATAGCTAATCGTTTTGAGGTAAGAGTAGATATAAGTTCTCAGAAATAAGATTTGAACTTTTCTTGAACTAGAAATTTGGACACAGATTCCATTATCTTCAGAATAAGAAATACCTGAAGCAGAACCCCTGATTTTTCAGAGAAGGGGGTACTACCTCCTTGACATGGTTGAAGCAGAGTCTCTATGTCCCGAAGAAGAAGGGATGTCCTGAGTGATAAAAGAGAACTCTCTTGGATGATTTGGAGGTATGGTCACAAATGAAATATAGTAACCATCCTTGATAACTGAGAAAACTCAGAAGTTGGTTATTATCGAAACCAATGTTGGTGGCAAAAATGAAGATGACCGCCAATTGGCCGAGTGACTTAAGAGGGAGAAACAGCAGCTATGGCTTGTCCAAAATACGGCACAAGAATTGAGAAGGCTTGAGAAGCTGCCTTTGAACTTATTGAGATTTGTGTTATTTTTGTTTCTTTTGTGGTAGTGGTCCAGAAGCAGAAGATGCAGAAGCATATCACCGCTGATATGAATAGGAATGTTTAGCAGAGTGCTTTGAAGCATGAGGCTTAGACTTTGTGCTGTTCAAAGAATTCCAATTCTGTTCATATTGTGCCAAAAAGCTCTTCCCTAAACATGGAATATTGGCTAATCTATATTGGAGATTGATGTCCATATCAGATACTCTTAGCCAAGCTAAGTGTCTTATAGCCACTGACATAGCAGATGCTCTAAATGACAACTCAAAAGCATTATAGGCTGACCTTGCTATATATGTTCTGGTCTTTGAAAGTGCTTTAATATTTTGCTCATATTCTGCAAGATGCTCTGATGGAATATATTGTTCAAAGTCAGGTAATTTTGCCACCAGTTGTTTTAAATACAAAGACATATAAAATCTAATTAAAGGATCCTGCTCACCAGCATAGAATTTTCATAAAGGCGACATCAAAATGATCCATAGTACGGCCTTCACGCCCTGGCGGTGCTGAGGCAGACATTCTTGTAATGAAATTTTTTTTAAGGGCAGATTCCACAAGTAATGATTGATGTTAAGTTGTGGTCTATCAAATCCTGGACAACAGATTCTGTAAATGGAATCTAGTCGTCTTGGAGCTACCATGATAAAAAGTGTTTCCCAATTTTTAAGAATCGTCTCTTGAAAAATGCCATGCAACGGTAACTTAGAAACATAGAAATATGATGGCAGATAAAAGGCCAAATGGCCCATCTAGTTTGCCCATCTGCAGTAACCATTATCTCTCTTTCTCCCAGAGAGATCCCATGTGCCTATCCCAGGCCCTCTTGAATTCAGACATAGTCTGTCTCATCACCTCTTCCGGGAGCCTGTTTCATGCATCTTCCACCCTTTCTGTAAAAAAAGTATTTCCTTAGATTACTCCAGAGCCTATCACCTTTTAATTTCATCCTATGCCCTCTCATTGCAGAATTTCCTTTCAAATGAAAAGAGACTTGACTCATGTGCACTTACATTACATAAGTATTTAAACATCTATCATATCTCCCCTCTTACGCTTTTCCATCCTTTTTATATCTTTTTGAAAGTGCTGCCTCCAGAATTCTAAATGAGGTCTCACCAAAATCTTATACAAGGGCATCAATACTTCCTTTTTCCTACTTGTCATACCTCTCCCTATGCAACCTAGCATCCTCTAGCTTTCACCCTCACCTTTCCAACCTGTTTGGCCACCTTAAGATCATCACATACAAGTCCCACTCTTCTGTTGTGCACATAAGTTCTTCACCCCTTAAACTGTACCATTCCCTCGGGTTTTTGCAGCCCAAATGCATAACCAGCCAGATATTAACTTGATGGTTGGTATATCAAAATTAATAAAACTTGAAACTTGAAACCTTGGGAGGTTCAGTATAGTCCAAGGCATCCAAATATTCAGCACTTGGTCCAGTGTCACCTTCCAGCAAGATAGGTAAGTCTTTGCCCATCTGTCTAATATATCTGGAAAAGATCTTCTGGGAGGTGTTTTCCGTAGTGACGGTTCTGAAAGTATAACCACTTCCAATATCACAGCTCTAACTCTTTATCCTAACTTAGTTAATTAAGAATCTCTATTGCCGCTCTCTATTACCCCAACCAGCAATGTTAAATAACAACTCAAAAAAATATAAAGAAAGTTACTTATCTTGTATGCTGGTCGGTGGCTTATTGATTGTGCTGTAGGCAACCATAGATCACTGAGTAAAGTGCTTGTGCTCAAAAGTGTTCTAATTAAAAATACTGAATGCCATCTCTAGAACCCCCGATCCGACTTGAGTTTTGCACTCTTTCTCAGGAGGGGTCATTACTGTTGGCGTTTTCTACCTCTGAAGGCAAGAAGTCTGGATCACAGAGGAGCGCTATCAACTACTCCTCCCCTTTTATGTGCTATACTTCCTCCCGGAAATGATGTTATTCTGAAAGAAAACCTAAAGCTGGAACCAATCTTCAATGCCGCCAATTGCTGATCTGAGGCCGGGGCTAACGGATAATGAGGAATCAGGGAGTCTGCTGAGCCAGGGAGTAGCGGGGTCTGAAAGTATGCCATAAGACTCAGTCAGATAAAGTTAGTGCACACTCTGAATCAGATTGTCAAACAGAGAAAAATCCTGGAGGTATGTATTGAGGAGAACAATGTCTCTGGGAAAATTTATGACATCGTTGGTATCGATCCGATGAAGAGGATCGATGAGTATCCCTTTTTTGCTTCGAACCATGAGATCAATTTGATGAAGACTGACGCCTTAGCGTTAAACGTCATGGTGAAGAAGAGCTTTGATGCTTCAAGGTAGTGGATCAATGTCTCGATGGAAGATGTCGATAAGATGAGCTAGAACCTCGATGTGAAGATCGAAGCCTGGAGGTAGATTTTCATTTAGGTGGGGAATGACGATGCCTCTCAGAAGATCCATGTGAAATAGTTTGATGCTTTGATAGAGAGCTGACATCGGAACCTTGAGGCTTCTTAGTGCTATGCTTAGGCTGGGCCGGTACCGAGGGAGTCGATGTTAGCACCAGCATGCAGTGCAATTTTAATATATTACTGAGCTCTCGCTGGAAGAACTCAGAGTTTCTCCCTAAAAGTATGCATCGGTACTGATGGCTCATCAGCCAGTACCATCGGTGCAGCAGGTTGTCTTGGAGTAGGTGACCTCAATGAGGATGTACAACATGAAGAGATAACCTGCAAAGCTGGAGAATGGTGGCGTAGTTGTTCGGCCTGCATCAAGGGACTCAATGCTGTAGAGGCCTGTGACGCTTGCTGAGAATGCACCAGTATCGATGGCTCAACAGTCAGTAAGTACCCTTGGTGCAGCAGGTTGCCTTGAAGCAGGTGACCTCGAGGAGGATGCACACCCTGAAGGAGAAACAACCTGCGAAGCTGGAGAACAATGGCGTCGATGTTTGGTCTGCATCAAGAGGCTTGATGCTGTCAAGACCTTCGATGCATGCTGGGAAGTGGATAGCTTCCCCGATGCTATATGTTCTTGTGATGTTGACGTTGATGCAGGAGTTTTCGATGGTGATGGCTCTGAAGATCTGAAGGTGGCCATGGTCGAGCCGAAAAGCTTCTCCTGTTGAATGCGATGGGCCTTGATGGAGTGCTATTGTATGGTGGAACACCGAGCACAAGATTCAACTCGGTGCTTAGGGCCCAAACACTGTAGACACCAATTATGAGGGTCGGTGCCAAATAGGGTGCCGATACCTACAGCACTTTTTAAAACCCATCGACTGTTTCAACATGAAAAAAGAGTCAGCGAGATTAAACTTAGTGTTTAAAACTAAAGAGAGTCTCGCCGAGGAAAAATCCCGAGGCCGAAGCCTGAGTTTCAAGAAAAAAGAGAAAAACGTAAAAGCAGGAAGGCAACACAGACTGAACAGAGTCCAGTCAAAAAATACTTTGCTTCATGGAAAACAAAGAACTGAGGTACTGCAAGCCGCCCTACATCGGGAAGGCATTTGCACATGCACAGTACGGGCAGTTGCAAAGTTTCTTAAAACTTAAAGTGACAGTACACTTTTAATACTGTCCTTACCGTGGTTCCGTGGATGACATCACCCACATGTGAGTATGCTGTCTGCTTGTCCTAGGATAATAGGTTTTTACCTGAATAATCTTATTAATCCTCTCAGGAGTCCGTACGGCCCACCCTTGATCACCAAACATAACAGAAAGAGTATTATCTATGTAAGAACCTAATCTTATTCTGTTATATCCATTCAGGAGTCCGTACGTATGTGACATACCAAAGCAATGGTCAACATCTAGGGAGGGATAGAAGACTCTGCCCACAAGCCTGATAGCCCAAAAGCAGTATCCTCTAAAGCAGGGGGGCTGTTGCCAAGACAAACAGAAGGGCTGCAAACTGGAAATGCTGTTGAAGTTATGTGAAACCTCAAATATTTTGTGTGGCCCAGAAAAATGGGAATATTCAGAGATGCCTCCATGAGGTCCAGGGACGTCAGAAATTCTCCAGGAATTACAGCTGCAATGACCAAATGGGCCATTTCTATGTGGAAATGGAGAACTTTCAGAAAGGCATTCATTGTCTTGAGATCCAAGATGAGCCTCCAGTCCTCTGTACCTTTCTTGGGCACAATGAAGTATCTAGAATATCTGCCTGAGCCCAAGTCTACATCGGGGACAGGTTCTATGGTCCGAATGTCCAGAAGTCTTTGAAGTGTGACCCCGACTGGTCTCCTTCTCCAGCCATCTGGTCAGAGAGTTTCTTAGATCCAGAGGAAGCAATAAAACTTGATCTTGTAACCCACTTGGATGATATTCAACACCCATTGTTCTGAGGAAATTTTCTACCACTCCCCCCGAAACACTGACAATGCCCCCCCCAATATGGAAGGTGGGTGTGGCCGCTCACCTGGCGTCATCAGGACTTTTTGGAGGGAGGGTTGCCACAAGCCCCTGAGGACTGCTGGCCTCTGGAGCTATTGAATCGCCGTCTATAACCCTGAAAATTGTATAGTCTACTTTCCGGCAGAGGCTTAGGAAGTGATCTGCTACACTGGCCATAAGGTCATCAAGAATCGAAAAGAAAAAACAAAACTAAGCAGAGCAGATCAGAACACCTTTGCACAGTTCGATTGCAGTAAAAAACCTGAAAGGGGACTGAGCTCCGCCTCCATGAGGAGGTGAGCTGAAAGCTATAAGCATTCTCATTTCTGCATGTCCAGTATGTGGAAACAGATTGATCATCATATGTATGGATTCCCAAGTGAATATAAGAAATGGCCTTAGTTAGGGGAAAAAAAACCCAATTTGAAGAATCTTATGTTGCTGGTTTCCTAGTAAGAAAACTATTCTAGCAACACTTATCATGAGAAACATTGGACCACAACTTGGACAAACTGGAATGCTACAATAGTTCCACATCTATTTGTTAACTTAATTCATTCAATGAGCCTAATTAGATGCGCTCTAATGACTCAAGTTTTTTGCTACATTTACTACTGAATTACTTCTAGTTCTCAAGTTTCAAGTTTATTGTATATTTGATTAATCGCTTACTCATATTTCTAAGCAATGAGGACTGTAGTGGTAATTCTGAACTACTAGACATATAACGTGGGGCAGCTAGGCAAACATGTCCTTTACTAGTACAGGATGCTAAACCAATAGTATCCACTCAAAGCAAAAATGTTTTAGCAATGCAGCTCTCATTGCACAAAGAACAGTAAGCTTCATCCTTGATTACAACATAAGATAGTCTAGGTGCCAGATTATGCATCTGATAACCCCACCACAATCACATACCATATTACATTACTTATGCTGCTATATCTTGGAAGCTCAATCCAGGCTAAAACATTGAATACTTGCTATACATGTGAGCCTAAAGAAAATTGAGAAGTCTCCAGAGTGACACAGCAGCTGGATAGAGACTCCCCCACCCCTAAAAAGGCAAAATGTTAAGATAATTTCTTATAATTGTTACATCTTAAAAAGGATTTCAGCCTATAACTTTAGATTGACCACTGAAGTACTGCTTCAAGAGGAAAAGAACGTACCTGAAGTTGATGGACAAATCCAGCATTAGGATTAATACAGAATCTTCTTTCTTGAACATAGGTAAATGCATCCCTTGACAAAAAACACAACTGCAATTATCCAGCTGTTATGCTATATCTTAAATCATTATCAATGTAAAAGTAACTAGCCCAAATAAGCACTTCTGTGCTGCAATGATTAATACAAATATCCTTTTTGGCAGCCCTCAAACCTATATCAAATAACTTATTTTTCACTTTAAAGCAGATTTGTCAGAATGCCACCACCAGCCATATACCGTATTTTTCGCTCCATATGACACACCCTAGATTTAGAGCAGGGGTGTCAAAGTCGGTCCTCGAGGGCCGGAATCCAGTCGGGTTTTCTGGATTTCCCCAATGAATATGCATTGAAAGCAGTGCATGCAAATAGATCTCATGCAGATTCATTGGGGAAATCCTGAAAACCCGACTGGATTCCGGCCCTCGAGGACCGACTTTGACACCTGTGATTTAGAGGAAGAAAACAAGAAAGAAAACATTCTGAACCCAGGCTCTGCACCCTGCCCCCTCACTCTCTGCCAGGCTCTGCTCCCTGTCCCCAGTACCTTTTTAAAACACCGCCCTCCCCCTCCCCAAACATGAACTTAAGATGGATGTCATTTACACACACACTAATCAGCAGTGTCCAGTATCTCATGGGAAGACATTTGTTAGCTCTCCTTCAGCATATTTGGATCCAATAAAAGGGAAGACAACTGCTCATCTAAGGCAGGCACCAGAAAAGGAATAATAGAAACAAACAATCTTATGTTCTGTACCTCCACAGTGCGGATCTTGACTCCTCCTGGCACAGACACTGTGGAGCGAAAACTGCAGAAAGACAGATAAACAGACAAACTTGAAGCCCCAGACATTCATCATTAGCACTGCCACAAACTGCTGCCTGAACTTGCAAAACAAATGCAGCCCCATAATCCTGGAACACGCCACTTGATACAGTTCAAAGACCAGCAGGGCAGAGAGAGGCAGCCACCTCTTTAAAGATGAGCAGCAGCAGCAAGCGACACAACCAGAGAGGAGGTGCAACCTGCCTGGCAACTGCAACCCTCCACCTGCTTCAGAGAACCCCGTGAGCAGCATGACAAGGACAAAAACCTCGCCTGCTCCCACTCCCTCATACTGCATCCACTTTCCTAGCAATAAATATCAGGTTAATGATGGGGAATCCGCAGCAGAGACCATCGTGCACCACGCTCCACCTGCTGCAGCTCCAAATCCCTTTCCAGCCCCTCGCCCCGGCACGGATCCGTTCCGAGAACCTCCTCTGACGGCTGCTGAACATGGGACATCCCTCTCACGCATCTGTTTCCACTCCAGCGCCTTTATAGAGTTCTTTGGCTCCGTCAAGGTGGATAACCTCCCCAAGCTTTTCCTCAGTATGACTCTAGCATCCTTCCCCTTCTATTCATGGAAGGAAGGAGCGGTCTTGGGGGAGCCACAGTCCAGCAGTCCATGCGCTGTTCTGCAGCATACCCGCTGCCCTAGTCATCCAGCCATCCCCCTCTCTGAGCAGTGCGCATAATGCGAAATCCTGGGGCCGCACGCCACTTCCACCAGGGTCAGTCTTGCATGCGCAGGGGAGGCAGCGGGCGAGGACTGGATGGCGGGGGCCACCAGGAAGAGAAAGGCCTAGGCGAAGAGCCAGGACTCGTGACAGGTATCAAAGGCCTAGGAGCTTGAGTGGAAACGGCTCTGCCAGTGGGTGGGTGGGCTGTTGTAGCTGGCTGCTGAGCAACCAACCAGAACGGGGGGGATGGTCCTTCTATGCGCTCAGCACTGTGGGAGTGTGGAAGGCTGCCGGTGGAAGAACTGGATTACAAAAATGTACCGGGGGGGGAGGGCGGCGGCGCAAATTCACTCCATAAGACGCAGCCTTATTTCCACCCACTTTTTTGGGGGGGAAAAGTGTGTCTTATGGAGCGAAAAATACGGTAATACTTCAACTGGCTGCGTGTATCACTCAAGGCATATATTCATTATCCAATCTGCTTTTACTATATATATATTTTTTAACTTATTTTTATAAATATCATTTTTTTGTTTTTATAATCAAATTCACTCTTAAAATGCTACCTCTTCGGTTAGTTATAATAATTCATGTGAAAAAAACAAAACAATTTAGCTCAAAGCCTTTTACTCTGGCTTGTGCTGTCAATGCATTAGTCTCGTGCCCTCTGCCCCCGACTCTCCTGTCCTCTGCCCTGCAGTGCAAAGATTCCCCGACTCAAAAAAAAAAAGTTTCAAGTGCGGTGAGCATGCGCAGACCATCTACAGGCAAAGTAGATGGCCTGCGCATGTGTCAGGATTCCTGGACAGTGATCCGGGCGGTCAGTTGGGGGTGTGATTCCGAACGCCCTCATTTGCATGAGGACGCTTAGTGAATCAGCCCTCCGGCCATGGATCGGATCGCTCACGGATCGGATCCAATCCACGGCTTTTGTGAATCTAGCCTTTAGTTTCCCTAATGCTTCTACAAAGAAAAGCACCTGTTTTTTGTTTTTGTAAGTAATGATTTCTCTTGCTCCTTTGAGCTTACACCTCAGCAGGATAGTGTCATTTACTACCAAACTAGAAGACTTCATTTGCGACTAAACAGAAGTTAAAGTTTCCAAACCTCTCCCCTAATTCTAGCTAGCCCATTCTTTGCAACAAAAATAATTGGCTTGGACCAAACACTGCAGTTCATACCATGGAATCTGTGGCTCTCCTCCCAGGTAGCATGAATGGTGCTTCTGAAGTATTCCCATACCACCTGAAGAGCAAACATCAGACTTGGAAACTGAATTCAGGTCTTGAGTCGCTGAACTGGCCCACAGAACATATAGCACCTCAATTTGATAAGAACTGACCTATGCCATCATATTTATTTATAAGATCATATGAATTTTTCTGATACACTTGTTGTAATATGCAAAACTGAATAAAGAATTGTTTTTTTTTTTAAAAGAACTGACCTATGGAATCATGCTGAAATTGTTTCTGAAAATATTCCTATGTGATAGTCTCTCTTTGCATTCTTCATTTGATTGACTCTTTATAACATCTTGCCATAGCTCAAAGTATTCCATCTTAAGAAAATGGATGTCTACTTTGCAAGAAAGATAAATAAAGCTCATCTGGTCTTTTAATATAGTTGTACCTGAGTTTTCTTACCTGTATTTTATACCAAATGTTTCCATAATATACGCAATAACTAAGGCAGCACTATAAGGGGAAAAAAAAATATGTTTAACCACTAATACTTAGCAAAAAAATATTTAGACCAAGATAATCACATTGCGTTTACCTCCTCGAAATCCCTGCATTTCCATGGACAAGAACCTTTCCTGTAAAAAAGCACAAGTGCTTGGTATTCACAAGCTTGCATATGAAGGGACTAGATATCAACTTATATGCACAAGCCTACCTGCAGATTTGTAACCTTCTTTAAAGTGACAGCTTCAACTGGTGGGGGGGGGGGAGAGAGAAACATATCCTAGAAACTGAAATATGAACAATACAAGTTGCAAAGAAAGAAAAATAAAGCCTTAACATTTCAGATTGTTACAAAGCCATGATCTATGGAGAGAGAGATTACAATAAAGTGACATTAAGAGCTAAATGCATAAAACACAGTCGTTAAGACTGTGCGAGTTGCTGTTGGCTGATTTTTGGGCCAGCTCAGGAACAGTGACTGATGTTCCAACAAGTTTCCATGCAAATGATTTGCACAGAGGCTCGCCATAATCCCGTTTGATCAGTTGCTGTGAAAGCAACTGAAAGAGACTGACATGTGCAGAGCCAGTTTGAGGAAGCCTGAACTGCTGAGTGGCAGGGGGAAGTCCCAAAGCAGTCTCCTGTCACTCAGCTGTTGGGGCTTTTTTCTTTTAATGGAAAAGATAATGTGGTGAGGTTTGGTGGCGGGTCAATCCGGTGGCAGGAGGAATGGCCATCCCTCCTGCTGATTTTAATTTTTCAATGAAGGGGCATGGTGAAGGGGAGAAGAGCAGGATGGCTCAAGGAGGAAGGAGGGTGTCCTGGAGTGGGGAGGAGGCAACCAGTGCCAGGAGGGAGTGGGTATCTGTACCCATTAAAAAAAAATTAAAGAAAGAAGGTATGGTATGTTATATTAATTTCAGGGATGAACTATGGGTAGGACAGGTAAGTGATAGGTTTTGACCAGTACCTTTTTTTGGATCACTAAAAGCGATCACTTTTTTTGTGCATGGGGAATCCATGTTAGAGCATCAAACGCTCTGCTAGTTTACATGGCATTTCAATATTAATGACCTTATTTGTGCTCCCTTCTTCCCTCCTTTGTCTCTCAAATTCATGCTCCCTCCCACCCATGTCCCAATGTGCCCTCTTCCCTCTCTCCATTCTGTGTCACAAGTTCATGCCCCCTCCCGCTGTAAGTACCTGTGTCCTGGTGGTGGCCTCCTCCTTCCTTCCAGGCAGCCGCATGTTTCTTCACAAAACCATGGGAGCAATTCCTACACGCGCCCATTGATGTCAAAGGGAAGGCTTCTGTGTCGGCTGCAGGCAGCATGTTGGAACCACTACCTGCAGCCTTGTGAAGTAACATGTGACTGCCTTAAAGGAAGTAGGAGGTTGCTGCCAGGACACAGGTGCACACCGAAGGAGCCCTGTAAGAGGTACTTCCATCCCCACGAGATCTCCATGACCCTAGGGGGAACCTCACAGGATTTCCGTTGGCCCTGATCCCATGCAAATTCTCTACATCAAAAAAAACCTCACAGCCAGATGAAAAAAAATTAAAAGAAAAATACCATCTCGCTTGTAGAGAGTAAAACAGGACAGCCCAGAGTGAAAGTAGGCAGAGCAGAATAATGTAAATGAGGTTCTCTACACCAGATCTCGCGATCAGAGATACACAACCCACAGGTTCAAGAATGATATGCCTATTGTACACTAGAATTGTGTTTTTCCTGCTGGTGGTATATTGTAGGCCTTAGTAAAGCTAAGTGGGTGGTGGCAGGTGTGCAGGCCAAAGCCAGGCCTAGCCTTAATAAGAGACCTTTTCGTCTTAGTTATTTGTTGGAGTTAATGGTACAATTGCTATAAACATGTTTTCTTGGTTTTGTTGTCAATGCTCAAAACACTAACTGTTTAGAATTCAATTGCTGGCGTTTGATTTGGACTATGGTGAGAACTGCCAGGATCTGGATGGACTAAGTTTACTCTTATGGGTGCTTATGGGTGGACGGTGTGTAGCTCCTTGGGAAGTCTCAGTCCACATGGATGGATGGGTGGTAGAGATGAAACTCAAGACTACAGGCAAGAAGCATTTCACTATGCTTTTAGATATCACTAGAATCTCAGACAAGAAATGAAGAGAAATGAAGGACAAGCCATCTGTTTTTTCTTTATAAAATTAAAAATTTAAGTTGGTTTAAAGACTGCTCCCACCACCCTTGCACTGGGGTGGCCTGAAGTTTGGAGAAAGGGAATGGGGGAGAGCAAGGAGCCAACAAAAGTTTGATCTGTGCATCTCCCTGCAACATCTCATTGCTTCTTACTCCTCAGAAGTGCCATTAGGCCAGGAAGTACAGCAGGCTATGCCAAGAGAGATACATACTACCTTAGAAGGTATTCTTACTATCCCTCCCCACTTCAGTCTCAGGCTACCCCATCTGGCCTTCAATATCTTTCTTTGGAAGGAAGGAAGTTAAGACTGTACAGAGGTATCCGAAAATAGTAACAAGGTGTCAATATTGTCTATAGTGAAAGGATACAGACACTCTGTGGTGCATTTCTCTGAGGAAAATCCCTGTTTAATGTCAAGTTTTCTTTTTTTTTTGCTTTTAATATTTGTTCCTTTGAACCCTGTTGTAAAGTACTGTACAAATCTTGATTCATAAGAATTTTGGTTGTCAGCTTTATGTAAATGCACTGTCCTGAAAAAGTGGTCACTGTAGACAGAATGGTTCTTTAGAAAAAGCAAAATATAATAAAAATATACTTTAGAAAAAACAAGCAGTTAAATACCTTCTGGGCAGTTCTAACTAAAAAGTGATTTCAGGCATAAACACAGCAAAGAACACCCTAAAAGCAAGTACCACCGAGGGGCTTGAACACCATTTCAATCCTTTTACTGCTGTAATAGTTAATATTTATGTATAAGTACCATATTTTCACGCATATAACGCGCATACGTGTACAACGCGCACACGGGTATGGTGCGCGGGAACAAGGAATTTATGTAAGAAAATTTTGGTATAGCGCGCCCACGCATATACCGCGCATGCTCCTGTAATGCCTATTCTATTGTGATGTGGTGTTTTCTGTCTTGCTGGTGCCCTCCTCCATCTATCTGCATCGTTCGCTGAAAACCGCGGGCAGCGGATCCTATGTGCCTCTTGCGGCTGACCCAAAAGTGTTCCTCTGACGTCACGATGTCAGAGGGAACGCTTCCCAGCCGCAGGAGGTGCATGGAAGCCGCTGCTGCGGCTTTCAGCGAATGCTGCAGGAAGATGGAGGAGGGCGCCAGCAAGACAGAAAACAATTATATAACGCGCTCACGCATATAACGCGCATGGTTATGCTCGGTTTGTAAAATCGTGTATAGCCCGCGCGTTATATGCGTGAAAATACGGTAATACAATTCTAAGCATCTACAGGCAATCATTTTGTAGTAATAGAAATAAATTTACCTCCAGTTTGTAAACTTCCATCTATAAATTCTTTTGTCTGGAAGGAAAATTGTTCCACAGTTATATGAATACACATATGCGCATTTCTTCACTTTTCTAATAAAAATGTTTACAATAAATGAAACGAAAAATACAATAGCAAGAGTAATTTATGTACAAAAGTAATTAAAACTAGAAGTGAGCTTTTGCAACTGTATACACGGCATCACAAGCACACTAACCACACATAGCATAGATCGGTGTTTTTCAACCTTTTTACACCTATGGACCGGCAGAAATAAAAGAATTATTCTGTGGACCGGTATCGGTCTGTGGACCGGCGGTTGAAGAACACTGGGCTAAGTCTTGGGCCTGACCCCGCACATCTCTACCCAATCTCCACCCCAGACCCCGCCCCCATAATAGTACTAATTCCACCTTGCACGTCCCGTGCCTCATCTGGAAGCCTTCCCTCTGACGTTGCAACGTCAGAGAGAAGGCTTCCGGTTCAGGCACAGGATGCCCGAAGGAGCCACTGCCCGTGGCTTTGTGCACTGAATCAGTTAGGAAGAGAGAGCTGGCTCGAAGATAACGCCGCATCGATCGCACCGTGGACCAGCGGTTGAAGAACACTGTTTTGGGCCTGATGCACGTGCTGGCCCTGTGGACCGGCAGGAAATTTCTGTGGACCGGCACTGGTCCATGGACCGGTGGTTGAAAAACACTGGCATAGACAATTATAAACTGTAAAGAAACAGCAATAATCTACACATTCTTTATCTTTCCCTACAGATTCAGATATTTGCAGCTCATCTTTAAATGAGCACTAACCAACTGTGGGCTAGCTTGAAAACGTTTCATACAAACAATGAAAATAATGCATTATACTGCCTTTCCTATGTATGGAATGCCAAAAAGATACTTCTGTCCTCTCAAGATGTATGCTAATACTCTGAATCTATCAGAAAATCAGATGCATATTTTTTATAATTTACCAGTTTATAATAGCAATGCCTTAACGCAATACAACATATCCTCAGTCTAAATGACTTCAGCTAGCAGGGCTGAAGTGTTCCTATAAACATACCCCCCCTACTTTGCAAAACAAAACAAAAACAAAAAAAAACCCCACACATCTGATTAGTAGTGCTGCCTGATTCAGCAAAAAAAAAAAAAATAATAATCAATTCGATTCAGCCTATTGAATTGGTTTTTCAATTCGATTTTCTTGCCCAATTGGGTGTTCTTATCAAACATCCTGGTGGGTTTATTTTATAGCTTCTTCACCCCCTTTGGCAACTCCTAACCACACTGACGCTGTGGTGTAAACAAAATAAAGAAACAAAAAGGACTTTTCCTCTCTCTGTTAAATCCTAGCTCACGTTTGCAGTCTAACACCAGCTCTGGAAGGATACACTTTTCAAATCTGACATATTGTAATCAAAGAACAGAAAATAAAATTATTTTTTCTACCTTTTGTTGTCTGGTCAATATTCAAATTTTGTTGGTCTCAGGCTCTGGTTGTCTTCTGATAACTTGCTTGCCAGGGTCTCCTTCTTTCTTCTTTCTCCCTGCTAACCATCCATCTTCTATCTCTGTCCTCCCCTTCTGTTTCGTTTCCCTTCCCTCCCCGGGAGGTCTGGCATCTTTCCTTTTTTTCGTCTCCATCCACAGATTCACCTTTTCGCAACTATCCTTTCATCCAGCATCTCTCCCTCCTTCCCCACCACCCCAGGGTCCACCATCTCTCCCTTCCCAACTACCCTCCTATCCAGTATCTCTTACCCCCCTCCACACCATCCCTTGTGTCCAATTTCTCTCCCTTTCTGTTCCTTCCCTCCCTAAATCCAATTGTCCATCATCTCTCTCCCTCTCCTCTATTTTTAGACCCATTATTTCTTCCCCCCTCAAAGTCCGGCATATGCATGTCTCTTAGAACATCCCCTTCCCTCCCTCCCTCCGTGTACTTCTACACCAGGGCCCCCCCTCCACTGAAGGTCTGTCCCTCTTAAAGGCCGGTGTACCCCCCCTTAAAGGCCTGCCTGCCTCTCCCTCCTGAAGGCCTGTCCCACCCCCACCCCGAAGGACTGCGTGTTCCCCCTGGCCTCCCACAGGTGTCCAGCTTCCCCCCATGGCCTTCCCGCACCGTTTACCTTATAGGAGCAGCCTGCAGACAAGATTGCGGTGCTAGAGATCTTTGCAAACTGCTTCGGAGCTATTTCCTCTGCCGCGGTCCCGCCCCTCCTCTGATGTCAGAGGCAGGATAATGGCGGAGAAACAGCTCTGAAGCAGTTTTCAAAGATCGCTAGCACTTGTCTGCAGACTGCTCCTCAAAGGTTAACGGTGCGGGGAAGCCGGGGTGGGAAGCTGGACGCCAGTGGGGAAACTGGACGATGGGGGGGACGGACCGAACAGCAGCACTTCCCGACTGACCCTCCCCCTCTAAAAAAGGTGCGGCAGCAGACGGCCAGCAAGAGCAGCACTGCCGCTCCTGCTTTAGGGAGCAAGGGTCAGCCGAATCGGGAAGCCAATTTTTTTGTTTGTTTTAAATTGATTCGAATCGATTCATCAGAAGTGAATCGGTGAACCGATTCGAATCGTGAATCGGGCAGCACTACTGATTAGCACAGGTGCCAACTGCATATCTTTCTCAATGCCTTATCCTTCCAAATCCTGAACCCACAAACTACGCTTGAGAAAGGACACCAACTTGACATCCCAGCCTTCATGACCCATCAACCATCCTCCCCAGAAATTCAAACACCTAATGGAACCTGGTCCCCATCCCTCTGGTCAGACCACTACACATACACCTTCAACATTAACTGGTCCAAGAACGAAACCATACCTAAACCCAAAAAAAATAACTTACACCTCACGCAAACACATCGACCCCTCCAATTTCTGGACAAAAATAGATGAAACAATCCAGGACTGTGACCCCAAGGACTTCATCTCACAGTGGAACAATCTGACTACCAACATCCTTGATGAACTAGCCCTACTACAAACCAAAACTAGAATCGGCAGATCAGATCAATGGTTTGACAATGAACTACTCCTACTTAAAAGACAATGCAGACGACTAGAAAGAAAATGGAGAAAAACTAATCTACATCACACGAAAACCGCCTGGAAAAAAACTAACAAACAATACAAAATACTACTAAAGGACAAGAGAAAAACACATTACACTAATCTAATAGGCACAGAAACCCAAGATACCAAAAAACTATTCCAAATATTAAAAGACCTAACAGACACCAAACCCTACATGACCACTAACAATACCCCACCCCCCTCAGCCATCCTCTTAGCAGAACACTTCAAGAACAAAATTACAAATGCCAGAGCCACCCTCAATTGTACCCCATCCCACCTAGACGAACTCACAATTCTTCCCACAGATAAAGAATCAACTGCAGTTGACAGAACATGGTCTCAATTCCCCAACATACAATGGTCTGAATTCAATAAACTCTACAAAAAGTACAGCCAAGCATCCTGTGACCTTAACCACTGCCCATCGTATCTCCTTACAACCTCCAGCACAAAATTCCGTACTCTACTTCTGCAATGGATACAAACCATGCTCACTGATGGCCTTTTCCCAACTGACCTCACCGAAATCATCATCACCCCAATCCAAAAAGATCCAAAAGGACCAACAGACTAACCATCCAACTACAGACCCATTGCCTCAATACCTCTATATGTCAAACTGACAGAAGGACTAGAAGCCAAACACCTCACCAACTATCTAGATGACCATAATATACTTCACCCCACACAATCTGGCTTCAGACCAACTTCAGCACAGAGACATTACTAGGCTCCCTCATTGACACAGCCAGACAACACCTCAGCACAGAAAAAAAAATGCTTCTCGTACAACTAGACCTTACTGCAGCATTTGACCTGGTAGACCATAACATCCCACTGCAAATTTTGGATGCAATAGGCATCTCAGATAAAGTATACTCTTGGTTTGAAGGCTTCCTAAAATCCAGAACATACAGAGTAAAATCAGATAAAGAAAAAGCTGAACCTTGGCCCAACTCTTGCGGCATACCACAAGGATCCCCACTATCCCCTATGCTCTTCAACCTATATACTGCATCTCTTGGAACATACCTGGATAATCTAGGCATCACCACCTACAGTTATGCAGATGACATTACCATTCTCATACCTTTTGATCAACCAAGGACCGCCATGACAAACACACTACACTAAACACTAGAAACAGTAGCAACCTGGATGAAAGATCAAACTGAAACTCAACACAGACAAAACTAAATTCATCCTCCTCAAAAACGACAAAGTCCCAACCATAATTAACACAATCATCTATCCCATTCAAACTACCACAAAACTACTAGGAATGACTATAGACCGATGCTGCACCATGCAACCGCAAATAAATAAAACAATACAGAAATCCTTCACAGTTATGAGAAACCTAAGACAAGTCAGGAAATTCTTTGAAAAAACACAATTCCAGCTTATAGTAAAATCCCTAATCCTAAGTCTACTAGATTACTGCAACATCCTCTACCTCCCCTGCCCTGCTAACAATGACTAAACAACTACAAACAATCCAAAATACAGCTCTGAGACTCATCTACTCATTGAGAAAACACGACCATATTTCAGAAGCATACATCAACTCACATTGGCTGCCAATCCAAAAAAGAATACTATATAAATTCTACTGTATGTTATTTAAAGCCTTAAACGGAGACAACCCAACCTACCTGAACAACCGCCTAAACCAAACCACCTCAATCAGACATAGAAAAACACACACCCCATTCACATACCCCTCAATCAAAGAAGTAAAACGGAAAAAACTATACGATGGCCTCCTGGCCACTCAAGCAGCTAAACTAGATAACCAAATCTCCAATCTATTGATAATGACACCAGACTACAAGACGTTCATAAAAGAAATAAAAACTACACTCTTCAAGAAATTCCTGAAACAGCCCTAGCTTCAAACTTACCGTCCTTCCTCCCTCCCTCTTCCCGCCACATAGAAACTACATAACCTACTCTTTACCTCTCTGGAAAGGACAAATGTTCTTCCATTGTAACCCACCGTTTTTTATCTCTTTTGTAATCCTCCTTAGAAACATAGAAATAGACGGCAGATAAGGGCCACGGCCCATCTAGTCTGCCCACCCCAATGACCCTCCCCTACCTTTCTCTGTGAATAGATCCCACGTGTCTATCCCATTTGGCCTTAAAATCAGGCACGCTGCTGGCCTCCATAACCTGAAGTGGAAGACTATTCCAGCGATCAACCACCCTTTCAGTGAAAAAGAATTTCCTGGTGTCCCCGTGCAGTTTCCCGCCCCTGATTTTCCACTGATGCCCCCTTGTTGCCGCGGGACCCTTGAAAAAGATGATATCTTCTTCCACCTCGATGCGGCCCGTGAGATACTTGAATGTCTCGATCATGTCACCCCTCTCTCTGCGTTCCTCGAGTGAGTACAGCTGCAACTTATCTAGCTGTTCCTCGTACGGGAGGTCCTTGAGTCCCGAGACCATCCGGGTGGCCATTCTCTGGACCGACTCCAGTCTCAGCACATCCTTACGGTAATGCAGCCTCCAGAATTGCACACAGTATTCCAGGTGGGGCCTCACCATGGATCTATACAATGGCATAATGACTTCAGGCTTATAGCTGACGAAACTCCTGCGTATGCAACCTATGATTTGCCTTGCCTTGGATGAAGCTTGCTCCACTTGATTGGCAGTCTTCATGTTCTCACTGACGATCACCTCTAAGTCTCATTCTGCTTCAGTTCTTGTTAGGATCTCGCCATTAAGGGTGTAAGTCTTGCATGGATTTTGGCTGCCCAGGTGCATGACTTTGCATTTTTTGGCATTGAAGCTGAGTTGCCAGGACCTAGACCAGCGCTCCAGTAGGAGTAGGTCGTGCATCATGTTGTCGGACATTGAATTTATGTCTGTTGTGCTTTTGCCCACTACATTGCTTAGTTTGGCGTCATTGGCAAATAATGTTATTTTACCTCACAGCCCTTCTGCCAAGTCTCTTATAAAGATGTTGAATAGGATCGAGCCCAGGACCGAGCCCTGCGGCACTCCACTGATTACCTCCGTCATTTCGGAGGGGGTGCCGTTCACCACTACCCTCTGAAGCCTACCTCCAAGCCAGTTCCCAACCCATTTCGTCAATGTGTCGCCCAATCCTATAGAACTCATCTTGCTCAGCAACCTGCGGTGTGGTACGCTATCGAATGCTTTACTGAAGTCCAGGTATACGATGTCCAGGGACTCCCCAACATCCAGCTTCCTCGTCACCCAGTCAAAGAAGCTGATCAGGTTGGATTGGCAGGATCTCCCCTTAGTAAATCCATGTTGACGGGGATCCCGTAGATTCTCCTCGTTCAGGATCATATCCAATTGGCGTTTGATTAGAGTTTCCATTAGTTTGCACACTATTGATGTGAAACTCACCGGTCTGTAGTTTGCTGTCTCCATCTTGGAGCCTTTCTTGTGGAGTGGAATGACGTTAGCCGTCTTCCAGTCCAACGGGACGTTACTCGTACTAAGGGAGAAATTGAAGAGCGCGGATAGCGGTTCCGCCAAGACATCACACAACTCCCTGAGCACCCTGGGGTGTAGGTTGTCAGGCCCCATTGCCTTAACCTTAAGCTTTGACAGCCTTGAACCGCAAGGTAGTGGCGGAATAGAAATCTCTAATGTAATATCTTTTTTGCTAAATAAGTCCTTTTAAACCCAGCAATTTCCTCCCGCTCCTTTGTTCTCCCAGCTCATCAAAACTTAACAGCTGCCAAATCAAGGATTCAATGAGCCCAGTACCCCTTTTCCAACACTGGCCAATCCACCCCACAGATACTTGGCAGGATCCCAAAAAACAGATATGTTAAAGGAATAAGTAGTAAATTTCCCCAAGTCTAGCTTACTATGTTTCCCCGAAAATAAGCCCTAGTGCGTTTTTTAGACCCAAAATGAATATGACAGTCTTATTTTTTCATGTACAATAATCATCTCTCCCTTCCTTTCTTCCACCCAATCCTCTTTCATCTCTCCCACATGTGCATCTTTTCTCCCCCCTCTCACCCATTCCGTTGTGCCTTCCCTCTGCAGCATCTTTCTATCCCTCCCTCCCATTGTGCAACAGAACTCTTGCACAGCATCTTTCTATCCCTCCCATCCCCCCTGCGCAAAACCACGCCGACCCTCCCACCGCAAGACCGATATACCTCCTTCCAAACAGCCGCGTTGGCAGCAATCTGAACAGGCTGCTTCTTGGCCTTCTCCCGCCGAGGTCTTCCCTGTGCTGCGTTGTTGATAACATCAGTGATGCGGCAGAGGGTAGGATTCGGCAGGAGAAGACCGGCCTCCTCGGAAGGAACGGAGAGTGGTAGTCATTGGTGACTCCATGCTAAGGGGCACCGAGGGACCAATTTGCAGGCCTAACTTGCAGTCAAGAGAGGTCTGCTGTCTCCCTGGAGCCAGGATCCAGGATATTACCACTAGCCTAGACAAAATTCTAAAACCTAATGATCATTTTCCCATGTTTCTCATCCATGTAGGCACAAACGACACTGCTAGGAATGCCACAGAGAACATCCCCAGAGATTTTGGAGCGCTGGGAAAGAAGTTGAAGCAGATAGGAGCACAGGTGGTCTTTTCATCAATTCTTCCAGTAAGAAACAAAGGCAGAGCTACAGAAGAGCGTATTCAACGGACTAACGAATGGCTCCGAGAATGGTGCATAGAAATGAACTTTGGATTCCTAAACCACGGCGAGACGCTCCAGGGACTACAAGGACCAGACGGACTCCACCTAACCAGAAGAGGTAGAAACGTATCTGGACATCGATTGGCCCGCCTACTCCATAGGGCTTTAAACTAGGTAAGTTGGGGGAGGGTACATACTTTTATCCCAGAGCAGTAAGAAACCACCCTGAGGAGGCAAGTCGCACTCACACTACCAAGTCTAAGGTAAGTACCAATGACATCCACATTAATTCAGGGAGAAATATCATTGATAATTTAGGAGCCACACTAACTCATAAAGTAAACTCTTCACAGAAATGGAGGGCTATGTATGTTAATGCACACAGCTTGGGCAATAAAATTCTAGCATTAGAGACTGAGATAACAAATGCCGATCTTGACGTGATAGCGATATCCGAAACCTGGTTCACGGAATCGCATGGGTGGGATATGGTTATACCAGGGTACAACCTACTTCGTTGCGACCGAGAGGGTAAATTGGGAGGAGTAGCACTATACACTAAGGAATGCATCAAAACCACCAGAATCACAGATGTTAGATACACCGGGGAATCCCTCTGGGTGAACCTGGCCAGAGGGAATGAAAAATGCCTATATCTTGGAGTGATATATAGACCTCCCAGGCAACAGGAGGACAAAGACATGGAATTAATCGAGGACATAGAGAACATCACACTGCGCGGGGACACAGTAATGCTAGGAGACTTCAACATGCCAGATGCAGACTGGAACACACTCTCTGCGACTACGGGTAGCAGCAAAAGAATATTAACCTCCATAAAGGGTGCACGTCTCAAGCAATTGGTATTGGAGCCCACCAGGGACCAGGCGTTACTTGACCTAGTTCTCACCAACGGAGATAGCGTCACGGAAGTCTCAGTAGGAGACACACTGGCCTCCAGCGACCATAATATGGTATGGCTCAACCTCAAGAAAGGTTTCCCTAAGACAAACACAGCAACAAGGATTCTCAACTTTAGAGGCACAGACTTCAACCGTATGGGAGATTTTGTCCATCAGGAGCTACATAAACAAGCAATATCTGACAATGTAGAGGATATGTGGTCGTCTCTGAAGTCCATCCTACACGAAGCAACAGACCGATACATAAAGACAGTAAGTAAACGCAGGAGAAACAAAAGACCCCAATGGTTCAGTAAAGAAATTTCAGACCTAGTTAAACAGAAAAAAGACGCATTTATCGCCTACAAACATTTAGGCAGAGAGGGGGTGAAAGAGGACTATCTAGACAGATCTAAAGCTGTCCAAACAACAGTCAGAGAAGCCAAACTCCGAATGGAGGAAGAGCTAGCACGGAAAATGAAGAAAGGGGATAAATCTTTCTTCAGCTACATTAGTGACAGGAAAAGAAACAAAGATGGGATAGTACGCCTGAAGCAATCGGACGGTAACTTTGTGGAATCAGATTCTGAGAAGGCAGAACTACTAAACAAATATTTCTGTTCAGTGTTCACCCGCGAAGCACCGGGAGCTGGTCCTCAACTGCAGATGGGAGATAACCAGAAAGACCCGTTTCAAGATTTCGAATTTATGCCCAGTAGCATCTATGACGAACTATCAAGACTCAAAGTAAACAAAGCCATGGGGCCGGATAACCTACACCCCAGAATGCTCAGGGAGTTAAGGGAAGTTCTGGCAGAACCATTATCTGTTCTTTTCAATCTTTCCCTAACCACAGGAAGGGTCTCCTTGGACTGGAAAACCGCCAACGTAATCCCACTCCACAAAAAGGGCTGCAGGACAGAGACAGCAAACTACAGACCAGTGAGTCTCACGTCTATAGTGTGTAAACTCATGGAAACACTGATCAAACAGAATCTTGACACAATCCTAGACGATAAAAAACTGCGTGATCCACACCAACACGGGTTCACCCAGGGTAGATCCTGCCAATCTAATCTGATTAGCTTTTTTGATTGGGTTACTAGACAACTGGACGCCGGAGAGTCACTGGACGTGGTATATTTGGACTTCAGTAAAGCATTTGATAGCGTCCCTCATTGAAGATTACTGAACAAGCTGAAATCGATAGGATTAGGAGACACTCTAACTACATGGGTTGGGGATTGGCTGAGCGGTAGAATTCAGAAGGTGGTGGTGAACGGTACCCCATCCGAAGCATCGGACGTGATCAGTGGAGTACCGCAGGGCTCGGTCCTGGGCCCGATTCTATTTAACTTATTCATAAGAGATATGACACAAGGACTTAGAGGAAGGGTATCACTGTTCGCCGACGATGCTAAACTTTGCAACATAGTAGGCAACAGCTTATTACCTGATAATATGGCACACGACCTACTACTGCTGGAACAATGGTCAACTACTTGGCAGCTAGGCTTCAATGCTAAAAAATGCAAGATAATGCACTTGGGTAAGAGAATCCCACGTAGAACTTATGTACTAAATGGTGAGACCTTGGTTAGGACCACGGCGGAACGTGACCTAGGGGTGATCATTAGTGAGGACATGAAGGTTGCCAATCAAGTGGAGAAGGCTTCCTCCAAGGCAAGACAAATGATGGGGTGTATCCGCAGAGGTTTCGACAGCAGGAGACCTGAAGTTATGATGCCGTTGTACAGAGCCATGGTGAGGCCTCACTTGGAGTACTGTGTTCAGTTTTGGAGACCACACTACCGAAAGGACGTGCTGAGGATCGAGTCGGTTCAGCGAACGGCCACCAGGATGGTCTCGGGGCTCAAGGATCTCACGTATGAAGAAAGATTTTAAAAATTGCGGCTGTACTCACTTGAGGAAAGAAGAGAACGGGGAGATATGATTGAAACATATAAGTACATCACGGGACGCATCGAGTCAGAAGATGATATCTTCTGGCTCATGGGACCCTCGACCACCAGAGGGCATCCGCTGAAAATCAGGGGAGGGAAGTTTCATGGCGACTCCAGGAAGTACTTCTTCACCGAAAGAGTGGTGGATCATTGGAACAGACTCCCACTCCAGGTGATAAAGGCCAACAGCGTGACGGATTTCAAGAAAAAATGGGATACTCACGTGGGATCTTTAAGGGAGTAAATTCAGGGGAGGGGATACTTGGAATGGGCAGACTTGGTGGGCTATAGCCCTTTTCTGCCGCTTTTTTCTATGTTTCTATGTTTAGAATGCTGCTGATGCTGCTGTTTGGAGGGAGGTATGTCAGTCTTGCGGCGATGCGACAAAGGGTAGGACCCAGCGGGAGAAAACCATGAAGCAGCCTGTTTAAAAGGCTGCCGATGCTGCTGTTTGGAGGGAGCTACAGTAGGTCGGTTTCGCAGTGGGAGAGTCAGTGGGGTTCAGATGGGAGGGAGAGATAGAAAGATGCTGCACAGAGGGATGGGGTGTGCGGGGATATTCAGGAGGGGCTTCAGAAGCGATCTAACTAGGGCTTAATTTTGGGGTAGGGCTTATATTAAGACCTACCCCGAAAATCATGCTAGGGCTTATTTTCAGGGAAACACTAAATAGCAAACAGAACTAGGGGTGGAATTTGGCACCAAATGTTTTCATTCACATCTACTCAGGGAATTTTTCACCCTATTTTAGAGTTCCCTTTACAAAATTTTCCTAAACCTGTCTTTACAGCAAAAACACAAGACCAAAGATCATGCACCAGGGTTTTTTCTTGAACCCAGCCACTAGGTGTCACATTTAAATAACCAGGAATTCCTCCTGGGGGCTGTGAACCCTCTCCACAGCATTCCAAGCCCAGCCAACCTGGAGAACAGAAAACCCAACGCTGATCAAACTGAAGATCTTTCACTTGGAAGACCACTGCCACTAACTTCACCAGGCTAGCCCAATCAAGGAGTATTATGCATAGCTTACATTAATTCATTCTGTTAACATACATACCATTGGAAAAAACCGTATTATATTTTCAACTGGATTATCCGCTATATCCAGAACTAAATACCTGAAAAATAAAAGCAATAGGGTTACTATAAAGATAATGTCATTCACATACATGTTTATTAATGTTATCTGAATCTGATACAGTGTTCTCCCCAGGGCCTTTTAGCCTGGCGCACTGCCCGGCTAATTTAGATGACCGCCTGGCGAATCCTTCTACTGCCGCCAATACTCCTTCCCGGGCTGACTCTCCGCCGAAAATTTTGTTTGATGCCTGCCTTTTTTTTTGCCAGCATGCTTTTACTTGCTTCGGGCCTTCCTCGTTGCCGGGTCCTGCCTATTTTCTGTTTTTGATAAGGCAGGACCCGACAGCGAGGAAGGCCTGAAGCAAGTAAAAGCAGCAAGTTGTAAGCTTCCCTCTGGGGCTTTAACATGTGTGTGCTGGCTGGCCTGGAACTTCCTCTCCGATGATAGAATTGACGTCAGAGGTGAAGTCTTGTGAGTCCAGAGCTTGTACGTGTTTGGCCTGGCTCAGGGTAGCCGCAGGGAGAAATCGGCATGGTGGCTTGGGGGCAGGGGGAGAAAGAAAGAAAGGCAGAAATAAAGAGGGGGACAGGGGGGGAGAGAGAAAGACAGGCAGGCATGGGGGAGAGAGAAAGAAAGACAGAATGAAAAGGGGAAGGGCGAAAGAAAGAAATATCGGATTTACAGTCAGAAGAAAGAAGTGCAACCAGACTCATGAAATCACCAGACAAAAAGGTAGGAAAAATGATTTCATTTTCAATTTAGTGATCAAAATATATCCATTTTGAGAATTTATATCTGCTGTCTATATTTTGCACTACGGCCCCCTTTTACTAAACCGCAATAGCGTTTTTTAGCGCAGGGAGCCTATGAGCATCGAGAGCAGCGCAGAGCATTCAACGCATCTCCCTGCGCTAAAAACCGCTATTGTGGTTTAGTAAAAAGGGAGGGGGTATATTTGTCTATTTTTGTATAGTTGTTCCTGAGGTTACATTGCATAGTCATCTGCCGTGACCTCTTTGAAAAACCGCGGAAAATAAATGATAATTAACATTTTCTCCGCGTACAGTGTGCTTTGTGTTTTTTTAAATTTTATTTGTTGGTAGATCATTTTGACTTGGTCATTTTAAAAGTAGCTCGCAAGCCCAAAAAGTATGGGCACTCCTGCTGTAGAGCCATTCTTGTATGACTGGATGAGCTATATTTATCTTTTTATTAGTTGTTTAAATTCATGCAAAAATAAATGGCTAGATTGAACCTAATGACTTCATTAACTCCTTTCCCTTTTTTAAACCTCTATACCATTTGAAAGAGGGCAAATATCTAATTATTCCCTTCTAGCATTGGATGCTTCTTAAATTTAGTAAAAATATTCTGGCACAAGTGTCAAACCTTAAAAAAGGAAGTCATATTGACCATTGGAAAATAATAACAACTAATAAAAAATAGTACACATTTAGGGCTCCTTTTACTAAGTTGCGAAAATGGTTTTAGCGTGTGCTTAGCGTGTGCAGAATTACCAAGCGTGCTAGACGCTAATGCTAGCATTGAGCTGGCATTAGTTTTCCCACGTAGCGCAGGAGTTTGCGCGTGCTAAAAATGTTAGCGCACCTTAGTAAAAGAGGGGGTTAATTTTTCCCACCACCAAATTTCCCCATCCCACCTCACCCAGCTACTTTATCATGCCACCCGGCTGGAAAAAATTTCTGGGGAGAACACTGTGATATACCACCCATCTAAGTAAAAAGCCAACCTGTGTTAACTGAACAGAATTTTAGCTTTTAACCTTTCAGTTCAGGGGAATTCTATGCTTCTGCACAGGAAGCAGCAGATGGTAGACTGTTTATTTTTCGTAGCTAAGTGAAGGGGTTATATTCTGCTGCACATGCCTGTGATAGTCAATGTGGAAATGACCAATATGTTCTCTCACAAGAGGTCCACTGTCCGCTTTACTTTTTTTGCATTAGCAATGGAATCATTAGCAACTACCATACAGTACATACAAATCCATCTATCAAGGATCTGGTGGTGGAGAATGAGGAAGATTAATTTCTTTGCAGATATTTTGTTGACCAACATCCCCTATCACCAACCTTTCTACCATGCTGATGGAACTAAAGCCTCTCAAGTTTCTGGTTTCAAAGTTAATATGGAGAAAACTGAGTTACTTAATCTTACTTTGAATAACTGTACTTTGCATTCCTCCTTTCTTTTTCATTGGGTTAAAAATGGGTTGAAATATTTATGAGGTTAGTTACTTTTTTTGCATTAGCAATGGAATCATTAGCAACTACCATACAGTACATACAAATCCATCTATCAAGGATCTGGTGGTGGAGAATGAGGAAGATTAATTTCTTTGCCGATATTTTGTTGACCAACATCCCCTAATCACCAACCTTTCTACCATGCTGATGGAACTAAAGCCTCTCAAGTTTCTGGTTTCAAAGTTAATATGGAGAAAACTGAGGTACTTAATCTTACTTTGAATAACTGTACTTTTCATACCTCCTTTCTTTTTCATTGGGTTAAAAATGGGTTGAAATATTTATGAGGTTAGTTACTCTAAGAGGAGAGTGTAGCATAGTGGTTAGAACTACAGCCTCAGCACCCTAAGGTTGTGGGTTCAAACCTTGTGCTGCTCCCTGTGACCCTGGGTAAGTCACTTAATCCTCCACTGCCCGAGGACTGAGCCAACCGGGACAGATAGGGAAAATGCTTGAACTACCTGTATGTAAAATTACTGAGTGTGGTTGTAAAACTACATAAAGGCAGTATACAAGTCCCAATCCCTTTTCCTAAACTGTTTAACTATAAGAGAGTGCATGGGCTGCTGTTTATAAGAGTGCGAGCTCATAACAGCAGAATTAGAAGTTATTGAGCCTTTTTCCTCCACTTTTTTGTGCTAATTCAATTGTTCTTCTCACAGCAGAAGAGAGTGGGTTCGATTGGATATATGTGATTGATTACTACTCTATCATGTGAATTATTTTTCTGATTGAGGTAGGTGAAATCACCCATTATTGTGTTACCCAATTTGTTAGCCTCCCTAATTTCTGATAACACTTCAGCATCTGTTCATCCTGGTCAGGCAGACAGTAGTACACTCCTACAACTATATTTTTTCCTCTTTAGACATGGAATTTCTACCCATAGGGATTCCAAGGTGTGTTTTGGTTCCTGTAGAATTTTTAATCTAACAAAAATGAGAAAGGATGTCAATAAAATATCTTCTTTGATTAGTCACCCATCAGCAATCTATAAATCTCTTTGTATATAAAAAATGACCACACAAAATATGATAAGTGCTTAATAGTGAACACTCAGACCCACAACTATATCCCAGTGTAATATGACAGAGAAGCTGTGTAAAGAGATCATCATTGCTTGTTCACAGTCTCACCCACCATTACTATATAACATAAATTCTAACAACATCCACAGCTCCTAAAAAAGGAACAAAAACTACTTATCTTAGTAAGGTGGTACTATAGTCTTTACAGCTACTCCGGGTACATTCTTAATCACCACTACTGCACAAAATGCATGTTCACCGACCCACCCCCCAACCCAGGTTTCACCGGTTGACTTCATCAGGAGCTTCTCTGTGATATTTCACTGGGATATAGTTGTGGGTCTGAGCGTTCACTATTAAGCACGTATCATATTTTGTGTGGTCATTTTTTATGTACAAAGAGATTTATAGATTGCTGATGGGTGATTAATCAAAGCAATATTTTCAGTATCACCCTTGTTTTGCCATTATAATTCTCTCTTATAATAAGTTCAATAAAATATCTTCAACAAAAAACATCCAAACAATCATACACAAAATTGGAGAAAAGACCTCAGTGTCTACTATGAATCTTTTTCAGATAAGTGTGATGTTATTTTGATATACTTAAATGACAGTAGTAATAAGAAAAGTATTTTTCCACTTATCTTGGAGTTTTTTGACCGAGGATGTGTCTGTCTGTCTCAAAGTCAGTATCTTGAGATAGGTTTGTCTAAATGGGATGTTGTTTTTGGCATCCCTATTAGACACTGAGGTCTTTTCTCCAATTTTGTGTATGATTGTTTGTAGTGCTGGGTGGATGGTTTGAAATTTTTTTAATCTATTCAATTCAAGGCCCTCCTTAACATATAATGCTATGCCTCCACCAATTCGATCTACCTTATCACCAATACAAATTTGTACCCTGGTATGACAGTGTCTCACTAGGTCTCAGAGATGCCTATTGTATCTATCTTTTTAGTGCAATATATTCCAACTCTCCCACATCTTGTTTCTTAAGCTTCTGGCATTTGAATATAGATATTTCAAACAATGCTTGTCACTCGTATTTACAATTTGCTCAGCAGTTGGCGTGGATAATTTGCAATCTTTAAAATCAGCCTGCTTGGGATCACTGTTGTATAATAAAGGGAATTGTACGGCTTCATGCCCCCTTTCCCCAATTTTATATTCTATTCTTTGGGTAATTTCAGTGTCCAGAAATTACTCTGATGTTTGAGAGAGGAGGCTTGATCTTTTAGCTCTTGCAAGATATGGAGGGGGCAGGCATTAAGAATGATCTGTTTTTTCTTAGGGAAAGACAAAAGGGGTGGTGGGAATTGGGTATAGGGGATTTCTTTGCATGGAGGTTGAAGAGGGATTTGGGGGCAGAGGGTAGCAAGTTGGGGTTGGGTTAGGAGGGGTGGGAGAGGGGTTTTGGGGAGATGTTTTTGCAGTGTTTGATCCTAGGTAGCTCTATCACTTTTTGTGATCTCCCACTTGTTGCAGGCCTGTTGGCTCTTCCAAGGAACAGCTTTTACGTGTGCTGGGTGCCGAAGGCTGGGACGGCATCCTGGTAGCCACATACTAATTTTCACTTTACAGTTTTTTCTTGCCTCATTTCTTTGTTGGGTGAATGGTAAGGAAAGTAACCTGGAATGTTGGGGGCATCAATTCCCCTGTGAAACGGGAATTTTTTTTTTACAAAATTTACATAGAATTAAAGCAATATAGCGATGCTGCAGGAGACACACCTAACTGACAGAGCATACTAAATTGTGAAGGGGTTGGGTGGAAAGATGTATAACAGCGGCAGGGGCGGCCATACTTTTTTGTAAGGCTGTGGCTACTCAGATTACTCCTTTAGCTATTGATTCTGGATGGCGCTATGCTTTCTGCATGGCTGTGATAGTGGGTGTTACAGTGCTTGTCGGTTGTATTTATGCTCCCAATACCTATAAGTCATTTTATACCCGATTGAAGAATATACTTTTGACTCGCGCTCTTTTACTGATGGTTCTGGCAGGTGATTTCAACTTGGCATGGGACCTCTCTCTCTCAATAAGTCACGACCGCCGAATACTGGAGTCTTGACCGAGATTAAGGACTTCCTCAGTTCTGTCATCTTTTAAATCTAAAACAATGTTTGGTGACTTTTGCATCCGGGGGGAACGGGACTTTACTCATCTTTTTCACACCCACTCTACTCAATCTCGTATTGACTATTTGTTGGTCTCTCGCTCTTTTTTTTTTTAATGTTCAGCAGATGGAGATTAGACCTTATGCGATCCCAGGCCATGCCTGGGTATGGTTGAACTGGAAGGAAGGGGATGGATTTAATTCCCTTAGGTATTGGGCATACCCCTTATGGCTACGTGATGATATTAAATTTCACATTTACCTCATGAAACAGTGGATAAACTATCAATATTATAATCAACAGCATGAGGAGACTCCAGTCTTATATTGGGAAACAACGAAGGTGGTTCATAGAGGTGCCATCATTAGCTATGTTAGTTGTGTTCAGAAAGCTCGAGACCGGGAGTTATTCCGTTTACTCGCCAACTTACGATGGCTCGACAAATGAGTTTCTGCATAAGAGGACATCTAAAACCCTTGCTTACTATAAATATCAACTCTATGTTCACGGTCATAAAAGTGGGAAACTCTTAGCCCGTTTGGTGTTGCAGAGAGGACAAGAAAATTCTACAACTCAAGAATTGCTAAACAGGGCATGTTACTAGTGATACAGCGATATGTGAAGTATTTTTGCGATTTTATGCAAACCTCTGTACTCCCCCTCCAGATTTAGGGTTCTCTGGGGAGTTCTATTTAGATGGGCTTGACCTTCCTTGTCTTACTGAGATGCAACTTGGAAAGTTGAATGCACCTATTCATGCTGCAGAGGTGAAGTTGGCCATTATGCAAAGTTCTACCTTGAAGGCTCCTGGCTATAGGGCCGAGTTCTACAAACTTAGGAAAACTGAAATTGCCCAACCGATTTCTAACATGTTCAATGTGATGATTAATGCTGAAGCTATGCCAGAGCATCTCAATGTGGCTCAGATAATAGTCATCCCGAAACTAGGGAGAGATCCCACCCAATCAGAATCATACCGCCCTATATCTTTGCTTAATTTTAATGTTAAACTCTTGGCTAAAATCCTGGCTAACCGGTTGGCTAGGCATCTGCTGCATATTCTCCATGAGTCCCAAGTGGGTTTTGTTAAAGGTCGCTCAGTGGCTAAAAACTTGAGGAAAATTTTAACATCTCTGGAATACATAACATAACAATCAGCTTATATACTGCAGGACCGTGAAGTTTTATGTGGTTAACAAAAGATTATAATAGTGTATACAATTGAATAGATTGGAAATTATGTAACTTAAAAAATAAAACTAACACACTAAATTGCTAAAGTATGATGTCCATAAGCATGGAAATTGATTACCCAAATATTTAAGAAACAAGTATGTCTTTATGTTTCTTCTAAATTTCACATAAAAACTCGAAGACACGATCAGATTTTCCAAATCCTTGCCCCATAATGCCTGATATGACAAAAGGTGCTGATGATTTTTAAGTTTGCAACCTTTAATGGGCTGAAACGTCTCTTGCATTTCTTATTTGCAAAAGTAAAAAGGTGGGTCAAATTGCCGGGAAACAAGGGTGCAGACATAAAACTGGGGCTGTATTATCGCCCACCTGGTGCGCCGGAAGGAGTCGGACACGACTTGGAAGCTGAACTGAGACAGGAGTGCAGGACTGGAAGTGTAACAGTGATGGGGGACTTCAACTACCCGGGGATAGACTGGAGTACGGGTCACTCCAACTGCACTAGGGAAACAGGATTTGTAGAAGCTGTGAGGGACTGCTTTATGGAGCAACTGATCAGGGAACCGACGCGGGGGAGTGCTACTCTTGACCTCATCCTGAACGGATTAGGAGGGCCTGCAAGAGGGGTAGAAGTGGGAGGACCACTAGGCAACAGTGACCACAATGCGATCAGATTCACTTTAGAAAGGGGGACACCCATAGTAAGGAGGACCGCAACAATTGCGCTCAACTTCAAGAAGGGGAACTATGTTGCTATGAGGGAAATGGTGGGGAGGAAGCTCAGAAACATCTTTAGGATGGAGATTGTGGAAAGCGCCTGGACCCTATTCAGGGACACCCTGCAGGAAGCACAAAAAAAGTACGTCCCCAGTTTCAGGAAAGGCTGCAAGAACAAGCGGTCAAAGGACCCGATTTGGATCTCAGCAGAAGTAAAGAGGGCAATAAACGACAAAAAAGTATCCTTCCGGAGATGGAAAAAGGATCCAACGGAGGAAAATCACCAGGCGCACAGGAAATGCCAAAAAGAATGCCACCGAGAGGTTAGAAAAGCAAAAGGGAAATACGAAGAGGGGCTGGCCAGGGAGGCGAAAAACTTCAAGGCATTCTTCAGTTACGTAAAGGGGAAACGACCAGCGAGAGAGGAGGTGGGGCCGTTGGACGATGGGGATAGGAGGGGAGTGATTAAAGAGGATAAAGAGGTAGCTGAGAGGCTGAACACGTTCTTCTCGTCGGTTTTCACGAGAGAAGACACATCTAATATACCGGACTCAGAGGAGCTCATGAGTGGGGAACAGGCTGAGAAATTGGAGCATATAGAGGTAAGTAAGGAGGATGTCCTCAAACAGATAGACAGGTTAAAATGCGGCAAATCACCGGGTCCGGACGGGATCCACCCGAGGGTTCTGAAGGAGCTAAGACAAGAAATAGCGGGCACAATCCAGCATGTTTGTAACCTATCCTTGAAAACTGGAGAGGTACCAGAGGACTGGAAATTGGCGAATGTCACACCTATCTTCAAAAAGGGATCGAGGGGTGACCCCGGGAACTACAGGCCGGTGAGCCTGACTTCAATTATAGGGAAGATGGTGGAAGCTATGATAAAGGACGGCATTTGCGAGCACATTGAGAGAAATGGCCTACTGAGAACAAGCCAGCACGGATTCTGTAAGGGAAGGTCATGCTTAACGAACCTTCTGTACTTCTTTGAGGGAATAAGCAGTCGGGTGGACAATGGGGAACCCATCGACATCATTTACCTCGATTTTCAAAAGGCTTTCGACAAGGTGCCACATGAAAGGCTGCTTAGGAAGCTGTGGAACCACGGGGGGGGAGGGGATGTGCACCGATGGATAGAGCACTGGTTGTCGGGTAGACTGCAGAGGGTCGGAGTGAAGGGCCAATATTCTGACTGGCGGGGAGTCACGAGCGGTGTGCCGCAGGGATCGGTGCTGGGGCCGTTACTCTTCAACATATTTATCAATGATCTGGAAAAGGAGGCAAAGTGCGAGGTTATAAAATTTGCAGACGATACCAAACTGTGCGGCAGGGTTAGCTCCAGGGAGGAGTGTGGGGACCTGCAAAGGGACCTAAACAAGCTGGAAGACTGGGCGAACAAATGGCAAATGCGCTTTAACGTGGAAAAATGCAAGGCCATGCATATAGGGAAAAAAAACCCGTTGTTCAACTACAAATTGGGGGGGGCATTGTTGGGAGAAAGCAGTCTTGAGAGAGACTTGGGAGTGCTGGTGGATGCATCACTGAAGCCATCTGCACAGTGCGCAGCGGCCTCAAAAAAAGCCAACAGGATGCTGGGCATCATAAAAAGGGGCATAACAACCAGGACGAGGGAAGTCATCTTGCCACTGTATCGAGCGATGGTGCGTCCGCATCTGGAATATTGCGTTCAATATTGGTCGCCGTACCTCAAGAAGGACATGGCGGTACTCGAGAGAGTCCAAAGGAGAGCAACGAAACTGGTAAGAGGGCTGGAACACTGCCCATATGCCGAGAGGTTGGATAGGCTGGGGCTCTTCTCTCTGGAAAAAAGGAGGCTCAGGGGTGATATGATAGAGACCTTCAAGATCATGAGGGGCATAGAGAGGGTGGATAGGGACAGATTCTTCAGGCTGAAGGGGACAACAGGTACGAGGGGGCATTCGGAGAAACTGAAGGGAGATAGGTTCAAAACGAATGCAAGGAAGTTTTTTTTCACCCAAAGGGTCGTGGACACTTGGAATGCGCTACCGGAGGACGTGATTGGGCAGAGTACGGTACTAGGATTCAAACAGAGACGGGACGGATTCCTGAGGGATAAAGGGATCGTGGGATACTGAGAAAGCTAACCAGAAAATAAGTATAGAAACCCGACCAGGTCGTGCATGTGCAAGACCAGAGGGCTAGGACTTTGATGGGAAGATAGGACTCAATAGGAAACCAAGGTGGCATGGGGGCCCCTTCTGGTGATTTGGACAGGTCGTGACCTGTTTGGGCCGCCGCGGGAGCGGACTGCTGGGCAGGATGGACCTATGGTCTGACCCGGCGGAGGCACTGCTTATGTTCTTATGTTCTTATGTTCAATCAAATATTTGTGAGAAAGTCCGAACAGAACTTTGAAACAGAAACAACCAAATTTAAACTTCACATGCGCCTCCACTGGCAACCAGTGCAACTTCCGGTAAAATGCCGTTATATGATCATACTTCTTCAGCCCAAAGATCAATCTAATAGCCACATTCTAAAACATTCACAGTCGCTGCATATTTCTCTGAGATATTCCTAGATGATCAATAATATTACAGCTGACTGTGCATAAGAGATTGTACCAAAATTCTAAATGATTCTACATCAAAATAAGCCCTAATAGATCAAAATTTCCAAAGGGTGAAAAAACTTTCTAACCAAGAAATCCATCTGGTTCTTCATTGTTAAACCCTGATCATTGTTACACCCAAAATCTTTATAGTTGTTTGAACAGGGTAGCTGTGATATCTTGTTTGATAGCAAAGGTATATCAGTATCATATGGGCATGGAGAGGTCACAAATAACTTAGTTTTTTCTGAATTTAGTTTTAATTTAAATTTGGTCATACACTGTTCCATTAGTCCTAATGCTTTTGTTGCCATGGGAATTATTTCCGAAAGTGATTTAGCAAATGGGATGATAATTGTAAAATCATCCACATAGCTAGAGTAGCGACACCTTCTTTACTCAGTTTCGACGCCGAGATGAATGTATCTTTGTAACCCGTTCTGAGCTGCTTTGGGAGGATGGGCTAAATAAATAAATAAAATCCCTATCCTCAGAATTATGTCCATTGACCACTACCCTCTGTCGACTTCCATTCAACCAGTTCTAGGCGTTCAATAGTGTTCGATGGGACTGTTTACTACTCTAAGTATGGATTTGAAGGTCGGTTTGTTTCGGCTATTTGTGTGTTTTATGCCACTCCCCAAGCGACTGTGGGTAAACAATTGCAAATTTATTTTAAAATGTATATACCGCATAAAAACTATGCGGTTTACAAAATTACATGCATGCATATTAAACATAGTAACATAGTAGATGACGGCAGATAAAGACCCGAATGGTCCATCCAATCTGCCCAACCTGATTCAATTTAAACTTTTTTTTTTTTTTTTTCTTCTTAGCTATTTCTGGGCAAGAATCCAAAGCTTTACCCGGTACTGTGCTTGGGTTCCAACTGCTGAAATCTCTGTTAAGACTTACTCCAGCCCATCTACACCCTCCCAGCCAGTGAAGCCCTCCCCTGAGCATCCTCCACCAAACGGCCATACACAGACACAGACCGTGCAAGTCTGCCCAGTAACTGGCCTAGTTCAATATTTAATATTATTTTCTGATTCTAAATCTTCTGTGTTCATCCCACGCTTCTTTGAACTCAGTCACAGTTTTACTCTTCACCACCTCTCTCGGGAGCGCATTCCAGGCATCCACTACCCTCTCCGTAAAGTAGAATTTCCTAACATTGCCCCTGAATCTACCACCCCTCAACCTCAAATTATGTCCTCTAGTTTTACCATTTTCCTTTCTCTGGAAAAGATTTTGTTCTACGTTAATACCCTTCAAGTATTTGAACGTCTGAATCATATCTTCCCTGTCTCTCCTTTCCTCTAGGGTATACATATTCAGGGCTTCCAGTCTCTGCTCATATGTCTTCTGGCGCAAGCCTCCTATCATTTTCGTCGCCCTCCTCTGGACCGCCTCAAGTCTTCTTACGTCTTTCGCCAGATACTGTCTCCAAAACTGAACACAATACTCCAAGTGGAGCCTCACCAATGACCTGTACAGGGGCGTCAACACCTTCTTCCTTCTACTGACTACGCCTCTCTTTATACAGCCCAGCATCCTTCTGGCAGCAGCCACTGCCTTGTCACACTGTTTTTTTCGCCTTTAGATCTTCGGACACTATAACCCCAAGGTCCCTCTCCCGTCCGTGCATATCAGCTTCTCTCCTCCCAGCATATACGGTTCCTTCCTATTATTAATCCCCAAATGCATTACTCTGGATTTCTTTGCATTGAATTTTAGTTGCCAGGCATTAGACCATTCCTCTAACTTTTGCAGATCCTTTTTCATATTTTCCACTCCCTCTTCGGTGTCTACTCTGTTACAAATCTTGGTATCATCTGCAAAAAGGCACACTTTTCCTTCTAACCCTTCAGCAATGTCACTCACAAACATATTGAACAGGATTGGCCCCAGCACCGAACCCTGAGGGACTCCACTAGTCACCTTTCCTTCCTTCGAGCGACTTCCATTAACCACCACCCTCTGGCGTCTCTCCGACAGCCAGTTTCTAACCCAGTTTACCACTTTGGGTCCTAACTTCAGCCCTTCAAGTTTGTTCAACAGCCTCCTATGAGGAACTGTATCAAAGGCTTTGCTGAAATCCAAGTAAATTACATCTAGCATATGTCCTCGATCCAGCTCTCTGGTCACCCAATCAAAAAATTCAATCAGGTTCGTTTGGCACGATTTACCTTTTGTAAAGCCATGTTGCCTCGGATCCTGTAACCCATTAGATTCAAGGAAGTACACTATCCTTTCTTTCAGCAATACTTCCATTATTTTTCCAACAACTGAAGTGAGGCTCACCGGCCTGTAGTTTCCTGCTTCATCCCCGTGACCACTTTTATGAATAGGGACCACATCCGCTCTCCTCCAATCCCCAGGAATCACTCCCATCTCCAGAGATTTGTTGAACAAGTCTTTAATAGGACTCGCCAGAACCTCTGTGAGCTCCCTTAGTATCCTGGGATGGATCCCGTCTGGTCCCATCGCTTTGTCCACCTTCAGTTTTTCAAGTTGCTCATAAACACCCTCCTCCGTGAACGGCGCAGAATCTACTCCATTTTCTCGTGTAACTTTGCCAGACAATCTCGGTCCTTCTCCAGGATTTTCTTCTGTGAACACAGAACAGAAGTATTTGTTTAGCACATTTGCTTTCTCCTCATCACTCTCCACATATTTGTTCCCAGCATTTTTTAGCCTAGCAATTCCAAATGGCTAAAAATGTAAAAAAGGGAGATAAAATTTTTTTTCAGATATATTAGTGAAAGGAGGAAGATAAAAAATGGAATTGCAAGGCTAAAAGATGCTGGGAACAAATATGTGGAGAGTGATCCTTTTATTCCATGGTCATCCAAAGGTCCCACCACTTCCTTTGCGGGTCGTTTCCCCTTAATATATCGAAAGAACGGCTTGAAGTTCTTCGCCTCCTTGGCTATTTTTTCCTCGTAGTCTCTTTTGGCCCCTTTTACCGCCTTATGGCACCTGCGTTGTTGTTTGTGCTTGTTCCAGTTTTCATCCAGTTTGACCTTTTCCATTCCTTAAATGAAGTTTTCTTGTCTCTGATCGCTTCCTTCACCTCTACAGTGAGCCACGCCGGTTCTTTGTTCTTTTTCCTCTTGGATCCCTTGTTGATACGCGGTATATATATATATTTTGCGCCTCGGTGACTGTGTCCTTAAAAAGGGACCAAGCTTGCTCTAGCGTTTTTACAGTGCTTATCCTCTTCTTAATCTTCTTCCCTACCATGAGTTTCATCTCTTCGTAATTCCCTTTTCGGAAGTTCAGTGCCGTGGCTGTCGTTTTGGACCGATGTTTCTCCCCTGCGTCCAGATCAAAGCGGATCATATTGTGATCACTGCTTCCCAGCGTCCCTTCTACTTCTACATCTTGTGCTGGTCCTCGCAGGCCATTTAGAATGAAGTCCAGAATTGCATTTCCTCTAGTATTTTCCTTGACAAGTTGTTCCAGGAAGCAATCGCCTACAGCATCCAAGAACTTGGTCTCTCTAATGCAGCCGGAGATGCCTAGGTTCCAGTCTATTCCCGGATAGTTGAAGTCACCCATGATAACTGTGTTGCCTCCCTTGCAGTTGCGTTTAATCTCGTCTTGTCATTTCTCCATCAATTTCTTTGGACTGCCCTGGGGGTCGGTAGTAGATGCCGATCTTCATTTCCAGGCCATTTGTTCCTGGAATTTTGACCCATAGAAACTCTAACTTATCCGTCAGTTGTGGCGTGTTCTCTCCAGCAGATTCAATTTCCTCAAGGCAGAAAAACCCACATAAAAGCTGTCTCCACAATGGCAAACTGCAGGCACCAATCGTTGCTCATTGTCTGGAGTTTAATCATGTTTTTGAAGACCTGCGGTGTTGTGCAATAGATTATATTCCTACAAACCATCATAATCGCCAGGGTCTGCTTTTACAGAGAGAACTTTTTTGGATTTGTGCTTTGGAAACTGAGGAACCAAAAGGGTTAAACTCTAGAACTGAATGGCATCATGCATTGTGATTGACAGCAGTGGTAGTGTGGTGTGTGGGGGGATGGGTTAGGACTTTCGGGAGAGGTTTCAACATGTAGGATTTTATCCAATCCTGTTCTATCTTTGTCCCATGTGACCACAACCAATGGGATTTAAATAGGCGGGGCATAATCCACTCTCTGTGTTTGGGGAACCACCATGTTTGATCGAGGAGTTGATTTGAGAGTACGTTGAAAAGTGTCCGGTCCATTTCATTGAGAGGTATGAGCAGCTATCCTTCAAACGTTAAGTATTTGATCATATATAACTTTGTGTTTTGCAGGATTGACTGACTTCACATCCTGAGGCAGCTTATAATTAGCGAAACGCTGGCCACCGCCGATGTGCGGTGTCTTTCTGTTTACTCAATAGAATTTGGCTTTTCAAATCATTTTCAGATCATAGGGGTCCTGATACAAGGCAGAGTATATCCCACTTGCATTGCACAAGGCTTTTCTCTATTGAAATATTATTGAGGAGGTTTTTTATGCCAGTGACTTTATTACACCCTGTAAAACTCCACCTGTTTTCAACCAGAGTTTCTCGGTTTGGTGGAGGAGGGGATCTGAGGCTTTTTCCTCCTCTTAATAATTTTCACAGAAGAAGTGTTGCTGATGTGCGAATTGTGGGTTTTTCTGCCTTGTTCTGGAACCCTATATGCCTGTGAAATGTTTATTACTTCTCTTTGTGGACTCTGCTGATCTTTCATGAGTAGATGTGCTGTGCTGTAAACCAGGTCGAAAGTGTAGTGAGATTATATTGTTTGGTTTTTCGAGGGGCTTGTGTTGTGTTTGATGATCTGGTGAAGAATGGGCAGGGCATTTTCCTGTCTTCGTAACTAAGCCTTCCTAAGAAAACCAATGTTTGTTTAAAACTAAGAGCTGTGCAACCCTTTCAGAGGGAAACCTAAAAAAGCTGGTAACATCCAGAGTTACAAAAGCTACAGTGGAATTTGTGCATTTCAACACATGGCATCAGTGTGCTGATTGAACAGCTCATGCAATTGCAGGTGATCAGCACCATGTATAATAAGCACCCTGCAAATGTTTTGGTCTTTCTGAAACAGCATTCTATGGCATCATTCTCAGTTTGTCTTATGAGTTATTTGCTACAATATGATATGGAATATTGTTTTGTTTATGCCATTTGATTTACCTTGAAAGCAAGAGTCGGAAGGAAAATAAAAGAAACCTTTTGTTTTGAAACCAAAGTTTGCAGTGTATTATTGTGGGTGAAGCTTGCTTAGCCACTCTAGTGAGCCGCTTGGTTGGACGTGTGTGTGTGGGGGGGGGAAGGGGCAGGATTGCACATTGGCACCCTATACCCCGCCACACTATAGGTGCTGTTTTTTTGGAGTGGGGTGGGGTGTCCAGGGCAGAACCTCAGAGAAATGATGTGCAGAGTGCACCATTCTCCCCACCTCTGGTCACCTGCATGCCAGTGTACACAAAAAACCCTCCAAACACACAAGTCTAAGGGTTTAAGCCCCTCTTAAGTCACACTCCTTTAGTGCCTGTGTGGAGTTTGAGACCCCCAGAATAAAACTTACCAATAATGAGAAAAAGAAAAGCTAAATCCAGAGTGTATGCCTTAAGTTCAACTCCTCTATGTAATGGTCCTAAGGATAAGCATTAAAGCAAGATGTGCCTGCTTCTCTAGTAATTAAGAATGTGCTGTGTACTTCTGGCTCATCTTCCTCATTGTTATGTACTTATTTATGCCCTGTTGACAGAAACGCTCTTACCACTCCAGTTCACTAGTGGTAATGGTGAAATATCAGCTCCAAAGATAGGGCAGGTTTCTACATCCTCACACCCGTCTGTTCATTCTATATCCTCAAAGTTGTTGGTTCCCTTACATGACTTTTCACCGCTCCCACAGGGCGGTAAAAGGTCTTATCCTCATTCCCGCAGTAAACCAGTTGCAAATTTCTCCATTCCTGTGGATTTACTGTGGTGACCACGGTTTACCGTGGTAAATAGTCCCCGTGTCATTCTCTAATGCAATTTCCAACAGAGCTACTCTTTTTGTTTCCTTTGTTAAAGAGTAAGATAAAATAACTATTGAAAACTTTTTAAACATAAAGATGTTGAAAATTAACATTTTCCCTGATGTGTTCAGGGCATCACAAGTGCGTAGTTGACTATTCTGAAGCTTAAAGTGTTGCAGCTGGGTGCAATTTTCATAGGTTTCCTTGCAAATGTATTATTACTTAATAGGTGAATAGCTATGTATTTGACCCATTGCAACTGGGATCATTTTTACTGGGTAAGTGAAGCAGATAGATGGTCATTTGATTTAATATTACTGTTCTTTTTGTTGCGATTAAATTGATTGGGGTCTAAATATAGATTAAAGCCTAAATATTACTATTTTTTCCAAAAATTTTCTTCTGTTTTCTTCAATCCTTGATGTGGACTATAGAAACTATAGTGGTACCTTGGTTTACGAGCATAATTCGTTCCAGAAGCATGCTCGTAAACCAAAATACTCGTATATCAAAGTGAGTTTCCCCATAGGAAATAATGGAAACTCGCTTTGATACGTTCCCACCCCCCCCCCCCCCGAGGCCAGTGGTGCTGCTCTATCCCCCCCCAACGAAAACTGGCATTGCTCCCCCCCGCAATTTGGCACCCTCCCCCCCAGCCGCGATCTGAAGTCATCCAAACTCACCCGAACCCGCTTCCTACTTTCATCTTGGCCTCGGCACCAGCATGTCCTGTGCGTTGGTGCCGGTGCCCGAAGATCGGCCTCATCTTCTTGCTGGGCCTTGAAACATGCGCAGATGCTCAAGGCCCAGCAAGAAGAGGAGGCCGATCTTCGGGCACCGGCACCAACGCACAGGACATGCCAGTGCTGATGCCGAGATGAAAGTAGGAAGCGGGTTCGGATGGATCTGGGGGACTTCAGATCGCGGCGGGGGTTGCCGGATCGCAGGGGGGGGGGGCCTCGTAAATCGATGCACGCTCAGTTTCTGAGGCGCCGATTTTGCTCGTCTTGCAAAACACTCGCAAACCGGTGCACTCATAAACCGAGGTACCACTGTATTATATTCTTTGCTTATTGCTTGTAATATTGCACACTATTATTCAATTGTTGAAGTACAATTAAAGAAAAGTGGAAAAAAAGATTAAATTAGTACTACATATCCAAAAACAAACTTACCATACACTACAGTCTTACCTAAATAATTGTTCAAAATTTGGTTTAATAAAATTTGCTTCAATATTTTGCCGCACACACACTACATGGGTTATGCCGCATTTCTGAAGTATAGGTAACTGTAAAATGGGGGGAAAAGCAGAATTAGAAAGCCAGAAAGATCAATTTTTTTTGTGAATATATGTATATAAATTTACCCTTCATTCATTTGTGTAATAACAAAAGCACATATAATTCAACTTTGAATGCACAGAAAATGTACATGGGCCTAGGAATAAATTCTGTAGATCATACCTTGCTTTTCATAGCTGAGGAATAGGGACCTAAAAACAACCCAGGCAAAATTTCCTAAAGGGAAAATAAAAAAAATATCTGAACAAAACCATTCCCTTAGAAAGTCTAGTTTAACAGCATTTGATTTGTCAATAGAAAATATCTAAATAAAACCATTCCTTTAGAAAGTCTAGTTTAACAGCATTTGATTTGTCAATAGAAAATAAAGAATCATGTCCCCGATTACTTCTCACTCCCAGCAATTGGTCCCTGGACTAGCTGGGGCAGGATATTATAGAAGCAGCAGTCACAGCGGTTGGTGACAAATGTACCATGCATTGCACAACAGTGACACCCAACGATTGACTCAGGATATATAGATAGATAGATATATATATATATATATTTATATATATACTAGTCGTTAAGCCCGTTACATTAACGGGTGCTAGAATATATGTGTGTCTGCCTGTTTTTCTTTATCTCTCTCTCCTTGGCCACTGTCTGTGTCCTTCTGCCTCCCTCCTCCCCCGAGCAAAGCTGTCTGCCTCCAGCACACCCCCCCCCCCAAGCAGCCCCCTTTCCCTCTCCCTAACTGTCTCTCCATGGCCCTCTTCTGTCTTCCCCCAGAGCAAAGCTGTTTGCCCTAAGCACACCCCTACCCCCAAAAGCAGCCCCCTTTCCTTCTCCCTAACTGTCTCTCAATGGCCCCTTCTGTCTTCCCCCCAGTGCAAAACTGTCTGTCCCCAGCAAACCCCTCCCCCAAAGTAGCCCCCTTTCCCTCTCCCTGTCTCTCCATGGTCCCTTCTGTGTTCTACCCAGAGCAAACCTGTCTGTCCCCAGCACACCTCCCCCCAATCAGCCCCCTTTTCCCTCTCCCTATCTCTCCATGGCCCCTTCTGTCTCCCCCATAGCAGCCCCCTTTCCCTCTTCCTGTCTCTCCATGGCCCCTTCTGTCCCCCCTCAGCACACCCCTCCCCCCAAAGCAGCCCCCTTTCCCTCTCCCTCTGGCCTCCTGTATTGATTCCCCTGCTTACCCTCCCTGCATCCCGGCGTCTTCTGGCCTGCTCCAGGCCGCGATCATGGTGGCCGGCCCCAGCGAACCTCACAGGCCGCTCCCCAACCCGGAAGCACGCTCCCTCCCGACGCGATCCCGTGCGTCAGAGGGAACGTGTCACCGAGGCCGGAAAGCGGCCTGCGAGGCCCGCCAAAGCCGGCCACGATCGCAGGCTGCCCAGAAGAGAAGGATCAGCGGCAGCGGTGAGCGAGGGCGGGAGGTGAGGTGCTTGCTTCCGGTTGGTGAGGAGCTTGCTTTGGATTGGTGAGTGAGGAGGGGAGTGGCCAGAATGATCCCTGGCCGCGTTCTAAAATGGAACGCGGCCACGGATCAGAAAACACGGCGCCAGGGATCACATACATACACACACACACACACACTACTTGGCTCTTTAGTGAGCTGTGAGCCAGGGACTACAGAGTACAGCTAATAGCTATGATGGCTGGGCTACAGGGGAAGAGTGAATTATGAAATATGAATAAAAACTCCAAAAGGTGCTGCACAAAAGGCTCCAGAATTGATATTCAGTTACAACTGAAGAGGTGAGTTCCAAAACCTGTCAACAAAAAAGCTGTTTTTTGGATAAATGTAAACAAAAATTCTATCCAACAAAATATATATTTTTTTCACTGGAAGATTATGTGCTTACCTTTGGAAATCTTTTGTTAGTCCCTAATGACGTCAATACGATAAGTGTTCTATCTCAACTTGTGAACTGAGTTTTGCAGAAACCACACACTTTTTCCTCTGCTCCTCCCACACAGCTGAGGAACACAGAGCCCCCCCTGCAGTTCAGTTCAAAAACCAACTAGAACACTAGCACAAAGCACATATAGAAAAGGGGCATGGGGAACTTCCCCGCCACACAGCAGAATTCTGTTTTGCAATATAAAAGAAAAGTAATAAAATAGGCAACATGATAAACAGGCAAGCACATGCTGGATCAAAGCCAGCAATAAATATATGTACCCGTCTGCTTATTGGAAAGTACTTAGGCCTGAAAAAGAAACATCTGAGGCAGAAAAAATGCAGGCAAAACAGTGAAACACTAAGATAGAGGGCGGGCCATATTGACTCTTGTCAGAAATTAACAAAGATTACCAAAGTTAAGAACCTAATCTTCCATTCTGTTGCATCCTCTCTGAAGTCAATACGATAGGCGACGTACCACAGCAATGGCAACATCTAAGATGGTACAGAAGAGCCTGCACGCAATACAGAGATCCCAAAAGCGACATCAAACCAAGCCGCCATATCCACTCTGTAAAACCATGTAAAGGTATGAAGGGACAATCAAGTGGCCGCTCTACAAATTTTAGCTGGCTGTATCACTCAAGGCATAAGCATGAAGCAGCGACACCTCTTGTGGAGTGAGCTTTGAGAGAATCGGCAGCTGCTTATCACAGGCTATGTAAATCAACGAAATGGCCATGCAGATCCATCTGGCAGTAAAGGCCTTGGACGTCTGTTTACCTTGTCTGGACAAAAATGGTCAGAAAGACAAAAAGCATTGGTCCTCTCCAAGTACAGGAGGACTGCACATCTAGTCATCTCAGAATCAGCATTCCACACAAAAAATAGGCAGATGAATTTCCTGGTTGACATGAAAATCCGAAACCATCTTTGGAAGAAAGGAGGGATCTGTGCAGAGGGAAACACCTGCCTCCGTGAACCAGAAAAAGGACTCCCCTGCAAGAGAGCCTACTGCACTGAAATACACTTTGCTGAAACAAAGCACAGTTACTTACCGTAACAGGTGTTATCCAGGGACAGCAGGCATATATTCTCACATGTGGGTGACGTCATCTACGGAGCCCCGGCGCGGACAGCTTTTCAAGCAAACTTGATTGAAGTTTCAAGTTTGCACACTGCACCACGCATGTGCATGCCTTCTCGCCCACTAGAGGGCGCATCCCACCTCGTGGTCCTCAGTTCCATAACTAGCAAGGAAGCCATCCCGGGGAGGCGGGCGGGTTGTGAGAATATATGCCTGCTGTCCCTGGATAACACCTGTTACGGTAAGTAACTGTGCTTTATCCCAGGACAAGCAGGCATGATATTCTCACATGTGGGTGACCTCCAAGCTAACCAAAAAAGGGCAGGTGGGAGGATGGCAATTTAGGAAAACAGATTTTGCAAAACTGACTGGCCAAACCGGCCGTCACTCCTGGATAAAGTGTCCAGGCAGTAATGAGAGGTGAATGTATGAACCGAAGACCAAGTGGCAGCCTTACATATGTCCTCCATCGGAGTGGATCGGAGGAAAGCTATCGAAGCTGCCATCGCTCGGACCTTGTGCCCCGTGACTCGACCCGGGGGAGGAAGGCCGGCCTGAGCGTAGCAAAAGGAAATGCAAGCGGCCAACCAGTTAGACAGAGTGCGCTTGGAAACTGGATGCCCTAACCGATTGGGATCGAAGGACAAGAACAATTGAGGAACCTTCCGATGAGGCCTGGTGCGTTGAAGGTAAAATGCCAACGCCCTCTTACAGTCAAGCGTGTGAAGCGCCGTCTCGCCCGGATGGGAGTGGGGCTTCGGGAAGAACACAGGAAGGACAATGGACTGATTGAGGTGGAAGTCAGAAACAACTTTAGGTAAAAACTTAGGATGGGTGCGGAGGACCACCTTGTCGTGATGAAAGACAGTGAAAGGAGGGTCCGCAACCAAGGCTTGCAACTCCCCAATCCGCCTGGCGGAGGTGAGGGCAATTAGAAACACGCCTTCCAAGTCAGAAATTTCAAGGGGGACTTGTTGAGTGGCTCAAACGGGGGTTTCATCAGTTGAGCCAGAACCACATTCAAATTCCACACGACGGACGGAGGCTTAAGAGGGGGACAAACCCTGAGTAACCCTTTCATGAAGCGTGTCACCAAGGGATGGAGTGACAGAGGGCGTCCCTCCAGAGGTTGGTGGAAAGCAGAAATCGCACTGAGATGAACCCGCACCGAAGTGGTTTTCAAGCCGGAGCGCGACAAATGAAACAAATATTCTAAAACCGAGGATACCGGAACTGATACCGGATCCAGGTGGAAAGACGAGCACCAGGTGGAGAACCTGGTCCATTTCTGCGCATAGCAAAGCCTCGTCGAGATCTTGCGGGAGGCTTCCAACACCTCCTTCACCGATTGAGACAGGTCCGGAGGAGTCAGGGAACAAGAAACCAGGCTGTCAGGTGCAATGACTGCAGATTGGGATGTAACATGGATCCTTGACTCTGAGACAGCAGAGAAGGAGAGACAGGCAGGGGAAGAGGCTCTCTGGCGCTGAGCTGGAGCAGCAGGGAGAACCAGTGCTGACGCGGCCATCGAGGTGCTATTAGAATCATCGTGGCCGTGGACGATTTTAGGTGTACCAACGTTCGCATGATCAGAGGGAACGGAGGGAATGCATACAGGAACCTCCCTTCCCAGTCGAGTAGGAAGGCATCCGCTTCCAGACGGTCCTGCGAGTACATCCGAGAACAATATAGTGGTAGTTTGTGTGTCTCCGGAGAGGCAAACAGATCCACCTGTGGCGTTCCCCAGCGAGCGAAAATCTCGTGTAGAACTGCTGAGTGTAGAGTCCACTCGTGCGGTTGCAGAAGTCGACTCAGTTTGTCCGCCAGGCAATTCCGTTCTCCCTGGATGTAGACCGCCCGGAGGAAGATGTTCCGGGAGGCCGCCCACTCCCAGAGGCGAAGAGCTTCGGAGCAGAGGGGCCATGACCCCGTTCCTCCCTGCTTGTTCACATAATACATTGCCACCTGATTGTCCGTGCGGACGAGGACCACCTGGTCCTGCAATATGTGAACGAAGGCTCGAAGTGCTAGGAAGATGGCTCGCAGCTCTAGCACGTTGATGTGACACTGACGGTCTTCTGTCGACCACAGGCCCTGCGTGCGAAGACCGTCGAGATGGGCTCCCCACGCGTACTCCGAGGAGTCCGTGGTCAGGACCTTGCGAAAAGGCGGAGTGAGGAACAATAGCCCCATGGACAGATTTGAAGAGTCTGTCCACCAACGCAGCGATTTCCGCAAGGGCGGAGTTACCGAAATGAGGCGAGACACCGGGTCGCACTCCTGACGCCACTGGGACGCGAGGGTCCACTGAGGGATCCTCAGATGTAGCCTCGCAAAACGGCGTGACATGTACCGTCGAGGCCATATGGCCCAGCAGCATCATCATGCGCTTGGCCGATACCCTCGATAGTTGAGAGACCTGGCGGCTCATCCGTACCAAGGTTTCCAACCGCTGGGTCGGCAGGTAGGAGCGTAGGCGCACCGTGTCCAGCACCGCACCTATGAATTGAAGAGACTGAGACGGCCTCAATTGAGACTTTGGAAAGTTTATCTCGAACCCGAGAGTTTGCAGGAAGGTAATAGACTGTCGGGTCGCTGAGATAACCCCCTCCCTGGTCGGGGCTTTGATGAGCCAATCGTCCAGGTAAGGGAACACATGGTGTCCACGCGACCTCAGGGCTGCCGCAACCACCACCATGCACTTCGTGAATACTCGTGGGGACGCGGCCAGGCCGAAGGGCAGTACCCTGTACTGGAGGTGGAGGTCCCCCACCTGGAATCGTAAGAATCTTCGGCAGGCGGGGTGCACCGGAACATGGGTGTATGCTTCCTTCAGGTCGAGGGAGCACATCCAGTCCCCTTCCTCCAAGAGAGGATACAAAACCGGGAGAGATAGCATTCGAAACTTCTCCCGGGCCAGGAATTTGTTGAGCTTCCTGAGGTCCAGTATGGGGCGTAGGTCCCCGGTCTTTTTTGGAACCAAAAAGTAGCGGGAGTAAAACCCCGTACCCCACTGGTTCTTGGGGACCGGCTCGACCGCCCGAAGCTTCAAGAGGGCTTTGGCTTCGGTTATAAGGGTCGGTAGCTGCGAACGGTTGCAGGGGACTAGACTTGGAGGACTGTCCGGTGGCGAGGACACAAAGTTGAGCGAGTAGCCCTCGGAGACGATCCGGAGCACCCAAGCGTCTGAGGTAATCCCGGTCCATGCCTCCCGGAAGGACCGCAGACGGCCCCCGATAGGAAGGGGTTCCTGTGAAAGTGCGGAGGGGAACCCGCCCCGTCCGCTCAGCCCGTCAAAAGGAAGGCGCGGGCTTAGAAGGGCCTTGCGCCTGGGCTTGGGTTTGTCCCCCTCTGCCTCGCTGAGACGGACGTCTCGGAGGCGGTCTCGAGAAAGCCGGGGTCGACTTCTGAGGGTATCGGCGCGGCGGAGGCCGAAAGGGTTTCTGCGGCGGGGGTCTAGGTTTGGGGCGGACCAGGGATGCTAGAGAGCGCTCCTGTTCCGACAAGCGTTTGGTCGCCGCATCCAATGACTCGTCGAATAACTCGGACCCCACACAAGGCAAGTCAGCCAGGCGTTCCTGCAGGTTTGGGTCCATGTCGAGGGTGCGAAGCCAGGCCAAGCGGCGCATGGCCACCGAGAGGGCCGACACCCTCGAAACCAGCTCAAAGGCGTCGTACACTGCGTGGAATAGGTACAACCGCAATTGAGACAGGTTGGACATAAACTTATCGAATCCTGCTCTTTGGGAGTCCGGTAACGAGTTTCGATATTGAGGAAGATCCTTCACCATACCACGCAAATAGGAGGAAAAGGTGAAGGCGTAATTTAGAACCCTGGTGGCCATCAGGGAATTTGAATAGAGGCGACGGCCAAATTTGTCCAGGGTCCGCCCCTCCCTGCCTGGTGGAACCGCCGCAGAAACCCGTGAGGGTTGTGATTTTTTAAGAGCAGACTCCACCAGAAGAGACTGGTGGGAGAGCTGCGCCTTATCGAACCCTTTAGGGGGAATCGTCCTATACTTCGATTCCATTTTCGAAGGCACAGACGTGACTGTAAGAGGGCTTGACAAGTTATTCAGCCAGGTTTGCAGAAGGACACTGTTGAGAGGGAGTCTAGGCACCTCCCTAGGAAGAGTAGGGAGGTCCTGTTCCTCCAAAAATTCTTTGGAATACCGAGAGCCTACCATGAGGTCAATCCCCAGGGCTTGGGCCATGTCCTGAACGAAGGATGAAAATGAGGACGGCCTAGCCTGGGGGGACGGGGTTCTCGACCGCCCCACCGAGGAGAGGGGGGAGGCTTCATGGGAATAATGAGGATCCCTAACCGATCCCGAATCCCAGGATCCCCTCTCGAGGGCCCTCGAGGGGGAAGGGGAAGTTGTCCTCCTCGCAGAACCCTTGGGTGAGGACCCCGGGGTTCGTGGGACACTCTCCCGTTTCCTCGGCGAGGCGGCCCGGGAAGACTTCCCATGAGGTGAGCGGAGGAGCCTCGGGTTGTCGAGGCGCAACTCCGACACCTGCAGCGCCTCGCCCCCGAACGACGAGGAACGGTCGCGCCGAGGCGAGCCTCGGGGCCGCTTAGACTTCCTCGATCGACGCCCCGTCCGAGGTCGCGTCGAGGGCGAGGCGTGTCTGGAAGACCCGGAGGAAGAGGAGGAAAGACGGCGCACTCTGCGCAACTTTTCCTTGGGCCTTACACTCCGCTCAGGGGGTTCCCCCGAGGTCGAGGTCCGGGGCGGGGCCGAGACCGAGGTGAACGGGGCCACCGTACCCGAGACCGAGGTCGCCGAGGTCGGGGCTCCCGAGGGAGCCGAGGCCGGGGCCTCCGAGACCGAAGGCGTCCCGGCCGAGGTCGAGGCCGCCGGAACCGCAGCACGCTGCAACACTTCCAGGGCTCCCGACAGCTCCGATGAGATCAGAGCTCGGAGGAGATCCTGGAAGGCCGGAATCCCCACGAAGGTGGGGAGTTCCGAGTCCGGGGCACACTCCCTGGAGGGCGACCTCGGTTTCGAGTATTCCCTCGGGGTGTGCGGAGTCGAGGTCCGATGCGGGGCCGGGGTCGACCCACCCGCCTTGGCCTGACTCGAGGATGGCTTCTTTGCTGAAGGGGATGGAACAGAGGACTTACCCGAAGCTTGCTTCACTGACGACGCCTTCGAGGAAGAGGGTCGAGGCGAGGCCGAGGCCCCCGAGGGCGCCGAGGCCGAGGTCAAGGCCGGGGCCGAAGCCGAGGCCGACGTCGAGGCCTTAGGCGGTGCGTCGACGGCGAACAATTCGGCCATTCTTGCCTTACGGCGACAGAGGGCCCTGTTTTGGAAGGTAGCACAGCGATCACACGAGTCTGTCGGATGTTCGGGCCCAAGACAGACGATGCACCACCGGTGAGGGTCAGTGATGGAAAGCAACCTCTCGCACCGGCTGCACTTTTTGAATCCCGTAACAGGACGGGACATCCACTAAGAAAAAGAAGAAGGCCGGGAACGTACCAACGTCCCGCGGCCACGGATTCCGGGAGCCCCCGGAGTCCGATGAAAAACGAAAGCTTTTTTTTTTTTTTTTTTTTTGAAGGGAAACGAAAGGAACAAAACAGCACCGCGTACTAATTCGAAGGAAAACAAACTAAACGCGGCAGCTAGAAGGCAAAAACACTGGAGCTCAGATCCACAGGGCTTTCTTGCTCCGCGGAAAAATTTGAACTGAGGACCACGAGGTGGGATGCGCCCTCTAGTGGGCGAGAAGGCATGCACATGCGTGGTGCAGTGTGCAAACTTGAAACTTCAATCAAGTTTGCTTGAAATGCTGTCCGCGCCGGGGCTCCGTAGATGACGTCACCCACATGTGAGAATATCATGCCTGCTTGTCCTGGGATAAACACCAGAAGGAAAACTTTCCTGACCATAAGGACTAGAGGGCATGCACTCCAGAGTAGCTCAAAAGGGGTTTCCACAAGCTCGGTTAGCTCAACATTAAGATTCCATGTAGGGAAAGGCCATCGCAGGGGTGCTAGCAAGCGAAGTGCCCCCCTGAGAAAACTAGGCACATCTGGAAGTAAGGGAACTGGAACCACTGTGCGCTATAAATCAGAAAAGGCCGGCCACCTATACCTTGAGGGAGGTCACCACTAGGCTTTCTTCCCCGACTGGCTTGGAGGAAGCAAGGACCACAGGAATGGGAGCACGCAACGGCTCCACCTGTTCACTTGCGCATCAGTACTGGAAAGCCTTCCAAACCTTAGCGTAAGCTGCCATGGAAGAAGGTATTTTGGACCTCAAAGGAGCAGCAATGACTATATCAAAGTAGCCCCTCTGAAACAAGGCTCTGCATTCAAGAACCATGACAGAAGATCAAAGTGCTGGGTGTTCTGCATGGGATCATAACATAAGAATAGACTTTACTGGGTCAGACCAATGGTCCATCAAGCCCAGTAGCCCGTTCTCATGGTGGCCAATCCATGTCACTAGTACCTGGCCAGAACCCAAGGAGTAGCAATATTCCATGCTACCGATACAGGGCAAGCAGGTTGCAATGAAAAGGGAGCTGGAGCTTGCTGTCTTGTTGAAGACAGACCAGATCCGAATACCACGGATGGCAAGGCCAGTCCAGAGCCACTATGATCACCCAACTCAGATAAGCCACTACCCTGCAGATGGCTCGGCCCACTAAGGGCCAAGGAGGAAAGATGTAAAGGAGGTCCGGAATTGAACCAATACATCTAACCTTAAGCTTTCTGGCTCAAGTTTGTGACTAAAAAAGCACCCGACTAAAGCCATCAATTCTATCGTCATCTTGCCCGAATGCCTCACAATGAGACGAACACACTCTGCGAGACCATTCTCATAGGTCCAGAACTTGACTGAGAAAGCCTGCTTGCACATCTACAGCTCCAGTCATGTGCACCACAGCAAGAGCTTGAAGGCGTAGCTCCACCCATCCAAAATTTCATCTGAGCTTCACAACTCAAGGGAGCAGTCCTGGTGCCTGTTGATTCATTTATGCCATTGCCATGGCATTGTCAGAAAACATCCTTACAGCTTTTCATTCTATAGTGTTTTGAAGAGTTCGTAATATCAAGCATATGGCCCAAAGCTCCAGAAGGTTGATCGACCAACCCTTTAGATGGGGAGTACACCAGCCCTGGACAGAGCGGCCCCCGCAATGAGCACCCCAGACAGAAATACTGCTGGCATCTTGTCATGAGAGTAACCTATTCTGTGACCCAAAGAGGCATGCCTCTTGGTAGAGCTTCCCCCTGAATCCACCAGTGCAGATTACTGCATGCTGGCTCCATCCAGAGGTGTGGCATCTGAAAGGGATTTATTAAAAAAATTTATCAACCACCTCTATCTAGGCAGCATTACAATGATAACATGCACAGAATATAACAAAGACGTTTACAAACATCTTGGGTTTGAGATGAATAATCGCATCTTAAATAGACGCTGAGGGGACCACCGAGATGGAAGGGACTCTTGCAGAGGCTGCATGTGCACTCTGGCCCAGAGCAAAACCTTCAGGGTTGCTGCCATTTATCCCAATACTTGAAGATAATGCCAAGCAGTGAAGTTCAGCAGTGCTAGGAGATCCATGATCTGATTCTGGAGCTTCCGTTTGCATGGCTCGGGAAGAAACACACACCCCTGGATTGTGTCGAAACGAACTCCCAGATATTCCAGTGTCTGAGACAGCGTAAGCTGGCTCCTCTTGAAATGAACAATCCAGTCAAGGCACTGTAGAAGAGAGACCACTATTCTCTGCTTGCTTACACTCCAGTCTGGCAGAGCTCTGATTAGCCAGTCGTCCAGAAAGATGAATGTGGACCTCCATTTTGTGGAGATGAGCCTCCACTATCACCATTCACCTTGGTAAAGGAGCAGGGGAGTTGTTGCAAGCTTAAAGGATAGTGCTGCAAACTGGAAAGGCTGCTGGAGAACATGAAATCTCAGAAACCTTTGGCAAGTCAGGAATATAGAGATATGAAGATAAGCTTCTGTCAGATCCAGAGAAGTAAGGAATTTCCCCAGAGTCACTCCTGCAGTGACAGACCACACAATCTCCAGGACTGACTGAGAGCCAAGATGGGTCTCCAGTCCTTTGAGCCATATTCGGCACAAGTATAAGGAGTATCTGCCTGAGTCCAACTCGCTTTTGGGAACCAGCTCTACGGTTCAGATGTCCAAGAAGCTGTAGAGTAGCTGGAATCATGGACTCCTTTTTTGGTTTTCCAGCCAGAAAAACCAGAAACAAATCCAGGGGAGATGAAAAGTCTATCTTGTGCCCCTTCCGCATGATGTCCAGCACCCATTGGTCCAAAGAGATCCATTTCTACTCCTGGGAAAATGCCAACAAGCTGCCTCCAATGAGAGGAAGCACCATCTGACTTCTGGCATCATTGGGACTTCTTTGGCTGAAGTAATTATAATAATAATAACTTTATTTTTATATACCGCAATACCACAAACAATTCACAGCGGTTTACAGAGGAAGAGACTGTATAAAGAAAGCGAAATTACAAAAAAACTTTCAAAATTACATTAGCATGGTAAGATTAATCAAATTTTTCCTGTAAGTGTTTTAAAAGTACATCAAGGCAGAAATGGAGTCAGAGGAATTTATCAAAGAGATAAAGTGAGGATAAGTGTAAAGTGATGCATGTCGGTAACAAAAAATCTCATGCACGAATACAGGATGTCCATGGCAGTACTTGGAGAGACATCCCAGGAAAGAGACTTGGGAGTTCTGATCGACAAGTTGATGAAGCTGTCCATGCAATGTGCGGTGGCAGCGAAAAGGGCGAACGGAATGCTAGGAATGATAAAGAAGGGGGATCACGAACAGATCAGAAAAAGTTATCATGCCGCTGTACCAGGCCATGGTGCGCCCTCACCTGGAGTACTGCGTCTAGCATTGGTTGTCGTACATGAAGAAGGCCACGGCACTACTCGAAAGGGTCCAGAGAAGAGAAACTTAAATGGTTAAGGGGCTGGAGGAGTTACTGTACAACAAGAGATTAGAGAAACTGGGCCTCTTCTCCCTTGAATAGTGGAGACAGAGGGGACATGATCGAAACATTCAAGATACTGAAAGGAATAGAGTTAGCAAATAAAGACAGGTTGTTCACCCTCTCCAAGGTAGGGAGAACAAGAGGGCACTCTCTAAAGTTGAAAGGGGATAGATTCCGTACAAACGTAAGGAAGTTCTTCTTCACCCAGAGTGGTAGAAAACTGGAATGCTCTTCCGGAGTCTGTTATAGGGGAAAACACCCTCCAGGGATTCAAGACAAAGTTGGACAAGTTCCTGCTAAACTGGAACATACGCAGGTGAGGCTGGACTCATTTAGAGCACTGGTCTTTGACCTAAGGGCTGCCATGTAAGCGGACTGCTGGCACGATGGACCACTGGTCTGACCCAGCAGCGGCAATTCTTATGTTCTTACTTATATTTAGATCAGTTGGCACTCCCTGTAAACAGACTTTCCTATTGATGGATGTTGGCGGCTTGGATTGAAATAAGTTCTCGCTTTAGCAGCCATATTTGAATGTTTGATGACCGATAGTATTTGGCACAGCAAGAACGATTACGGTACTAAGTGATTTCATACTACTTAGTGTTCTTGATTTCTTGAATTAGATTATTTTGGTACTGGGTACCTTGGGTAACTCTGCATATTTTAAAAAACTAATTTAAAATTTTAAAAATATATAAATTTTATTAGCCACAGGGTGGTACAACATGATATTTGGGGGTCATTCCTGCAATGTACTCTAGAGTGCTAAATGCAGTAATAAACCCTGGTGAACTTTTGAAAAATGCTTCTAAAAAAGTTCCCTTGAACTGATCGAACACCTTGTACTTATATTAGATTTTATGTATTTTTAATACTATATGAAAGAGCCCTCAGTACCCACAGCGTTTCAAGAGCGGAGAGTAGGTCTCTTTTTTTATTTACTTATATTTAGAATAGGGGGGAAGGGTAATAACACAATTCTGTAATCATTTTAAAAGTAACTTAAAGTTCCCTTTTGCTTTTAATCTTTAAATTATGCTCAAATTTTATACTAGTTTTCTTCTTGGTTTCCACTCTTCCCTCCCTAATGTTCTTTCCATTTATGGTTATCCTCTGTACTTTAAAGCATTGAATTGTAGTTCTGTTCCTTATTACCTTGTGTATTGATTGGTCTGTAAGTCTATTTATCTAACCCACTATTTTAAATTTTAAATGATATCTAATATAATAAAACGGTAAGCCGTGCATGCGCACTTCCTATGCGTGCGTCCGTTTTCCGTGAGCTGTAGCACACATAGGAACTGCGCATGCGCGGCTTAGGGTTCTTTCAAAGACGCAACGGTGGCTACTCTCACGATCTCCGCCTGCGTCGGACTTCCAACGCAGGTGGGGATCATGAGAGGAGCCACCGCCGCGTCTTTCAACTAAAAAAAATACTCGCTTTTAAAATCTTCAGGCGCGAGCGACGGCTTGCCGCACGAGCCCCAACTTCCCAACGCCAAGCGCCCTTTTAAAATCTTCAGGCGCGAGCGGTGGCATGCCGCACGCGCCCCAACTTCCCAACGCCAAGCACCCTTTTAAAATCTTCAGGCGCGAGCGGCGGCTTGCCGCACACGCCCTGACCTCCAAACTCCCCTGCCGGCATCTATTTTTCCTCCTCCTCCCTCTCGCATGCTCACAGCGTTTAAATGAAAAGTGCTGCGCTGTGCTGCCACTGACCTCAACATCTCCTCTCCATTGCGGCCCACCCTCTCACAACTTCCTGTTTCCGCTAGGGTTGGCCGCACTGTAGAGAAGACACCGAGGCCAGCAACAGCGCGGTGCAGCACTTTTCTGTGAGGCAAGTAAATTTCTGTGGGGCATATGCACAGGGGGAGCAGGAAATGAATGCTGCTGGACGGGGAAGGAAGGGGAAGGAAAAGGAAGGGAACAGGGGGAGCAGGCAAAGGGTGGGTGCACAGTGAAGAGGGGGAATGCTACTGCTACACAGGGAAAGGGGGAATGCTGCTGCTGTACAGGGAAGTGTGGGTGAATGCTGCAAATCATATCCGGGGATACGGGAAATCCGGGTCTCCAACAGGGAGCACCTAACTGGGCCTCCGCGTGTGCGGATCGCCGGACAAGATGGACCTAGGTCTGATCCGGTGAAGGCGTTTCTTATGTTCTTATGTACAGGGAAGGGGGGAATGCTGTTGCTGCTACACAGAAGGGGGAATGCTGCTGTTGCTGCACAGGGAAGTGGGGGAGGGGGAAGGGGGCCAGGGAGTAATCTTGGTTTGCTTTGGGGGGAGACAAAAGGGGGTCATGGAGCGATACAAAAAGATAGGCAGGCAGCGCACGAGAATGAAAAACAGACACACAGAAAGGGAGAGAAACAGAAAGAAAGAAACACAGACAGGCAAAGGGGGCCAGGAAGAGAAACAGACAGAAAGAAAGACAGACAGTGGGAGGGAGAGAGACAAAGAAAGGAAGAAAGAGACAGGGGCAGGGAGAGACACAGAAAGAAAGAAAGACAGATAGACATATTCTAGCACCCGTTAATGTAACGGGCTTAATGACTAGTGTCTAAATATATGCTTATAATTTTTATTAATATATCTCGCTTAGTAAAACTAAATAAGCAATTCATCAAACTAAAATAAAACTTGAAACTTTATTTGGAACCTACTTTCCTTTACAGAATACTAGCATAGCAGTACAAATACATGTTAGATACATTTTATTCCTACTTTTGTTTTATATTTATTTAAGATTTGATATACCACTCCTGCATTTTACTGTCCTAAGCGGTTTACATTTTAATCATCAGTTCTTAAGTTTTTCAATATACTGTATTAGTTTTATCATTCAGTGTACATCATATATGGTATATAAAATTTATTTTTATATGTCATGTAATAGTTTATGTATTATGGAGTTATATTCCGTTTCAATTTTTACCTTTTTCAATGGTAAAGCATGAATTCCATGATCAGTATACGTTGAACACTCTCTTGCTTTTATATTCTTCATTGTTTTCAGATGGCTCACAATACAATTGAACTATAAATGATCAATTTTAAAAATAAATTTACAATTCAATATAAATGATCAATTTTAAAAATAAATTTACAATTCAATATAGATTATAGATCATTTTATTTTTCAAGTTATCCTAGTATTTTGTACTAAGGATCAATTTGTTCTTTTATGTTTACAATACTTAACTTTTAATACATCAATGGTATTCAATTGGCCATCAATTTTATCTTTTGAACATGTCATATAATTGTCTATATTACAAAGTTATATATTCAATTGTCATTTTTTTCTAATGGTAATGTATGAATTTAATGATCATTTTAAGTTGAATGCTCGTTTATATATTTTACATTGGTTTTAGAAAGCTTATAATACAATTGAAATATAATTGATAATTTTTTTCATAAATTCACAATTTAGCATAGATTTGATTGCTTAATTTTTTTCAAGTTATAAGGATCAATTTGTTCTATTTTTTGTTTAATTCATTTAATATATCAAGAGTATTAAACTTTTTGGGGGTGGAAGGAGATGTACACAGATGGATCAGGAATTGGTTGGCGGGCAGGAAGCAGAGGGTAGGAGTGAAGGGCCACTACTCGGACTGGAGGAAGGTTATGAGTGGTGTTCCACAGGGGTCAGTGCTTGGACCACTGCTATTCAATGTATTTAGAAATGATTTAGAAACAGGGACAAAGAGCGAAGTATTAAAATTTGCAGATGACACCAAGCTATTTAATGGGGCTAGGACTAAAGAGGACTGCGAAGATTTACAAAGGGACCTGAACAAACTAGGAGAGTGGGCGACGAGATGGCAGATGCTCGTTGTAGAGAAATGTAAAGTCCTACACGTAGGAAACAGAAACCCGAGGTACAGCTACACGATGGGAGGACTGTTATTGAGTGAGAGTACCCAAGAAAGGGACTTGGGGGTAATAGTTGACATAACAATGAAGCTGTCGGCACAATGCGCAGCGGCTGCTAAGAAAGCAAATAGAATGCTAGGAATAAACAAGAAGGGTATTACAAGCAGAACGAAAGAAGTTATCCTGCCGTTGTATCGGGTGATGGTGCGCCCGCATCTGGAGTACTGCGTCCAATATTGGTCGCCGTACCTAAAGAAGGATATGGCGATACTCGAGAGGATTCAGAAGAGAGCGACGCGTTTGATAAAAGGTATGGAAAACCTTTCATACGCTGAAAGATTAGAGAGACTGGGGCTTTTTTCGCTGGAGAAGCGGAGACTTAGAGGGGATATGATAGAGACTTACAAGATCATGAAGGGCAAAGAGAAAATGGAGAGGGACAGATTCTTCAAACTTTCAACAACTACAAGAATGAGAGGGCATTTAGAAAAATTAAAAGGGGACAGATTCAGAACCAATGCTAGGAAGTTCTTCTTCACCCAACGGGTGGTGGACACCTGGAGCGTGCTTCCAGAGGGTGTGATAGGGCAGAGTACGGTATTGGAGTTCAAGAAGGAATTGGACAATTTTCTGAAGGAAAAGGGGATAGAAGGGTATAGATAGGGGGCTAGTATACAGGTCCTGGACCTGATGGGCCACCGTGTAAGCGGACTGCTGGGCATGATGGACCTCTGGTCTGACCCAGCAGAGGCACGGCTTATGTTCTAATGATATTTATCATACAATCAATTGGTCATTTCTTTTTTAAAAAGTCAGTACCCAGTGAGAAAACTATTTCATAATACAACCCTATTTTACATCTCTCTCACTGATATATTTGCATATCTATGTTAAGTTTGAGATTATATGTACAACTTTATGTTGTTTTTATATATTGATTTTAATCCTCTTATATTTATGTATTCACGTCACATTCATTCCATCTTGTTCCTTTTGTATTTTTACATATACATTCCTATGTTAAAAGTTTTAGATTATTTTTGAATTCTTTTAATGTTGTGTCATTTTATTATAATTTTAGTTTCTTGTTGTCCCCTGTGGAAGGTGATGCAATCGCTGAAACTTGGATCCTAGCCGAAACTTGTATCCTAGTCGACAGAATTCAGGAGCTATAAGGATAGCGACCATGACCTGCTGGGAGATAGAGCATACTGAAGCTTCAGGAGACGTTCTATCCAAGACGACCACCTGCTAATCAGTTCTCTATCTCCACCTACTGGTCGATGTGTGCTATCCCACTAGTCTCTGGATTCATCTACTGCCTTTGCTAAGGGAATTTTAGATATGATCACTTAGTCCAGCCATAGAGCTGAGATAAATGGTCATACCTAGTTTGCAAAAGACAGAGCAGTGGCATAGCTACGACTTATTTTTTCCACCAGGGGCCCATTAAGATGGGCCCCTCCCCCATAACTCTGTCTTTCTGCAGGTAGTGGGTCGGTGGGGGTAGAGAAGGCAGAATCCCTTTAAAGCTCTAGTAAACAAATTCTGCAAAAAGCATATTCTAGGCCTATATAGAAAGCCTGTCAGATGATGGGTCAGATCTAGAAGCCTTCACTGGTCAGATTTTGGGGATAACCTCTTTTTTTCTTTTTGAAGGATCCTCAAGCTCCCTCTGGGTGACATTCCTCTTTCCTGGTTGAAGGACTTCTAGTTCTGTCCCATCACAGAGTAACAGAAATAGAAATGCAAGAGATCAGATGTACATTTCCCAAAGCTAACATTTTTACAGAAAGGGGGAACCCCCAAACAATTTTCTTCCACCTTTGTTGCCTGGTCACTGTTTTGCTTTCAGGAGTCCCCTCTCCATTTTACTCTGTTTTTTTTTTGTTTTTGTTTGTTTTTAAATAAGATTCTTTCCAGGGTCTCTTGTCCATTTGACATTTTTTCTTTATGCTGTCACCATTTTCCTCATTTTATCGTAATCACCCTTACAAAAATTAAATGTTGATCCAGTCATCAGCTCAAATTTTATCATGTTATGATCACCGTTTCCCAGCGAACCCAAGCACAGTTACTTCCCGTACATTTCACTAAGGACCACATCTAAAATAGCCCCCCCCCCCCTCATTTACCCTTTGGCTGTTTTGACAGAGAACTGGAACAAAGGGTTCTGCTGACTTCAAAATCAGCATCTGAATTTGAACTGTCAAAGTCAATTTCAGCAATATTCCTGGAATCAGATAATCCACTAGTCAGAGGGAGAGAGGTAGCAGTTGGCTGTGTAGAACTACAATGACATTTTCTGGCTCTAGTTTTGGCTGCAAACTTACTAACTCTTTCTTCTTGCGCTCTCTTTCTATCTTCCTCCTCTCCTAGTACAGTGTCAATGCTAGCTATGCTATATGCTGAAACACTTTGCCTCTGCATGATTAGAAATTGTCTGCTTCTTCAGTTTTTATTGTAACTAACGCATCACTGGTAGCAACATCAAGAAGTTGACGAGACGTTCTCCGAAGGCTTCTTGATTCACCAGATCACGTTTATTGCATCTGTGCCGGTTCTTTTTTAGCTTCTCCTCTTCTCATTCTTCTCTCTCTCTCTACTCTTTCAGCTAGCTGCACGCCGGGCACCACTCTCAACCACCGAGAGACCATAGGAGCAAGGAGGCGAGCCCTTCATTCCAGATACCCTACTGCTCAGATCTCTCTCTCTACCACCTAACACCTAACTTTTCAACTTTACTTCTACTTTACCCCTCAGAGGTCATAACCTCACATACTCTCATACTATCTCTCATACTCTTACATTTACTCTCTCTCATTTACTCTCTCCCTTTTGTTATGGCAGGGCGGACGAGGAGTGTGAAAATTACAAGCAAGGTTGGCATCCCCTGCACTGAGATGATCCGGGAGATGAACTCGGCCTATGCACAGACGGAGGAGAACACAGCCCGGGGAAAGGACGTCTCCGTGCAGACCGAGGACATCCCACAGCAGTACATCACGGCCTCTACACAGACAGAGGATACTACCCTGTGGGCTAGTCAGCGGGATGAAGACATCATGCAGGAACTAAGAAGCCTTAGGGAGGAGGTGAAACGTCCGAGAGGCATTAGAGAGAATGAGGCCTACATCGATGGGATAGTGCAGGAACTATCCCAAATCACAGAACGGGCCCGTGACAGATCACCCATGATGACTCCTGGGCCGCCGACAAAGAAACCAACTGTTGCAGTTCAGGAGATGGATGGAGACACTGACTCCTGGCAGTTAGTGACCTCCTCCACAGGTAAGCGTAGGAGACCCCCCTCCCATTTACAATATCCTCACCTTCTCACTCTTTCTCTCACCAGGGCAGCTCCATATCGACTCCACAGCTGAGCCTGAAGAACAGATTCCAGGTCTTGCAGGAAGAGACTACCGACGTGGACCAGGATCAACACACTTCTCCATCTCCGGGGACGATGGATCGACACCCCCAAAAGAAGCGTAGAGTAATAACCATTGGGGACTCCATGTTGAGGGGCACTGATGGACCAATATGCAGTCGAGGGAAGTCTGCTGTCTGCCCGGAGCCAGAATAAGAGACGTGACCACCTGTCTCGATAGACTTCTCAGGCCCCAGGACCACTTCCCCATGCTGCTCATCCACGTCGGAACGAATGACACTGCCAAGAACACCCTGGAGGACATAGCGAGAGACTTCGGAGCTCTGGGAAAGAGGCTGAAGCAGATAGGAGCACAGGTAGTATTCTCTTCCATTCTTCCTGTTAGGGGCAGAGGAAGGGATAGGGACGAACGCATCCTGAAGACGAATGAGTGGCTACAATGATGGTGCCAGGAGATGAACTTCGGATTCCTGAATCACGGAGAGACACTACAGGGACTACAGGGACCAGACGGACTCCACCTGACCAACAGAGGTAAGAATGTCTTCGGACACAGACTAGCCCACCTACTTCGAAGGGCTTTAAACTAGGTAAGTCGGGGGTGGGTACCCACTTTTACACCAGAGCAGTGAGTAACAATCCTGATGTAGCGAACCGACATTATGCTTCTAGGTCTGAGGTAAGTACCCTTACTGCAAACGAATTGCTAGGAGACAATTTGACTCAAATGGGTAGCTCACAACAGGAGCTTAGCAAACAGAAAGAGTGGAGAGCTATGTATGTTAACGCACACAGCCTAGGGAATAAATTTCTAGAACTAGAAACAGAAATAGTTAATGCAGACCTAGACGTAGTAGCAATATCCAAAACATGGTTCACAGACTCTCATGGGTGGGATATAACCATACCAGGATACAACCTGATTAGACAAGACAGAGAGGGTGGGGTAGCACTTTATATCAAAGAGAGCATTAAGACAACCAGGATCACAGATGTCAAGTATACTGGTGAATCCATCTGGGTAAACTTGGCCAGAGGTAGAGAAAAATGCCTGTACCTTGGTGTGGTATACAGACCTCCGAGACAATCGGAGGAAAAGGACGCAGAATTAATTGAAGACATTGAGAATATCACCTTACGGGGGAGGCTGTTCTATTAGGAGACTTCAACATGCCTGATGTAGACTGGAACACACTATCAGCGACAACTTGTGATAGCAGGAGGATATTAACGTCAATGAAGGGAGTACGGCTCAAACAAATGGTACTAGAGCCCACAAGGGCCCAGGCCATCCTGGACCTGGTACTTACGAATGGGGAAAACGTCTCGGTGGGAGAGACGCTAGCCACCAGTGACCATAACATGGTATGGTTTAACCTTAAAAAAGGCTTCCCTAGATCACAAACAAAAACAAGGGTACTCAATTTCAGGAGCACTGACTTCGCACGCATGGGAGATTTCGTCTACCAGACGCTGCAGGTTCAAGAAGTAACTGATAATGTGGAAGCTATGTGGTCAACCTTGAAATTGATCCTTCATGAGGTAACTATCCGCTACATAAAATCGGTAACCAAACAACAAAGAAAAAGGAAACCCCAATGGTTCACAGATGAGGTATCATACCTCGTCAAGGAGAAGAAAAAAGCATTTCTCTCATACAAACGCATGGGGGAAAAAGAAGCAAACATTGAATACAGGACAAAGTCTGCAGTGGTCACAACAGCAGTCAGGGAGGCCAAACTTCGTATGGAAGAAACTCTAGCGAAGAACATCAAGAAAGGGGACAAATCCTTCTTCAGATACATTAGCAACAGGAAAAAGAACACAAACGGGATAGTACGCCTTAGAACGCCAGACGGGAATTATGTGGAAACTGACTCCGATAAAGCCAAACTACTGAATGATTACTTCTGTTCAGTCTTTACCTGCGAGGCACCAGGGCACGGGCCTCAGCTGGATGCAAAGCAAAGCCTGGATGACCCATTTCAGAAGTTTGAGTTCACACCAGCTGATGTTTACAGAGAACTGTCAAGACTCAAGGTGAACAAAGCCATGGGACCGGACAATCTGCACCCAAGAGTGCTCAGAGAGCTATGCGATGTTTTGGCGGAACCGTTAGCCATGCTCTTCAATCTCTCCCTAAGTACGGGGAGAGTCCCCCTGGACTGGAAAACTGCCAATGTTGTTCCTCTGCACAAAAAGGGTTGCAGAGCGGAGGCTGCGAATTACAGACCAGTCTCACATCAATAGTGTGTAAACTCATGGAAACTCTACTTAAAGGGAAATTAGACACGATATTGGATGAGGGGAATCTGAGGGATCCCTGTCAACATGGATTCACTAGGGGCAGGTCATGCCAATCCAATCTTATCAACTTCTTTGACTGGGTGACAGGAAAGCTAGACTCGGGAGAGTCTCTGGACATAGTGTACTTGGATTTCAGTAAAGCGTTTGACAGTGTCCCACACCGTAGACTATTAAACAAGATGAAATCAATGGGGTTAGGTGAGAAACTAACGGCATGGGTCAATGATTGGCTGAGTGGAAGACTTCAGAGGGTGGTGGTCAATGGCACCCTCTCTAAGACATCGGAGGCGACTAGCGGAGTGCCGCAAGGCTCAGTCCTGGGACCATCCCTTTTTAACATATTCATAAGTGACTTGACCCGAGGGCTTCAGGGAAAAGTAGCGCTGTTTGCCGATGACGCCAAACTGTGTAATATAGTAGGTGAAAGCGATCTCACGGATGGTATGGCGCAGGATCTGATCAAGTTGGAAAACTGGTCCTCAACATGGCAGCTGGGCTTCAACGCAAAGAAGTGTAAGGTGATGCATCTCGGCAGCAGAAATCCATGCAAAACATACACCTTGAATGGAGAAACATTAGCTACGACCTCAGAAGAACGGGACTTGGGAGTAATCATCAGTGCAGACATGAAGGCTGCCAAACAAGTAGAGAAAGCCTCATCCAAGGCAAGGCGAATGATGGGATGTATCAACAGAAGCTTCGTCAGCCGTAAACCTGAAGTCATAATGCCACTGTACAGAACCATGGTGAGACCTCATCTGGAGTACTGTGTGCAATTCTGGAGGCCACATTACCGTAAAGATGCACTTCGAGCTGAGTCAGTCCAGCGAATGGCCACTAGGATGGTCTCCGGACTCAAGGGTCTCTCATACGAGGAAAGACAGGGCAAGTTGCAGCTCTACTCTCTAGAGGAGCGCAGGGAGAGGAGCGACATGATTATGACATTTAAGTACGTCACAGGTCGTGTCAAGGTGGAAAACAACATATTCTTTCCTAAGGGACCTTCAGTCACAAGGGGGCACCTGCTCAAACTCAGAGGAGGGAGATTTGGTGGTGACACCAGGAAGTATTTCTTTACAGAAAGGGTGGTGGATCACTGGAACAAACTACCGGTGCAGGTGATCAAGGCCACTAGTGTACTCGACTTTAAGAATAAATGGGACATCCACGTGGGATCTCTACGTGGGTCGAGCAGCACTCTGACTTAATGGGGTGGGACAGTAGAGTGGGCAGACTTGATGGGCTGTAGCCCTTTTCTGCCGTCATCTTTCTATGTTTCTATATTCATCATAAATCTTCATCAATATGCAAATCCCCGACTATTCGCTGATGTAGTATTCTTGTATGCTGCCAAATTTCTAAGACCTTGAACATGGCCAGAGAAGCTGTCTCTTTCAAAGCAGCCTCTTTGTCAGTGCATAGGTACATCAATCGAACAACATTCCCATTAGATGGAAGATGTTAAGCTGGACAGTTCATCAGTGCCCTTCCCTAGCAGCCATACTTCAGCACTGCTTCTAATCTGACCTTTATCACTTAGTTTTTATCCTAAAATGTGACATCAATTCGATTTTCAACTGCCTATTAATCATTAAACTAACTTTCTGCTTTGCAGTGGTACTAGTACTAAATTATATTCAACACGTCAATAACTACTAACAGATTTAAAGAATAGCTATTTAGTATCCAACCAATATTAACACGTTTCTAACCACATTATCACACTGTTGTTATGAATAGCCAGCTGCATTACGGAGATATTGTAGGATCATGAGCGACCTCTAAATTTGTCCCAAACAAATTCAAATTTTAACCATATCTTACCTACATGAAGTAGAACATATTCAGACTTCCAGAGGCATGTTCTGATAAGGCTCAATTTTTACCACAGTCTTATGGACTACCATGATGAATATTATACCTTATGAATAAATGCTTTTACTGCAAATTCAAACATCCTATGGCTATTTATAAAAGGCAGACTTGCAGAGCCATGTTCTGATAAGGCTCAATTTTTACCACAGTCTTATGGACCACCATGATGAATATTAAACCTTATGAATAAATGCCTTTACTGCAAATTCAAACATCCTATGGCTATTTATAAAAGGCAGTATTTCTGGTATAAGTACATTTTTGTTTTCAAAAATGAGTTAGCAGGTTTTTGGAACTTGCCTCTTCAAGAGGAGGAGGAAATTGCTGGTCTAAAACAAAAACTAATATTTTTGTAGAAAGAAATTAGCATTTCAAACTGAATTAAGAGCATACATACCTGCATCTCTCTTCTCATAGGATATGTCCAGTCCTAAAATTTATAAGAATAAAAGAAACATAACAAAATACACACAAAACCAACATATTCACTTCAATAAAAATACTATCCGACATCTTAGATTTTGTAATAACATTTTATTAAACCAATTCATCACTGTCAGTTATTTGGTTCTCCTGCATACACTACTATAAAAGAAAACTTGGAAGCAAGAGCATAGACTAAGTTTTCATTTATACAAGAATAAAATTAAAATACTGAAAAAAATGACTAAGCTTAAAATTCTTTAAAAGGCTGCTCGTCTTGTTTTAAATATTTTTGTTAGCATGACGGGATTAACTGGACAAGCCAATGAGCTACCTGTCTTTCTGCAGTCATCTGCTATGGTATGCATAGACTAGTAACAAAAATAGATGGAACACTAATGGTGTGTATAACGTGATTTAAATCAAGGGAAAAAAGACCTCAAAATACCCCTTAAAGTGTGATCAATAAAGTCACAAGTATTTCGGGGTTAGGTATCATCACCGGTCAAAAACCCTTGAAATTTTTTAATATTTTTACTTTTAATTAATTTTTAATGTTTAAAATATTTTTTCTATTAATGCAAATATATTGTATATCTGTTTCATATTTGTATTCTTCTTCTCTGAACAAGTGAGCATATGAATGACCAGCAACTATTGGTTCAATACCAAAATAATCATCATGCTTATATTTAAATACTAATAAGCACTTATCTTTGATAACCCAACGGGGGCCCGGTCCGTTTCGCACTGATGGGCTTCTTCAGGGGTAATGAAAGGCTTGTTAGTTTGCCAGTAAGTTTTCCACTTTGCTCAAAAATCGAGAGAGAGACATTCATCAACTCCTCACCGAATTTGAGCAAAGTGGAAAACTTACTGGCAAACTAACAAGCCTTTCATTACCCCTGAAGAAGCCCATCAGTGCGAAACGGACCGGGCCCCCGTTGGGTTATCAAAGATAAGTGCTTATTAGTATTTAAATATAAGCATGATGATTATTTTGGTATTGAACCAATAGTTACTGGTCATTCATATGCTCACTTGTTCAGAGAAGAAGAATACAAATATGAAACAGATATACAATATATTTGCATTAATAGAAAAAATATTTTAAACATTAAAAATTAATTAAAAGTAAAAATATTAAAAAATTTCAAGGGTTTTTGACCGGTGATGATACCTAACCCCGAAATACTTGTGACTTTATTGATCACACTTTAAGGGGTATTTTGAGGTCTTTTTTCCCTTGATTTAAATCACGTTATACACACCATTAGTGTTCCATCTATTTTTGTTACTTTATATGATTATTTGGACACTATTTTGTTTTCCATTCTTTCATTCAGTTGATAATGCATAGACTAGTGCAATTCATTTAAGCAGTCCCTTACCAGAAAATTCCTCTTCAGCAACTGAAAGTAGATATGTTGCGATATAATGTGTGCAAGTCTCCCAGCATAATACAGAATGCAGCAGTTAGACTGATCTTTGATTTAAAGAAGTATGACCATGTCAACGATTTCTATCATTGACTGCACAGGCACAGGTTAAATTTAAGTTTGGCTGTATTTCTTTTAAGGCATTAACAGGCTTAGGCCCTCTTTTACTAAGGTGCGCTAATCGATTTAGCGCGCGCTAAACGCTAACGCGTGCATGTTAGTCTATGGACGCATTAGCGTTTAGCGTGTACTAATTGGTTAGCGCACCTTAGTAAAAGAGGGCCTAAGCCTGTTAATGCCTTAAAAGAAATACAGCCAAACTTAAATTTAACCTGTGCCTGTGTAGTCAATGATAGAAATCGTTGACATGGTCATACTTCTTTAAATCAAAGATCTAATTCTAGAGCACAGTTCAACCGCCGGTCCGCCGAAAATTCCTGCCAGTCCGCGCAGGACCGGCGAGATCAATATCTTCAATTTCCTGCCGGTCCGCACAGGACCGGCAAGATCGAGGAGCTGTAGTTTGCGCAGGGCCGGAGAGATAATGGGGAGCCTCAGAAAGTGTGATTTCTCCCCTCCCAGCGGCTCTCCTTACTTACAAGCGCAGTGATTCAGGAAGGAAGCCTTGGAGCTTTTGCCGAGTCGGGCCACCTCTGATGATGCAACTTCCGCTTTCCTCAGAGGCAGAGCGACCCAACAAAGACCCAAGGCTGCCTTACTGAATCGCAGCGCTGGCAAGTAAGGAGAGATGCTGGGAGGGGAGAAAGCTGTTGGGCATGGTGAAAAAAAAAAAAGGGACAGCTGCTACTGGACCTGGAGAGGGAGAAGGAGAGATGCTGCTGGGAGGGGAGGAGGGAAATGAGTCTGGGAAGCTGCTGGCCAAGGGGAAAAAAGCACAGTTACTTACCGTAACAGATGTTATCCATGGACAGCAGGCAGATATTCTCTACATGTGGGTGACGTCATCCACGGAGCCCCGACGCGGACAGCTTTTCAAGCAAACTTGATTGAAGATTTCAAGTTTGCTGGTGCTGCACCACGCATGTATGTGCCTTCCCACTCCACTAGAGGGCCCATCCCCTCCTCGTGGTCTTCAGTTCAGATAGCTAGCAAAGAAGCCAACCCTGGAGAGGTGGGAGGGTTGCGAGAATATCTGCCTGCTGTCCCTGGATAACACCTGTTACGGTAAGTAACTGTGCTTTATCCCAGGACAAGCAGGCAGCATATTCTCTACATGTGGGTGACCTCCAAGCTAACCAAAAAAGGGACGGAGGGAAGTTGGCAGTTTAGGAAAACAGATTACGCAAAACCAACTGGCCAAACCGGCCGTCGCTCCTGGACAAAGTATCCAGACAGTAGTGAGAGGTGAAGGTATGAACCGAAGACCAAGTGGCAGCCTTACAGATCTCCTCAATTGGCGTGGACCTGAGGAAAGCGACAGAAGCCGCCATCGCTCGGACCTTATGTCCTGTGACCCGACCATGCAGCGAGAGACCAGCCTGAGCGTAGCAGAAGGAAATACAAGCAGTCAACCAGTTGGACAAGGTGCGCTTGGAAACAGGACGTACCAACCGATTAGGATCAAAGGACAAGAAAAGTTGAGGAACCTTCCGATGCGACTGGATGCATTGAAGATAAAAAACCAACGCCCTCTTACAGTCAAGCGTATGAAGCGCCACCTCTCCAGGATGAGAGTGGGGCTTCGGAAAAAACACCGGAAGAACAATAGACTGATTAAGGTGAAAATCTGACACCACCTTAGGCAAGAACTTGGGATGAGTGCAGAGGACCACCTTGTCATGATGAAAAACAGGAAAAGGCAGGTCCGCAACCAAAGCCTGCAGCTCACTAACCCTGCGAGCAGAGGTGAAGGCAAGCAGGGAGATCACCTTCCAAGTAAGGAACTTCATATGAGCTTTGTCCATGGGCTCAAAAGGAGCGAGAACCACATTGAGATCCCAAACCACAGGGGGAGGCTTGAGAGGAGGATTGACATTCAAGAAACCCCTCATGAAACGAGAAACCAAGGGGTGGACAGACAGCGACTTCCCATCCAGCTGCCTATGGAAAGCGGCAATCGCACTAAGATGTACACGAACAGAATTGGTCTTGAGGCCAGACCTAGATAAATGAAGCAAATAATCCAAAACTGACGATAAGGAAGCAGACGAGGGATCCATCCGAATCGAAGCACACCATGTGGCGAATCTAATCCACTTCTGGGCATAACACTGCCTAGTGGAAGCTTTCCTAGAAGCGACCAGAACATCCCTCACCGACTGTGACAACTCAATGGAGGAAGTCAGGTGGAAAGGAACCAAGCTGTCAGATGTAGAGACTGCAGATTGGGATGCAACAGCGAACCCCGACTCTGAGACAGAAGAGAAGGAAAGACAGGCAGAAGTAGAGGATCCTTGACACTGAGTTGAAGAAGCTGCCGAGGCCACCGAGGAGCAATCAGAATCATAGAGGCGCGAGCAGACCTGAGATGGACAAGCGTCCTCAGAATCAACGGGAAAGGAGGAAACGCATACAGGAACTTTCCCTCCCAATCCAGAAGGAACGCATCGGCCTTGAGACGATCCGGGGAGAACACCCGGGAGCAGAAAAGAGGCAACTTGTGATTGAGGGGCGAGACGAAGAGATCTATCTGCGGAGTCCCCCATCGAAGAAACACCTGACGCAGAGTCTGGGAATGAAGGGACTATTCGTGCGGCTGAAGGAGGCGGCTTAACTTGTCCGCCAGGCAATTTTGCTCGCCTGGATGTAAACCGCACAAAGAAAGATGTTGTGGTGGAACGCCCAATTCCAAAGGCGCAGAGCCTCCTTGCAGAGAGACAGGGAACCCGTACCCCCCTGCTTGTTGACATAATACATCGCCACCTGGTTGTCCGTGCGCACCAGGACCACCTGATCCCGAAGCAAATGACGAAAAGCCACCACAGCATTGTAAATGGACCGAAGCTCCAACACGTTGATGTGGTAATGCCGGTCTGCACTTGACCAAAGGCCCTGCATACGCAGACCATCGAGATGCGCCCCCCAAACATACTCCGAGGAGTCTGTGGTCAGAACCTTGTGATGCGGAGGAGCGAGAAAGGGCAACCCTCTGGAAAGATTGGAAGAGCTGGTCCACCAACAGAGCGAGCACTTCAAGGAGGGAGTCACCACAATGTGATGAGAAGCGGGATCCCGATCCTGCCGCCACTGAGAGGCCAGAGTCCACTGAGGGACCCGCAGATGTAATCGCGTGAACGGGGTGACATGAACGGTCGAGGCCATGTGCCCCAAGATGACCATCATATGCTTGGCCGAGACCGAAGTGCGCAGGGAAACCTGCTGGCTCAGCCGCACGAGCGTGGCCTGCCGAGGAGGCAGGAAGGTCCGGAGGCGAACCGTGTCCAGCATGGCCCTGATAAACTGGAGGGATTGAGAGGGGCACAACTGAGACTTTGGGAAGTTTACCTCAAACCCCAGACTCTGAAGGAAGGTAATAGTCTGATGGGTCGCTGAAATAACCCACTCCTTTGTCGAGGCCTTGACCAACCAATCGTCGAAGTACGGAAAAACCTGAAGGCCCCTCGACCGCAGAGCCGCCGCCACCACCACGAGGTACTTCGTGAAGACTTGCAGGGAGGACGCCAGCCCGAACGGGAGGACCTTGTACTGCAGATGCAGGTCCCCGACCTGGAAGCGAAGGAACCAGCAACAAGCCGGATGAATCGGCACATGAGTATAGGCCTCCTTCAGATCGAGGGAGCACAACCAGTCCCCCTCGTTGATCAATGGGTACAGAACAGGGAGCGAAAGCATCCTGAACTTTTCCCGAACCAGGAATTTGTTCAATTTTCAAAGGTCCAATTTTCAAAGGTCCTGTTGAAAACCGGCACGAATCGAGGACTTAGGTAACAATCCAAAAGTACTGCAGGCGCAACTCCTCACGGGTGCAATGGTCCCAGCACAAAAGAAAAAAATAGGTTTAGAGAAGGGAGTGCATCAATTGGTATCAACGGATTTAAATCTTACTGAATTCCTAGAAGATTCACTCAATACCATACAGAATCGGTTCACCCTATTAATTACCTGTTTTGATGAGATGGATAAGAGTCTAATTATGAAAACTTATTTCCAGAATAAGTAAAATTTTGTGGTGATGTAGTACAAATATTTCTTAATGTCTCCAGACCTACTCAGATGAAAAGAAAATTATTTATTTCTTTAAAGCCAAGAGTTTGGGCTATTGGTGCAACATTTTATTTAAAATTTCCTTGCAAATGCATAGTTCAATTGCAAGGAAAGAATATATTTTCTGGGACTCAATTCAGCTGGAAAGTTTCTTAAATATGAAAGAACATAAGATCTAAATATCTGATTTGTTTTTTGAGGAGAAATAAGGAAACACCTAAATGTTTAGAAGAGTTTTTTTTTTCTCTCCCTTTTTAGATTTATCTTGGGTAATTATAAAGTTTATATTTTTCTAGGTTTGGGAAATTACTGTTCTTGTTTTCCTGTATTAAAAATTTTGTTTTTAAAGTAGTTAGCCCTCCCATAATGTGGGCTAGATGGAAGTAGTTTACGATGTAAAGATTTTTTCGTTATTCACTTTATTGGATTGTAAAATTCCATTCCTAAACTGTTCTGGATGTTCTGGTTGTAAAAAAATTATTTTAACCCCCCCCCCCCAAAAAAAACAACACTTGGAACAAGAGTGTCTATGTCTCCTGGAAACAGACCTACGCTCTGAAGATGTAGACAATGAGTTGGGGATCGACGTGAAGCAGAGTGTCGTTTCAATTCAGGCTTTAAGGTGGCATCCTGTGCCCTATAAGAACTAAACTCAGACTGGGCTGGTACTGACGAGGTTGGTGCCAACACTAAACTCTCTCCACAGGAAGTCATTGACCTGTGATCAAAAGTCCTGTACCGATACCCGAGTCTCAGATATCAATGATACCATAGGACGTTTGGGGGTGGGAGACCTCGAAGAGAATGCACACCCCATGGGAGACAACTCTGGTATAGAAGAAGAGTGATGATGTTGAGTTTTGGCCTACATTAAGGGTCTCGATGCTGAAGAGGCCCGCAATGCTGGTTTGGAGATGGAAGGCTTAAGTTTTTCGGATGAGGAAAGGTCCAATGTCGATGTAGAAGCCGATGGTATCTATGGCACAGATTTATCAGGCATGTTAGGACCAAACAGTTTTTCCTGTTGAATCCTTTGAGCTTTAAGAGAACGCTTCTGAAGGGTGGAATAACAGATACAGGAATCAATTTTGTGTTTAGGTCCAAAACACTGGATACAGCAGCTATGCGGGTCAGGGATAGAAATATAACACCAACACCAATTTGAAATCCCATTACCGGTTTCGACATGGAGGGGAACACTTGCTCAGCTAAATTAAACTCAATTTTATCCGTTCAAAGAAAAACCATTAACGACCGACGGCTGATCCTCCACTTCCAAAGGAAGAGGGAACAAAAAGAAAATCTCTCTCTTTTTAAACAAATACCAATAAAAAAAATTAAGAACTAAAAAGATCAAAAACTAAATATGCACAGGGAAGGCAAATTTAAGAAAAAAAAGATGTAGCTAAGCAAAACATGGCTCCTTCGCTCCGTGGAAAATTAAGAACTGGGGTATCGCGTGTCCTTGATGATTGGGAAGGTACTTGCTCATGCGCAGTAGCCGGCAGTTTGGAAGCTATGACTTTCTTGAAGTGCTGATGCACTATTTACTGTCCGCGCTGGGGATTCGTGGATGACATCACCTACATGTCATAATATGCTGCCTGCTTGTCCTAGGATAAACACATATCTCTTCCACATACAGTGAAAAGCACTGTAAAGCGCCAGAATCGCCCATCTCTATCCCTGCAGCAGTATGAACACCAGATCAACTCCTGTTTTTTTAAGGAAGCTTTATTCCATGTGGGCAGGACAAAGGGTATAACCAAAAAAATAGAGAGAAGAGGAGAATCAAATGGACTGGAGAGACCCCATGATCTAGGGGAGAAGAGACTTCCCTCCCCATACCACCACAGGAAGGAAGCTAGAAACAGCTGGAAGAGAACAGGGAAAAACACTCACAATCATATCTAAAGCACATCCAAATGTTGCTGCTTTGATTCCTGTGAAACCCCCAGACCACTGATCTCCTCTGGTTTGTTTCTTCATAGGTCTCTTTATTTTTTGTAAGTGAGGAGGGAGTTGGAGTGCAGAGAAACAGCATATGGAGTAAAGAGGACAAGTAGGGAACTGGCACCACCAGCTATATCCCGAGAGGAACCCAGGAGGCCTAATCCCCTTGTTTAGCTGTGTTAGCATTGCCAAAACAGGAGCATAAATAAGCCTTGTGGAATCAAACAGAGCTACCACTTGCAGGCCAGTGATCCTATCAATGAAACCAAGAGCAGGAGAGACCATCCATCTGCCTACAGAGATAGAAAATACTGAAGTACCAGTAAGCAGATCATCGTACAAATGGCAGAGCTTAAATTTGTGCTCTGTATCTCCACCTGCTGGAAGAGGAACACAACCCTCTCATCTGGATTCATCTGCTGCTGATAAGGCAACATTAGATAAATTGAAAAGTAAAAATTATGTTCTTACCTGTTAATTTTCTTTCCCTTAGATGCAGCAGATGAATCCAGAGACCAATGGAATAGCACAAATCTACCAGCAGGCGGAGATAGAGAAACTGATTAACAGGTGGTCCTATTGGCTGGCACTCCTCCTGTATCTCCAGTATAGCTCCTTGCCCAAGCATCCGTAACCATCAACAGGCATAGCATGTAAAAAAAACTTCTTACCCATAACAAATCTCAAAAGGCAATAGTACAGAATACAACCCTCAATAATAACAAACTTCGAAAGTTGCAAAAGAAAAAACAGACAGACAATATCCAGAAAGGGTGGGGCTCTGGATTCATCTGCTGCGTCTAATTGAAAGAAAATTAACAGGTAAGAACATAATTTTTCCTTCCCTAGCAACAGCAGCAGATGAATCCAGAGACCAATGGGATGTAGCAAAGCAATCCTCAATCTGGGTAGGAAGCAAACACCGCCTACGCAACAACCAAAGCACTAAATGCATCTACCGCATGCGCCCCCACATCCAACCAGTAATGCTGAGAGAAAGCACTCTCGGAAGACCAAGTAGCTGCGAGACAAAACTCCTCCAAGGAAAAAACCTCTGGACCAAGTCCAAGAAGTAGCCAGCGCTCCGGTGGAATGGTCATGAAGTTCTTTCGCCAACCGCTTCCCTGCCATCAAGCAAGCGTAAAGAATGTCCTCCTGGACCCATCGAGCGATGGAGGCTTTGGACGCCGCCATATGTTTGAGGCGTCCCTTGAAGAATACAAAAAGGTGATTTAAACAACTAAAAGTCAATAGAAACCTTGCTCGCGGAGAACGCTACGCACTTTCAAAAAATGCAGTGAATAAAAGCACGGCTCCCCATTTCTCCTCCCAGGAAGAAGGAAGGAAAAGTGATCGTGTCATAAAAAAAAGGATGACACCTCCTTAGAAAAAATTGTGGTACCGTCCGAACTGATACCTCAGATTTTGGAAATCAGAAATAGGAATCCCTGCTGAACAAGGCCTGCAACTAGGAAAACTGCAGAGCCGAAGCCATGGCCACAAGAAACCCCGTGTTCAATGGCACAAGGAGGAAATGAAGCCTTCGGCAAACTGCGAAGAAGTACCTGAAGATTGTACTCCGGACAGGGCTTTCTAAGAGGTGTACGAACATACCGTACTCTGTGTAGGAACTGAACTACATGAAGCTGAGAAGGAAGCGAAGAGTAATATGCCTAGCCCTTGTAACAAGCTAAGAATGGCACTTGAAGCTGAAGGGAATTGAACGCTAAGCCCCCGGCAATACACCTGTGCCAAAAAGGAACTCTGGAAGGGTGCAAATGTTGAGAAGTATCCAAGAAAGGAAAAACCTCCAAAAGGAAGCAGAAGCCACAGGTGAAGACGTCTGTAGCGCCTGGATAAGAGAAGAAACAACCTGCTTCGCATAACCCTTACACGTCAGTCATGACTTCTCAAAAGCTAGGTCGTAATACCAAAGTACGAATATCCATGTTGATCGGACCCTAGGTGAGCAAATCCGGAGATACCAGGAAACTCCTTAGTCTGGCTGTCGAAAGACTCATCAGATCCGCATAGCAAGGATGGCGCAGCCAAGCCAGAGATTCTACAAATACTGTGCCTGGAAAGCGAGCTTGAGATGACAAATCCAAGCCATCATCAGCCAGGGGAAAACACTGAAAAAGAGAAACCAGAGGTGAGAAAGAAGCCACGCTGCTACCCCCTCTAACCCCCACTCCCTCTGCCCGCCGAAGAAGCTAGGAAGTATTGAATTGTGAGACGAGGCCATGAGGTCTAATTCCAGGAGATCTCACGTCCATAAAAAGAGCTGGAACGCCTGAGCCAAAATTCCCAATATCCAGGATGTAGAAAATTTCACTATTACTAAAGTTTACACTTTCTAGAGCGTACACAGCGCTGTACACTGTAACATACAATAAAATGATCTGCCAACAGAAGAAGAAGATGAGGGTCCACCCATTGAAGTAGAACAACAACTTTACCTGGCAACTGAGTAATTCACCTACTGCCCAAGCTGTAGAGAAATACCCCCATTATAATACCGACTGAAAGGGCCCTCAGCGGCATTTCGGAAGAATGGTCTGAAGCTCCAGAAAGGTAGTCTAACCATGCTCAAGAGAATGAACAAGTACTGAGTCGCCCTCTAAGACCAGACTCCTGGAGCCGAGGATGGAAGGCAATGAGTCCCCCAACCCGACTGCCCGGGATGTTTGGTGGCCATGAGCTAGTCCAGCAAAGACCGAGGCATGCCTTTGAAAAGAGAAATCTCGCTGAGCCACCAAATCATACAGAGCGAGGCATGAGAAGCCTACCAAATAATTGGAGCCCTGAGATACCGGGAACCACCTGAACAAAAGCGACTGCTGTATTGTTATAATGGGAAATCAAGCCAAAGTTCCCAGTGGAGTCAGCAACATGGATCCTATAACCTGTACAGAATCCCATACTCTTGGTCATGGCAACCGAAGAAGAATGCAAACCTGAGACTATGACCCATCGCCCTAGTCTCTGGGAAGAAACACATTTCTCTCCTATATGAATAAAAACATCTCCCCAATATACCTATAAACAGTACAGGAGAAAAGGGTGCTGTGCAAATTCGAAGATTCACGTCCAAAGAACTGAGGAAAAGAAACCACCCTTTTCGTGTCAGTCAAATGGCCCGACTGGAAGACGTCCGTATCAAGCAGTCAGTCAAGAAGAAATTAGGTGAATCACCTGGTAGCGCCAAAACGGTACCATTGCCCACATTTTCTAAAATTTCTTGAAGCCTTGGGTAGGTGAAATGGCATATTTATGGGGGGTATCTTGAAAACCTGACCTGCTTGTGGCTCTCGAGGACCAAATTGCCTACCCCTGGTCTAGGGAGATGGAGCCCATGGAGACCAGGACAAACTTTATCTCTGTAGAAGAATATTAAGGAGTCATGTCACTCCAGAAATTGTAATTAAACAAACATTCAACATTTATTACAGGACTATCTTTTGTAAATGGCATTTATTCCAGAAACAATTTGTCTAATGTCCTTAACACCCCTTTTACAAATCCACAATAGCAATTCATCTGCTGCAAATGTACCAACACCCATAGGAATTGAATGTGCTTCGGTGCAAATGCCATAGGGGAATTACTACATCTTTGTAAAAGGAGCCCTTAATTTGGTGCTGAGATAGTACAAATCTTGTTTCCAATAGTACTGCATGCTTTTCGATGCCCCTCCACTATCAGTGTGCATTCAATCCATTGCCAACACTTTTTTGGCGCCTCTTTCAACGGATCAAATATCATAGCCCCACTGTCGCGTGTTCACATTTATTCTGCATACGAGTTTATCTCATCAGTGCAGAGACCTTTTTGGTAAGTCCATTTTACTCTCCCTTTTTACTTTCCCGAGTGCTATGGTTTTATTCTTTGGTTTTAATAGAAGTTCATTTGAGCAATAATTTAGATCTTTCCCAGGTTTCATCTACCCGGTCGGCTTGTCTTTGAGCTACTATCGGCTTATGTTTTCAAGATACACTCTGTATTATCAGCTGTTCATTTCCCATACGTTTACTTTTGCCGTTTAAGTCTATATAGTCTAGACATACTGTTTGTAACCAGCCATCATTTTAAGTATGTATATGCCCTATTTTAGGGGGGGGGTTAAGTTCTTTTAGCATGTTATTTCATTAATTCTGAGTTCAGTGTTACAATATATTGTTCTTGGTTTTTAGTTTACACATTATTTATTCTTTTCTATGACATGTTCGCATCACAATTTTACTCAAAGGTATAAATAGGTATCCATATTTCCATTCAAGTTTCATCACGGTGCTCTGGTTGTGGCTCCAGTATTTGTCACTTCCGTCCACCAGGTCTGGCTATCCGTTACCGTCTCATATTTTGAAGACTCACTCATTATAATTAGCTGTGATCCACACGTCTCTTCATAATGGACATGTCCGATTTTAGTATTCGGATCTTAGTACTATGGGTTTGGTCTTTTCTGGTTTCCTTTCTATAGTCTGCTTTTCGTCTGGAGTCTTTTGAGTTTAGAATTACATTTTGTGACATTTTTGTAGTTATAATTGTATGATATGTCTAAATCGGTCAAGTTATCCATTCTTTTTATTATTTTTTGTCCCCTCATACAGTGGCAGATTGCCCCAGGTGCCAGCCCTATGGGGGTACACAGCCGGCTGGATCCAGAACCTTTTGAGCTGCTCTAAATGGCACCTGCACCTCAGCGCGGTTGCCGTACTTATTCCGAAGCAGAGTCGGCAGCCGCACTGAAGTGCAGGAAGGTCCCGCGATAACTGCATTTGCTGCCTCTGCCTCCGGAAGACGTAAATGACGTTGGAAGGGGTGGACCGGCAGCTGCAGTCATTGCGGAACCTTGCCGCAACTCCCTGCATCTGCCGGCCCACCCCCTCCAACGTCACTTACATCTTCCAGAGGCAAAGTCAACAGAAGCAATCATCATGGGACCTTGCTGGTTTGGAGGAAGAGAGGAGCATAGAAGGGTGGTGGAGGGTGAAAAGGGGGTCAGGGTGATATGGAAGGGTCGTGGAGGGACAGAAAGGGGGCTGAGGGAATTGGTGTGTAGGGAAAGGAGAGAGAGACATAAGGGGGGAAGGATAATGGATGGATTTGGATTGGAGGGAAAGAAAGGGGGCAGATGCTGATGGAAGTGGGGGGAAGGGAGAGGAGAGAGTGAAATGCCAGACTATGGGGGTGTGGGAGAGGAAAGGGAAGAAGAGGAGAGAGATGCCAGACTATTGGAGGAGGGAAGGGAAGAAGATGGATGCAGGAATAATAGGGGTGAAGGGAGAGATGGAAGGGGAATACAAGGAGAGAAGATGCCATATAGAAGGGGCAGAGAGAGGGTAGACAGTGGATGAAAGGAAGAGAGTGACAAGACTATGAGGAAAGCAGAAACCAGAGAAGACAATGTAGAAAAAAATTATATTTATTTTTTTTTGCTTTAGGGGAGATGCATCGCTGTTTCTGTGGTGTTGCACTGTATGCAGAGTCCAGCTTCTTGGTGGTTCAATTTAACCTTTGTCTACATTTTTCTATTTTATCCCCCCCCCCTTTTACAAAACTGTAGAGCGTTTATTTAGCACCGGCCATGAAGGTAATTGCTCAGAATTCTATGAGAGTCTGAGCTGTTACCACCATGGCTAAAAACCACATTACAGTTTTGTAAAAGAGAGAGGGGTTAGTTTGTGATTACATATTCCATACTAGGCGAAGGTGTTTTCTGTGTTCGAAAAAACATGGTTTTCTGTTAGGATTGATCTGTACTAGTCTGGCTTATTTAGTTTTACAATGGGTGTAATAATAATAACTTTATTTTATATACCGCAGTACCACAAACAGTTCAGAGCGGTTTACAGTGTAAGAGACTGTACGTTTACAGCGAAGATACAATGAGAACTGTACATATTCAGTAAAGGTGTTTATACAGCGAAGAACAATGTAGATTTACCATGCAGGAGACTGTACATATGCAGCAGAGATATTTATATAGTGGAGAAAGCAGTGCGAGAGCCTTATAAAGAACAAAGCAGTGTACAAAACCAATGCAGGGTGGTGAATGTCAAGAAAACAACCAGTATCAATTACAGGATGGAAGTATTTGATTATTTGGTGATGGGGGGGGGGGGGTTCGAGAAATTTGTCGTAGAGGAAAGATTTGAGAGATTTCTTGAAGGATGAGTAAGATGGGGCAGATGAGATGAGGGTGGTCAGGCAGTTTGTCCATATGCCAGCTTGGTATGAGAGAGTTCTATTGAGGAATCTTTTGTAGGTGCATCCCTTTGGGGAAGGGTAGGTAACGTACTGCTCACTGCAGTATGTAAGATGCTGCCTTTTCCTAGGTACACTCTTGTGTGATGTGTGGATTGTTACTAAAAATCATGTTTTCATACAGATGGGGGGATGTCAAAAAATGATGGGCCTTGGGTGTCACATATGCTAGGTACACCACTGCCTTCATAGTTTATATCTAATCCACAAGCCTGCTTTTAGGACCTACAGGGTATGTATCCCTCTGATTCATGACAATTTCACTTCTCATGTTATCTTATCCATTCTTTTTATTATACAACTGCCCAGATAAGCATCATTCTTTGACGTGATTGGACCTTGAAAACTAACTGCAAGTGTTCTCCCCAGAAATTTTTTCCAGCCATGAAAAACATTTGCTGCATTTAGTGTGCCACAAAAAACATTTGCTCCGTTTAGTGTGCCGGAGTTAAAAAAGTTTGAGAGACGCTGCTCTATACCATTTGAAAGAGGGCAAATATCTAATTATTCACTTCTAGAATTGGATACTTCTTAAATTTAATAAAAAATTATGGAGCAAGTGTCAAACCTTAAGAAAGGCAGTCATATTGAGCGGTTCATAGACAACGGCGCGAAAGACAAAGGCGCGCGCCGACAACTGAACGCAAGACGGAGGTGCGTGCCGAAGAAAATTACAGTTTTTAGGGGCTCCGACGGGGGGTTTTGTTGGGGAACCCCCCACTTTACTTAATAGACATCGCGCCGGCGTTATGGGGGGTTGTAACCCTCCACATTTTACTGTAAACTTAACTTTTTCACTAAAAACAGGGAAAAAGTGAAGTTTTCAGTAAATGTGGGGGGTTACAACCCCCCACAATGCGACACGATGTCTATTCAGTAAAGTGGGGGGGTTCCCCCCCCACGCCCCCCCGTCAGAGCCCTAAAAACAGTAATTTTGAGCGGCGCGCACCTCCGTGCTGCGCTCAATTGTCTGGGCGCGCCTTTGTCCCGGCGCGCTTTTGACCCGACACCATATTGAGCATTGGAAAATAACTAATAATAATTAACTAATACAAATAGTACATATTTAGGGCTCCATTTACTAAGGTGCGATAGCGGTTTTACCACGCGCTTAGCTCACGCAGAATTGCCGCACGTGCTAGACGCTGGCGTTAGTTCTAGCCGTGTAACGCGGCAATTCTGCACGCACTAAAAACACTATGCAGCTTAGTAAAAGGAGCCATTAATTTTCCCCACCACCAAATTTCCCTGTCCCACTCCACCCAGCTACTTTTTCATGCCACCCGGCTAGAAAAAATTTCTGGGAAGAACACTGAAAAGTCAAACCTTGCCCTACCAATTCCTAGATTTTTTGAAGCTGTGAACAAGTGGTTCAAAGTAAGCCAGTTGATGTCAAGTAACTTGATTATTACAAGGCAATTGACAAAGTACAGACTGAAATTACTTAGGAAGTTTAAGAGCTGTGGGATCTGTGGATTGGAAACTGGACAGAAGTCAGGAAATAATCGGACTGAAGGCCAGATTCTCAAACATTACCGTACCTTTAATGATGGTCGCATGCCAGTATTTTAACTGACTATTATCAGAACGCCTCACTGTGGTCTTTTCCTAGCTTCCTAGCAGACTCCGACTCTGCCATGTAGATTGTCACAAGCCCGAGCCCAAGGCCGGCCTTGTGCCAGGGAAGAATGATAAAAAACCTCCCCTGAAACTAGTCAGGGCTAACCATGTTGTCTCTGTTAGGCAAGAACAAGAACAGGAAGCACAGGCTGTGTTCAGACCTAATACAGAACATAGCCTGGTGAAAACTGGTAGGGCCCCTTTAAATCCTCCATTTTGTGGAAAGCTGGCTAAGCAGGGGAAAAGGCAACCACAGCTGAAAGAAGTTCAGCCCCGGAGTAGGGCTGGGCGTGGTACAGCAGCTTGGCAGCATTTAGAGAGCTGGCTGACCAAGAGGAAGGGAGACAGAGGAGAAGCTCTCATGTGGAAAGAGCCTCCAGGTTCCCCTGAGACAAGGGACATTGAAATCTGGACACAGAACCAGATGATACAACCCTGGTAAATCCTGAAGGTGAAGCTATGGATTACAGCACTTTACCAGAGGTGGGACTATTTGAAGAAATGGAAATTAATTAAGTTGGAATTGGGTTTTTTTCTCTAAAGTTTTGTTGAATGTTTCCATTTCTATTGAGCATAGGGATTTTCTTAAAGTTTGCTAATTAGTGGAATGTATGCTAGCCCAAGGTGTGCTTGTATGAGAAGATTTTTTTCTTGCTTACCAAGAAGGCTGCTGTGGAAGGAACTGCAGCAAGTTATTTTTCAGAAAGTGTGAATATCCTGGAAGTTTGAGGCAGGATTTACACAGTACCATGGTGAATAATTTGCAGGTTTCTTTTCTACTGATAACAAAGAACCCTTTAACAAATCTGCCAATCTTTGTTACTGCATTTAATGAGGCAGCACAGCACAGTGCAGTGCACCATACATAGTTGGCCTATTGACCAATAAGACTCTGGTAGAGTCAAGGACTATCAAGAAACTCTGTTACACCTGGGACATTGATAAAGAACTTTGAGACAGATATCCAGACCAGGCTGGTTACTATCATATTATGTTGTTCTTCATAATTTTGCCAAAGACCTTTGGAATACATTTTCTTTTGATGCATTTTTTTTGGACTTGCCAGTTGAACAATAAATTTCATTTTTGTTTCATTACTTACCTGTGTGAGGCCATTCTGTTTATACACATAGGTTAAGTTTATGCACAACAGGGACTTCCTCCATCTTGAGGAAGCACGCTGGGGAGAATATTGTAAGCGTGGGCCGGTTACTGCGAGCCTTGAGGACTGGCCACGCTACACGATGTAGTACAAAGTCATTGTTTATACATAGAAACATGGTGGCAGATAATGGCCAAATGGCCCATCTAGTCTGCCCATCCACAGTAACCATTCTCTCTTTCTCTCTCCAACAAATCCCACGTGCCTTTCCCAGGCCCTTTTGAATTCAGACACAATCTGTCTCCACCACCTCTTCTGGGAGACTGTTCCATGCATCTACCACCCTTTCTGTACCGTTCCCTCGGGTTTTTGCAGCCCAAATGCATGATCCCCCTAAACTGTACCGTTCTCTCGGATTTTTGCAACCCAAATGCATGACCTTGCATACATTGTTACTATGCATTGCTGCTCCAATCACCTTCAAAGCCACGTTATACGATTGGCTCTCCTTCCTATTACTGTCGGGTACATTTCCCGAGGAGTTAGGTCACATACTGATCACACTGATTGTAAAAAATTCCAAGCAATCTATCAAGCTGACAACTTACAGACCCATCGCAAGCATTCCATTTTTTGTAAAGCTGATGGAAGGCAACCAATCAGGCTTTTGATCCGGGTTCAGCACGGAAACGGTTATTGCTTCATTACTAGATTCCCTCCTGAACCTATTCAGCCAAGGTTCTAGTGCACTAATCCTTCAACTAGACCTAAGCACCGCCTTTGACTTAGTCTATCACACCATCCTAATTGACTGCTTGGAGACAATTGGTCTCTCAGGCTTCTTGACTAAACGATTGTACCGAGTCTATAGTGACAATATCCAATCCTCCAGCTGGGTAAACCCATACGGAGTCCCACAGGGTTCCCCCCTATCCCCCACTCTGTTCAACATTTACCTAGCCCCATTGGCAAATCTACTGCAAAAATTAAAAATCAAATTTTACATCTACGCCGATGACATCTTCATAGTCCTGCCCCTAACAAGCCTGACTCCTGAGACGAAGAATCATCTAGCACTAACTCTAAAACAAATCGAAACATGGATGACAGAGTTCAAACTGAAACTCAACCCTGAAAAAACCAAATTCTTCCTGGCAAGCCCAAATGACAAAATCAAAGATACTACAATAACCCTGAACGAACAGAACTTCCCTATTGTCGATACCATACAAATCCTGGGAGTAACACTGGACCGCTATCTCACTCTAGATATGCACTCAGAGCTACTGATCAAAAAAGGCTTCTCGACACTATGGAAACTAAGAACCATCAGAAAGTACTTTGACACAACATCATTCCACTTACTGATGCAATCCTCCATTTTAAACCTACTCGACTATTGCAATATCATTTATCTGGGGTCTCTCAAGAAATAAATACTCAAGGATTAGGGCCCGAATATATCCCTTTTTCACTCAAAAACAAGCCCCACACGGACAAACGATACACACACCCAGCAACACTACAAGGCCTTACTTACAACCTACAACATTCACACTCCCCAAAGAGAGGGAAAAAGGAAAAAGAAAAGAAGTGGAGAAAAAGGCCTCAGTTCAGCTTCATCTGGGGAGTGTGAATGTTGTGGGTTGTAAGTAAGGCCTTGTAGTGTTTCTGGGTGTGTGCATCGTTTGTCCGTGTGGGGCTTGTTTTTGGTCTCTCAAGAAAACCATTCAAAGACTCCGAATCATACAAATCTCAGCTGTGTGGTTGATTTTCGGCATAAAGAAATGGGATCACATAACCCCCTACTCCCAAAAACTCCACTGGTTGCCCCTAGAGGCAAGAGTATTGTTCAAATTTGCCTGCCTCTGTTTCAAATCCATTCTCGGTTTGGCCCCTCTATACCTGGTCTCCCACTTTAAACTAGACTGCTCCACCAGGCTTACACGCAGAACACGAATGTTTAGCCACCCTACAATAAAAACCTGCCGATACAAAAGATTCCTTGACCGAACGCTTGCCTTCCAAGCAAGTCTACAGAACGACTGGCTAAGCAGCATCATCAAGCACTCCTCATCCTACCTCAACTTCAGAAAACTAGTTAAAACCAACCTGTTCAACCAATTTGTGACCAAGAATTCCTAAAGTCTTCACTGCTTATCCCACGCTGTATGACCAGCCCTTCTTATTGTAAACCGCTTCGACCTATTTCTTATTGTAAACCCGCCCCTACAATGTAACCTTACTCTGTACAAATATTCATGTACTCAAAGACTTCATTGTTTTTTCGCTGAATGTCCAGCTCTTCTTTATTGTAAACCGCCTCGAACTACTGGTATTATTATTATTTGGACTAGGTGCATTTGAAAATAAATTTTTTAAAAAAAGGTAATAAAATGGGCTCATTAATATTTATATGAGCACTTTGGGCAATTCTCAAACCTCAAACTACAGTATATTTGTGGACAAACCTTTCCTGCAGGGTCTGAGCTGTCAGTCTTACTTTCTGGTCAGTGCCTGAGTGCCGATTGGCTCAGGTACAGAAAGGAAAGCAAGGCTTGACAGTTCAGACACCCTCCTCTCCCAATTAAAAAAAAAAGAGACCCACAATTCCTCCCTCCCCTCGATTTCCCCCCCCCCCCCCGTTCAGCAGGAGGGATGCTCATTCCCTCCTGCTGCCAGTCCCCTGCCTCCCCTCTACCTTTAAAATGAAAGACAACAGGAGGGATGCCCACTCCCTCCTGCCACTGGTGTTCACCGCACCCCTCCCCCCCCCGTAACTTGGAATTGAAGGCGGCTGAAACAATCAGGGCCTTAGGCCCCTCCCAGTGCATCTCAGGATGCACTGGGAAGGAGAAGGCCCACCATTCTGAAGAGGTGGGTCTGCCGGTTGGAGGGAATGAGCATCCCTCCAGCTGTCCTTCAATTCCAAGGTAACAGGGAAGCTGTCAGGGGGGGTGAGGGAGCAGATGACACCAGCGGCAGGAGGGAGTGGGCATCTCTACTACTGTCTTTCAATTCAAAGGTACGGGGACAGCAGGTTATTGGGGGCAGGGGTCCAGGAGCGGCAGAGGTGAGGGGGAGTGGTTGGCAGGAGGGGAGACATTTTTCCTGCTGCTCTCCCTGCCGGTTAATCAGCTGAGCCGGCAGGACTTGGGAGGACCTGTGGCTCAGTTGATTGGGGCAGGGAGAGCAGCTTTAACAGAAGGGAAGCGCTGTGCTCTGAGCAAGTGCCAGGCACAGTTCCTCCTGCTCTTTACCAATGATTCTCTGTGTGCATATAATTTGCATGTTATTATGTTGAGAATCGCCCTTAAATAAAAATCACTTTCACTACATCGACTCACCGGATTTTACCAGTGAGTTTTGAGAATCTAGCCCTAAATGGTCAGTTAATCATATGGAAAAAGATCAGTAGCAAAGTTCCTCAAGGGTCTGTACTAGAACCTGTGCTATTGGACATAAACGCTGGATTCTGAAATGTAAAGTGTGCTGCAGCTGCCAAAACAAAACACAGAAAGGTATAGATTCAAAAAGGAATGGAAAACAAAACAAGTCTTCATATCCATGTGTAAGGCCCTTGTAGAGAACCACACAAATCTCAAACACTTATGATTTTAAAGTGTTTGAGGCTTCTGCAATTAGGTCAGAGCTTGCATGAATGGGGCAGGGACAGGGCAGGAAACAGATCCTGCGGGGACAAATTTGTTCCAGTGTCACTCTCTATACATCTTTAGTACTGTGTGCAGTTCTGGGTCCCCATCTCAAAAAGGGCATAACAGAACCAGAGAAAGTTCAAAAAAGGCTGACAAAAATGATAAGAGGATGGAGTATCTCCCACACTAAAGGAAACAAAAAAGGTTAGAGCTCTTCAACCTTAGAGAAAAAGATGACAGAATGGATATGGTGTAAGTTTATAAAATCTTAAGTTTGGGGGGGAACAGTTAATATCATACCATATTGTTTCTTATATCCCACAATTATCTACTAGGAATAATTGTGGCTTACATATGATTAATAAGGATTCAAAGCAGAAACATCATTAATCAGACAGTATAGAGCTTAAGTCTTGGACTACAGTGAGATTAGATGTTTTTAGTGCCTTCCTGAATTGAAGGTAGGAAGGGATCTGTCACAATCAGACCAAGAGGTAATTCCCAAGTCTTGAGGCCTTGGAACTCAAATGTGGACCTTCAAACTAAAAACATAAGAACATGCCATGAACTAATAGCCTGCAGATTTAAAACAAATAGTAAAAAAATACTGGTTCATGAAACATATACACTGTGGAACCTGTTACTGGAGGGAATGCTCAAAACAATTAACATAGAGGAATTTCAAAGCATTTTTAGGGATATGCCAGGTACTTGTTAGCCAGGCCAGCCAGTGTCATAGAGAGGGTAGATGGTGCCCTTCACCCATCCCACTCCTTCCCGATTCCCCTTTTTAATTTTCCATGCGAGAGCCAACAGCACAAACATTCTGCCCACGTTGTGTCGGCTATCCATCTATGTCACTTCCTAGGCACAGGGCCTAGAAGTGACAGAGAGGCAACACCGACGCAGGCAGCAAATTCATAATGTTGCTCACACAGGAAAAATTAAAGAAGTACGATGGGAGGGAAGGGGTGTACAATGGAGGGGGGGTCAGGAAGGAGGGGGCGGAGAGGAGGATGGGTGCCTGCGCCCTTTACAAAGACCACGCCTAGGGCAGACCACCCCCTCTTACTACACCAGTGAGGCCACCATTGTCAGACAGAATGTGAAGCTCAACAAAAGTACACAAGCACACAAGGCAGGCCTCTTATTGGAAACGTGATTCTGGAACTACGAGGGGCATTCAATAATTTATCTCTGCGAGTATGAAAAGAAAATAGCAAGAGTTTTGAAACAAGTCTATGCATGTTGTGACATGTCTCAAAGTTACTCATGCACAGTTACGACTTAGTGCAAGTCTAACATTCCAAGAGATAGGATGTCAAGAGAATCCTCATGCAAATCAAGGAAAACTGCTAGATTTGGAACACTGTTAAGTGATAACATTTCTCACAAAAGGGAAAAAGCCAAAGGAGATCCATGAACACATGACAACACTTTATGGCGAGTTTGCCCCATCATCCTACAAAGTAAAATTTTGGAGCAAGCTGTTTAAGTGGGGTAGAGAGTCCATTGAAGTTGACCCTCACACTGGACAGCCTGTGGAAGCAACTTCCTCAGAAATGTAAGTCGAGGATTTAATTTTGTCAGACAGATGAATTAAGGTTTCCCAAATAGCTGAAGAAATGGCATCTCGGTACAGTTTAGAAAATAATTACAAAGTTATAATGTCCAAGGTTAGTGTAAGATGGGTTTCAAGAATGCTGATGCCATGTCAGAAGGCCATAAGGCTCCAGTGCTGTCAAGAGAACTTGGAGAAGCTTCGTGAAGACCAAGTGAATTTTTTTCATTGTTTGGTGACTGGAGATGAGACTTGGGTCTATCACAGAGATCCCGATTCCAAAATGGAATCAATGCAGTGGAAATATGTTATCCACCCCCCAAGAATGTTCAAGGCAGAAAAATCTGCAGGCAAATCATGGCAATTGTCTTCTGGGATGAAGGCCATTTGCTTCTGGAGTTCATGCCACACAAGACAACCATTAACTGGAAAGAGTTACGCCAACACAATGTTCACTTTGTGGGAGTCAATTAAGAAGAAAAGACAAGGAAAACTTGCAGCAGGCGTGCTGCTTCTTCACAACAATGTGCCGGTTCACATTCCACGACATCACAGGCTGCCATCCGAGAATGTGGGTTTCAGCAGCTGAACCCTACAGTCCTGACCTGGCTTCCTCAGATTATTTCCTGTTCTGAGTTTTGAAGAAATCTCTGTGGACAGTGGTTTTCAAGTGATGAAGACCTCAAGGAAGTTGTGACATCCTGGTTTGAAGGTCAAATAGAAGAATTATTTTCAAAGGGGTTAAAGTCACTGCAAGAAAAGTAGATGAAGTGTATGGAGCTTTCAGGCGACTATATTGAAAAAAAAACAAAAAATTGAAACTTTTTCCCTACCGAGGTAGATAAATTATTTAACACTCCTTGTACAAGATATATTTGATAAATATGAAATCAGGAAGAATTTAAAGGATTGGTCTTGTATACCGCCTTTTTGTAGTTATACTGTAACTAGTCTTTAAACCCGTTACATTAACGGGTGCTAGAATATATGTTTGTCTGTCTTTCTTTATTTCTGTCTCTCTCCCTGCCCCTATCTTTCTTTCTCCCTCCCTCCCACTATCTGTCTTTTTTTCTGTCTGTCTCTCTCCCTGCCCCCTATGCAGCAGCATTTCTCTCCCCCCCTCCACTTCCCTGTGCAGTAGCTACATCAGCATTCCCTCCCCCTCCATTTCCCTCCCACCCCACTTCTCTGTGCAGCATTTTCCTCCCCCACCCCCACACTTCCCTGTGGTCTCTCTGTCTGTGTATGTTTTGGTGTTTGTCTTTGGCTGCTGTATGTGTTTGTTTTTTCTGTGTGTGTTGGTTGGCAGGTAGCGGTAGCTGGATGGGGCTGGAGACTGGTTGTTGAGGGGTCGGTATTATCCAATCAGTGGTGATACTGTGAGGGCCCAGTTCTAGATCGCCTTTCACTACCATCCCAGTGAAACACAACTGGTGGGTCAACTGTTGTGGAGAGAATAACCGGTCCTGGGGAACCGGCGGAGGAATCAGCCGATAGCTACCCATATCCGCCATCCAGGATCTTCCCTCATATATCACCAGCCGGCAGGGAGCTGAGGATGAGCGTCCGGACCTCCGAGCGTCCCCCGGAACCGCCCGGCAGCTCTGACCTGGCCGATGTCGCTCCGGCCTGGCAGCCTCCCGGGGCGAAGCTGCCGGGCGCCCTAAGGCAGCTCCTGAACGCAGCGCTGCCCTCCTGGCACGGTCGGTCGACGCTGAGCCGCTGGAGGCAGAGAACCGAGCCGTCTGTGGACGGACTGTGCGAGGCGGGCAGCTACACAGAGCTGCCGTGCGAGCTGACGGAGGGGGAGGGGATGGCGGTGGGTGGGCAGTGGCGCTGCTGCTGGTGTCGGAGCTTCGTGCTGGTCTGCGTCTTTCAGGACTTTAAAAACTTACCAAGACCGCGAGAGAGGAGCCTGCACGGACCGAACAGGCCGAGCCCAACCAGTTTAACTTTCCGGCGGCTCCTCTCATGATCGCCGCCTTCTCCGATGCAGGAGCCCGAGCCCTGACCAGTTTAACGCTCTGGCGGCTCCTCTCACGCTAGCTTTAGGGCCTATGAGCTAATAGATCTTAGTACTAATGCCCGATGCTTGGTAAGCGCGCATGCACAGTCTTGTGGCCACATCCCGACAGATCAGATCTCAGGGAACACGGCTTAAGAGTGCGCATGCGCGCTTAGCATTTTATTATTATAGATGAAGAATTTCTTCACAGAAAGAAAGGGTGGTGGAAGTGTGGAAGAATATTCTCTTGGAGGGGGTGAAAACAAGAAAAATATAGCATAGGAATAAACACTGATCTCTGAGGGAGGGAAAGGGATTGTAGAACTAAACATGTTTCATTTATTCACATACCACCACCATTCAAAACAAAACAGAATGCATGGGTTGGATAGCAATGAGATAGATCTCTCTTTGCTATTGTGTTCTGTGCATCTATAAACGTTTAAGCTTTTTATTAATTAGCAGTTTTATCTATTCTCAAAAGAGCATAAGTTTTCATAAACTATAGTAAAAAATGTAATTAGACTAAGAGCAACGATTCTGACAGGGAAAAATGCACCCCCCCCCAGCATTTATATGCTGTTATTTACTGCGTTGCTATGGTAAAACGTCATGCATTAATGATTTAAAATGTGAAAGAATGGAACGTACACAATGGAAATTTTGAATATCATCGATCAGTTTTGTTTTAAAATTATATCACTGACACGTGCAGTCGGTGCTCCATCCAAATACAAATCGGGGATTCATTGAAAACTGAAAAACTTCACCCAGTGTGAAAAAGCTGTCATGTTTTCTCACGTTACATACCAAAAACTACATACTTGCTCTGTTTTAGTGTTCCCTATTTGTAGTGTACCAACATATACAGAAAGTTTAATTTTCAATTCACACTAGCAATAATTTTCTCTCAAGTTATTCACTATTGCTTCGTTCCTTCCTCAACAAATATCCAATACATGTAAAACCTTTGAGGGAAAGGGATTGTACAGTTTTAGAATTCATCTTTCAATCGGCGCCTGGTCAAAGCAACATAAGGTGTAACGGAGGAGGAGCGAACCATACCTTCGTGCTCATTTTACTAGCGGCGAGTGAAAGAAGACACAGCACGTGGTGCTCTGAGCTAATCGCAAGCCTTAAAGCGAAGATGAAGGGGATTCTGCGGTTAAGTACAGCCCCGAGCCCAGCCTTCCCTGTCAGTTCCTCCGAGCTCACCGAGCCCTCACCTCAGCTTCTTCCTTAGACCGCGGCAGAGAAGGGAACTCTAGCTTCACGTCCTCCATTTCCCTGGGTCAGCCCGTCTGCCACTCCGGGGAAAGCCACCCCAGCGCCTGCAGTTCTCGGAGGTCAATGGGGAGGTAAATGGCTGAGGGCCAGGAAAACACCTCAATATCTAATTATTTAAAAAGAAACAACAGTTCTCGATAATACCACACAGCAGAGTCCAACGGCTCGCCTTTGGCCGCCATGCTGCTCTTCTCCAGCGCATGCGTACGGCAGCGTTACGTTCACTTTCATAACTCCTTCTTTAGACAGTGACGTCACTAAACGGGTTCCTCGCCTTTGCTCCTCCCCTTCTTCCCTCCCACTCCGTTGCCGGGTCCAGTTCAGTGATTGGCTCTCTGTTAGATTCACTTCCGTATTTCAGACTGCTAACGGTAATGTAAATTTAGAGAGCTGCTTGTTATGCAGCAGTTGAAACCGTACTGGAAATGTCCATTCATATCAATGAATTATACCGGCTCTGTGGTTTGCTGCTCAGCATTTGTAATATAGTAAACCAGGGTAGGAACTCCGGTCCTCAAGAAGCCCTATTCCAGTCGGGTTTTCAGGATTTCCCCAATGAATATGCATTGAAAGCAGTGCATTCAAATAGATCTCATGCATATTCATTGAGGAAATCCCGAAAACCCGACTGGAATACACTCTTGAGGACCGAAGTTCCCTACCCCTGTAGTAAACGATAAAAATCAGCACTAGTCATCAATTATAGCCGTTGAATGGAGAGGGTGAAAGCCCAATTGAAGGGGTCAACAATAGCTTGAGCACCTTCGAGTAGCTTGGATAGGAAGGGGAGGAGGGAGCTGGGGCAATAGTCGGAGGGGGATGTGGGGTTTAGTAGTGGGTTTTTTTTAAGGAGAGGTGTAACAGCATGGTTGAAGACATCAGGAAACTGTTGCAGTGGAGTGATAGGTTGAGGATATGACTGATGGGAGGGATGACAGGGGGAGTGATAGCTCTGAGTAGGTGAGTAGGAATTTGATCAGTGGAACAGGTGGTGGGTTTGGAAGAGGAGAGAAGGTGAGCAGTTTCCTCTTCAGGTACTTCAGAAAAGAAAAAGGGCAGAGGTTGAAGAGAGGCTGGCAGCATGGACAGCTGGCAGGAGTGGTGGGGGAAGTGACTCGAGGTGAGAATTCAAGGATCAGCCTTCGGGGACATCTAGCTAGACAGCCTGCTTTTGTGTTTTGTTAGTTCAGGGTCTGTTCCCTGCATAGCTGCTCACATTGCTGATTTATCAGAAGCTTGAGTGCAGGCTGTTTGGCTCTGACCTGGCTTAGCTGGGCTTACTAGTGGGCTGGCTGGGTAGTCCCCTCCCCCTTGGCTTCATTAACTACAGCAAAGCTTTTGACTGTGTGGATCATAATAAACTATGGCGAACTCTAGTGCAAATAGGATACCCAAACACATAACTCAGCTGTTAGAGAGCCTAAATGAAAATCAAGAAGCTGCAGTGAGAACTGAATACAGCAAAAACTGATTGGTTTTCAATAAAATGTGGCATCAGGCAAGGATGCATCTTGTCACCTTATCTGTTCAAACTGTATAGTGAAACCATCTTCATAAAAGCAAATTTGGAAGAAGAGAGTGTTGGTTTCAAAGTTGGTGGCCAAAATATTAAAAAAAAACCCTGTGCTACTAAGAAAAGTCATAGCCAAAAGTCATAACAAGGGATTAGAACTGAACATAAACCTTTAAAATGAAGCAGATTAACCAGAAAGGAATCCTTGTCCCAAGATACCCGCGACCACTTGGAATGGCTGAAGGGGCTGGACAGAGGCAGCCGTAGCAGGAGACTGAACGGGGGCGGCCATGGAAGGTAAAAAAAAAATCCCAGAAGACCCCTGGAACAGAAGCAGGACCCCCAACCGCCTGTAAATAAGCCTTGTACATGGCTAACATAAAATCAGGGGGAGGGGAACCTAACCTAGGCAGCAATCCAGAAATCATAGCAGGAGCAGAAGACACATTTAAGACCTGTTCCTGTCGTTTCAAGACAGGAGGAAGGTCACCTGAGGCCATGGGCAAAATGGACATGCTTCCTGCCAAAACTGAGGGAAGGGCCATCGACAAACTGCCACCTGAAATAATACGCAGCATCGAGGCTACAGAAAAACCGCAAGCTGTCCCAACCTCTCCGGCAGTCCGCAACACTGAATCTGCCACACTGCCAGCAGATGAGAAAAACCCGGTGTGGGCAGGAGAATCCCAGGCATCACCACCGCCAGCTGCATCCACCGCTCGGTGCCCACAAAAAAACACACTTCTTCTGCTTTTTTGAAGTGCTCATAATGAATGAACCAAAAACTCACATACAATGCCATACAAAAATGGCAGCCTCAGGACCACTGTATGCTCCTTTTATTTCTTGTGTCTTTTTTTTCTCCTTCTTACAGCTCCCCAGCTGTTTCAAGAGCACAAACCCCGCAGGCACTCTAAACTGTAGTCTGGGTAGAACAGGCGGCCAGGTATACAGTTGAGGCTCCTCTAAATTCAGAAAACCTGGGGAGGTGGAGGAAATGGGGTTAGAGACTTGATCTTTGCAAGTGTCGCACCCCGAAGGTCAGTAGGACCCCCAAAAGGGTTTTCCAAGCTCTATACGGACAGCAAAAGGGACAAGAAAGATTCACTAAACCATATCCCAGGCCCAAAACAAACCTCAGTACAGACTGCACAAGCTTACCACTCCACCTGCTGGAGACTGAGACAAGACTGATTGTAATAGGGACTGCACAACCCACTTGTACTGTAGCCAAAAAGTTAGTACCTCAGCCTCCACTTGCTGGCAGAGAAGAATAAACCCGTTTTTGTGCTGGCCTAGAGGGATGCTAAAGAACAGTGATTTTTGTGATTCTACAAAGGACATATACCTTTTATAGAATCATGCTTAGCACTTATATGCATCACATAACTTAGGAGCACCCATTTAGGACAACTAAACCAGACCTAAATGCCTGCACCTAAGTTGTTCACACTACAGGTACATTCTACATATAACAAAGCACATAACTTTCAGGAATGCCCACTATCTGCCTCTGGCCATACACCCTTTTCAAATTTGCAAACTTCTCTTTATTATGACAGAGGTTTGCTATAAAACTTATTTTAAGGAATTGGAAAAACTAGGATTGGTTAAACTATACCTTTTGGTGGATCACGTCTTTAAAATGGAACGTAATATGGCTATACAACGGGGGCATTATAAGAAGTTTCTGGATATTTAGGAGCCATTGACAAAATTTTGCAAAGAGTGATTGTTGAATTTGGCTCTTGATCATGCACATCCAGGGTGGGTGGGAAGGGGGGGGGGGGGTGCTGGAAAATATTTTTAATTTTAGTGCAATTTTTGAATATGAAGATGGGGGAGTGATATGTATTTGTCATGGATTACAATTTTGATTGAATTTAGGTGCTATTATAGTGTAATATGATTGTGTAATATTGTTGCACTTATTTTTGGCTTCAAAATGAATAAAGATATATATTTTTTTAAATTGCATAACTGGTACATACTTTTTTCATAGAATTGTGCTTTCTAAGTTGTGCACCTAGCTTAATTAATCAACTAAATTGTATTGGCACTACCTTAGGCACCTTATACAGAATTTTTTTGTGTGTGTGTTGAATATTTGAAGACTGTTGATTTATGATTTATGTGGCCTAGATGATTTATGATAGTAGCTCTAGAGGGCCATGCAAAGGTCTTCACACCCTTGTACATTTTTCATATGCTGCTGTCTACAAATAGAATGAAAAGTGCATTAAGTATTTCCACAGATTTTCTATTGAATTCAGATCAGGGCTTTGACTGGGTCACTCAAGACTATCCACTTTCTTCTTGTTTTGTTCTTGAGATCATTGTCCTTCAAAGTTTCTCCCAAGTCTCCCTGGTCCTACAGATGTAAAACATCTCCATAATGTAATGCTAATACCACCATGTTTTGAAGAAGGGATGAAGTTCTGCCACATGCATTCAGTGGCCTCTTAAGTGTTTGTTAGTTCCTAAATATTTAAGTTAAAAATTATCAGATGTCTTTATGGTCTTGAAATTTTACAAAAATATGTTTGTAATAGATTCAGCTATATTTTAAATTGGGCCCCCGATTTGTACAGTCTCCCCTTACTAGTGCTGCCCGATTTAGGGAAAAAGTTTTCGATTCAATTTGACCTATTGAATTAATGTGATTCCATTTTCCCGCCCAATCGGGTGTTTTTTTTCAAACATCCTGGTAGGTTTATTTTGTAGTCTCTTCACCCACCCCATGCTGGTGCTGTAGGTATAAACAAAAAAGACTTTTCATCTCTGTTAGGTCTAGCTTACACTTACTGTCCAACAACAGCAGCTCTGGCAGGATACACATTTCAAATCTGACATATTGTAATCACAAAATAAGAAAATAAAATGATTTTCTCTACCTTTTATTGTCTGGTCATTTTATTATTCAAATCATGTTGGTCCCAAGCTCTGGTTTCTGTTTGTCTTCTGTTAGCTCGTTTGCCAGGGTCTCCTGCCCATTTGATGTTTTCTTCTTTTTCCATGCTCACTATGCATCTTCCATCTCTATACCTTCCCTTCCACTGCCATATCCAACATTTCTGTTTCTTTCCCACTTTCTCCCCTCTCTCTTTCTCTCTGCCTTGGGTCAAACCTCTCTATCCCTTCCTCCTCTTCATTATCATGTGTAACATTTCTTTTTTTCCTCCCATTGCACCAATTCTTCTTGCCCTCCTCCACCCTATGTCCAACATTTCTCCCTCTCTTCTTCATGCGTCTCCCTCCCCTCTACCATATATGCAGGATTTTTCCTTCTCACCCTTTTCTACCTTTGTTGCATCTCTCCAGGGATTCAAGACAAAGTTAGACAAGTTCCTGCTGAACCGGAACATACACAGGTGAGGCTGGACTCATTTAGAACACTAGCTTTTGACTTAGGGGCCGCCACATGAGCGGACTGCTGGGCATGATGGACCACTGGTCTGACCCAGCAGCAGCAATTCTTATGTTTTATCCCTTCTTCTCCTTTACCCTATGTCCAACAATAGTTTTTCTTCTCTCTCCCTCATGGGCAGCAGCTTTTCAGCCCCCTATGCAGCAGCTTTCTATCCCTCCCTCCTATGCCCCTGAGCAGCACCTCCAACTGCCCACTCCCCCCAACATACTTTCGTGCCTCCCAAAGCAGCAGCAGTGGTGGCTGGCCAAGGCAGCACTGTAAATAGGCTGCTCGTAGCCTGCACCGCCAGGGCTTCCCTCTAGCAGTGACATCATCAGTGACATGGCAGAGGGAAGGCCCCAGCAGGGCAGACTGCAACTAGCCTGTTCAGTCAGGTACTTGGGACCTGGATTGGCCACTGTTGGAAACAAGATACTGGGCTTGATGGACTTTTGGTCTGTCCAGTATGGCAAATTCTTATGTTCTTATCGGGTGGGGGATGTTAATCACTGAATCGGTGATTGAGTCCAATTTTTTTTTTTTTTTTTTTTTTTTTGAGAACAAAATCGATTCACTGAAGTGAATCGATTCAAATTGGGCATCATTATCCCTTACCAATGCTGAACATAAGTTTTGTGAAATGCCTAATTCCCAAACAAATGGAAATAATTGTAACAATTTTGCTAATTACAACATGTCAACTGTAATATGGATCAAATCTCCCTACTGTTGTATTAAAGGCGTGGAAAAAGGGATTTTGCATATTCATGCAGAATATGTGAGCTAGAATATCACATCTCAGAGTGCAAACATGCCTTTCTAAGCAAACAGACCAGCACTACAGAAAGGAACATGTTGGTGAAAATCTTTATTTAACTCTTAAAGGAGACCAAAAAACAGATATTAAAAAAAAATCTAAAATCTGCTTTAGTAAGTGAGCCATTTGGTATGTCACATCATACTTTTCTTTACATGATGAATGAGGGGAATGGAGGGAATCCATACCATACCCCTATTGCTCAAAGCAGCACTTCAACTTAGCCTGTTTAATTCAGCATAATTAGAAAGCTCCCCGCTGTGGAGTATATTAAAAAGTCATACATATTCTGAAAAGGGAAAAAACCATATAAAGACGTGGTTTTCAGTTAATTTGCAGCTTCAGGTACTACTTGTTAGTAGTACCCATCTGCACAAGTCAAGTTTGTATCCCTGTGGGGAACCCCAAAAATCTCTCTCATTTTTAAATACCAGAGCACTACACAGAGAACATTTAGCTGTGTTGAAATGCTATATTTATCAGATGCTCAACAAAAAATACATTTCTGTAGCAGCCTTAGGTTACTAATCACTACTCTTTTGTTGTTTTACTGTGTTATACACATGGCTTGTATAAGATCACAGCCAAGAGACACATGAATTGCCCCATTTAATATTACAAACATCTCCTATACAGTAAACGAAAAATAGACTATTCTCTTAGACAGGTTTGTAGTCCAGCTTAGATTCTAGCTTCTTGGAATCAGCAACTTTTCTAACAGCCTTCATGAAGTCTTCTTGAACAACGAAATCATGATCTGCTCGAATAGCAAACATGCCTATAAACAAGAGGAAAATTTAGGTAGTAACAAGTATTTGCAAAATATGCTTTATTTGTGAAATTGTAGAAATATTAACTACAAACCAGAGTACACAAAATTCTACTCAGACTTTAGCTGTACAGGATCAGATTTTTGTTTCATAAAGGCACAAATTTATTAGAATGGATTTAGTACACTAATCCTGTTGTGATATATATAACCATCAAACACTTAGGGTCCCTTTTATTAAAGCTTAGTACATGCTCAGAGAATTAGAACATGCAAAGAAACCAAAAGTAAAAACTAGGCTTCTTAACATTTATAACGTACTAATTCATTAGCATATGCTAAGCTTTAGTAAAAGGGCCCTAAGGTTTCAGTTGGTGTAAATACTTGCATCCCAGTTTGAATGTGGATCCTGGCACCAAACGCTATTCTATAAACTGCACTTAACTCTGACCGTTGTTTATAGAATAATGCTTAATGCTAATTTTTAATCAGTGATATACACAGAATTTAGGGCTAGATTCACTAACCCCCGAGTCTGTCACCGATCCATCCCCAATTACATGCAGGTTGACAAATTCACAAAAGGCCTGCATGCAAATGGGGACGATCGTTGACATGCCCCCCACTTGACATGGATCACTAGAGCGCGATCCTTGAGCATGAGCATGCGCAGATCCTGACAGTAGTGACAGGAGAAGCAGCCTCCTGTCACTGCTATCAGGCTTCTGCCAGCTTTTTTTTCCAGCTTTTTTTTAATAGGTCGCAAAATATCAGGCCTATAAAAAGAAAAAAAATGCCCACTGGCACAGCACACCGTCCGACCCAACACCCCCGTAAAAGTTGGGAGCAGGAGGGATGCTCAGTCCCTCCTGTTCCGTAGGCCTCCCATCCCCCCCGACCGGCAAGGCCCATATTTAAAAGTTAGAAGCAGGAGGTGTGCTCAGTCCCTCCTGCTCTGTAGGCCTCCCACCCCCGGGCCGGCCCAGTACCCCCCTACCTCCGTTGGGAGCAGGAGGGGTACTCAGGCACTCCGGATTTCAGCAACGCGCCTGCCTGGGCCTTAGGCCTCGCCCCAGTGCAGGAGCCCGAGGCGCCTGAGCCAATCGGGGCCTTAGGCTACTCCCTGTGCATCACATGATGCACTGGGGCGGGGCCTAAGGCCCAGGCAGACGCGTTGCTGAAATCTGGAGGAGCAGGAGGGACTGAGCACCTTTCCTGCTCCCAACTTGGAGGTAGGGGGTGCCTGGCCAGCCTGGGGGTGGGCCGGCCAGTCAGGTCCGGTCCAGTCAGGGGGGGTAGGAGGCCTACAGAGCAGGAGGGGCTGAGCACCCCTCCTGCTCCCAACTTTTAGATACGGGCAGTTTTCGGGCCGTGATGGGGTGGGCTGTGCCATGCCGGGGGGTGGGCCTGTTTGTGGTAGGAGGGAGTTGGCATTCCTCCTGCCATATTCGCACAGGCGGGGAGGGCAGCATCTGGTGGTGGCAGGAGGAGGTTGGCATCCCTCCTGCCATATTCGCATGGGCAGGGAGGGCAGCGTCGGGTGGTGGCAGGAGGAAGTGAGCATCCCTCCTGCTATTTGTGGGTTGCTGGGGTGGGAGGGAATCACATTCGTTGTTGGGGGGGCCCTCGGACGTTTGACAGGTCTGCCTGTCTCTTCATTTTATGAGGCAGATATTTTGCGTGTGTAACACATGCAAAATATCTGTGCCATGGGAAAAAAAATGAATTAAAAAAAAAAAAAAAGACAGGAAGACCTGTCAAAAACCTGCAGAACTGTCAGTAACTCAGTTACCGACAGGTCTGCAGCAGTCGGGTTTGTCAATAGTAAAACCCAATTCAATAGTAAAACCCAATTCAAAATAGCCAAGGAATTGTTAGTGAATCAATCACTTGGCTATTTTGCATGGGGTTTTACTAATTTGCATGGAAGAATCGGGATCAGATCACTACAGGCGTCAATGAATCAGGTTTTAGGGAAATTGGGTCACAAAGGGCTAGCAAACCGATCGGTACAAGATCGGTTTGCTTAGTGAATCTAGGCCATTGTCCTGAATATTTAAATAATTGTATTTTTAAATTATGTAAGGGATCCTGTTTTTCCCAGACACCTGCTTTACTCTTTGGGATCTTGCCAGGTACTCATGACCTGGGTTGGCCACTGTTGGAAACAGAATACTGAGCTTGATGGACCTTTGGTCTATCCCAATATGGCAACTCTTATGTTCATCTCTGAAAACTCTCACTCTGAAAACACAGAGTATTCCTAACGTGTCACTTCACTAAAATGTGCAAAATGTTTATGGCTGCAATGGTTCTAACAAATCTCAAAATTGAAGTCCAATTTATTTTAAATCTCTTTATTCTGTCACTGTAATAAAGCAAAAATGTCAAAAACTTTTGTTAAAACGTCAACAATTTGCCTCATGAAAAACAGATTGTGTGACAAATTAGTTTTTCCCCATCTCAGACTGAAGCTTCTACAGTCAGCCCCTTTTCCCTTTTTTAATAACTTTTTATTTACCAAAGCAGTTTGAACTCTTATCTTTAAAGTTCCAAAAAAATGGTTCCAAACATTTAGAAAACATTTCTTTGACCATTCTTCAGCAGTTTCAATAAGACACTCTTTCCATGTGTAACAGGCTGTGCGTTTGATTTCTCCATAACACCAAAGCTGGGGATTGATCAGGAATCCATTGCAACAAAATACATCTTTTCGCTATCAAGTATATCTGATGGATAAATGGGAGCCAGCACTTGTACTCTTTCCATAAAATCATCCAGTTATGCAAATTCATTTGTGGATTTGTATCCATTCTCATCTTGAGCATGGCATCCAAATGTTCCTATATGGCAGCCCAGAATTCTTGTTTTAAGGTGCCCTCTATGCTGCCTATAGCTTACTGAACAGTTTCCCTGAACAAGTTTTGTACTGAAAAACAGGACTCCTCTGAATGGCCAAACACTATTGAACTCACTCTGAGTTATATTGGCAATTGTATGACGCTCCTATTCAGTTAACCCTTACTTCTGTAATCTTAAGTGTTACCAGTCAGACTGTATTTCTTGAACATCTTTAATAACATGAAGTAAAGAATGAACACTTACAATTGATGACTTCAAGGTAGTTCAACGTGTCACAGAATCTTCTTACTCTACCAGCCCCTTTTATTCAAATAGGGAGCTGGGAGTGTGTCCACACCTGGTGGAAATAATACTGTTCTCCAGTCTTAGATATAAAACTAAGCTGTGTTAGATCGTTAGAAATAAAGTTGACAATGCTAGTCTCAGGTTCTCATACAGCCATGTGATTCACAAACATGGCAACTGTTCTCTCTGACTGAAGAAGGGCGGTCTTAAGCTCTGTGGATTCAGCCTAGCTTTCTGGGAGAAACAAACCCCTCTGAGGATTTTAAGTCCACAGAGTACACCTTACTTATACATCTTAACAAACAACTTAAACTTGTTCTTATATAAGAAATTGAGCAAATGCCCATGTAAAAAAGGGGCAGAACACCCTCCATGTGGTTACATTTTATACAGCTCCCCAATACTGATATATCCATCTTTTTGACCCACAGTGGGTGTATATATGTGGTGTCTGGGAAAAACAAGACCCCCTTATATAATTTCAAAGTACTTTGCAATTGTTTAAATATTTAGGGCCAAAAAATTGGCACAGATAAAAATTAACACTAAGAATTATTCTACAAACAGAGTTGGGCACAGTTTACAGAATAGCAAGATCCATGCCCAATTTAGGGTTCAAAGATTTACACCAAATGAAATCTACTGTAAATTCTCATGCCTAAATTAAGCGAAGAACTCCCTTATTCTGTAACACGCCACACTAATTCCAGCAGAAATGTCACAAGGTGGTGAGGGATGCCAAAAAGGACTATGAGAAAATAGCGCAAGAGGCCAGCATACGCTGTGGAATGATCCAAGATGGCGATTCCATGAGCTTGATGAGAGGACGCCAGGAAGTTGCTACTTTTTTCATTGAGAACTATTACCTTTTAGTATGCCGAAGTGAAGAGGCAGGAGCGCGGTTGAGGCCTCGCGGCGCTCCGGACCAGTAGCTGTCGGCACTATTGACAAATTCCTGCGGCAGATGTAGGACATCACGGTGGCATCGGCAGATTCCCCGCTGGAGGTGCGGCAACGATGCGAGATGCAGGCTGCCTCTTTGGGGCTTGAAACAATGCTCAGCCCCGATGCCAGAGCACCGCCCCTACAACCCCACATTACTAGCTCTCCGAGGAAGGGAGTGTTGCCAGGAGACGGAGGACATTGTACCCCTGAGGCCAGAGAACTCGATCTGGAGAGCAGAAGTTTAGGCTCTCGGTTTTCTCATGGGAGTCTGAACCTAGAAAGTGAGGATTTAACATCTGGTGAAGCAAGAACAGTCCAGACGGAACAACAACAGGGAGAGACTGCATTTGGTGAGCAAATTGGAATAAATTTGCAAGCTTTCTTACCTCAAAAACCCTAGGAAGTTACATTAGAATTTCTTTGGGATTTGATTTCTAATTTGGGAAAGACCTTTAATTCTCAATTCCAACAATTAGAAGGGAAAATCAAGAATTATGACACTGAAATAGGGAACTTGAAAAAAGATTTAGAAGTTTCTAAATCTTTAACGAATAATCTTCAAGAAGATATAGGATTATCAAAGAAACTTCAAGAGACTTTGATTAAAGATAATATAAATTTAAGAAGGAAAATTGAATCTTTGGAGAACTTTTCTAGGAATAATAACTTAAGATTGATTAACTTTCCAAACGTTTCTACGGTAACACCTAAAGATATGTTGAAACGATATCTTCAAGAAATATTGGAAATACCTGAGTCTGCATTACTACCTATTACACAAGTGTATTATTCACCGACTAAGACTCGAGATATTCAACAAGTAATAAATCAAGACCCTATAAACATCTCAGCTGTACTAGACTTATCTGATAGAGAAATGTCTGTTCCATCTACTTTACTTTTAACGCTTGCACTTAATGTTCTATAAACATAGACAAAAAGAATTTCTTGGTTATAAGATACAAATGTTTCCAGATTTGGCAAGGGATACTCAAAAGCGTAGAAAATAATTTCTTTTGTTAAAACCTGGTGTTCTGGCCCTAGGGGCAACTTTTTTCCTTAGACATCCTTGTAAATGCGTAATTCATTATAAAACTCAGAAGTATGTCTTTTTTGATCCTCACCAACTGACGACCTTCCTGTCCCGACTGGAGAAGGAGAGTGCCAAATAGATTAGAGGTTCTTTACTCTCTGATAGCTTATGATTCTATAATGACTGTTTCTTTTTGATGTACTCGCATTTGATTTACATCTTGGATCTATTTGAGGACTTGAGAAGATTTATGTTTAGGTTATTTTAATTGCTTGTTTAATTTTCTTTTGATAATTTTCTTTTCATGAATCATCTTTCTGTACAAGTTTATCTTGATTGTATAAATTGAAAACTTATAAATAAAAAAAATATCGCAAGAGGCCAAAAATTTCAAGCCCTTCTTAGATACATAAAAGGAAAAAAACCTGAAAAAGAGGCGGTGGGACCGCTGGACGACCAGGGAAGAAAAGGGTACATCAAGGAAGACAAATAAATTGCAGACAGACTAAATTCATTCTTTGCATCCGTCTTTACAAAGGAGGACACCGCAACAATACCAGAAGCACTGAAAGTGTTCAAAGGAGTAATAGAGGACAGCCTCACCACAGTAGAAGTGGACTTGGACCAGATATATTACCAGATCGACAATCTTAAAAGCAACAAATCCCCTGGATCTGATGGAATTCACCCGAGAGTCTTAAAAGAACTGAAGGTTAAAATCGGAGAGATTTTGCAAAAACTTGCCAACCTGTCAATTAGAACTGAACAGATACCGGACAATTGGAAGATAGAGAACGTCACGCCAATTTTCAAAAAAGGAGAACCGGGCAATAAAAACCTGTGAGTCTTACGTCTGTCCCTGGAAAGATGGTTGAAGCACTGATTAAAGATAGCATAGTCCGGCACTTGGATACACACGACCTGATGAGAGCCAGTCAACATGGCTTCAGGAAAGGGAAATCATGTTTGACGAATTTACTTCAATTTTTTGAGACCGTGAACAAACAAATGGATAGTGGAGAACCGGTGGACATAATATACTTGGACTTCCAGAAACCATTCAAGATTCCACATGAAAGACTTCTCAGGAAACTACAAAGCCATGGAATAGAGGGAGATATACTAAGATGGATAGGCAAATGGCTGGAGAACAGAAAGCAGAGAGTGGGCATAAATGGGAAGTTCTCAGACTGGGAAAAAGTGACTAGCGGTGTGCCCCAGGGCTCAGTACTTGGGCTCATCTTATTTAATATTTTCATCAATGACCTAGAAGAAGGAACATCCAGTGATATCATCAAGTTTGCAGACGACACATTAAGCTATGCCAGGCAATCAGAAGGATAGTGAAGAACTCCAGAGTGACTTGTGTCAGTTAGAGAAATGGGCGGAGAAATGGCAGATGAAGTTTAATATGGAAAAGTGCAAAGTAATGCATTTAGGCAAAAAGAACAAGGAACACGAATATAGAATGTCAGGTGCAACTCTGAGTAAGAGCGAACAAGAAAAGGACCTGGATACACTGATAGATAGGACCCTGAAACCGTCGGCACAATGCACAGCAGCGGCAAAGAAAGCAAACAGAATGTTAGGCATGATAAAGAAAGGAATCACGAGTAGATCGAAGAAAGTTATAATGCTGCTTTATAGGGCAATGGTCAGACCACACTTGGAATACTTTGTCCAATATTGGTCTCCCAACCTAAAGAAGGATATAAAACTGCTGGAGAGGGTGTAGAGATGAGCAACGAAGCTAATAAAAGGTATGGAGAACTTGGAATATGAGGAACGACTTAAGAGACTGGGATTGTTCTCCCTTGAGAAAAGGAGACTGCGAGGGGATATGATCAAGACTTTCAAAATACTGAAAGGAATCAACAAAATAGAGCAGGAAAAAAAATTATTTACAATGTCCAATGTGACACGGACAAGAGGACATGGACTGAAGCTAAGGGGGGACAAGTCCAGGACAAATATCAGGAAGTTCTGCTTCACGCAACGAGTGGTGAACACCGGAAATGCTCTCCCAGAGGAGGTTATTGTGAAATCGACAGTCCTAGGATAAGCAAACTAGATGCACATCTCCTTACGAGAGGCATAGAGGGATATGGGTGACTAAAATTACGCCAGGTGTACACCTGGCTGGGCCTCCGCGTGTGCGGATAACTGGACTTGATGGACCGGAGATGGCAGTTCTTATGTTCTTATATCTGCTCATGGTTGCACCTGTTTTCAGATACAGATGTCTTCCTTTAACCTCGACACATTCACAAAATCTGATGCCACTGAGCTGTTGGCTCAATGAATTCTGGGGTTTCATCCATTAAGAGCTTAACAGTTTTGAAAGCACAATGCACTGGACCTCCATCCTATTGAAAAATAAAGTACTCAGAAATTTCAGGCAGAAGTTTCTGTTGCAGGATGACATTTTTAAGCTATTTGGAAAAACATTGTGGGGGTCCCTTTTTTTCTTGAACACTATGTACATCTGATGTAAGAACTTGAAGTTCTCTGACTGGACTACTTGCCCTCAATTCAGAATCACCCACCAATCCTTTCAGAAAATTTTTGTTAAGATAGCCCCTATGAATTCTAGATGCCATTTTTAAAGTCCAATTTAATGATTCATAAATTTGGAAGAAAAGATCTCAAAATTGAGGTTGTCTAAAACTTCATCATTGGTCTAATAAACAAATATTTTTATCCCAAATATTTTATCAAACCTTATTTTTAACTTTGTTACTAAAGTCATTCCTTGATTACGTGTCTGTTGTCACTTATGATGAAGACCATCGTTTAAAGATAATATCGTAACTAATTTTCACAATAATAAAAATTGTATAGTTACACAAATAGAATTGACTGTATATTCTAAAATGTATTGTCCATTCTTGTTATTTGTGGTAGTATGGCTGCTGGAAAATTTAATGAACCATGAAATCACAAATAACGAAATGCTGCATCTATGGGAAAATAGGTTAGGTTCCAGCCAGGGCTGTGGAGTCGGAATCGGAGGAAATTTTGGGTACCTGGAGTCGGAGTCGGAGTCAGAGTCTAAAGTACAAAAAACTGAGGAGTCGGAGTCGGAACATTTATCTACCGACTCCACAGCCCTGGTTCCAGCAGTACATTTTGCACCTCAAAATCCCATAAAGGGGTCCTTTTACTAAGGTGTGCCAGCCAATTTAGCGCATGCTAAATGTTAACATGTCCATTATATCCTATTGACGCGTTAGCATTTAGCGTGTGCTAAATCAGCTAGTGCACCTTAGTAAAAGAGGGGGGAAGTGACTAATGGATCCTATAGGAAAAATAGGGTTAGGTTCCTGCATGAGACAGCATTTGCCAAAAACCATAGTGGAACATTTAGAATGTTGCAAACATTTGTTTTATTTGCAGTACTGCTTAAAGAAGTAACATTCTTAAAAATAAACAATTGCACGCAACAGTGCTGGAAAATAAATACAGTAATATACTGTACAGCATTACACTACCACAGTAAGCAATTAGTCTCATCAACCAATGCAATGCCCCATGGGTTTTTCACATTAGCAATACAGATATACTGTTAAAAAAAATTTCAAACAGTGCTAGAAAATAAATACAGCAATGTACTGTACAGTATCACATAACACAGTAAGCAATTAGGACCCCTTTTACAAAGCCACAGTAGTGATTCTCCTATGACAAATACACCATATTTCACCAGTTTTGAAATGCCTACATTGGCTACCAATCTTATAGAGCAGGGGTAGGGAACTCCAGTCCTCGAGAGCTGTATTCCAGTCGGGTTTTCAGGATTTCCCCAATGAATACGCATGAGAACTATTTGCTTGCACTGCTTTCAAAGCATATTCATTGAGGAAATCCTGAAAACCCGACTGGAATACGGCTCTCGAGGACCGGAGTTCCCTACCCCTGTATAGAGGATAGAATTTAAGATCCTGTTATTGGTGTTTAAAACTTTGAGAAATCTTGTATCAGTCTTCATAGCAGCGAGCTTAAAAATCTTTCACTCAACTAAAATGTTAAGATCTGCAAACATAGTAAAATTGGATATCTCCTCTTTTCTTGGAGTGAGATTAGAGAAGTATAGATAAATTTTTTTGTGGCTGGTCTAAAATTGTGGAATTTATTGCCTTATCAACTCAGAACAATGCAAAATTTAAACATGTTTAAAAGGAATTAAAAACTCCCCTACTTCAGCAGGCATTTGGAGCAGGTTAATACGAAAAAGGCTGATAGCCTTGAACTATAAATGCAAAGACTGATTTTGAGTTTTGTTTTTATTGTTGTTTTAGAGGATTTTTTTTGTTGTTCTTGTATGTTATGATTATTCATGTAACTGATATTATTTGCCTAGAAAATTTGATAGTATGGAATATAAATATTTTAAATAAATTAAAACAAAACCAAATTTCATCAGTCCTTAATGCAGTGTCAGTTCAAATCTCACTATATGGTGTAAATCACGGTCCATGCAAAGACACATTAAGGCAACCATACGATAGAGTTTCAAGGGCACCTTTTTGGACATCTCATATTGGCGCTCTGTTATAAAGTTAGCTATTATTACCCTTGAGCGTTTCAACCTTCTCCTGGAGGCACACTTAGCCAACTGGACTTTTAGGATTCCCACAATGAATAAGCATACAATAGGTTTGCATACAGTAGGTTACAAATATGCAAATCTCTCTCATGCTTATTCATTGTAGGAATCCTAAAAACCAAGCTGTTAAGGTGTACTTCAAGGAGCGAGTTGAGAACTAGAGGCTGCAGTCCACTGGGTACTTGGTATCCAATTTGGACAACACATGGGTATATACAACTTTATACAGTTGACTCCGCTTAGGTGCAAGCCCTCCGGACCAGACCACGATGTGCGCTTAAACGGAGTACCACTTTTTAGTCATGAAAAATCACAGTACGCTGTAGTCAAATGCAATAAAACTTTTATTCAGCAAAAAAACATACAATTTAACACGGTTCAGTTTTAGAAACAGCACTGTTCTGTCTAATGCAATACATTAAACCTTTTTTAAACCAACATTCTACTGAAATAATCAGTCATTGTTTTCTGCACGCAGACTGAACGATTCAGGCTGTGTACCTGACTACTGATGCTGTAAAACTGTCCATAGTCATGACATCCATTTATCTCCAGGTAACAACGCAGCGTGTGTAGGGACTTCAGCGCATCTGAGAAGGAAATAATCTCTGCAGGTGTTTCATTAGTCGTGATGACCGCAGCAGTATGACTCTTGGTTGTTTGCAGTGTCCTTTATGACTGTACAGATATCAGAATTAGTGCTGTCAGATGATGTGGGCACATCGTTGTCAACGACGACATACAGCTCAAACTCTTGTGGCGAGAGTCCAACTGGGAGTTCAATGGATGAAGTGTCAGCTTCATTTGTCTCATCAGATGCATGAACGAAACTCGCCCATCGATAGCAATTTGAAATTGTTGATGAGACTCGTCTCCACACCTCCCATACCATGTGAAGAGAGTCGAGCACTGTCATTTTTCTTGTGAGCTCAGCAGCTCATGGGCTGGGTTCCATGCTTGCATCAATCACTGCCATCACATATCTTAAGACGAGCGACCTGTAATGATGTTTGAAATTGGCAATTATCCTCTGGTCCATCGGTTGGATCAAAGATGTCGTGTTTGGTGGCAGAAACACAAGTTTGATGTTTTAGTCTTACGTCAATGCTGTGTGCTGCACAGTTATCACACAGCATTACAATGTGTCTCTTATGCCTTCTCATCAGATTGTCAAGCTTCTGCAACCATTCAGTTCACAGTGTTGCCATCATCCATGCTTTCATATTCAACAGACAGGCGTTTTGCGTTTGGAAGCCAATGTTCCATCAGGGATGGCACGCCAGTACAGTTCCATCAGGGATGGCACGTCTCATCAGCGTTGAAAACGTCGCATGGTTCATAGCCACCAATGATTGATGGCAACACTTCCATGACCCATCTTTCTGAACCAAACTCATCCGCGACTTGTTTTTCACCATGCTGCTTCTTAAATTTTATGTGGTTGCGAACTTTCCACCTCTCTAGCCATCCGTTTGTTGCTTTGAAGTCTTCTACACCCAGTTCTTCAGATAGCTGTGCTGCTTTCTCCATCAGCAGAGGCCCATATATTGGCAGTTGATGACTTCTAGCTTCAGCAAACCATTGCAGCAACACCTGTTCAACATCTCCAGCCTTCCCAATTCTTTTCCTTTACCTGGTAAGATTGATGTTGTTTTGCCAGTCTTTCAATATGGCTTGCTTGTTTTGGTGACTCCGAGAAATCTGGCAAGGATGAACACTGTATGTTTTACATTAGAGACCTGATTCTCCCGTTGGCCAAGTCTCTTTAAGACATCGACATGTTCAGCCCTTAAAGACAAAGATTTTTTTCCACACAACGCCATGGTGAAGTTCAAATACCTGGCCAGGCCTAGACTGCTGATCTGAAACACGCGTCTCATCCATGTGAGAACGTGATTACTTTTAACCAGAGTGAACGTAACGTGAACGAAAAGAGGTGGGATCTAACACATCAGTGCGCATAAGTGGATTGTGTTATCAGAAATGCAATTATCCGAAGTCTACGTCCATTTACTTTAATGTTTAAAAAAAAACCAAAAACGGGACCATGGTGGTAGGTTGCGGATAACCAAAGCGTGCGCTTAACTGATGTGCACTTAGGTGGAGTCAACTATACTTGCAATAAAGCAATCACAGAGTAAATGCCGGAAATTATATATGGAAATCATGCAGTCTACCTGCTTAGTTTCCTTCCGTTACCTACCTCTGCCCCTTTTTCATGATAAGGTAGTACATATACTGTCAGTACACCCATACCTTTAACCTGCACGGAGGATGAAAAGATGCTAATCCTTACCCTACCTACATTTTATGAGAGTCATAGGGGTTCACCTTGCTAAATAAGAGTGATATTGGTCTAAATGGCATATACTCCAGGGACAACCTAGACAGATATTCCACATTCAGTTCCTCTAAGTCAGACATGTCAAAATCTAGCCTGCGGTGTCATAAAATCTGGCCCGCCAGACGATGAAAAATTTGCAATTAAACTGGCCCACTGGAAGGCATCAGCTATAGATTCACATGCCTCAAGTCTTTACTACTCTGTCGCAAGACTTGAGGTGCGTGAATCTATAGCTGATGTCTTCCAACAGGCCAGCTTAGCAGTAGAGAGCGTCGTGAACACAGCATTACACAGCGTGGTGGCCGCGAGACTTGAGGTGTGTGAATCTACAGCTGATGTCTTTCGGTGGGCCAGCTGTAAATTCACATGCCTCACGTCTCATGGCCTCCATGCTGTGCAACACTGTACTCCCGACGCTCCCTACTGCCGCCGCTCTTCACGCACATGGTCACCTGCGCCCTCCCAGCTGCCATCGTTGTTCAGGTCCGCCTAATCCTCCTGGCTGCCTGCCTGAAAATTTTAAAAGAAAAGCTATCAAAGAGGTGAGTTCCCAAACCATTTGCACATTGTGCTGCAGAATACAGAATTAGGAATAACCACTTTTTTCTGTTTGGAAACGTCTTTTAAACATTGCCCTCCTAGACTATAATTTTAAATCAGACAACCGGGTTCCTAGGATGCCCCACCGTAGAAGACACATGTTCTTACATAAATCGACAGCTGCTTCAAAGGCCCATGGACGCCAAGTCTTCCAAAACTGACCATATGTTCTTTGCAGATTTCAGCTCTGTCTATGATTATCAGTCACACAGTTATAACCCCCTGGAAGTTATTTGTAATTTGAAAGTCTGGAAAGCTGCTAAAGACCATCCATAATCCAGTGGTGTAGCATGTTATTTCTGCACTGTGTGCACAGTGGAAGAGAAGTGTATGTTTTGGATCTAAAAAACAGAAAGGTCTCTTTTGAGAGAATAAAAACTGATTTGTCCAAGTTTTTCATTTTGGCCCATCACAGAGCCTGAGTCGGGTTGGAGAGGTTGTAACCCTATACTTCTACTAAGACTAAGGGGTGCTTTTATTAAGGTGCACATTTAGTGCGTGCTAAATCAGTAAATGTCTTAATAAAAGGACCCCTAAGTATCTTAATAAAAAAGTCGACCCACACACTTTTGAGTCGGGAGTAGGGTCACATCATATTTATGGGTCACATTGTAATTCCGGGTCTAGGGGGAGTACACACTGTAGTTCTGGGTATATGGGGAGTACACATTGTGGTTCTGAGCCTCAGGAAAGCACAAATAACACAAACAATGCTAAAGGTGTTCAAATAGCTCAAACAGGAATATCCCCACTGAGACATAACAAAAATATAACATGGAGGGCTATGTACGTCAACGCACACAGTTTAGGAAACAAGATCCTGGAATTGGAAACAGAAATAAGGAATGCCGACCTGGATGTGGTGGCGATATCCGAAACCTGGCTCACAGACTCCCACGGGTGGGACATGGTCATACCGGGTTACAACTTGCTTCGCCGGGACAGAGAGGGTAGGATGGGAAGGGGTGTAGCATTATATACTAAAGATGACATTAAGGTCACGAGAATCTCAGATGTCCAGTATACTGGGGAATCCCTTTGGGTTAATTTGGCCAGAGGGAAGGACAAATGCTTGTATCTTGGCGTAATTTACAGACCCCCAAGACAACAGGATGACCTGGATATGGAAATAATCGAAGATATAGAAAATATCACCTTGCGTGGGGACACAGTATTGCTAGGTGACTTCAACATGCCTGATGTGGATTGGGTTACACTTACCTCTGCTTCCGGCAGCAGCAGGAGGCTATTAAACTCTATGAAAGGAGCAAGCCTCAGGCAACTGGTGTTGGAACCGACAAGGGATCAGGCAATACTGGACCTGATACTTACCAATGGAGAAAGTGTCACAGAGGTCTCGGTGGGCGACACATTGGCCTCCAGTGACCACAACATGGTATGGTTCAATATCAGGAAAGGTTTCACTAAATCTACTACACTAACCAAAGTCCTCAAATTCAAGGACACAAATTTCAAAGAAATGGGAGACTTCGTTCACCAGGCGCTACAAAGCCAAGAAGAAACCGATAACGTGGAAGACATGTGGTCGACTTTGAAAGCAACCATACAAGAAGTAACAAACCGCTATGTAAAATCAGTAAGTAAACGGCGAAGGAACAATAAGCCACAGTGGTTTACTGCGGAGATCTCAGACCTGATCAAGGAGAAGAAAAAAGCATTCATCTCTTACAAACAATCAGGGAAGCAGAACTCTAGAGCAGACTACCTGGCCAAATCAAAAGCCGTCAAAACAGCAGTCAGGGAGGCTAAATTCCTCATGGAGGAGTCTCTAGCAAAGAACATCCAGAAGGGAGATAAATCCTTCTTCAGGTATATCGGTGATAGAAGAAAAAACTCATGCGGGATTGTACGTCTTAGGAAACCAGACGGAGACTATGTGGAAAAGGATTCGGAAAAAGCCCAACTATTAAATGAATACTTCTGCTCAGTCTTCACCCGAGAAGCGCCAGGGCTCGGCCCTCAGCTACAGACAAGGGTTGGCTCAGTTGACCCGTTTAGTAACTTTGAGTTTACGCCCAGCAGTGTCTAAGGTGAGCTGTCAAAGCTCAAGGTTAACAAAGCAATGGGGCCGGACAACCTGCACCCCAGGGTGCTTAGGGAGCTGAGTGATGTCTTGGCGGAGCCACTGTCCGCGCTCTTCAACCTCTCCCTTAGTACAGGCAGCGTCCCGTTGGACTGGAGGACGGCTAACGTCATTCCACTCCACAAGAAAGGCTCAAAGATGGAGACAGCAAACTACAGACCAGTGAGTCTAACATCGATAGTGAGCAAACTAATGGAAACTCTAATCAAACACCAATTAGATAAGATCCTGGATGAGGAGAATCTACGGGATCCCCGACAACATGGATTTACTAAGGGGAGATCCTGCCAATCCAACCTGATCAGCTTCTTTGACTGGGTGACGGGGAAGCTGGATATTGGGGAGTCCCTGGACATCGTGTACCTGGACTTTAGCAAAGCATTCGATAGCGTACCACACCGCAGGCTGCTGAGCAAGATGAGTTCTATAGGATTAGGTAACACATTGACGAAATGGGTTGGGAGCTGGCTTGGAGGTAGGCTCCAAAGGGTGGTGGTGAACGGCACCCCCTCCGAAATGACGGAGGTGATTAGTGGAGTACCACAGGGCTCAGTCTTGGGCCCAATCCTATTCAACATCTTTATAAGAGACTTGGCAGAAGGGTTTCGAGGTAAAATAACATTATTCGCCGATGACGCCAAACTGAGTAATGTAGTGGGCAAATGCACAACAGACGAAGATTCAGTGCCCGACAACATGATGCACGACCTACTCCTACTGGAGCGATGGTCTAGGACATGGCAACTCAACTTCAATGCCAAAAAATGCAAAGTTATGCACCTGGGCAGCCAGAATCCATGCAAGTCTTATACCCTTAATGGCGAGATCCTAGCAAAAACGGTAGCAGAACGAGACTTGGGGGTAATCGTCAGTGAGGACATGAAGTCTGCCAATCAAGTGGAGCAGGCTTCGTCCAAGGCAAGACAAATCATGGGCTGCATACGAAGGGGTTTCGTCAGTCGTAAGGCGGAAGTCATTATGCCATTGTATAGATCCATGGTGAGGCCCCACCTGGAATACTGTGTGCAATTCTGGAGGCCGCATTATCGCAAGGATGTGCTGAGACTGGAGTTGGTGCAAAGAATGGCCACCCGGATGGTCTCGGGACTCAAGGATCTACTATACGAAAAACGGCTTGACAAATTACAGCTATACTCGCTCGAGGAGCGCAGAGAGAGGGGAGACATGATCGAGACGTTCAAGTATCTTACGGGCCGCATCGAGGCGGAGGAAGATATCTTCTTTTTCAAGGGTCCCACGACAACAAGAGGGCATCCGTTGAAAATCAGGGGCGGGAAACTACGAGGTGACACCAGGAAATTCTTTTTCACTGAAAGAGTGGTTGATCGCTGGAATAGTCTTCCACTACAGGTGATTGAGGCCAGCAGCGTGCCTGATTTTAAGGCAAAATGGGATCGGCACATGAGATCTATTCACAGGGCAAAGGTAGGGGAGGGACATTAAGGTGGGCAGACTAGATGGGCCGTGGGCCCTTATCTGCCGTCTATTTCTATGTTTCTATGTTTAACTTAGCCTATGGTTTAGATTTCGGCCCCTTATGTGATTGAGTTTGACACCCCAGCTTTAGGTAACAGAATTCCTTTACTGTTCAGATCTCAAAAATAGGTGTCAGGTAAGCATCTGGATAAGGCTGTAAGACACTCCAGAGGATTTATTTCAGAACCCCTAGTTCAATCTGGGTACAAAGGGTAATATGGATTTTACATGCATTACCTTTGATCTCATGTAATTACTCTGGTTAATTGTTTACTTTTGTTATTGTACTCTATAAAAACCAATAAACAGTTTGTACTAAAAAAAGCCCCTCTCCACTCTAACACTGAGTTATTTAAACTCCCCCCTCCCCCACAAATGAAGAGCTCATTTCCAAAACTCACTGTCCATTTTTTGCCAATTTTCAGTTGTAGGATTAATTTCATACATCAAGGGAAGATTGATATACTGTAGCTTATTCTTGTGCCAAAACTCATTTAAGTCCAAGGTATTTTAATGACTTTGAATACTTTGTGCAAAACTTACTTGGTCCAAAAAAAACCTGCTGCTGACAAACTGAGTGAGTTTTGGAAACATGTTCTTCAAATATAGGATATTCTGCTAAGAAATTTGCAGTGACTATAGAATTCTTTCTTTCTTACCAGCTTCAGTGCAAACATTTCTCAGATCTGCTCCATTAAACCCATCTGAAAGTTTTACAATGGCTTCATAATCTATTTATAAAAAATAAAGAAAGAAATAATCACAACAAAATACCAAAAGTGAAATTTAATTACAAGTACAAATAAAATATATTTTCATATTCTGGAATGACTGAGACAATTCTAATTAAATTCTAACAAGTTTCAGTCAGGATCACTGCCTTCAAAGAAAGATCTTTAGAGTTCCAAGAGTAGGCATGTGGCTGGGGTCCAAATATTTAGGAGGGGCCCTTTGTGTGCTAATTTAATGGCTTTCAACACAGGTTTCTGCCCTGGTAAGTTTCCAAGAGGATACTGGGTTTGATGGACCTTTAGTCTGTCCCAGTATGGCAACTCTTATGTTTTTATGAATTTGATAACATTACAGGCTGTGTTTATCAATACTAAATAGCAAGAAAGTTCAAGACTAATGAGAGAAAGTTATAATTAAGCTCCTATTTATTGACTTTCCATTTGTATATTTGGTCAGTTTTGAAAAGAGGTGCATTTTGATACAACAGAGGCTATACTTGCTGCAAATGATTTCAGATTACATGACAAGAAAGAGCAGCCTAATATTTACAGCAATGGACTGGGGACCAGGGTTCAAATCCTATTTCTACTACAGGCATTCCTTGTGATCTTGAGCAAGTCACTATCTCCTGTTGCCTTTGGTATCCACTAACATTTTAAGCTCTTGGCAAGTAACTTGCACCTAAACAGTAGTAAGGTAAGACAGTGACGTAGTGAGGGTGTGTGGCCCCCCCCCCACCGCCCCTTCCTTTCCCTTCACCCGCACCTCTTTAATTTCTCTGGCGCGAGCAGCATCTCCAACTTACTGCTTGCGCTGACCTCAGTCTCTGATGCCACTTCTTGGTCCCGTGACCTGGAAGTGACATCAGAGGGAGAGGCGAGCCCATACAAGAAGCAAGTTGGAGATGCTGCTTGCGCTGGCGAAGAGTTAGAGGTACTGGGGGGAAGGGAAGGAACAGGAGTGCGGAGAGGGTGAGAGGCGCTGGCACCCCCCGCAAAGATGGCACCTGAAGCGATCTGCCCCCCCCACCCCTCAGTATGCCACTGCAATAAGCTGCTTTGAACATTATTTTGAAAGGCAGAATGACAAACCAAATATTTTTATAAATGATCTGGAAATTGGAACAAGTGAGGTGATTAAATTCGTAGACACTAAACTGTTTATTCATTTTTAAAACATATATTCATTTTTAAAACATATATAATAAGTGAAATACAGAGTAAATTATTCATTTTACAATATAGACATAACTTAAAATTTTTCAAAAATTCTTGCTTATTAATACCCTCCCCTCACCCACCAAAACTTTTCCAACCATTTTTCCAACCTTATTTACCTCTCATCCCTCCCCCCTCCCTGGATGTGCATATTATCTAAATAACTATAGAGATTCTAGGGGATCTTTAATATGCAAAATAGTACGCATTGGGGACATAATTTTCCATTCCAAAATTAACCATTCTGGATAATGTTCCATGAGATCAGGTAGGATCCAGTAAACACTATGTTCAAAGTTGTTATAACGTGTGTACGTGTGTGTGTGTGTGTGTGTGTGTACGTGTGTGTGTGTGTGTGTACGTGTGTGTGTGTGTGTGTGTGTACGTGTGTGTGTGTACACGTGTGTGTGTACACGTGTGTGTGTGTGTACGTGTGTTTGTGTACGTACGTGTGTGTACGTGTGTGTGTAAAAATCTAATTTACGCACAAAATAAAACATACCACATGCCAGTTTCACAGCATTTTAAAAAATCTGTGCTTCCAGATACTGTGCTTACCTATTTCACCATGTTTTGTGATGGGGCCAGCATGAATCTTCAAGATATCTAGCCTGGCTTGTTCATTTGGTAATTCAATATCTTGAAATAACAAAGAATAAAAACATGAGTAACAGAAAATGTAGACATGTATGCAAAGAAATAAAAAGATCTTATAATCACAATGGAACTGTTCTATATAGCTTACGGATTTTTCTATCAAGTCTTCCAGGACGCAACAATGCAGGATCAAGTGTGTCTGGCCTGTTTGTAGCCATGATCATTTTAACTCTGTGCAGGGTGTCAAATCCATCCATCTGGTTCAGTAGCTAAACACAAAACATGCACACTATTAAAATATTTTGAAAACACAGAATTAGCATTTCAGTACCTGATGCAGCAGTAATTTAACTGTAAACTCTAGCCACTGTCAAAAGAACCCGTTTTCATTTGCACCATATTTAAAAGCTGTTTTTTTCACATAAAAATTATTTTGATATAAGAAAATATAATGGAAGGTTTTTGCCAATGATCTGAATTTCTATGAGTACAGTTATAGTGCTAAATCAGAGGCTTTCCCTCCTGCTTTAATAATTTGTGTATATACCTATATGTTTGCAACATAGATATTGTGGAGTTTTGTTATATACTGTATTTTTTGCTCCATAAGACGCACTAGGTACGTCTTAATGAGCGAATATTAAAAAAAACAAAACCCCACACATTTTTTTGCACCCCGGCTCCCAGCGCGCTTTCCGCTCTCCTGCCTCGGTTCCTCTGCTCTCTTCCAGCAGTGGCACAGCAAAGCACGAGGCAGGTGAACGCTTTTTGCTTGCCTGCCTGGTCCCATGTTGCACTCCGAATGGCTGCTGTCAGTTCTCATGAGTCCTGCAAGAACTCACGGCAGCCATTCAGTGTGCAGCACGGGACCAGGCAGGCACGCAAAAAGCATGCACCTGCCTCGTGCACCCCTGTGCCGATGCCGGAAGAGAGCAGAGGAACCGAGGCAAGAGTGCAGAAAGCGCACTGAGAGGCAAAAAAAAAAAAAAAGAGAGTACTGGGGGGGGCCCTACCTTGGGGCTGGCTAGCTGACTAACTGCCACTAAGAGTGCCCACCACTAGACGTGCCCTGTACCCTGTCCCTGCCTACCACTAGACCACCAGAGGGGGTACAAGGTACACCATACACTGCACATAAGGTCATTTTTGCAAATAAACAAACTAACAAAAAAAAACAAAAAAACAAAACAAAATCAACCTTACAGTTCCCAGCTGTATATAGAAACTGAAGAATAGTTTAAGGAATTTCTAAAATGACAACCTGTCAGTAACAATCAGTTATGTGAAGTCTGGCAATAACTAAACAGAAACAAAATTTTCAACCATTATTTTATGATGGAAGGATAGAGGGAATAAGAGCTTCAGGTAACTAAGGAATGCTGTAACCTGTGTAACTGATACTGCATATTCAGTTCTAGGTTTATGATCTCTGCATACATCCTGCACATCTTAATTTAAGAGAGCTTTTTTGGGGGGAGGGGAGGGATAGTACAGGAGATAAAATGATATATCTAAGTTGTTTTACAACTTGTTCTAAGGTCGCTTTCATTGATATTTGTCTGTTTATATTGCTAGATTTTATATTGAGCTTTTTTTACAGCAACGGTTCAATAGTGAGGAGAGGGAGGAAAATTCTATTTGTCAGTAATGGATGACCTGAAATGGAACATTGTTTTGCTTTATTGTTGCATCACTATCCAGTCATCAATAAAAACTGTTTAAATATATTAAAAAAAAATTAAAAGTAGGTCATGCTCCACTGTCCAGTTCATTGGAAGAACCACATGTTAAGGCTTAGGCTAAGGTTTCAAAACATTCAAGTCAGGTAGTCACAGAATATCAACTTATGAATTTCACAAGATTAAACCCCAATAAATAAGCAAGTAAATCTGAACGAGAAAAAAACATGGCTACTAAAAAACTGATTTTACAACACCAAGCTTTAGGGGCCATGATTCTATGAATAGTAATATACTGATGTACCATACTGTTCATAGTTATGAATGTCCCTTTATGGTATGTAATTATGAGAGATAACTTTTTTGTACCCAGATTGTGTTTAACAAATTTGTAAGATTACATAAAAAAGTGAAACAACAAGAGCAGCTTTACCTCCATTAGAGTTCGCTGAATTTCTCTATCAGCTGAGGTTCCCTCAGAAAACCGTCTGCCACCTATATAGTTAAATTTTCATGAGAGATAAAGGAGCAGGAAAGATTGTATTAAAATCTGAAAATTTTAATATAGACGACCCAAATCTCTTTCCCATTTCATAACTGCTAGTTCTAAGTGCGTTTTTTTTGTGTTACAGCACAGCAGCTAAACCTATAACCAATTAATCAAGTTATAGCTATTCCATCAAGAATTATAACTCTCCCTTCTATAGCATCATCAAAACTCTAGCAAAGGACTGGGCCTAGAACCAATCTCAATTCCTTCTCAGTGGTTACCTTCCCTTCCAACTGGAGCCCACTGACACACATACAAGTTACCAAGAGCTTGCAAAGGGTTCAGAATTTCAAGCAAATCATATATAGAAACAATAGTTAATAAAAGCCTTTAGAATTAATCAGCACTCAGAATAACTATTTATTATTTCCTCCATAATTTCTCTATCTCAGCTAAGGTGTGAGAGGAGAAAGGATATACAAAATTTACTTAAGATACTTAGCTTATAAAGAGGGAAGTTTAGAATACATTACAAGTGTTATTCAAAACTGTTTACTCAGCATGTACAATTGGAATCTCAAAGCAGTGCTTCTCAACCCAGTCCTTGGGGCACATTCAGGAGTGAGGTTTTCAGGATATCCACAATATATAATATATACACGAGAGAGATTTGCATACAAACTTCTCATATGCATATACATTGTGGATGTCCTGAAAACAAGACTAGCTAGGTGTGCCCCAAGGACTGGGTTCAAAATCATCATTTTAGAGCAGGGGGGTCTCAACCCAGTCCTCAGGACATACCAAGCTAATCAGGTTTTCAGAATCCCCACAATGCATATGAGATTTTCATGCACTGCCTCTGTTGTATGCAAATCTATCTCATGTATATGCATTGTGGAGATCCAGAAAACTTGACTGGCTTGGTGCATCGCAAGGACTAGGTGGAGATCCCTTGGTACAACTTTAGTACTAGAATTTGTTTGCAAATATCAAAATTTCTTATTTTAATAGTCTTTTCTCTTGTCCTAGATATTTTAGAGAATAATATTGTTTTATTAATTTCAAAATTGCACTGAATAACTGGTCAGATTTGTATTCAGATTCAAAAGGGATGCCTCATTATATAAAAATCTCTTCCCCGGGGTACCCGTATATTTGCTTATGACATCTCATAATTCTGGATTAGTAAATAAGAAAACAGATTAGCAGTATATTAGAATATTTATCTACCTATCATTCCTACTATGATAATCTATTTAAAGCCATTATGAAAATTCTTTGCTGGGCTGCATAACATTTCAGGAGCAGTATAGTGCAAGTATCTTTTTTCCCCTCTTTCCTAGCCTATCTGGCTTTTACAGTCAGGATAGTTCACAGACTCAGGAACCTATGCTATGAACTATTCATTTTGATTTAGCTTACAACAGAAGGCAGTCAATTCCCTGTCCCTAGAGAGCTTATCTAAGCTTGTAACTGAGGCAATGGAGAGTGAAGTAACTTTCCCATAGTTACAAGGATCATCTGGTCTATTTTTAAATCATATTATGTGTTTCAGGGTAGATAGGAGATGTGAATTTTAGTCTCCTCTATACAGGTGGTTTGAACTATGTGCCAAGAGCTACATATGTCTGGCTCAATCTGTCTTATTTGCCTTATTACAGATGCCTAAAATTAACTCCTACCAGCAGCGTTTAAATTGCTTTCTAAATCCATGAGTAACTTTTGGACACATCTGTTTATCTACAGGAAAAGAGCTTACCAGGGTAAGTGCATAATCTCTTTCTCCAGTGCAATAGATGAGACATTCTAGACATCAGGGACATACAAAAGCAGTCCCCCAAAAAGCTAGGGCAGGACCCGAAAGCAGAGTTCTGTCTTGCCGCCATGTCCACTCTGTAGAACTTGGTAAACGTGTGATGAGAAGACCACGTTGCCACTTGGCAAATCTCCTTAGGAGATATAGATCTAGCTTAGGCCCACGAAGAAGCCACACTCCAGGCAGAATGCCCCTAGATGGAAACAGGAGACTGTTTCCCCAAAATAATGCAGGCTGATGAACGGCCCTACGGATCCATCTGGAAACTGTGGCTTTGGAAGTGGGAATGCCTCACTTAATTGAATGAGTCGGCACAAACAAATGGTAAGAGAGACAAAACTCATTCGTGACGTTCAGATAATTAAGAAGAACTCTGCGCACATCCAGTTTCTTCAACAGGCAGTTCTGTGTCTTGATACTTGTCAGTTGAAAAGCAGGCAAATACATTTCCCAATTAACATGGAAAGCCAAAACTACCTTTGGCAGGAAAGACGGCACCATTAGCAGGGAAACCCCTGCCTCTGAAACATGGAAGAAAGGGTCCTTGCAAGACAAAGCCTGCAGTTCCGACACATGATGCGCTGCAGTAATGGCGACCAGAAAAACAGTCTTGAGCATAAAGTCCAAGAGGGAAGCATCTCGATGGGGCTTAAAAGGCTAGACAATTTCAAGTTAAGGTCCCAGGAAGGGAAAGGGTGCTTAACCTGCGGTCTGACACAAAGAGCTCCCTTCAAAAATTAAGCAACATCAGGATGAGATGCCAACAAGGACAGACGCTCCTGGGATCTAACAAGAGAGCCTGGCCACCTGGACCCAAGGAGAAGCCACAATGGAGGCCTTTATTCAAACCAGCCTGAAGAAAAGCGAATATTATCCACATCGGAGCTGAATAAGGGTCCACATGGTCCTGGGCACACCAGTGTTGGAAGGCCTTCCACGCCTTAGTATAGATGACTTCTTAGACTACAGAAGAGTAACAACCAGGGCAGAATATGCTTCATGATCTAAGGCTGAGTGCTCAAGAGCCATGCCGTGATAGCACAGCAACCCAGATCTTCCATGGAAACCGGACTCTGCTTGAGAAGGTCCGGAGAGGCACTCAGCTGAAGGCTGTGACCTCGGAACCCTGCACCATGGTCTGCAAGGCCAATCTGGAGCCACCAGAAGGGTGCAGCCCGGATAAGATACAATCCTCTGAATGACCTGGCCGACATCAGGCAAGAAGCAAACATACAGGAGAATCTCCTGAGGCCAAGGCTCCACCAGAGTGTCGAGCCCCTTGCTTCCAGGCTCAGATCTTCAACTGAAGAAGCAATCCGCTTTCCTGTTTCGCTGGGATAGCTGAGCATTTGGTCATCTGCTTTAGCAGGGGAGAAGCTAAGCTGGATGCTGCTACCCCTCCCCGCTGCATAACACAGCACAATGATGCTCCAAAAGCGCTAAATTTGCAAAATCCTGGCAAAAATCCACATGAGAAGAGCTCAAGGACTCCATTCTAGCAAGTTTCCAGGCAAAATAGGCAGTTCTGAAGAAACAGGGAGCTTTAGAAAAAAAGATCACTAAAAATCCAAGATGGCCGCTGCCAAGAAATTAGCACCAAAATCGTGATATTTTTCACACTTCCCAAACTCTAAAAACAGTGATTTTAGGATTTTTCAGGAGAGGGAACATTGAAAATCCCACTTTTCCAACCTCCCCCAATGTCTCTCACAGGCTGTCAAGCCTGTGTACTCACTGTGACCTGACAGGATGAGTGCTGGAAACCTGCTTTCAGCTCTCTCACAGTAGCTGGATGAGAATATTCACTGCCACAATGCTGAGAATGCTGCTGCAAAGCTGATCTTCAGGCTGCAAGTCAGACTCCAATGTCCATCCCTGCAGACCAACAGATGCGCACCGGAACGGACGGAGGCGCAATGACACAGTCGTCACTCTGCGTGACACCGCCAAGCCTCCTAAGGGTGCTTAACAGCCTGCACTTGACCCTTGATTAACAGAAGGTGAGACTACCTCAGGGACAGCCCTAAACTCCGGAGAAAACTATGCAGGCTGGCTAACAGGTACCCAGTGGGATCAGCCTGTCAGCTACAGACCGAAGTCTGTGAATTCTCAAGTAGGCAGAGCTTTAACATCGCTCCATGCACCAAATTACCCAAAACAGGGATGAAATACATCACATTAAAAATAATAAAATGGGGAGAGCAGAACAAACACATCTGAGGTCAAGCATGCAAAAGGAAAGCACTGAGAGTGGAGCTGGAGAGCCCAGTGAAATACAAGAGGCAGAGTGAAAAATCTGGAGTTAATTCCTTCTGCAGCGTGCGGCTAAAGGAAAAAAACCTTACTGTCTAGAACAGGGGTGCCCAACACGTCGATCGCGATCGACCAGTAGCTCAGGAAGGCAACACGAGTCGATCGCGGAGCCCATCCTGGGCTCCGTGATAGACTCGTGTTGCCGTCCTGATCTACCGAGCCGATCAGCCTTCCTCTCCAGTGTTCTCTCTAGGGCCTTTTAGCTGGGCGGTCCGCCCAGCTGTCATCTGCTGCTGCTGCTGCCGCCGCTGCTGAACATTAAAAAAAAACAAAAAAAAAAAACGGCTTGGAGATTTCAGCCCGTAGCGAACTTATGCTCCATGGCTCTAACGTGTGCGTGCCGGCTTCCCTTCTCTTCCCTCCGAAACCGGAAGTTATGTCTTGGGGGGGGGGGGGGTGGAGAAGGGAAGCCGGCACGCACATGTTGAGAGCCCTGAAGCAAGCGTTCGCTACTGGGCTAAGGCGGGAGACAGGTTAGTGAAGCATTTGCTCTTCTTGCTGCCGGGTCCTGCCTACTTTCTGTTTCCGCGAAGGCAGGACCCGGTAGCATTTTCCCCAATAGGTCGATCGCGATCTTGGGCCAATCAGCCTTCCTCTCCCCGACGGCAGAATTGACATCGGGGAGAGGAATGCTGGTCGGCGAAGCAGGGAGCGCTTAGGGCGGCGTCGGCTTTCAGGCCTGTTATTGGTAGCGGTTTGGGGCCTGTTATTGGTGGCAGTTTGGGTCCTGGTCCCCGATGGCAGTGGCTTGGGGGAGGGCAGGGAGAAAGAAAGAAAAAGGGCAGGCAGGGAGACAGAAGGAAAGAAGAGAAACAGAAAAAAAAGAAAGGGAGGCAGATAGAAAGAAAGGGCAGGGAGAGAGGAAGGAAAAGTTGGGGGAGGGAACGAGGTCTGGAGGAGAGGAAGCATACAGGCTAAAAGAAGGGAAGAAAGATTGTATGCACAGTCAGAAGAAGAAAGTGCAACCAGAGACTCATGAAATCACCAGACAAGGTAGGAAAAATGATTTTATTTTAAATTTAGTGATCAAAATGTGTCTGAATTTATATCTGCTGTCTATATTTTACACTAAGGTCCCCTTTTACTAAACCGCAATAGAGTTTTTTAGTGCAGGGAGCCTAAGAGCGTCGAGAGCAGCGCTGGGCATTCAGCGCAGCTCCCTGCGCTCTAAAAACTGCTATCGTGGTTTTAGTAAAAAGGGAGGGGGGTATATTTGTCTATTTTTGTATGGTTGTTACTGAGGTGATAGTGCATAGAGTCATCTGCTTTGACCTCTTTGAAAAACCCTGGAATAGGAATGATAATTAACATTTTCTATGCGTACAGTGTGTGTTGTGTTTTTTTTAAATTTTATTGTTGGTAGATCATTTTGACTTGGTCATTTTAAAAGTAGCTCGCAAGCCCAAAAAGTGTGGGCACCCCTGGTCTAGAAGGTAACATAGTAACATAGTAGATGACGGCAGATAAAGACCTGAATGGTCCATCCAGTCTGCCCAATATGATTCAATTTAAATTTTTTTAATTTTTTCTTCTTAGCTATTTCTGGGCAAGAATCCAAAGCTCTACTCGGTACTGTGCTTGGGTTTCTACTGCCGAAATCTCCGTTAAAACCTACTCCAGCCCATCTACACTCTCCCAGCCATTGAAGCCCTCCCCAGCCCATCCTCCACCAAATGGCCATATACAGACACAGACCGTGCAAGTCTGCCCAGTACTGGCCTTAGTTCAATTTTTAATATTATTTTCAGATTCTAGATCCTCTGTGTTCATCCCACGCTTCTTTGAACTCAGTCACAGTTTTACTCTCCACCACCTCTCTCGGGAACACATTTCAGGCATCCACCACCCTCTCCGTAAAGTAGAATTTCCTAACATTGCCTTTGAATCTACCACCCCTCAACCTCAAATTATGTCCTCTGGTTTTACCATTTTCCTTTCTCTGGAAAAGATTATGTTCCACGTTAATACCCTTCACCTATTGCACTGGAACAGTGTTTTGAGTATGTCTAAAAGACAAGCAAGGATTCATACCAATAGCATCTATTTCATCCATGAAAATGATACATGGCTGGTGATCCCTGGCATAGTTAAACATTTCTCGAATCAGTCGAGCACTTTCACCGATGTATTTGTCTACGATAGAGCTAGACACAACCTGTTTGGGAGGAGGAAAGAAAAAAAAGAATATATTGGCAAAAATGAAATAACTTTCTTAATCCCCTCCACCACTAAATATCCCTTTAACAAAAATTGATTTTCTAGAGAAAATAAAGATTGCTTTACCTTTAAGAAATTGCAGTCCAACTGACTAGCAACGGCTCTTGCCAAGAGAGTTTTTCCTGTACCTTAAAATAAGAACAATACCAGGTCACAAAAGTGCAGTACAAAAACAGAAAGGCAAAACATCCCTAGCCTGATCTCAATAGAGTCTGGAAATCAAAAAAGTAGTGCGGCAGAACTATAGGCCAACAAGACACCAATGCTACAGAACACCAACTCAAGATACAAAGTGCTCTACATCTTCTATATTTCTTGCATATAAATTCTCCTGAAGCAGATAGGACAAGCACAATACTCATGGGTTTAATTTATACCCAAAGTCCTCCGCTGCAGCCCAGTTCCAGATTCCACACATTTTGTTTTTGAAAAAGATCTGTTATTTAGTTTACTCCTCTAAATTTCCATCCAGCAAAAATTCTGTATTAAATCAGAAACAAAACCAATAAAAAATAAAAAAGTAGTCAAATAAGTTATTCTCTTAACTCCAAGACATATTTCTTGCCTGGTTAAACATTACTTTTGTTAAACTGAAAATGAAATACAGGCAAAAAGCAACCTTTTTGTAATATTATTGATTTTGCAAGCCATGCTTCCAGATACATTGAAACAAATATTCTTTAACTTAAAACAGCTTCTGAATTACTCATTTACAATGGAAGATTAGGTTCTTACCTTGATAATCTTCTTTCTGTTAGAAGACATAGGAGTCCGTACTCTAGGTGAATAACCAATGGTTTTGCGTTCCTTGCAGAAGGATGTTCATCACATCTTTCAGCAACTTCACCTTCACCAGTGGAGTATACTGCCCTCTTCAGTTTGTACTAAAGTAGTCGAGCTCCACTATGAGAAAAGTAATCAGGAGGGGCATGGGAACTCCCACGCAAACACCATATATTTCTGTTCTGCTCTGTAACTCATTAAACAGACTAATTAGCATGAATTTACAACATGGGTGTACCAAAAAACCAACCTGCTGTGTTCAACTAGCCCTAACATGTAGGGGCTCCAAAAATCAACAAATTCATTAGGGAAGTAAAATTCCTAAATGTCATAAATGACTGCTTCTTGGAGCAACTGGTCCGGGAAATGACAAGAGGGGGTGCTATTTTACATTTGGTCCTTAGTGGAATGCAAGATATAGTACAGGATTTAACTGTGTTGGGTCTGCTGGGAAACAGTGATCATAACATGATCAAATTTGAGCTGATACCGGGAGCAATGTCACAAAAAAAATCTACTGAAAGGGTGTTTAATTTTCAAAAGGGCAACTATGATAAAATGAGGAAAATGCTGGAAGACATTGAATCTCAAGTGTTTTCTGCGGGCCAGAAAAATGGGAATATGCAAGTACACCTTTCTCAGATCTAAAGAGGCAAGGAATTCCCCTGGTACTACTGCCACAATGACTGATCAAACCATTTCCATGCGAAACTGGGGTGTCTTGAGAGCTGCATTCATGGACTTTAGATCTAGAATCAGTCTCCGGTGCCTTTCTTGGGCACTATGAAGTATACAGAGTATCGGCCTGAGCCCGATTCTTCACCAGAACTGGTTCTATGGCTTGAATGTCTAACATTCAAATGAACAGAGAACAAACACCCAAGACACTACTTAGATTTTATTCATGTCCTTACTGAGGTGATGTGCTCATCATCTGTCTTGTCTAAGCTTGAGTTATTACTCACAATATCAAAATCAACAACTGGTGTATTGTATATAAAAAACATTAAAATTTGAGAGAGAAAAAAAAAAATTGAGAGTTGCAGCCGCGTCAATTATTATTTTTTTCTCTCTCTCGAATATTTTCCCCTGAAGACACATTTGCGAAAACAGGGTCTCCTGTTGGGAGTTATGTTGTTTAGTGTGGCGTTGTGAGCAAGTTTTTTGGCTGCAGTGAAGCGAATGGTTGTGGTTCAACTGAAGAGGAGTAGACGATGCATTTTGCTTGGTGGATTTCAGAAGATTGGGATGCTATAAGCTCCAGAACAGAGCCATTTATGATGAAGATTCTTGTGGACAGTTAAGTACTGTGTGTGAATTATTTGATTATTTTTCTCGTTTGGGATTTTTTTTGCTGTGAATTGTTGATGGTTGCATGATCAGAGAGTGTCTCTCTGTAGTAACTTCACAATTTTACCATATTGCTTTAATGAGCGCCTGTTGGTGAATTGTTTGCCACACCAATCTAATTGAGTTCGTTTTTTGCTTTTTGTTTTTTGACCGAATCCAGAAGTTGGGTTCAAGTGTTTGGTTTTTTGATAATCAAACAGTGGAGTTTTTTGGCTTATGATAGAGTTATGCTAGTTTGATTATTTCAGACTTATGCTTGAATAGAACATTACACATGAAAGCTGAGGTCTTTTTCTCCACTTTATATTCAAAAAAATTCATATGTATCATAAACCAGTATTTGAACCCCTTCAGATGAGAGCATAGATTTTTTGATAAGATTGATTTTGGAACATCCACCACATAATCCATCCCCTCCATTATCAGATGGGGGCACACATCCTCCACCGCAACCTATTGTCCAAACAATGCTGCCACTGCAGCCTTGAACCTCAAGGCTAGCGCTTCAAATTGTCTCTTAAGGACCACATCCACCTTGCGATCTTGTGCATCTTTTAACATCATGCCAGCCTATCTTGGGAGGGAGATACATTTGGTTACTTGAGCCACTGTGGAATCAACCTTCAGCTGGCTAAACAGTTGCTGAAATTCAGGAGCCATAGGGTAAAGTTTGGACATAGGTGGCCACCCTTAGGGTGCCCTCCAGAGACTCCCATTGCTCTGTGACCAGCAAAGTGATGTCCAGGATGCAGGGGTAAAAAGGCTGTTGAGTTTCCAGTTTAACTTCCCTGAGCACATCCATAACATGTGGTACAGAAGCAGACTTGAAAAGCCTGTGCACACATTGTTCAAGAACTGCTATCACCTCCTGACTCCCGGGCCCTGCAAGGGAACCGGAATTCCCTAGGTAGGAAGCATGCCTTAGGACAATAAAGGCATGAAGTCTGATTTCCAATCCTGTTTCTCCGGGTCACACAGGCTAATAGCAGAGTCCTTCAGCTACAGGGAAGTCTCCTGGGGTGGGTTCACTCCCTGGTCCAAAGCCGGTACTGCTTGTAGGCAGTGCAGTGCATCCCAGACCCATGAGATAAGATTTCCACAGGCGATTAATAAAATCTGTGGTAAATCCTGTAGGACCCAGGACTGGCTTTTCTTGGGCTCCGAGAGGGATATCTTCCCTGCAGTCCCCCAGAGGAGGCTAAGCCCGAGACTCTTGCCCCTCCCTCGCAAGCCACGCACCACACAGATACTCCTCAGCCAATCATCCAGTGCAAAACTGGCATGATATAGGGGTATAACTGCCTGAGAAGTCCATCCCAGTCAATTTTGAACCAAATTGAGGAATTTGAGGCAGATAGAAGCTTTAGAAAAAAGAAATTGTTTAAAATCCAAGTAGTTCAGGAGATACCCTTTTCAAATGGGTCATGAATTTGACATATTGCTTTTCTATGATAGAACCAAAGCAGTTTTATATGTATTATATATAGGTACTATCTCTATCCCAAATGGGTAGACAAAAACAGGGGGTGCCCAATACTCTATCCCAGTGTTGCAAAAAGTTTATACTGATTTCTCTCACACAAAAGCAACATTTTAACCAAAGACAGAAACTTACCTGGAGGGCCATAGAGCAAGCAGCCTTTTGGAGGTATAATTCCCACACGCTGGAATAACTCTGGATTTGTAAGAGGAAGCTCGATAACCTACAAAGAAAGAAACCAACTTGTCTTGTACACTGGTGACAATAGAAAAAAGCTGAAATTATTCTAACTCTTAAAATTTTCAGATTTATAATGGAAGGGTAATATAAGAGCTCAGAACCCTTTGCTAAATATTATATAATCTATGGTATTTAATAATCCTGGGAATGTACTACTTTTGGTTGGACAAGATGGGAGGGTTTCTTAATATGGATGATCGATATTTATTCATTTATATTTTATTGTAGTGCTGTTTACATACAGCCCCCTTTTATCAAGCTGTGCTAGAGGTTTTTAGCGCAGGCCGGTGAGGGAAGTGCTCCAACCTCATAGGAATTCTATGAGCGTCAGAGCATTTACGTGCCGGCCCACACTAAAAACCTGTAGTGCAGCTTGATAAAGGGGGAGGGGGATAGCTATTAGAGGTGACAATGGTTTCATATTGAGGGGGAGGGGGGAAGGAATAATTGGAATATAATGTGGGGATGACAAATGTAGTAACATCATTTTCTTCACTGTTGCTTTGAACTGATGTCATCAAATAAAAAGAATTTTAAAAAATTCTGATTAATTCTTTTCAAAATCAAGATGGGCAACTTCATTGCCTTCCCCATTTTTTTTACAGTCTCTGCATAAGATACAGATGGAAACATAAAAGATGAGGCAAACCTACAGTAGAGTCAAAAAGAAACAAATTGCCTAAATGATACAGCAGAAGCTGAAGTTAAGGTTTTTGTAACGCTCCTAGCTCATAATCAGAGGTTTTTAAACTCCAAACTGATGTTTAAAAGCTCTGATTCTTAGAATTTCAAAATTTATATTAAAAAAGCTAGACAAGACCCCCATTTGATGATTGTAGTTTCAGGAGAATACTGCCACATATACATTGATTCATTTTAGGCAAATATTTTTCTTATTGAAATTATATACATTAAACCAGTGGTTCCCAAATCTGGTTCTGGATGTACCCCAACCATTCAGTTTTTTGGGATATGCATAATGAATATGAGAGAGAATGCATGAAATAATTCCACTGCATGCAAATCTCTCTTATGAATATTCATTGTGGATTTCCTGAAAACTTGAATGGCTAGGTTGCCTCCAGGACTAGGCTTGGGAACCAATGCATTAAACCATATATAGAGAGTTTAAAAGGGTTAAGCCACAAATCTGAAAAGGCATTCAGAAAAATATCAATTTTCCCCTTAGATAAGTTTGGAAGTAGACTTCTCTCCACAAAATTGGACAACTACCCTAATTACTAGAAAATATAGGTTAAGCTCCCTAGGCATGCAAGTTAATACATCCTCTCATGTGCACTTTTTCAGCGCTGCATTGACTGCCTTGATATACAGACTTGGTCTTCAATCATCAGATCCTTTCTTTGGACCAATGAAGTATATTGAGTATCTCCCAGAGTCCAAGTCTCACTACAATATCCAGAAGTCTGAGGACTGTGACCTACACCTGAACCATCTTCTCGGGGTGGCCTGGAGGTGAATCCAAAAAATACTCGGTAAGAGGACAGAGAAACTCCAGTTTGTAGCCATCCCTGAGAACCTCCAGGACCAAGTGGTCAGAAGTAATGGCATAGCATTCTGCCAGAAAGGCCGACAACCACCCCCTGATGCATGGAGACACCAGCCTAACGTCAAAACTGTTTCTTTGCAGAAGCCACTGGACAACTCCCTGTAGACAGCTGATGTCGAGACCTGCCAAAGTGCGGCCTGGCAAACAAAGAGCAACTGAAGGGACAAAAATTAGGGCACCCCAAACTCCTGGAAGGGCAGGATCTATTTACAGGCAACGACTTGGGCCTGCGATCCTACACACTGGCCATAAGCCAATCCAGACCTTGGCCAAACAGCAGCTGTACCTTAAAAGGCAACCAGCTCAAGGTCACTTTAGAAGAATTACCACCAGACCACTGCTGGATCCAGAGCATCCTGCGAGCTGAAATGGAATAGGTGGAAAGCTTAGCAAAGACTTTCAAAATATCACACAAGGCATCAGCCATATAATCCATTCCTGAGATTATAAAATCCAACTCAAGAAGCACCACCGTGTCAGGATCATGGTGCAGCTTGGAATGGCACGCCCGAGCCACGAAGAAGAGGCCAACGCCACCTGAACACCAGCGGCCGCCAAATCAAATAGACGCTTAAGGACAAAATCCACACTGGGGAGAGAAGTGCGCTTCGTGACCTGTGCCACCAGGGAATCCACCTTCGAGGAAGCAAATCGCTTGTTAAAGGCATCCACCAAGAAATAAAACCATGCCATGGCACGAACACAGCATAAGGAATCCTCAGGAGTGTTTTTGATGCTTGTAGAATCGAAATGAGGTCCGGATGGATGAGGAAAAGAGGCAGATGTGTACTCCGGTCATTCATGAGGGAACTTCTGCAGTGTCAAGTGGCTTAGACTGCAGCTTTAATGCCTGTATGAGATTCAGAGATCATAAGAAATAAGAATGCTGCTGCTGGGTCAGACCGTGGTCCATCATGCCCAGCAGTCCGCTCACGGCGGGGGTCCCTTAGGTCAAAGACCAGTGACCTAAACTGAGACTAACCTTACCTGCGTATGTTCTGGTTCAACAGGAAATTGTCTAACTTTGTCTTGAATCCCTGGAGGGTGTTTTCCCCCTATAACAGCCTCCGGAAGAGCGTTCCAGATTTCTACCACTCTCTGGGTGAAGAACTTCCTTACGTTTGTACGGAATCTATCACCTTTTAACTTTAGAGAGTGCCCTCTCGTTCTCTCTACCTTAGAGAGGGTGAACAATCTGTCTTTATGTACTAAGTCTATTCCCTTCATTATCTTGAATGTTTCGATCATGTCCCTTCTCAGTCTCCTCTTTTCAAGGGAGAAGAGGCTCAGTTTCTCTAATCTCTCACGGCAACTCCTCAACCCCCTAACCATTTTAGTCACTCTTCTCTGGACCCTTTCGAGTAGCACTGTGTCCATCTTCATGTACAGCGACCAATGCTGGACATAATATTCCAGGTGAGGGCGTACCATGGCCCGGTACAGCAGTATGATAACCTTCTCTGATCTGTTTGTGATCCCCTTCTTAATCATTCCTAGCATTCTGTTCACCCTTTTTGCTGCCGCCACGCATTGCGCAGACAGCTTCATCGATTTGTCGACTAGTACTCACAAGTCTCTTTCCTGGGGGGGGGTCTCTCCAAGTACTGCACCAGACATCCTGTATAAGATTTTTGTTACCGACATGCATCACCTTATACTTATCCACTTTAAATCTCATTTGCCATGTTGCACCCCATTTCTCGAGTGTGTTTATGTCACGTTGCAGATCTTTGCAATCCTCCTGCGTCTTCACTACTCTGAATAACTTCGTATCATCTGCAAATTTAATCCCCTCACTCGTCATACCAATTTCCAGGTTGTTTATAAATATTTTGAAGCTTGAAAAATCTGTGCACAGTGGGATCCTCCCCCAAATCAGGGGCTCCAACAGCTGTGGCAACCGCGGCGCCCTCCTGCGAAAGCAGAGGCAGAGAAAGAAAATCTAGCATAACCATGGGCACTACCTGCCGGCACACCCTAGGGGAGGCAAGAGAAAAGACACTGGACCATAGTTGCAGGGGTTCCTGTGCCCGACATGGAGGCCGGCAGAAGGAAAACAGGCAGAGACTTGTCCCCCCTCCCCCAATTATGCCTGATAAAGCATATCACCAAAATCCAGGGATAAATCATTCTCCACGGCAGGAACCAACCCCTGCGCTCCAGTTGAGGACTATTTCTCAGGGGATAAACCTGGTAAATACTCCACACACTTGCATTTTGCCTTAGCATTGCCTGCACACTCCCCAGGACATCCTGGCGCCATTTTCACGGGAGTTGAGACAGAAAGTGTTAGAAGACCCTCAATGGAGGTCGAAGGCACCGAATTCAGGCAAGCCTCTCACGCACATGGAATACAGCGCAGCGCACATGGAATACAGCAGTGTATCTGACAACCATCCACCGCAAATGAGGCATGAATCCCAGGGGAGGTCATTTATGTGGTTTTCTTTCAAAAATGAAGCTGGCAAGTATAAAAAATAACTTTAAAATCGAATCTGGAAAAATCCAAGATGGAAACTGAGGGCCTGTTTTGACTAAAAATAGCCCAGGAAAACCACAGAGAATCCTCAAAAAACTACGATTCTAGGATTTTAGGGGTGGAGGGTAGGGCATGCAGGGAAACTACCCCCAAACCCCTTTTTAAAGACCCCCAAAATCTCTGATTCAAGCTGTTAGCTAGTACTCACAGAAACATGTGCTGTCAGGAAAACACTGCAGATAGAGCTAAAACAGCTCATAGGGAGATCCTCTGCCTCAACTTGCTGGAAAGATGAACTTTGAAACTTCTGACTGCCCCACCAGCCTGACATCCATGGCCGGTCACCTCTGCCACCCTTGGACATGCCGCACAGTACACCTGGTATAGGAATGGAGTCTGTCTCTGATCCTGGGCGCGCCACCATGGAGCCATGCAGTTTGCACTCAACCCACTAGCAGTTGAATCTGCGGTGAGCTAGCTCCCAAGGGAACGGTCCCTGAGCCCCAATCTAATGTGCAGGCTGTCCAGAGGACTTACTGACAAGCAGGGAACCCTCCAGAAGCAGACTTTCCCAAACGTCTGTGTTCTCCCACCATCTGAGCTGTCCCCGCAGGGAATCTCCACAGCATAAGGGCGAAAACCGCAAATGCAAAAACTGAAATTACATGAAATAAAACACGAGCAGAAAAAGACAAGCTCCTAAACAGCCTGGCTTGTAGGAAGACTGAGGTTACAGGGACAGTGATGAGGTAAGAGGGGGAGGGGTTCATGTCTCTGAAGTTTGAGGCATCCTACAAAGTCCTGGCAGGTAGATAGAAATAACCCACTGGTCCCGGAATAAAGTGGGATTGTTCAAGAAGATTAATGCTTAGGCGCTTACCTGAGCGGACGCATTTGGTAGCACTCCGGACTCATCAGATATATTAATTTTTTTCCTGCTTTCTTTTTCTTTGATTTTGTGATGGCTCCAAAGAGGAAGGGCAAGGTGCGGAACTGTCCCCCGAGCTCCCTATCAAACCCGACCTGAAAAAGCAGCTGATTTCGGTGTTCGCTTTAAAATGCCCCGTGTTGGAGCAAGAAGCAACTTCTAGGCTGCTGAAGGAGGACTTGGCCCAGCAGCTGTTCGAGGATCCTATGAAACCCAACTGCTCAAAGCACTTCATCTCCTCCTAGTTCTAGATTAGTGCCAGCACAGTGCACTAAGTCAAATGTTGAAGAGCAGATTGAGGCAGTGCAGATCGGAGAATAAGACCTGGAGCTAATTACTCCTAGGACTTTGTTGCTGGCAGTGGTTTAAACTCTTTCTGTAACAAATAGCTATGAAGGAGTCAATGGTTGCAACTTCTGATATTAATCCCAAGATGGCTTTAATGGAGACTGACTCATCTCTAGTTCTGGGAAATCTAATCTTGGTCAAAGTATTAGAGCTTCAATGGTGACATTGGATGCAATTTGGGCTGTTCTTGTATGCTTGGAATCTTCAGTAATGAAATATTCTAATGAAGTGAGTACGCTGTGTACTAAATTGGATTTAAATTTTATTTAACAGGAAGAAAAAATTAGCTCTAACTCAGAGGGTAGAAACTTTGGAACAGCATTTAGAACAGACTAATTTGATAAGTACAGTGGTTCAAGATCGGTTGGTTTCTCATCGAAAAATAGAGCCTACTGAAAATAGAATTAGACTTTTGAATTTAAGATTTGTGAACTTCCCTAGAATATCTTATGAAAATCCTAGAGACATTTTAAAGAAGTACTTTTTTAACATCTTGAAGATTCCAGTAGAGGCATTACCACCTGTAGCTAAATTCTAATATTGGATGAGGAAGATACAGCAGGGAATAGAAGATCAACCTAGAGAAGTTCCGGGAATAGGCTCAGATGTTACTAATATTTTTTAATCATCAACTGAAGTAGTAACAGATGAAACCAGGAGTGTGGTTCTATTTGAACAGGATAAAGATGCAATTTTTAGATTTTTTTTTTTTAAGGAATTGTTTGACTTTATTTTTGTGTCAGAAAATATGGATTTTTCCCGATTTATGTAAATCTACCCAAGATAGGAGGAAAAAGTTCCTTGCTGCATCCCAAGAAGCTAGGTCTCTTGGTAAGAACATTATAATTAGATTTCCTTGTAAATGTGAAGTAATTTATCAATCCCAAAAATATGTTTTTTTGAACCATTAAGTTTCCTTGAAAGTAGAAAAAGGTCTTAACCTCCGGAGCATCTCAGACTAAAGTTTGAATTCCAATGTAATTATTTGAAGATGTTTAACTATATTTGAAGTTGCAATGATTATAAGTAATATAGTGCTTAATAAGAGGAAGGGGATAGGTTCAGGTATCATTACCTATAAGATTTTTTCCCTTTTTTTGATACTTCATTTCTTTCTTTTCTTGGATCCATCCATATTTGGTTCTTAATGGATTATATAGTTGTTGATATGAATGTGTTTTTCTTAATGAAATGATGAAGTTCTTATTTGAATTTCTATATGTGCTAGAATATATGTGTGTGTGTGTCTCTTTATTTCTTTTTCTCTCTCTCTCTCTCCTTAGCCGCTTTCTTTCTTTCTGTCTTTCTTTTTCCTTGGCTGTCCATCACCACCCCTTGCCTGCTCCCCTTGTCCATTCTCCCTTCCTTTTACCTCCCCTGTGTCCACCACCACCCCTTCACAGCTCTCCTTATGCAGCAGCAGCCCTTCTCCCTTTGTTTTACCTCCCCCCTGTCCAGCAGCACCTTTCCCTCCCCCATACCAGTTCCCTGTGCCCCTGCCCCTGTGTCTTTCTTCTTGTCTTTCTGTCTCCCTTCCTCCCTCTGTCTGTGTGTCCAAAGCAGCATTCCCTTCCCCTCCATTTCCCTCCCCCCACACCAGTTCCCTGTGCACCTGCCCCTGTGTCTTTCTTCTTGTCTTTCTGTCTCCCTTCCTCCCTCTGTCTGTGTGTCCAAAGCAGCATTCCCTTCCCCTCCATTTCCCTCCCCCCACACCAGTTCCCTGTGCACCTGCCCCTGTGTCTTTCTGTCTCCCTCCCTCTGTCTGTCTGTCCAAAGCAACATTCCCTCCCCCTTCCATTTCCCTCCCCCCACACCAGTTCCCTGTGCAGCAGCATTATTGTTTCCTCTACCCCCTTTCCCTTCCCACAGTAGCGACTACAAACGCGGGCCCGAGCCCTTTGGCGGCCCCCCCCTTCCCTTCCCGCGGGTCCGACTACACATGGCGATTCAAGCAGCGTGTCCAGCAGTCTTCACACGCTGCTTCGGGTCCTTCTACTGGCCTGATTTACTCTGGCACGTCCGGAGCAAATCAGGGCAGTAGAAGGGCCCGAAGCAGCGTGTGAAGACTGCTGGACACGCTGCTGAAATCGCCAGTCGGGGCTGCAGTAAAGGAAGGGGGGGCGGCAAAGGACTTGGGTGCCGGGCAGCGGAAATCTTCTTCTACCTTGCCTCTCCTCCACCGTCGGGAGTCAGCGCCAGGAGCTTTAACGGCTGGTAGTTCCGCGTTGAAAGAATCCCGCGCCTCTTTGAAAACTGTCACGCCGCTGGAGGCGGGAGGCGACGGAGAGGGCAGGGAGTGAGCCGCGCATGCGCACTTCCTAGCTACAGCTCACAGAAAACGGACGCACGCTTAGGAAGTGCGCATGTGCGGCTTACCATTTTATTATATTAGATAGATATATATATATATATATATATACACACCGTATTTTCACACACATAACGCGCGCGTTATACATGATTTTACAAACCGAGTATAACCATAAGCGTTATATGTGTGAGCGCATTATACAATTTTTTTTTTCTCATTGCGATCCAGTATCCCCCCTGCGAACCGGCATCCTCCCCCCGCTCACGTCAGCCCCCCTCCCCCGTGATCCTATATCCCCCCTCTCCCCCCCGCACCGCAAAGACATCGCTTATCCGATTGGGCACTGGCACCAGCACCAATGCACAGGATGTGCCAGTGCCCAAAGATCCTCCCTCGCCTGTGCTGGGCTGGGCTGGGCAGTGCGAGGGAGATCCTCCCTCTTCCCTGTGCTGGGCTGGGCTGGGCTTTGAGCATTTGCGCATGCTCAAAGCCTTCTGGTCTCGCTCTCTCCGAGATGAATGGAAGTATGGGGGAGAGGAGGGACAGCTGCTGAATGGAAGTCCGAGGGACAGGGGGAGCAGACATTGGAAGGAAGTGGGGAGGAGAAAGAAAAAAGGGTACATGCAGGATTGAGGAAAGAGGATAGAGTTAGAAATAAAGATAGACAGACAGAAAGAATGACAGACAGACAGAATCCAAGGAGAGAGAAATAAAAAACAAAAAAACAGACAGACAGACAGACATGTACTCTAGCACCCGTTAATATAATGGGCTTAAACACTAGTGTGTGTGTGTATATTATCATCCAATTTCCCCCCTCCCCCCAATAAAATGCATGTATCCATCAGAAAGGAAAACGATGTTCATTCATTACAATAATTCTCTAATGGCCCCCAGATCTTTAAAAGTTGTTATAATTACCTTTCTGTACAGCAATTGCTCTTTCCATTTTAAAAATGTGACAAAGTGAATTCCACCAAAAAGAATAATTAGGATTTGTATAATTTTTCCAATTAGCCGTAATGTGCTCCTTTAGTAATATCTATTTTTGCTTTATTCTGAACGGAACAAGATTACTGTTGGCAAGAAATGAAACTGCGACCTTTCTTGGTCAAGGATAATTAGTCTTTATATATATATATATATATATAATGCAATGGGCTTAAACACTAGTGTGTGTGTGTGTGTATATATTTTTATTTAATGATTGGATTTCTGTATGTATTATGAAAATTTTCATTGAAGAATTGTTGGGTGGGGGAGAAAGGGTTATAATTTCTACTTTAATGGATTATATGTATAAGAATGTCAAGTGATGTATATTTTATTAGTAATGTAATGTTTTAATATTAATCACTTGTTTGTCAGTTTTAAAATGAATAAAGAATTTAAAAAAATAACAAAAAAAATAAAAGATATTACTAAAGGAAAAGAAAAAATTAGGTTCTTGCCTGCTAATTTTCTTTCTGTTAGCTTGTAGACTGGTATAGTCCTTACAAATGGGTAATATGCCTCACTGCTACCAGCAGGTGGAGACTGAGATCAAACTTGTATATCAGTATAGGATCCCCTCTTGCTACTCCAATTTGCCCAATAGCCAAGCAGAACCTAGGAAATTTCATAACTGAAAAACAGTAAATGACACTCCAAACAGAAGTGTAAGAAAACAATAAACATCTTGAAACAATTGTTGGAACATGTATAGAACTTGATCCTGGAAGTAAAACATCCCCACAGCTCACCAGCTAAGATAGCTGAGCCATCGCCGCTGTTCTTATTTCTCCCCGGCCCTAGAAAAATACTAGAACCTGCAGAAAAATTCAAAATCTGCACACGTGCAAAAATCTGCATGCGAGCAAAAACCCGCAACACCGCACAAAGCCATACAGGGTGAGGGACTATACCAGTCTACAAGCTAACAGAAAGAAAATTAGCAGGTAAGAACCTAATTTCTCCTTCTGTATCGCTTGGTAGACTGGTATAGTCCTTACGAATGGGACGTACCAAAACAGTACCCATCAAGGGTGGGACCCCCAAAGGGCCGACACCAGAACACGTTCACCGAATACCGCGTCCCGATGCGCGTGAACATCCACAAAGTAGTGTCTGACAAAGGAATGCAGAGAAGACCAAACTGCAACATTGCAAATATCCACTAGAGGCACTAGAGAAGACTCAACCCAAGAAACTGCCTGACCCCTAGTAGAATGAGCCTTGAGAAAGTCTAGAACAGGCTGCTTCTTCAGAAGATAAGCGGAAGCAATAGTCTCCTTGATCCAGCACGCAATAGTAACATTAGAAGCACCATTCCCCTTATGAGGACCTGCTAAAAGGACAAAAAGATGATCCAATTTCCTGATCTCCTGGGTCCTCTGCAGATAAGAACAAAGGACTTGACTGACAGCTAACTTGCACAGCTGTGACAACCCAACACCAGGAGGACTACAGATTGATTGACATGAAAAGGAGAAACTACTTGTGGCAGAAAGGAAGGAACAGGCCTTAAGACAACCCGCTCCCTAGAAAACTCCAAGAAAGGAGCCCTACAAGAGAAAGCCTGCAGCTCAGAAACACTTCTAGCTGAAGTAAAGGCCACCAAGAAGACTGCCTTAAGAGTAAGGTCATTCAAAGAGCAGTTACCCAATGGTTCAAAAGGAGGGTGCAGCAGAACCAGATTCAAATCCCAAGAAGGAACAGAGGGTTGTACGGGAAGCCTGAGCAACTTGGCCACCCGCAAGAAGCGAATCACATCAGGAATGGCAGTCAAGAACCTCTGAAAGACTGACAAAGCCGCAAGCTGATCCTGGAGAGAAGACCAAGCCAGTCCCCTATCCAGGCCATCCTGCAAGAACTCTAAGATGTTAGGCAGGGAAGCGCAAAAAGAGACACTCCACGCGCATCACACCATGCCTCAAACAGATGCCAAACCCTCACATAAGCCCGAGAAGTGGAAAGCTTCTGGGACCCCAAGAGCGTTGAGATCACTTTAACTGAATACCCCTTCTTACCTAGGCGACCCCTTTCAAGAGCCAAGCCATAAGACAAAAGGGACCCGGATCGAACAGTAGAATAGGACCCTAAGTTAGAATGTCGTCCAAGAGAGGCAGAGTAAGAGGATCCAACACCAGATGCCTCACCAGAGCCGCATACCATAGTCATCGAGGCCAATCCAGAGCCACCAGAACCATGAGGCCCGGATGACGAATTATATGGCAAAGAACTCTGCCCACTAATGGCACGGAGGAAACACAGACAACAGCCCCTCCGTTGGCCTTGGTTGAACAGAGCATCCAGGCCCTCGGCCTGACCGTCTCTGTGACGACTGAAGAAGCGGGGCATTTTGGCGTTGACACTTGTGGCCCATCAGGTCCATGAGGGGCTGACCCCAAGACTGCACTATCAACTAAAAGGCCACGGGGCTTAGACGCCACTCTCCAGGATCTAGCACCTGATGACTTAGATAAAGTCTGCCCTGAACATTCTCCACTCCAGCTATGTGGGATGCTGAGATCCTCTTCAAGGTGTGACTCCGCCCCAGACCATAAGCAGAGTTGCCCTCCCTGCGCCACCAAAGTGGCTCCTGGTGCCCCCCTGAGTTGCCATAGGCCACCGCCGTGGCATTGTCCAACAGAACTCTGACTGACTTGCCCATCAGAAAGGACTTGAAGGCTAGGAATGCCAGATGGATGGCTCTGGTCTCCAAAATATTTATCAACCAAGAAGCCTCCTCCGTGGACCAGGTGCCCCGAGCTGACTGACTTAGACACCGAGCCCCCCACGAGAAGAATGGCATCCATGAGCAGCACTGTCCACTGCGGTGATCCAGACTCTCCCCTTGTACAAGATGGGGGGGTCTGAAGCCACCAGCGAAGACTGCCCTGACCTAAGCCCGGAAGCGAAACAGGGTGATCCAGACTGTGCCTCTGAGGCGAACACCTCTGAAGAAGAGCATACTGAAGAGGATGTATGTTGGCCTGCGACCACCTCACTACATCGAGGGAGGCCGTCATTGACCCCAAGACTTGAGAGGAAATCCTGCGCCCGAGACGACCATAAGCAGATGAATTTGAGATTGCAATTTGCTTACCCGGGCCTCAGGAAGGAAGACCTTTCCCAAGGAGGTGTCGAATAGGACCCCAAGATATTCCAGGTACTGAGATGGAGACAACCGGCTCTTTGCAAAGTTGACTACCCATCCCAGCGACTGCAGAAACTCCACCACCCGAGCCGTGATCCAAGTGCTCTCCTGGAATGACTTGGCTCGAATCAACCAGTCGTCCAGATAAGGATGACCAAGAATGCTCTCTTTGTGCAACACCACCGCAACGACCACCAGCACCTTGGTGAATGTCCGGGGAGCCGTGGCCAGACCAAAGGGAAGTGCACAGAACTGATAGTGTTGCCCCCAAATCGCAAAGCGCAGGAAGCGATGATGGGAGGCCCGAATAGGAATGTGTAAGTAGGCCTCGGTCAGCTCTAGAGAGATCAGAAACTCCCCCAGCTGAACCGCCAGAATCACAGACCGCAGAGTTTCCATGCGGAAGGAAGGCACGTGAAGAGCCCTGTTGACCCCCTTTTCTCCCTGTCCGTCGGCAGGGGAACCCCCCGCATGGGCATGAGGGGAAGCCCGGGCTTTCCCACGATCAAAGCCGAACCACGAAGCACATGCGGCGGGGTGCCCTGGCTGCCGGCATCCGCTGTCGACGAGGCTTCCTCACCGCTCCAGCCTGCACAGGCCAGTCACGAGTACCTCGCCCCGGAGCACAAGGAGCACTTTTTCCCCTTTAAAAGAGCTCATTGTGCTGAAAAACCGCCCTAGCTGTAAAGAAAGTGCTGGTTAATTGAGAAAAAACAAAGGGAAAAAAAAAAGGCAGTTTTAAAGGGAAATGAGCTTTTTAGACCAGCACACCTCAGGATTTTTTTTATTATTGCTTTTTACTTAGTCAGAACAGACTCCATGGATCTCAAAGCTGGAGGGCTGACCAACCAGGGGTCAGACTGCCTGCTGAGGCCCTTTACAAAAATATGGGGAGGTGGAGGAAGGTGGGGGGGAGGGACCCAGCACGAGACCCACTGGGTTTAACACCCCCGAGGCGGACAGGTCCCCAAACAGAACCCGCCCAAGCTCTATCCGGCACAAAAAGAGGAACCAGGAGTCCACAAAGTTTCAACAGTGCTAAGAGGGGAGCTGAAAAGCCTTACCACCTGCTACCGGAGACTGAGGAAAACTGGAGTAGCAAGTGGGGATCCTATACTGATATACAAGTTTGATCTCAGTCTCCACCTGCTGGTAGCAGTGAGGCATATTACCCATTCGTAAGGACTATACCAGTCTACCAAGCGATACAAAATGTTCCGTTTGGAAAATAATTTTCACATTCAAAACAGTTTTTATTGAAAATACAAAACACAGAGCAACAACAAACACCAAAAAGAACAGCTCAGCAAGAAGTACATTAAGTTCTGCCATACTACAAGAGATAAACAGAGAGTAATATAGTAATAGGGTGCCCCCCCTCCCTGCCCAACCAACAGACCACAATAATATAGGATCAGCCAAGCAAACCATACAGCGGGAAACCTCAACAGGGGTTAGAAATCCCAGGGCCTTGTGTCTTATGACCCTGGTGCAACTAAACATCATCAGACCAAGGTATTCAAGACTACGCCCAGTCAGAGGTAGTGAGTCCAAATAAAAACCCCAGAGAAGCAAAAAAACTACATCGCCTTTTATTTAATCCTTCCACCTCCTGCACCTCCAAAAAAGCCAAGGTGTGAAACTGAGCCCTCCACTGCCAGAAGGTAGGGGGATCCGTTGAAGTCTATTGTTGTAAAATACATTTGTTTGAGCCAGGAGACACATCTTATGGCATTGGAAAATATTTTTTAACCCTTTATTTGGAATTGTTGCTCAGAAGCAACAAGTGTTTCTATGGCTCTTATGGGAGATCTGCATCTCCAAATGCCTTTTACTTGGCACTGGTGCTCTTGTTCAACATCAAGTTACATAAAGCAGCCGTTTTCACCATTTGCCAATTAAAGGGTTAAATGTCCAAGGTGATTTATAAAGCACCAACATACAGCTAGGTTTCTTCTGAAACTAAAGATACCATACCTCTCTGAGCTCTCGGATTTGCTCTGAAAGGCCCCCGATTTCAGAATAGGAAACATTTCCAGGATCCTCATGAGACATATTGTAAACCAGTGGGTCCACTTCTCTTGGTAAATACCTGAAGAATTGTTATTTTGAGATATAAAAAGTAATATATAGAGATGAATGTTTACAAAATAGACTTGGGAACCAGAACAGCCAGTCATCTAGAACAGAAATTGTGTTAACTGCCAAGGAAAGTCTATATTGAAACCCACACCTAAGCTAGTTATACTAGTGCCAAGAGAGGCACTGTAGATTGCCGGCCAGCTACATGGTTAAAAAAAATATATACTCACTGCCAAAATATTGAAAACCAATCTAACCCATAACAACAAAAAAATGTGAACTATGGGAAACCAGGATAAGTTGCTGCTTGTTATATTTCTGAGATTTACTGTATTTACAAACAAAATAGATACATTTGTTTATATTTATTAAAATTTGATATATCACCAAATTTTAACATAGTTCTCAGCGGTTTACATCAACTCAAATTGTGTAAATGAAAATAGATAAAGAACGCCATTTAAAAATAGGAAAGCACTCGAACAAAAACATTACATCGCAAATTAAATTACACTGTGCATTTTAAGGAATGCCTGCTGAATAATGATCTACTGATCGAGAATCTACCCCAAATGCGAGCTGAAAAAAATGGCATAGCATCTCAAAGGCCTTAGTATTCATCACGTACCTAATATGTCTTGGAAGACCAATCCAAAGATTAGGCACTAAATCTTTTAAAAAGTTTTGTTACGAGTAGATTCCCATTTCATTCTATTTATTGCTGGGAGAACTAACCTAATATGTTGCATCGATCTTAGCGTACGTGCTGGAGAATAGGGAATTGTCAAAGAGCTTAGATAATCAGGAACCATGGAATGAATCACAACTGCAAACCATCAAAAATTTGGGGATTTTTTGCAACATTTAGCCAATTGTAACCACAGATGGTGACAGACAATTATACTGAAGTTCTTGTGGTAAAAACCTGGATGTTAGAGAAATGAAATACTAGCGATACCCCAGATTTATAATTCTGAGCAAGGACTAATCTTTTCTCCCATTTTTACTGTATTTTTATCACTAATTCAAGAACTAGAAAATAATGCTAAACTGAAGAGCTAAACCATTCAAGCACATTCTGTACGGCTTGAGACTATGAAAAGGACTCAGTTTCCCTAAAGCAAGGTTAATAACTTTAAAATAGCCTGAATTATCTTGGTGGTACCTGTTTGTTTTAGAACAATAAGCCTGACATTGGTCCATGGGAATTCAAACACGGAAAACATTTGTTTAGCTTTCCCACAATTTGTGCTTTGGAATAACTTTATCTCAATGTCCTTTTGGTAACTTTGTGGTTCAGCATTATTTAGATCTCTGCCTTAAATTCACGCCATACAACTCGGTATTCAATCTGCTTAACTACTACTGTTGAACACAAGTGAGCTCTAATTTATTACACAAGCCTTAAGGCAATTTATGGAAACAAAGTCAACATGTGTTTGCTACAACAAAGGTCTCAAGACTTCTGCATTTAATATTTTTAAATATTTTTGTATATTTCTATAATTTTTTCCACAATGAAAATGTTGGGTATGCTGCGTTTAATCAATGAAAAACCTACTTAAATACATTCTGAACTACATTTAAGAAAGTAGAATATGTAAAAATGTACAAGACTATAAAAACTTTTTTAAGACACTATAATGAAAAATATCTAAGGGCTCTTTTACTGAGCTGCAGTAAGCACATATGAATGCTTACTACAGCAAAAAATAGTTTACTGCAGGGTACACCGAGACATCCCATATTAATATTGAAATGTGTGTGTGTGTGTGTTACCCATGTGCTAAAAAGCAGAGTTACTTACCGTAACAGGTGTTATCCAGGGACAGCAGGTAGATATTCTCACATGTTGGTAACTTCATCCACGGAGCCCCGATGCTGACAGCAACTGCATGCCTTCCCGCCCAGCGTAGGGTGTGTCTCTACTCAGTTCAGATAGCTAGCAGAGAAGCCAATCAGGGGAGGTGGGTGGGTTGTGAGAATAGCTGCCTTCTGTCCCTGGATAACAACTGTTACGGTAAGTAACTGTGCTTTATCCCAGGACAAGCAGGCAGCCTATTCTCACATGTGGGCGACCTCCAAGCTTACCAAAATGGGATGATGGGAGTGTTGGCAACTCAGGAGAATAAATTTTGCAATACTGTTTGGCAAAAATGGCCATCCCGTCTGGAAAAAGTATCCAGACAATAATGAGAGGTGAAAGTATGAACCGAGAGGACCAAGTGGCAGCTTTACAGATTTCCTCAATAGTAGATCTAAGGAAAGCTACTAAAGCTGCCATGGCTCTGACTTTGTGGGCTTTGACTCAACTCTGTAGATGCAGTCTAGCCTGAGCATAGCAGAAAGAGATGCAAGCAGCTAACCAGTTGGAGATGGTGCGCTTGGAAATTGGATGTCCCAACTTGTTTGGATCGAAGGAGACAAAAAGTTGAGGAGCAGATCTATGTGGTTGAGTGCATTGCAAGTAGAAAGCCTTTAGGTAAGAATTTAGGATAAGTACAGAGGACTTCCTTGTCATGATGGAATACTGTGAAAGGTGGGTCCGCTACTAAAGCTTGTAGCTCGCTGACCCTGCGAGCAGACGTAAGAGCAAAGAGAAAAACCACTTTCCAAGTGAGATATTGAAGATTTGCCGTATTCATTGGTTCAAAAGGAGGCTTCATCAATTGAGTAAGAACATTGAGATCCCAAACCACTGGAGGAAGTTTGAGAGGAGGTTTGACATTGAAAAGTCCTTTCATAAATCTGGAAACCAAAGGATGAGCCGAAAGGGGTTTCCCTTCAACAGGCTGATGAAAAGCAGCAATTGCACTGAGATGGACTTGAAGGAAAGAGTTGAGGCTTGAGGCTGAGAAGTGGAAGAGATAATCCAAAAGTGAACCCAAGGAGCTAGACTGAAGCTCCTGGTGATGAGAGATAGATCAAACAGAAAGCAAGTGCATTTCTGATAGTAGGATATGCAAGTGCATAGACTGCAAGCAGTGAAGGAGAGGCCCTTGACTCTGTGAAAACAGAGAGGAAAAAACAGGTAGTAGAAAAGGCTCCCTGCTACTGAATTGAAGGAGAAGGGAGAAACAAAGGTATCTGGGCCACCGAGGATCTATTAGAATGAGGGTGGCACATTCCTGGTTGAATGCGATAAATGTCATAAGAAGGAATGGAAGAAACGCATAAAGGATCTGAAGCGTCCAGTCTCACAAGAAAGTATCTGCCTACAGTTGGTAAGGAGAGTATATCTCGGAGCAGAACTGAGGCAGTGGGAGTGGGGCGACGCAATGAGATCCATCAGAAGAGTCTCCCAGTGAGAAAAAATATGAAGAAAGAGGCGAGGAAAGGAGCCAGACAATTTTGCACTGCTTGTCTATAGACAGCTGGCAGGAAGATGTCGTGAAGGACTGCCCAATTCCAAATGTGAAGAATTGCTTGGCAAAGAGAGAGAGCACTGAAGAGTCCTCTGAGTGTCAACTGATTGATGGAACACAGACGATCCATGTGGACCAAAGACCTTGAGGACGGAGACCATCAAGATGAGCCCCCCGAGCAGAGTTTGAAAAATCTGTCATGAAGACTAGGTAATGAGGCAGCAGTTGAAATAGCAAGCCCCTAAAGAAAGTGGGAGAAAGTATCCAGTAACTAAGAGACTGAGTCAACAAAGAAGTCACTGTAATGTATTGAGAGAGTGGGTCGAAAGCGTGAGCCCACTGAGACGTCAGGGCTCAACGAGGAATTCTGAGGTGAAATCTGGCAAAGAGTGTCAAATGAACGGCAGAAGCCATGTGACCTGGAAGACCCATCATGTGACTGGCTGAAATCGAAGTGAGGAAAGACACACTGCAGCAGAGTTGAAGAGCAGCCCCCTGACGTTGATGAGGAGGGAAGGCTCTGAGTGGCAGAGGGCCAAAGACCGCTCCAATGAAGTGCAGAGTCCGAGAGGGGCGTAACTGGGACTTCGGAAAGTGGGATGTGAACAACAGCATTGTAGATACCAAGAAGTCCTTTGGATGGTTACAAAAACTCCCGAGAGATGAAAGTGTGATGAGCCAGTCATCCAGGTAAGGAACACCTGAAACTATGACTCCCCAGACTCAGCCACTACAACAAGGCACCTGTGAACACTCTAGGAAATGAAGCCAGGCGGAAGGGAGCACTCTGATCCCACCCAAATCTGAGGAACTGCAAGGTAGCAGGGAGAAAGACCTCAGATAATTCTCAACGGGGTCAGTGTGGTCATGGGCCATAAGACCCTGTAGAGTTTGCTTGTGACAATGCTGTGATTAACTGGGCTGAAATCATAAAAGGCTTCCACTATACCCAATCGGACATCGTGCAAAGTTCGTGAATAGGGTGCCTGCTGAAAGAAATCAAATGTTAGCGAACCAAAAACGTGCCCATGATTAAACATGTTTGGGTTGTAACTTAAAACAAATGTGGATGTAAGCTTGCACTCCTGGACACACGCAAAGAACCCAAACTGCCCACTATAAGTTGAACAAAAAATGGTGGCTTTTTTTTTATTTAACAAAAATGCCAGTGCATCACGGGCCAATTACAGCACTTTTCCCAGTCTAGCCAATCAAAGTCATTGGGCATCAAACTAGTAAACAAACAAGTTTCAAGTTTATTAAAAAATTTTTATACTGCTAATAAAATTCTAGGTGGTGTGTAGCAGAAATAAAAATATCGTAAAAAGAGAAACAAAACAAGTTAGAGTTAAAATACTAAACAGAACCAAGTTAGTTAGTAAAGACATACAAAAACATATATACTAACTACACACAGTTAGGAAAGAAGGGTAGAACTACAATCTTTGAGGAAAAAAAGCACACTTAGGGGAAAAAACAATAGTGAGGTAAAAGTTATAATTTGTTTTTGTCCTTAAATGTTCAATCCCTCAAAAAACAAATCAAGTTCTTGTCAGATATTCATATATGATCAAAAACAGGCTTTAAATTCAATAGCCTGATATCAGCCAATGGGTTCAATAGACCCAAGGCGGTGTATCCAGCGCTGTTACATGTAAAATCAGCTGGGCAACGCCTTATGTGAGGAAGAAGGGCCAACAATTGGAGGAGTCGAGGATGAGATACCAAAAAGGATTCAGCGCCTATGCGACGAGGTGTCTCGAAGTCATCTCTGCAGTGACTACAGGTCCTTGCATAGATTGTATAGAATGATCTCGAGGCACTCCCAAGGGCTCGACTTTCCCGCTCTTGTCCTAGAGATTGTGAAGGGCAGGTCGACGGCACTCTTCAAGGGACTCGACTCCTGATATAGAGGGATCTCGAGCACTCCAAGGGCTTGACATCCATGTATAGAGTGGAGAGGACCAGGTGCGAGGCGCTCACAACACTTCTTGTATAGTTGTGGGTAGAGTGATCTCGAGGCACTCCCAAGGGCTTGACTCCTTGTATATGAATGGTAGGTAGTTGGCTTGAGCACTCCCAAGGACTCAACTCCTTGTATAAGTGTGGAACATCAGCCTCAAGGCAGTCCTGGAAGGACTCTGCTTGTGATGCTGCTAAGTGCCCAGGCTGGATGGCAGGAAGCAGAGTCGAGGCAGGAGTAAAGTGGGTAAGCATATTTTACCAAACTCCTGATGCAGAATGGATTGAAGGATATGCGCAGAAATTGGCATCGAGACCAGGGGAAACTGGTACAGTTGGTGCGGAGGTAGAGTCCTAAGCCAAGGAAAGAGGAAGCCTCAAGTTGAAGACAGGCAGTGTTGAAGCCACCTGCTCTAATGGTCGGAGGAGGCTGCTGAGCTATGAGATCTGAGGGAGACAAAAAAGAAAACAGTTCTTCAGAAAAAGACATAGCAGTTGGGACGAGGACTTCTCAATCGAGAAAAACTAGTCGAGACCAGGATTGAAGTCGGGGTAAGTGCCTTATGGAAAAGCCTAGTCACACTGCCCAAGTTGCTGTACCAAAACTAGTCTGGAGAAAAGGCAGGATGGAGCCCCAGACTAGAAAAGGCCGCAACGCAATCGAGCCTGCAGACTGAGATCGCAGTAGGTCCAACGGAGGTAGATGAAAAAAAAAATTTTTTTTTAAGAAAACACGCAAGAAACACAGCGACCCTGAAGAAAATAAAACACGAGCCGCGGTGAGAGAAGGTATGAAGTAGAACTGAGTCTAGCATAGAGTGTCGAAACACAGCTTCTCGGCTCCGTGGAAAACTGAGAACCGAGGAGAGATGTGCCCTACCCTGGGCAGGAAGGCACTCGCACAAGCGTGGTGCGGCAGTCACAAATTTTCTAAGTTCTGCAAGCAAATCAGCTTGCGAAGCTGTCCGCATCGGGGCTCCGTAGATGATGTCACCCACATGTGAGAATATGCTGCCTGCTTGTCTTGGGATAAAATTAAATTAATTTTTTTAGAACTGGGTGTGGACATATTCTGTGCTAACCAATTAGGTGGCAGTAGGGGCTCATGCGCTAACAGGAAGATTAGTGTGTGGCCAATAATATGGAAAATGGTAAAAATTGCCTTGTCCAGTTTGTTAAAAGGGCTTCTTAGTGCCTTGACAATGCTGAGTGATAAATACCCACCTCATGATAGTAAGAGTTGTCATATCCAGAGCAACTCTTGTCCCAGGTTTCAGTTTACTTTTATCAAGCTAAAAAAAAAAAAAGTTTTTAAAAGAGAATAAGATCACAGAAAAAGCAAAGCTTTTATCAAAATTAAAATCTCCTACTAAAGCGTTTTTGGCATAATGACAAGTATAATTGGAAACGGTTTTACTCATTCTAGATTTTTTTAGCAACAGCATAGTCAGATTCTTTATCAAGGCATGATTAAACCGATATTCTCAGGTACAATAGACACCACCCATGCCAGAGTGGATTGAAAAACATAATTTTCCTTTCTATAATGGTCAACTAACAAATAGTTTATAATTGTAGTCCATTTATGTAGTGGCAGTCAGATATGTTATATGGAACTGTGTGTGCTATATAATTTAGTGATTGTTATTTGTACTTTGAACTTAAGACTAGCCTTACTGGGTCAGACCAATGGTCCATTAAGCCCAGTTGCCCATTCTCATGGTGGCCAATCCAGGACACTAGACCTGTAGATAATGTGGGCTATAACATAAGAACATAAGAATAGCCTTACTGGGTCAAACCAATGGTCCATCAAGTCCAGTAACCTGGTCTCACGGTCACTAGTACCTGGTCAAAACCCAAGGTGTAGAAATATTCCATGCTACCGATCCAGGGCAAGCAGTGGCTTCCCCCGTGTGTCTCTCAATAACAGACTATGGACTTTTTCTCCAGGAAATTGTCCAAACCTTTCTTAAAACCAGTTACGCTATCCGCTCTTACCACATCCTCTGGCAACACGTTCCAGAACTTAACTATTCTCTGAATGAAAAAAAAAATTTCTTCCAATTGGTTTTTAAAGTATTTCCCTGTAACTTCATTGAGTGTCCCCTAGTCCCCTTGTACCCGTTCTATTCCGCTCAGGATTTTGTAGACTTCAATCATATCTCCCCTCAGCCGTCTCTTTTCCAAGCTGAAGAGCCCTAACCATTTTAGTCTTTCTTTATACGAGAGGAGTTCCATCACTTTTACCATCTTAGTCGCTCTTCTTTGAACCTTTTCTAGCGCCACTATATCTTTCTTGAGATAAGGAGGCCAGAAGTGAATACAATACTCCAGATGAGGTCGCACCATGGAGTGATACAGGGGTATTATGAAATTCTTAGTCTTGTTAACCATCCCTTTTTTAATAATTCCTAGTATCCTATTTGCTTTCTTGGCTGCCGCCACACATTAGGCGGAAGATTTCATCGTATTGTCTATGATGACACCCAGAACCTTTTCTTATGTGCTAACCCCCAAGGTAGACCCTAGCATCCGGTAACTGTGATTCAAGTTATTCTTCTCAATGTGCATCACTTTGCATTTGTCCACATTAAATTTCATCTGCCATTTGGACGCCCAGTCTTCCAATTTTCTAAGGTCCGCCTGCAATTTTTCACAATCCGCATGCATTTTAACAACTTTGAACAGTTTAGTGTCATCTGCAAATTTAATCACGTCACTCCTTGTTCCAATTTCCAGATCATTTATAAATAAGTTAAATAGCACTGGTCCCAGTACAGATCCTTGCGGCACTCCAGTTTACTCTCCTCCATTGAGAAAAATGACCATTTAACACTACCCTCTGTTTTCTATCCGATAACCAATTCCTAATCCACAACTGAATTTTGCCACCTATCCCATGACACTTTAATTTTCTCAGAAGCCTCTCGTAAGGAACTTTATCAAAAGCTTTCTGAAAATCTAGATACACTATGTCAACCGGCTCACCTTTATCCACATGTTTATTCACACCTTCAAAGAAGTCAAGCAAATTTGTGAGGCAAGGTCTCCCTTGGCTGAACCCATGCTGAGTCCGTCTCATTAAATCATGTTTGTCTACTTGTTCCACAGAGCACAGTTACTTACCGTAACAGGTGTTATCCAGGGACAGCAGGCACATATTCTCTACATGTGGGTGACGTCATCCACGGAGCCCCGTCGCGGACAGCTTTTCAAGCAAACTTGATTGAAGATTCCAAGTTTGCTGGTGCTGCACCACACATATGTGTGCCTTCCTGCTCCATTAGAGGGCGCATCCCCTCCTCGTGGTCTTTATTTCAGATAGCTAGCAAAGAATCCAACCTCGGGGAGGTGGGAGGGCTGCGAGAATATCAGCCTGCTGTCCCTGGATAACACAGCGGTAAGTAACTGTGCTTTATCCCAGGACAAGCAGGCAGCATTTGCTCTACATGTGGGTGACCTCCAAGCTAACCAAAAACGGACAGAGGGAAGTTGGCAATTCAGGAAAACAGATTACGCAAAACTGACTGGCCAAATCGGCCGTCACTCCTGGACAAAGTATCCAAACAGTAGTGAGAGGTGAAGGTATGAACCGAAGACCAAGTGGCAGCCTTGCAGATCTCCTCAATGGGCGTAGATCTGAGGAAAGCGACAGAAGCCGCCATCGCTCAGACTTTATGCCCCGTGACCCGACCATGCAACGAGACCAGCCTGAGCATAGCAGAAGGAAATACAAGGGGCCAACCATTTGGACAAGGTGCGTTTGGAAACAGGACGTCCCAATCGATTGGGATCAAAGGACAAGAAAAGTTGAGGAACCTTCCGATGAGACTGGGTGCGTTGGAGATAGAAAGCCAACACCTGCTTACAGTTAAGAGTGTGAAGCGCCACCTCACCAGGATGAGAATGCGACTTAGTGAAAAACACCGGAAGGACAATAGACTGATTAAGGTGGAAATTGAACACCACCTTAGGCAAAAACTTAGGATGAGTACGCAGGACCACCTTTTCATGATGAAAAATAGGAAAAGGCGGATCCGCATCCTGAGCCTGCAGCTCACTGACTCTGTGAGCAGAAGTGAGAGCAATCAGGAACATCACCTTCCAAGTCAGGAACTTCAGATGGGCAGTAGCCAAGGGCTCAAAGGGAGGTTTCATCAATTGAGCCAGAACCACATTAAGATCCCAAACTACAGGGGGAGGCTTGAGAGAAGGATGGACATTCAAGAGACCCCGCATAAACCGAGACACCAGAGGATGGACCGAGAGCGATTTCCCATCAAGCTGCTGATGAAAGGCAGCAATCGCACTAAGATGGACTCGAATAGAAGTAGTTTTGAGGCCAGATCATGACAACAAAAACAAATAATCCAAAACCGAAGGCAAAGAGGCAGTCACGGGATTCACACTATGCGAAGCACACCATGTGGCGAACCGCGTCCATTTCTGAGAAAAACACTGTCCAGTAGAAGCCTTCCGAGAAGCTTCCAGAACATCCCTGACCGACTGGGATAACTCAAAAGAAGGAATCAGGCGGAAAGGAACCAAGCTGTCAAGTGCAGAGACTGCAGATTGGGATGCAGCAGCGAACCCCGACTCTGAGATAACAGAGAAGGAAATACAGGAAGAAGCAGAGGTTCCTTGACACTCAGTTGAAGAAGAAGGGAAAACCACGGCTGTCGAGGCCATCAAGGAGCGATCAAAATCATCGAGGCCTCCGCCGACTTGAGATGCACAAGCATCCTTAGAATCAAAGGAAAGGGAGGGAAGGCATAAAGGAACTTGCCCAACTAATCCAGAAGGAAAGCATTGGCCTCCAGACAATCTGGGGAATAGATCCTCGAGCAGAAGCGAGGTAACTTTTGGTTGAGAGGCGAGGCGAACAGATCTATCTGAGGAGTCCCCCATCGAAGAAACACCTGGCGCAGAACCTGGCAATGAAGGGACCACTCGTGTGGCTGAAGAAGGCAACTCAACCTGTCTGCCAGACAGTTGTGCTCGCTCTGGATGTAAACCGCTCACAGAAAGATGTTGTGGCGTAACGCCCACTGCCAAAAATGCAGAGCTTCCCTGCAAAGGGACAGAGAACCCGTTCCCCCTTGCTTGTTGACGTAAGCAAGCTTGTTGACGTCTGCAGCTGGTCCACAACTGCAGACGGGAGATAACCAGAAAGACCCGTTTCAAAATTTTGAATTTACGCTATGACGAACTATCAAGACTCAAAGTAAACAAAGCCATGGGGCCGGATAACCTACACCCCAGAATGCTCAGGGAGTTAAGGGAAGCCCTGGCAGAACCATTATCTGTTCTTTTCAATCTTTCCCTAAGCACAGGAAGGGTCCCCTTGGACTGGAAAACCGCCAACGTAATCCCACTCCATAAAAAGGGCTGCAGGACAGAGACAACAAACTACAGACCAGTGAGTCTCACGTCTATAGTGTGTAAACTCATGGAAACACTGATCAAACAGAATCTTGACACAATCCTAGACGATAAAAAACTGCGTGATCCACACCAACACGGGTTCACCCAGGGTAGATCCTGCCAATCTAATCTGATTAGCTTTTTTGACTGGGTTACTAGACAACTGGACGCCGGACAGTCACTGGACGTGGTATATCTGGACTTCAGTAAAGCATTTGATAGCGTCCCTCATCGAAGATTACTGAACAAGCTGAAATCGATAGGATTAGGAGACACTAACTACATGGGTTGGGGATTGGCTGAGCGGTAGAATTCAGAAGGTGGTGGTGAACGGTACCCCATCCGAAGCATCGGACGTGATCAGTGGAGTACCGCAGGGCTCGGTCCTGGGCCCGATTCTATTTAACTTATTCATAAGAGATATGACGCAAGGACTTAGAGGAAGGGTATCACTGTTCGCCGACGATGCTAAACTTTGCAACATAGTAGGCAACAGCTTATTACCTGATAATATGGCACACGACCTACTACTGCTGGAACAATGGTCAACTACTTGGCAGCTAGGCTTCAATGCTAAAAAATGCAAGATAATGCACTTGGGTAAGAGAAACCCACGTAGAACCTATGTACTAAATGGTGAGACCTTGGTTAGGACCACGGCGGAACGTGACCTAGGGGTGATCATTAGTGAGGACATGAAGGTTGCCAATCAAGTGGAGAAGGCTTCCTCCAGGGCAAGACAAATGATGGGGTGTATCCACAGAGGTTTCGTCAGCAGGAGACCTGAAGTTATGATGCCGTTGTACAGAGCCATGGTAAGGCCTCACTTGGAGTACTGTGTTCAGTTTTGGAGACCACACTACCGAAAGGACGTGCTGAGGATCGAGTCGGTTCAGCGAACGGCCACCAGGATGATCTCGGGGCTCAAGGATCTCACGTATGAAGAAAGACTAAAAAAATTGCAGCTGTACTCACTTGAGGAAAGAAGAGAACGGGGAGACATGATTGAAACATATAAGTACATCACGGGACGCATTGAGTCAGAAGATGATATCTTCTGGCTCATGGGACCCTCGACCACCAGAGGGCATCTGCTGAAAATCAGGAGAGGGAAGTTTCATGGCGACTCCAGGAAGTACTTCTTCACCGAAAGAGTGGTGGATCATTGGAACAGACTCCCACTCCAGGTGATAAAGGCCAACATCGTGACGGATTTCAAGAAAAAATGGGATACTCACGTGGGATCTTTAAGGGAGTAAATTCAGGTGAGGGGATACTTGGAATGGGCAGACTTGGTGGGCTATAGCCCTTTTCTGCCGCTTTTTTCTATGTTTCTAATACATCGCCATCTGATTGTCGATGTGCAGGATGACCTGATCCCGCAGCAGATGACGGAAAGCCACCACTGCAAGATAAATGGCTCGGAGCTCCAACAGATTGATATGGCAGCAACGGTCTGCCTCCGACCAGAGACCCTGAGTCCGAAGACCATCGAGGTGAATCCCCCAAGCTTACGCCGAGGAGTCTGTCGGCAGGATCTTCCAATGCAGCGGAACGAGAAAGAGCAACCCGCCGGAAAGATTGGAAGAGTTGGTCCACCAACGGAGCAAACGTTTCAAAGAGGGAGTCACCACAATGTGCTGAGAAGTGGGATCCCGATCCTGCCGCCACTGAGACGCCAGAGTCAACTGAGGGACCCGAAGATGCAATCTGGCAAAGGGCATGACATGAACGGTGGAGGCCATGTGTCCCAAGAGGATCATCATCTGCTTGGCCGAAACCGAAGACCTCAGGGAAACCTGCCGACTCAGCCGCCCGAGCGCATCCTGTCAAGGTTGAGGCAAAAACGAGCTGAGGCAAACCGTGTCCAATACTGCCCCAATGAACTGCAGAGATTGAGAGGGGCAAAGCTGGGACTTCAGGAAGTTCACCTTGAACCCCAGATGCTGAAAGAAGATAATAGTCCGACGGGTCGCTGAAATAACCCCCTCCCTTGACAGGGCCTTTATAAGCCAGTCGTCGAGGTACGGGAAAACCTGAAGGCCCTGTGACCATAAGGCCGCTGCCACCACCACGAGACACTTCGTGAACACCAGAGGAGACGAAGCAAGACCGAATGGGAGCACCCGGTATTGCAGATGTAAGTCCCCCACCTGAAACCGGAGGAACCTGCGACAGGCCGGATGTATAGGGACGTGAGTGTAAGCCACCTTCAGATCGAGGGAACATAACCAGTCCCCCTCGTCCATCAAGGGATACAAGATAGGAAGCAAAAGCATCCTGAATTTCTTCCGAACGAGGAACCTGTTCAGCTTCCGAAGGTCCAAGATGGGACGGAGGTCCCCGGTCTTCTTGGGAACTAGAAAGTACCGGGAGTAAAACCCCGAGCCCCGCTGACCCGGGGGGACCTCCTCCGCCACCCGAAGGCGGAGAAGAGCCCGAGCCTCGAAGAGGAGCAAGGGAAGCTGCGCCCCACTGGAAAGAAACTCTCCCGGGGGTCTGTCCGGTGGCAACACCCAGAGGTTCAGGGAATAACCCTCTCTGATGATCAGCTCCCAGCTGCGATAGAAGGCGGAAAGGCGGCCCCCGATGGGAAGGGACAGGTCACAGGCGGAGGGGGGCAGCCCCCTCCCGCCCAGACCGTCAAAAGAACTGCGCCGGCTTCGCCACTGCAGGAGCGCCCACTGCTGGCGCCGAGGGGGAGGCCTGGAAAAGGCTAGCGTAGATTTCTGCGGATACCGCCTGGGAGGCATCTGGAAGGCCTTGGGAGGGGCGGGCTTCGGCTTGGCCCGAACCAGGAGGCAAAAGAACGTTCGTGCTCGAAGAGGCGCTTGGTAGCAGCCTCGATAGTCATCAAAGAGCTCGTTCCCCAAACAGGGAAGGTTAGCCAAGCGGTCCTGAAGATTGGGGTCCATATCAACAATGCGGAGCCATGCCAAGCGGCGCATGGCTACCGCAAAGGCGGAGACCCTAGAGGAAAGTTCGATGGCATCATAAGCTGCGTGAAACATGTAAAGTCTCAGCTGCGAAAGAACATCCACCAGCCCGCCGGAACTCTCCACGGCGCTAGACGGGCAAGTCATCCTGAAAAGCGGGCAAGGATTTGACCAAGAACTTGAGATAGGATGTGAATGTAAAGTTATAGTTCAAGACCCTGTTCACCATCATCGAGTTCTGATACAGGCATAGGCCAAACTTGTCCATAGTCTGCCCTTCCCTGCCCGGTGGGACCGCAGCGGACACCTTGGAAGGGTGAGACTTATATAGAGAGGATTACACCATCAAGGACTGGTGGGAAAGCTGGGCCTTCTCAAACCCTGGACAGGGGACAGTCCGGTACTGAGACTCCATTTTGGATGGGATGGCTGGAACCGCATAAGGGGTCTCCAAATTGCGGAAAAAGGCCTGCCGCAAGACCGGGTTCATAGGGAGCCGCAAGGACTCCCTAGGAGGACCGCGAAGATCCAGCTCCTCCAAAAACTCCTTGGTGTACTTAGAGTCCGACTGGAGGTCAAGATGGAGCGCCTTCCCCATGTCCTGAATGAACCTAGTGAAGGAAGAGGGTCTGTTTTCAAACTGACCCTCAAGGGGGGTAGTCGAGCGTGACCGCACAGCGGCGGAAAAGGAGGGTGATGCCTCCCTAGAATAGTGAGGCGGCCTATCCGTATTCATATGCCCCGAAGCCGAGGAAACCCCGCTAGGAGAACGGGCCGGGGATGAGGACAGCCGCTGCCGAGAGGTCCCCGGAGGGGAAGAACAGGGGGTTCGAGGCACCGAGGTGACAAGCCTCGGGAAGGGGAGGGAGAATACCTCGAAACTGGAACCTCCCGGCGCGGATCCCCAGACCGGGAGGGAAATCTCAACAACGGGGGGTTGGACAAAGTCAAGTCCGAGACCCGGAGAGATTTGGCCGTGTGCGGACCCGGAGACCTACCCCGCCTCGGGGAAGAGTCCCAGGGCCGCTTCGACACCCGTCAAGACGAGGTCGAGGGACGCCGAGACCGGCGGCTCGACCTCGGGTGCCCCGAGGGCGAGGAACGCCTCGAAGGAAGAGGCGAAGAGTCCGAGGAGAAAAGGGGTCGAGACCGACGCACCTTGCCCCGGTGGTCCGCAACACGACGCTCAGGCTGGTCCACCTGCGAGGTCGGGGCAGGGGCCATACGAGCCAGGGCCGAGGAGAGCTCCGAGGAAATAAGAGCTTTGAGCATTTCCTGGAACATCGGCACCGAGACCATATTAGGTGCAGCAGTGCATTCCACCGAGGGCGACCTCGAAGATGAGTATTCCCGAGTGGTGGAAGCACGCTTGGACTGCTTGGAGGATCTCGTCGAGGCCGGCAGGACCCCACTCGCTGCCTGAATGGCCGGAGACTCCAAGGGTGGCTTCTTTACTAGCACTGGCCCTGAAGGAGGAAGAGGAGACTTACCCGGAGCCAAGGTCTTCAAGGTTGAGGACACCGATCCCTTCGAGACCGAGGATAACTTGGACGGGGCCGAGGTCTTCGAGGCCAACATTGAGGCCAGGGCCGAAACTGGGGCCAAAGTGAGGTCCGGCTCCACTGCAAAAAGCTCCGCCATGTGGGCCCGACGATGGCGAAGGGCCCGGGACTGAAAAGTCACGCACCTGGGACAAGAGTCCGTCGGATGATCAGCCCCCAGGAACAAGATGTACCAGCGGTGCGGGTTGTAAGGGAAAGCAGCCGACCACACTGCGAGCACTTTTTAAACCCGGTGAGAGGCCGGGACATAAGTAAGAATAGGCCGCGGCCACGGCAACCAGGAGCCCCCAGCGCCAAACCGAAAAGAAAAAACCTAGAGAACTTGATAAAAACAAAGAAAACAAAACCGCACAGCGACTCCGGAAGGAAAACAAAGAAGCCGCGGTGCAAGAAAGACACTTAGAACGGAGAGAAAAAAAGACAGGGCTTTCTAGCTCCGCGGAAAACTAAGAATTGAAGACCACGAGGAGGGGATGCGCCTTCTAGTGGAGCAGGAAGGCACACACATGCGTGGTGCAGCACCATCAAACTTGAAATCTTTAATCAAGTTTGCTTGAAAAGCTGTCCGTGACGGGGCTCCGTTGATGACGTCACCCACATGTAGAGAATATGCTGCCTGCTTGTCCTGGGATAATTTTATTTTTTATAATTGTTTCTACCATTTTGCCTGGCACCAAAGTGAGGCTTACCGGTCTGTAATTTCTAGGATCTCCACTGGAACCTTTAAATATCGGCGTAGCATTGGCCACGCTCCAATCGTCAGGTACCACAGACAGGTTTTTAGTGACAGGCGGAACGTGATTTGGGGGTGATCATTAGCGAAGACATGAAGACTGCCAATCAAGTGGAGAAGGCTTCATCAAAGGCAAGACAAATGATGGGATGCATCCGAAGAAGTTTTATCAGCCGGAAGCCCGAAGTTATAATGCCATTGTACAGATCCATGGTGAGGCCTCATCTGGAGTATTGTGTACAATTCTGGAGGCCACATTACCAAAAGGATGTGCTGAGAGTTGAGTCGGTTCAAAGAATGGCCACCAAAATGGTCTCGGGACTCAAAGACCTCCCGTATGAAGAAAGGCTGAATAAATTGCAGCTATATTCACTTGAAGAACGTAGAGAGAGAGAGGAGACATGATAGAGACGTTTAAATATATCACCGGCCGTATTGAGGTGGAGGATGATATCTTCTTTTTTAAAGGCCCCTCTGCCACAAGAGGCCATCCGCTGAAAATCAGGGGTGGGAAATTTCATGGCGACACCAGGAAGTTCTTCTTCACCGAAAGGGTGGTCGATCGTTGGAATGAACTTCCACCTCAGGTGATTCAGGCCAGCAGCGTGAAGGATTTTAAAAGGAAATGGGATACACATGTGGGATCTCTAGGGGGGTAAATTCAAGGGGGTAGGGTTGTTGGAGTGGGCAGACTTGATGGGCTGTGGCCCTTTTCTGCCGTCATCTTCTATGTTTCTATGTTTCTATGTAAAGATCACTAACAGCAGGTCAGCAATTTCATTTTTGAGTTCTTTTAATACCCTGGGGATGTATACTATCCGGTCCTGCCGATTTATCACTTTTTAACTTGTCGATTTGGCTCAGTACATCTTCCAGCTTCACCGAGATTTCTTTCAGTTCCTCCGCATCATCACCCTTGAAAACCATTTCCAGTTCAGGTAGATCTCTTACATCTTTTTCCGTAAAGACCGAAGCAAAGAATTCATTCAGTCTTTCCGCTATGGCCTTTCACTCCTTGATCATCCAACTTGTCCCACAGATTCCCTCACAGGTTTTCTGCTTCTGATGTACCTAAAAAAATTGCTATGAGTTTTTGCTTCTTTTGCAAGTTTCTCTTCATATTCTTTCTTAGCTGTCTTTATGAATGCTTTGCATTTAACTTGCCAGTGCTTGTGTTTCTTCTTACTTTCTTCATTCAGATCTTTTTTCCATTCTTTAAAGAATTTTTTTTGGCTCTAATAGCCTCTTTCACTTTACCTTTTAACCACCAGCTCTCGTTTTCTCTTCTTTCCACCTTTGCTGATACATGGAATACTCAGGTCTGGGCTTCCACGATGGTATTTTTAAATAACATCCACACCTGGTTTACAGTCCAAACTTTTGCAACTGATCCTTTTAGTTTCTTTTTAACCATTTTCTTCATTTTATCATAATCATCCATTTGAAAATTAAACAACCCTTCAGTAGATTTCTTTTGCGACGTTACTCCCGGTATCAGCTCAAATTTGATCACATTATGAACACTGTTTCCCAGCGGACCCAATACAGTTAACTCCTGTACTATGTCTTGCTAAGGATCAAATCTAATATAGCACCCCCTCTTGTCAGTTCCCAGACCAGTTGCTCCAAGAAGCAGTCATTTATGACATCTAGGAATTTTACCTCCCTAGCACTTCTTGATGTAACATTTAACCAGTCAATGTTGTGATAAGTTTTGTAAATAAAAAAATCTATTGCATATCATTTTTTGTTTACAATTCATTAAGTGTATCTGTGTAGCTTTTAATAAAACTAAGCAAGCAAGAGCATAGCCACAACAATTAAATGGAAAGGAAACAAAAGAAAATCTTTTAGTATGTTAGTGAACAGTTACCTGCCGACGACAGCCAACAACATATCTTGGTCCGTTTGTTGCTTTTACAATGACTGAAAAAAAATGAAAAAGGGTAACGCCACAAACTGTTTCACTTTACAAATACAGGAAGTAATTTCATACCATACCTGACCTATAGAACAGCATTTTTTACATACAAGTAGATTTCTTTAAATATTGTCCATTCAAGGATCGGTGCCGAGACCGATTCTGTTCAATATTTTTGTGAGTGACATTGCTGAAGGGTTAGAAAGTAAGGTTAGCCTTTTTGCGGATGATACCAAGATTTGTAACAGAGTAAACGCCACAGAGGGAGTGGAAAACAAAAAGAATCTGCAGAAGTTAGAAGAATGGTCTAATGTTTGTCAACTAAAATTCAATGCGAAAAAGTGGAGAGTGATGCATTAGGGGGGTAGAAATCCAAGAGAACTGTATGTGCTGGGAGGTGAGAGGATGATAAGCACATATGGAGAGAAGGACCTTGGGGTGATGTGTCTGTGATAAGGCGGTGGCTGTAGCCAGAAGGATGCTGGGCTGTATAGAAGGAGGAATAACCAGCAGAAGATGGGAGGCGTTGATATTCCTATATAGGTCATTGGTGAGGCCACATTTGGAGTACTGTGTTCAGTTTTGGAGGCCATATCTGGTGAAGGATATTAAAAGACTTGAAGTGGTCTAGAGCAAAATGAACCAAAAGAAGTACGAGAGGAGACTAGAAGACCTAAATATGTATAGTCTAGAGGAGAAGCGGGACAGGGGAGATATGATACAGACATTTACTACTACTATTATTTCTATAGCGCTGTATAAGGTCACAAAGAGTAAGAAAACAGTTTTGAAAGGTATTACTATAGAACCAAATCTTTTCCAGCGAAGGAAAAATAGTAAAACTAGAGGGCATAATTTGAGATTGCAGGGAGGAAGACTTAGGAGTAATGTTAGGGTGGTGGATGCCTGGAATGCCCTCCCGAGGGAGGTGGTGGAGAGGAAAACAGTGATGAATTCAAAAAAGCATGAGATAAACACAGAGAATCTCTAATTAGAAAACAAATGGTGTAAATTAAAGAACTAAGGCTGGTACTGGACAGACTTGTATGGTTTGTGTCCTATATATGGTGATTCAGTATAGGATGAGCTAGGGAACTCCACTAACTTGGAACATGAGGACATTACTGGCCAGACTTTACAATAGATATCCTGCAAACAATGGGATGGTTGGATAGGCTGGAATGAGCTTAGATAGCAACTTCAGCAGTTAGAACCTAGGACAATACCAGGTATACTTTAGTTTTTTTGCCCAGAAACACCAAAGAAGAGACAAGTTAATTTAATCATATATTTTTAATGAGAATAACTAATGGGCAGACTGGATGGACCGTTCAGATCTTTATCTGCTGTCATTTCATTTACCATGACTAACAGTCAAAATCATTAAAATTTGGAGCAGAGCTCAAACTTTCTGCATAAAAAAAAAAGTTAGTTTCTGTCTTTTCATTAAGGAGCAGTACTTCTGACTGGAATCAGGTGTTAATTAAGGCTCTGTGAGGAAGGTAGAGTAGCTGTAAAGGTCACTAGGGCAATCTGATTACTGTGTTAGTTTCAAAAGGTCGGTTTGTAGCAGTCCCCTAAAAATAAAACAGAGACAGAGAGAGACAGAGAGAAGAGACAGAGAGACAGAGAAAAAGTTCAAGGTAACATTCTTTCTGAGAGGAGAGGAAATTGCTCTTTCTGAGAGGAGGACATTTTTCTGGATAAGTATGCATTATTTTGCTCTGAGCTTTGATAATTTAGGGAATACAGTACTCCCCCGAAATTCGCAGGGGTTGCATTGCAGAAGCAACCGCGAATTTTGGAAAACTGCAATGCGGTTTAGGAGCGGGGACCAGATTAAAGACTATAATCCAACGGAATCACAGACCAGCTACTCAAATGATTACAGTCCTACTTTTCAAATCGTCAGTCTAAAATCATCTTCAATAACACTTCATTGGATCTCTTTACTTGTCAAAGTGGAGTACCGCAGGAATCTATTCTTTCCCATCTACTGTTTAATATTTTCTTGTCTCCTCTACTTACTCTGTCAGTCCATCGGTTTTTCGGCATTTGCTTACGCAGATGATATTTAATTATTACATCCAGTAATCCCAGAAAATATTCATGAAATTACTGAAATTAACAACAAACTTAACCAGATCAGACTTTGGCTGAAAAATAACATGCTAGCATTAAATACATCAAAAACAAAATGTTCTTCCCCTGGAAAGAGGGAATAGCATTAAATGCCCCAATCCTCCTTGATAATTCTCCCCCTAGACTGTGTTGACTCTATAAAAATTCTAGGGGTCATATTTGATATAAAAAATTCACATTTTACAACCACATAAGTTCTGTAATCAAATCTTGTTTTTTTCAAATTAAGGATGATTCGGTCAATCTCTAAATTCTTAGAACCGAAATCTATTAATATTTTGGTTCATTCATTAATCACTGCAAAACTAGATTACTGTAACAGTCTATTTACAGTAATAATCCAGAAGGAATTGAGACGCCTTCAAATAATTCAAAATGCTGCAATCAAATTAACAACAAAATCTAGGAAATATGAACATGTAACCCCCCTACTTCAGAATTGGCTGCCAATCAAAATAATTTCATACAAAATCTCATTAATAACATTTAAAATGATTCATTCCAAATTACCCCAATTTATTGATAAATATCTTATTCTATATGAGCCTTCCCGCATCCTTAGATCGTCTGATCGTAAATTGCTTACGGTCCCTTTCCTTCGAATAATAGAAACAAAAAGGCATAACATTTTCTCAGTTGTGGCCCCACAACTCTGGAATACCCTACCAGCTCCCGTAAGGGAGGAGACCAACCTTGAGCATTTCAAAGGCCTACTCAAGAGTCGATCTATTCAAATAAGCTTTCAACACTTGATTTAATTATTCATAGTATCTCTCTAATTCCTTCAAAGAAACAAGTAGCAATGTTTCCTTTCCTTATTTGGCTTTTGTTCCTATCCAATTTGTAGTTCCAACCCAATTTTCTTTTGTCTCACGTTTGTCTGTCACATTTGTTACCCTTCAATATACCATTTATTAGATGATGTTTCTTTTAAATTGTATTTTCTCTGTTTAATGTAATTGGCATTATTTTTATCATGTTTGTTTTCCCTTTTACATTTTACCTTGTAAACTTGCTTAGAAATTGGATAAGTGACTAAATCAAATTTTAACAAAAACTTGAAAAACTAAGGGCCTGTTTTACTAAGCCGTGCTAGCGGCTGCTGCGCGGTAATGGCCCCGAAGCTCATAGAGATTTAAAGGGCTTCAAGGCTGTTGCAGCGCGGCAGCTGCTAACACGGCTTTGTAAAACAGGCCCTAAAAAGGTTAAGGTTCTTCAGCTTGGAAAAAATACAGCTGAGGGGAGATATGATTGAAGCCTACAAAATCCTGAATGGTACAGAATGGGTACAAGTGGATTAATTTTTTACTCCATCAAAAATTACCAAAGACTAGGGGACACTTGAAGTTACAGTGAGATACTTTTAAAACTAATAGGAGGAAATAGTGTTTCACTCAGACACGTTAAGTTCTGGAATTTATTGCCAGAGGATGTGGTAAGAGCGGTTAATATAGGTTTTAAAAAAGGTTTGGACAAGTTCCTGGAGGAGAACTCCACAGTCTGCTGCTGAAATAGACATGGGGGCTTCTCCATATCTGTGTAAATAGCAGATTCTGGACTTTTTCTTAAACCCAGCTATGCCAACTACACATCCTCTGGCAACGAGTTCCAGAGCTCAGCTATTCTTTGAGTGAAAAAATACTTCCTCCTATTTGTTTTAAAAGTATTTCCATTTAATTTTATTGAGTGTTCCCTGGTTTTTGTACATACTCAGGATTTTGTAGACCTCGATTATATTTACCCTGCCCACCCTACCCCCCAATCAGCCACCTCTTTTCCAAGCCGAAGAGCCCGAAACTCTTTAGGAAAAGGGGATAGAAGGGTATAGATAGAGGGTTACGTACAGGTCTGGACCTGATGGGCCACCGCATGAGCGGACTGCTGAGCATGATGGACCTCTGGTCTGACCAAGCAGAGGCACTGCTTATGTTCTTATATACAAGAGGAATTCCATCCCTTTTATCATTTTGGTTGCTATTTCTTTTTTGAGATATGGTAACCAAAACTGTATGCAATATTCAAAGAACATGCACCATGGAGTGATACAGAGGCATTATAATATTCTTGGTTTTATTTATTATCCCTTTCCTAATAATTCCTAGCATCTTGTTTGCTCTTTTTGCCACAGCTGCACACTGGGCAGAAGATGACAGTCAGATCTTTTTCTCTGGTGCCGATTCTGAAGTTGGATCCCTAGCATAAAATTTAGTTTTCCTCTACAGAAATAAACATTTTTTTCCCCCCTGCTAAAATAAAGAATACACACAAAAGAAGATACGTATGTTTTGCAAATATTTTTTCTTACATGGGTATAATCACTTTGAAATCTGGTACAATAATATCCATGAAATCTGTAGCTAATGAGGCAGTATGAAAATTGTTCCTATACTGCCAATTTATCCAGTGACAATTACTACAAAACTTTTTGCCAATTGCCCGACAGATATTTCTGTGGATATCATGCAGTCAGTTGGGTGAAAAGCTTGACTGGGTGTCAGCCAAACTTTAGGTACTTACAGATACTTGGTTGATAGCAAATCTTAGTCTTCCATACACATCCTTCTATCACACAACACTGAAAATGATGTAGTTTAGATAATCAGATGCCCAAAACATATCCTGTAAGCACTGTCAAATATTTTTACACATCAAACAGCACCAGTTCCTTTCATCCTGCCTTTTCAGTCTCCATTCTTTCCTTCTAGTTCTTCTACTACATAAAAACATGGAGGTTATCAACTGAAAATGAGCACCTGGTACACCTAGTATAATCAATTTGTGTTCAAAGAGACTTACCCCCTATTTTACTAAGGTGCGCTAACCGATTAACATGCGCTAAACGCTAACGCTTCCATAGACTAACATGCACGCGTAAGCGTTTAGCGTACACTAATCGATTAATGCACCTTAGTAAAAGAGGGCCTTAGTGATGACAGAGTGGTTGTGTTGGCATAAGTCTTATCTGATTTGTCCGATTTCTTATAGATAAGGTTTTGTATAAATTAATAGGAAGTAGACATGAAAATTAGATATCTTACATAAAACTCTTACTTACATTTCTCTTCTGTTAGCTGTTTAAGGACCTCACCAACAATCTAAGAAATGAAAACACACAATTTATAGAACAATGATCAAATTTAAGGTGGATTAAAAAAAACCAAAACTTACATGTACAAACTATTATACAGCAACAATATCTGCCACAAAAGTAATACAATTACATCTTAACCTCTATACAGAGACATGAAACCCATACACTGTACCCATTTGTTCAACAGCAACTATTTTATTATTAGAATTCCTTGTAACTATAAAGCCAACGAACAAGGATAAGTCAGTTGACAGAGTCTTATTTTCAGAAAGCATTTGAAAAAAAGTCCTCTATGAGTATGTCGCAGATAAGTGAGGAGGGAAAAGGGGTTAAAATAAGTCATATAATGCTTTTAAGCAAGCCACTAAATTCATATGGTATATCTTTTAATCCAGGCTTTTAACTTTTGAAGGAATTAAGAAGTGCAGGAGAATCTATATAACATAATTACTGTTAGAAGGCAAAGAAGGTACAATTAACAACAGAAATATCTGAACTCAGAATAATGGTCAAGGAGCAATGCCCTAATTTCAGAGCTAGCCGAAAAGGGAAGTTACATTGTTCAAGCATACATACAATTAGAGCTAGATCCATCTAGGCAACAAATTAGGTGTGGAACTGTCAAGAGCTCCAGAGTAATTCAAATAAACAACATACATTTTTTGACAAATAAAGGAAATATACTCGTAGTCAGAAACATTAATGTCTTCCCACTTCCTGGTTACCTGATTATCCTACAGTGTGCATTTCAATTAAAGGCAGCAATCAGTTTCTTCCTACAGAAACTAAGGGTAACTCCTATGCTCCAGGTTGGACAACAAGCCTCCTAGGGAAATTAAAGACTATGGGATAATGTCCTATTATGGATTGATAACTGGTTAAAAAAAAGGAAATATTTTTCCTAAAAGGTAGAGATTTTAAAAAACTGAGCTGTCCCAGAGGAACAGCGTAGCTTAACATATGTAATCATCTTTCAAAATATATTGGTGGGCGACTGATTTAAAATTAAAAATTTGGACTGTAACGGATCTTATAAGACTGGGGAATGAGAATCTAAACAGCAGATAAGATTTAGGGCCCCTTTCACAAAGCTGCAGTAGCGATTCTCCAGCAGTAAATGCACTGAGGCCCATAGCAATTAAATGGGCTTCAGTGCTTTTGCCACTGGGGAATCACCACTGTGACTTTGTAAAAGAGGGAACATAAGCAATGCCTCTGCTAGGTCAGACCTGAGGTCCATCGTGCCCAGCAGTCCGCTCACGTGGAGGCCCAACAGGTCCAGGACCTGTGCAGTAATGGGACTTGTATACTGCCTTTTTGTGGTTACACATTAAAGTGGTTTACATATATACAGGTATTTATTTTGTACCCGGGGTAATGGAGGATTAACCCCCTCTTTTATAAAAATGCTCCAATGCCCATAGGAATTGAATGCGCATCAGAGCATTTGCCGCATGGCACTCAACTGCATGGCTTTGTAAAAGGGAGTCTAACCCCCTCTTCTACAAAGCCGTGCTAGCGGCTGTCGCGTGGTGCAGCCCCGAAGCCCTTTAAATCTCTATGGGCTTTGGGGCCGTTACCATGCGGCTTTGTAGAAGAGGGGGTAAGTGACTTGTCTATGGTCACAAGGAGCCCTTAAAGTCGAAAAACACAAATGAAATACAGGCAATCCCAACTTTGTGTATACAAATGTTGGGTTTTGTATTAGGTGCTACTGCTCAGGAAAAGGCACAAGTCATTATAGACAAAATACATTGAAATCCACAGCTCAATATACAGCAGCTAACAAAAGAGCAAACACAAAACTGGGAATTATTTTAAAAGGAAACAAAAATAGAACTAAGAATATCACAACACTCCTGTACAAGGTTACGATTGCAAATACATGAGTACTGCGTGCAATTCTGGCTGCACCACCTTAAAAAAAAAGATAAACTACAAAAGGTACAAAGGAAAACAAAAAATAAAGATAGAAAGAAGGGCCTAAATTTGGGCTTGTCAGCTTAGAGAAGAGATGACTAACGCAATATAAAATATAAAATAAGTTTATAAAACCATAAGTGGCACAGAAAAAGCACATAAAAAATTGTTATTTACCTTTTCAAATATTGGAACTAGGGGAATAGCCAGTAGCACATTTAAAACAAATTAAAGCAATTTTTTCAGTCAGCACATTATTAAGTTGTACAAATTCTTGCAAGAAGAAGCAAGCGGTCAAAACAAGCAAAATAAATACAATTTTAAAATTGGTTAGATACTTCCTCTAAGCAATTCATATTAGTTACTGTTGGAGGCAGGCTCTTTGTTTTATTTAAGAACCTATCATTCCTACCTGGCCAACACTTTGCAAGGCCTTAAGGTCATTCTCAGATTTTTCATACTGTTTGGTCAGCTCTTTTAGTTGCTCTCTTACTAAAATACAAAAAACAAACAGAAATATTTCACTACTACATACAATAACGTGTGTCCAATGACAGGACAAAAATTGGAACATTAACATAGTAATATTAAGGTTAGTTGCAGAAAATAAAGCAGTATATTAACAAAAAGAACACTGAATTCTTTCTTCTCAACGCAATTTCTTCTTTATTGTGTGTATCCTTCTAGAAGCTTTGCTAGTCCTGGAGAAAACTAATCTTTATGAGTTGTTTTAAGCTTTCAAGATCACATAAGTCGGACATCTGGAGAAGGGACCTGTGTGATCTTAAATTCATACACATTTTACTGGGCTACTATTCTATCCTGTCAAAACTTGCTGGAGTCTGTTAACCGGTTTCTAGAACCACCCATGCTGGGCTTGTGAAGACACAGAACTCAGATTTTAAATTGCCACATCATAAGTAAAACTCAGCCGGCTTTTACTGAGCCACAAGTCCAAAAGGGCTTTTTCTCTCTCTCAATTTTGCGTCTATGAGGAAAATGCTTAATACTAGAAGAGCTGAGCTCAGCCATCGGCGACCCGTGTCCATGGACTGCTACCGGCAAACCCTGCCCTTCCAAGCTAGAAGACTCAGCACTGGCAGTGGCCTCAGCAGGGCCTCGCTCCTCTCTCAACCGCAGCACCCCGGCCCGGCATGACACAGCGACCTACGCGACCCGGCAGGAAGCGGCGGCGGCTGGGAAAGAATTTGCTGTCAACACCACTCTTTATATTAGAGGAGGCTGAGCCTATCTTCCTGTACGCAGACTCACGCTCCTTCAGACGGCCGTCGATCTCCTTATGCTCCAGCAGCTTCTTGCGGTAGTCCTGCAGCGCCTTCTCCCGTGGGTCCGCCATGATGAGAAGCCGCTGCTCATAGGGAATGCCGGGAATGGCCATGGCCGCTGGGAGGACTAAACAGGCTATAGGGGCCGAGGATTAAAGGAGCGTCGAGAGGGCGACACGTACATTATCACGAGGTAGAAGGCTTCTGTCACAGCGCTATCTCCTGGGCTGGTGAGGGTATTGCAACGTCAACCAAAGAGTTACTGACAGCGGCTACAGGCAGTTGGTAGCTGTTTTTAACGCCAGTAGTCTTTAAGAGATTCTCAGCTGGTTTTGATTCAGGAAATCCGCACCGAATATGCCCAAGTTATTTTCAAACCACAGAGCCATTGCATGCAAAATGATGATATGCGGGTTTTATGATCCTCTGACAGTTTTCATTATTATGCGGTAAAATTGTTACTTAATTAGGGCCCTTTTTACAAAGCCACTGTAGCGATTCTCCAGCTCCAAATGCATTGAAGCCCATAGGAATTGAATGGGCTCTGGTGCATTTGATATGGGGAAATCGCTACCACAGTAAAAGGAGCCCTAGTAAGTTACCAAGATTAATTGCCTTTATGAAGAGATTCACCCACGGCAGTGTATAGCAGGAACAATTCAACATAAAACTTAAAATTTTCTTAACAGCATAAAAGTACTAAAAGAACAAATATAAATACAATCACGGGTCCCTTTTACAAAGCCAAAGTAGTGCTTCTCCCATTGCAAATGCACCAAAGCCGTTCAATTCCTATGGGCTTCGGTGCATTTGCCACAGGAGAATTGCTACCATGGTTTTGTAAAAGGGACCCTGAATGAGGTAAAGTCAAAATCAGAAAATTAAAACTTAATAATAGGACTACCATGAAACAGTTAAAAAATATACTTATTAAGAGCACTGAAGTTCAAATAAGAGAGATATAGGGACTTATTTTCAGTTAAACTGTTATACATCTTCCTTTCATTGCAGACTACTGTAAATTGTGATAACTTCATTGCTGACTGTTGTAAATTGTAAACTGTTGTAATTTACTTTAAATTTACAGGTAATTTGTTTGTAAATCTGCTTGTAACAGGTTGTAAATAAGCTTGTCAATGCAGATCATTTGTTAATTGTTGTAAACCGCCTAGAACTCGATGGGTATGGCGGTATATAAGAATAAAGTTATTATTATTATTATTTTCAAAGCACTTAGATGTACAAAGTACCCAGCAGTGTGGCAAGGGAAGGAGGCATCCAGGGCAGTGGTGCCCACCATGCTATGCATCCCCCTGCAGTTTTTTCCTGCTAAAGGGGGAGTGGGGGTTGAGATGGGAAATACCTCTTCACAAGATCACCGGCAGCGAGCAACATCTCTAACCTGCTGTTTGCATCAGCCTTAGCTCTGCCTCTGATATCACTTCCTGGTCCCGCAACCATATAGTCTTTTTCTGACTTCATTTTCTGTTTTATGTATAAACTTTACATGTAAATGAAAAGATAGCATATTTATCTCATGCATAAGATAGCTTAATTTGTTGATTCTTGGCCTAATTCCCCCTTTCTCCTTTTCCTTCCAGCTCATTTGGAACCAGTGCTGAGATCTGGCATCATAAGCCTTCTTTTACAACTATCCATTTGATGATTTCTGGGCTAACCTGCAAGAGTTAGGTTTGTTTGTTTTTTTTCTTCTTTTAATAGTTACTGCCATGCATTGCATTTAGGTCTGCAGTTACTAAGAGCATCCAGTGGCATGGGTAAAATTATGGGAAAAATTGTGTTGGCATAGTTAAATAATTTTGTGCAGGTTAATTGCCTGGATTGTAATCAGTTTGGCTTCCATAAAGCACATACTCCCCTCTTCTACAAAGCCACAAAGTCCTTTAAATCTCTATGGGCTTCAGGGCCGTTACCGTGCGGCTTTGTAAAAGAGGAGAATAGTGTTGAGCTATTGTTGATATTGTTATTGGATACTTTATGGTTGGGGATAGATCAATGTGTGACATTGTCTGATATCATTAGATGTACCAGAGCATTTGACTCTGTGGATCTTCAGAGATTGCTACTGAGACTTGAAAACCTGGGTATGAATGGTACAGTGATAAATTGGTTTTCCATTTATCTGCTAGGTCGCTCTTTTCAGGTAAGGAATGGATGTAAGGTATCAGGTGAATGAAGGAGTCCCTTAGGGCTCAGCACTATTATTTAATATCTATATGGCCCTTATAGGTGAATTGTTCCAATCTTTGAAGGTCAATTATTGGCTATATGCAAATATTATTTTCTTTTTTCCCCGTACAAATTTAGGGAAATTAATTGGAAAAGGCCTTGAATAATTACATGAAACATATTGTTGAATAGATGAGAGAACAAGGTTTGAAACTGAATGTTGATAACTGAATTGATGCTTGTGGGGAAGGTAGACCAAGATAGGTGGCCAAAGGAAATAAAGGTAATGGATGAAGCCCTTCCAGTTAGGGAGACAATTACAATCTTAGAAGTTAAGACTTGATTTAGGTCTTACAATGAAGTGTCAAGTGGCTAAGACGGTACAGACATGCTTTGCACAAATACATTTACTGGACTGGGTGAAACAGATGTTGACGCCTTTTGACTTTCGTAATGTTGTACAAGCAATGGTCTTATCAAGACTTGACTACTGCAATGCCCTGTATCTTGGAGAGTTGAAGACAAGGTACAGGGCATTGCAAGTGGTACAAAATGCTGCAGCCAGATTGATCACAGGCCCCTAAATATGATCATATTACACCTTATCTTCGACAATTGTATTGGCTGCCTATGACATTTAGGGTGCAATATAAGATCTTGATGATTTATCATCAATTCTTGTATGGTACCATTCCAGAGTATTTCAAGGAAAGGATGACTGTTTACCACCCTAAAAGACCCTTGCGTTCTGAAAATTCAGCCATTCTGAGGGGCAATGTTAATCAAAAATATGTAAAAACTTGTGTAATTACCTTTTGCTGTGCTGGGGTAAAATTATGGAATTCGCTAGTAGGACAGTTAAGGAAATCTGTTGACAGAGGAACTTTTAGAAAATTATTTAAAACACAAGTTTGTCACTGCTTTGAACGAAGATGTACTGTCAATTTAAATCTTGATGTCCGATTGTCCTTTTGAATTGTTTTAAGTATTATATATGTTTGATCTTATGTAAACCGTCTAGGGCTAGACCAGGGTCTCAAAGTCCCTCCTTGAGGGCCGCAATCCAGTCAGGTTTTCAGGATTTCGCCAATGAATATTCATGAGATCTATGTGCATGCACTGCTTTCAATGCATATTCATTGGGAAATCCTGAAAACCCGACTGGATTGCGGCTCTCAAGGAGGGACTTTGAGATCCCTGGGCTAGACGGTATAGAAATTAAAAAAATAAATACCAGTGTGAATCAAATATAAGGTTTTATTGTTGATTTTTTAAATTTGCAATTAGACATTTTTATTCTTTTTTTATTTCCATTTTTCCAGGTCTTTACCAATCCCATGATCAGGGTCTTTTTCTTACAATTCCTTCTGGGTGACATCCATGAAGGGATCACACCTGGTCTATAACCAGTCCCCAACTGTGAAATGATTTGCCTATAGTCTTAAGGACATAATAGATTTTAATAAAATTTCAAAAATGTAGGAGTCCTTTTACTGCAGGGGTCTCAAAGTCCCTCCTTGAGGGCCGCAATCCAGTCGGGTTTTCAGGATTTCCCCAATGAATATTCATGAGATCTATGTGCATGCACTGCTTTCAATGCATATTCATTGGGGAAATCCTGAAAACCCGACTGGATTGCGGCCCTCAAGGAGGGACTTTGAGATCCTTGTTTTACTGGGTTAAGCAGCTAGCACAGGTTTTGCTGTATAGTAGACAATGCAGACCCATGGTTAATAGCTATCGCATGTTAAAACCAGTCAGCACAGTAAAAATCCTATGCAGTGGGTCACTGTGTCAGCTAGTACATAGGTCAGTGATGGAGTCTGTGGATGACAACCTACATTCTTTATGTACCTGGTACCTCCCCTACTAAGTACAAACAAACTCACTTGGACACTCTGGAATAGGTACTCATATAATTATAGACTTAGGGGTCCTTTTATCAAGCTGCGTTAGGGGTTTAACGCGCGTAATACCACACGTTAAACCGCCTGCTGCGCTAGCCGCTAACGCCTGCATTGAGCAGGCATTAGTTTTTTAGCCGGCCGCAGGGGTTAGCGCATGATGAAATGTCTGACGCGCTAACCCCGCTAGCATGGCTTGATAAAATGAGCCCTTAGTTCTTTATTATCTGCAGGAGATAAATCTGGAATCACAGCAATCAGTTGCAGCTGTTATTCATGGCACCTAGCGGTCAGAGAGTACTTGGAGGCACAAGAAACAACTCACAGTTAAGCTCCTGAAGAGTTGCTGGAGTGATGGAGGACTACAAATACAAGACCTGAAATCACAAGACCCCATATGCATTAGTGGGCCTTGAGGCCAGTGTCTGTATGCAGAAGTCTCAAGCACAAAGGGCCTGATTCAATAAATGGTGCCTAGTGGTACTTACATTGTTGACAACCACACTAAGAGGTGCCTATCAACTGCTAGGCGCCATTTATAGAAACCCACCTAGCGGCGCCTAGCCATGCTTAGGTATCGCTACGCATCCTAGCAATAGGCACCAGTATATTAGGCCAGGGTTTTCCTGGCCTAATAACCAGTGCCTAACTTGGACGTCTAGAATGCCCAATTCAAGCATGCCTGTTCTCCACCCCTAACCATGCCACTTTTCAGGTAGGCAGAGTTAGGCATCAGAAGGCATCTCCGCTTAGGCATTGCTAGGTGCCAAGTGGAATTCTGCACCGAACTTTTAATTTGAATTTTTAAATCAATTATTCAATTAACTTCAATTGAGTAGTCAATTACGACACCATTTAAGCTAATTGATTGAATTTAGGTTAGGCATGGATTTTAGTTAGGCGTTGCTAGGCAGCCTCAATTATGGTGCCTAAGGCACCATTTATAGAATCAGACCCATAATGTCTCTGAAGATGTTTCAAGCAAAATGTCTCAGAGGAAATGTGTCTCTAGTTAGAGCATATAATATCATTCAGTGTGCAATGATAATTGTAGTCAAACGGCAAGCACAAAAACATGACAGAACTTGTTTTATCCATGTTACTACAACCTATAATTATTCATTTAGAAGCTATTCAATACAATATATTACCAGACTAACCCCTGCCCTCCTTTTACAAAACCATAGCGTGTTTTGTAGCACCGGCCACAGAGCAGTTACCGCTACGGCTAGTGCTAAAAACCGCACAACAATTTTGTAAAAAGGGGGGGGGTAAGTTTTATTAAATCTTAACACTATCTGTATTTAAAACATTTCACAATAGTTAGAACAGAGAAAAACATTTATTCAATTCTAATCAGTAATACAAAAGGACTTTTCTAAACATACTCAATTATGATCCTGTAGTAAAAGTTCTCTGTTCGTCAATGGATCAATCATTCAATTCACCAATCACTAATTCAGAGGTACTCTATTCTCCCGTTCAAGATAAAACCAACAAATAACTGAACTTGTTTTATAACAGGTGTGCAATGGCTGGTGGGGTAGCTGAAGTCCCAAAACAAAAGGATGGAGACCTAAGTTCCACGACGACACTGGTGAATCCAAAATAACAAAAGTGGAACAAGAGTCCCTGGATTTCACAGGAGTTGTCAAATTCAAAAGTTTAATTTTAATGTAAAAAGTCTTCACTATAGACAACACATATATTTTAAAAATTCACACGATACACTAATTGCTTCCAGGGATAACAATTAATACCGGACCTTATACGGGCTGTGTTTTGGTATAACTTTGCTTGCCACAGGGGTCCTGATGGGCAGTAAGAAGATAATTTCAAAACTAATTGCTCAGGCTTAAGTGATGCAGCTTGTCGCAGAAATTTCACCGAAATGAATGTGTAACTGAAGTTCAATCAGCTGAAGAAATCTGCTGTCTGAGTCGCCCCTTCTTCTTCTACTGTATCAGGAACGAGAAAGTCTGTGGTATGCCTCCAGCTACCAATCCTTGCACTCCCCAAGCATGCACCCTGCTAACTTCCTCAATCTTAAGGCAGCACTCTTGAGGCTTCGAGAGTGGATTTCTTCCACTGGTGGGGGGGTTTTGGCATCCCCACCAGCAAAAGTATGATACCTAATGTGGGGAGGATGGAGAGGAAATGCATGGCTCCCAGTCCCTTCCTATGCTCCCTCTAAAGGACTGCTGGCTATGCCCGCCTTTAATCACACATTTTTAAAAAATTTATTTATTTGTTTAATTTTCTATACTGTTCTCCCAGGGATGCTCAGAATGGTTTACATTAACTTGATCAGGTATTCAAAAATTTTTCCCTGTCTGTCCCAGTTGGCTCACAATCTATCTAATATACCTAGGGTAATGGGGACCAAGTAACCTGCCCAGGGTCAGAAGGAGCAATGTGGGTTTGAACCCACAACCTTAGGGTGCTCAGGCTGTAGCTATAACCCTTGCACCACACTCTCAGATACAGTGTGGTAGAAAAAAGCATGGCAACCATTGTTTGAGAGAGATGGCAAACACAGTTAATAAGCATGGTAAAATATAATATGACAAAAGATGGTATGGTGAGACATGGCAAGAATATAGCATGGCACCCATTAATATTTTTAATTGCACAATTAAACATTTTAACTGAAATGCAGCCATAATATATATTTAGAAATTAACCAAACACAAGTGACTGGATACTAGATTTAAAAAATTAATTTCCCAGTAACCAGCTGCCATCTTTATCTCGGATCCATTTCTTCCTGGTATTTTAACCCACTGGTCGAGTGAATGGTATCCTTTATGTATAGTGCTATTCCTCCTCCTTTCTGATATGTCCTGTCTCTTTGGTAGAGCTTGTACCCTGGTAGTACTATGTCCCATTTGTTCTCCTCGTTCCACCATGTTCCGTGATCCCTATGATGCCTAGGCTCTCATTTTTGGCCCTGACTTCTAATTCCCCATTTTGTTCTTTAGGCTCCTTGCATTAGTGTACATGCAGTTCAAGTCCTGGTATTCTCTCTTCCTTGCTATTTTCCCTTGCGTTTCAGTCTTCTTTCTGTCCCCTTCCTGACCTGCCGACTCCTGATTTTTGTCTCTTTTGTCTTCCCCTTGTGGTAAAAAATCAGGAGTCGGCAGGTCAGGAAGGGGACAGAAAGAAGACTGAAACGCAAGGGAAAATAGCAAGGAAGAGAGAATACCAGGACTTGAACTGCATGTACACTAATGCAAGGAGCCTAAAGAACAAAATGGGGAATTAGAAGTCATGGCCAAAAATGAGAGCCTAGACATCATAGGGATCACGGAAACATGGTGGAACGAGGAGAACAAATGGGACATAGTACTACCAGGGTACAAGCTCTACCGAAGAGACAGGACATATCAGAAAGGAGGAGGAATAGCACTATACATAAGGGACACCATTCACTTGACCAGTGTGGACGCAGCGGCGACAAATGACCAACTAGAATCACTATGGGTTAAAATACCAGGAAGAAATGGATCCGAGATAAAGATGGGACTGTACTACTGTCCACCTGGACAAACTGAAGCAAATGATACAGAAATGGAAGCCGAGTTGAGGCGGGAATGCAAGAACGCAAGCACCATAGTTATGTGAGATTTCAACTATCCCGGGATAGACTGTTGTCTTGGAATCTCAAAATGTACAAAGGAAACGGAGTTCCTGGAGGCTGTACGGGACTGCTTCATGGAACAACTTGTCAAAGAACCAACAGAGGGTCTGAGATTCTGGATCTAATCCTCAATGGGCTGAAAGGATCTGCAAAGGGAGTGGAAGTAGTGGGACCATTAGGAAACAGGACTACAACATGATCCACTTCAAAGTGGAAGTAGGATTACTAAAGGGAAAAAGAACCAATGCAACAACGTTTAACTTCAAGAAAAGGAACTATGATGCCATGAGACTAATGGTGAGAAAGAAATTCAGAGACAGCTCCAAGAAAGCACAGACTGTGGAGCAAGCCTGGTCCTTATTCAAGGACACGGTAAACGAGGCGCAGAACCTGTATATACCCAGATTTAGAAAAGGATGCAAAAAGAATCAAACAAAGGACCCGGCATGGATAACCAATGAAGTAAAGAAAGTGATAGGAGACAAAAAAAAATCATTTCGGAAGTGGAAAAAGGATAAAACCAAAGAAAATTGGAAAGAGCACAGGAAGCAACAAAAAGAATGTCACCGAGTGGTCAGAAAAGCAAAAAAAAAAAAAAAAGAATACGAAGAGAGACTAGCCAAGGAAGCACAAAATTTTAAACCGTTCTTCCGCTATGTGAAAAGAAAGCAGCCGGTGAGGGAGAAGGTGGGACCTCTGGATGAGGGAGACAGGAAGGGAGTGGTGAAGGAGGAAAAAGAGGTGGCTGACAGACTAAACATGTTCTTCTTGTCAGTCTTTACAAGAGAAGACACATCCAACGTGCCGGAACCGGAAAAAATCTTCAAGGGGGATCAAGAGGGAAAATTATCATGCATGGAGGTAAGCCTCGAAGACGTACTCAAACAGATAGATAGATTAAAGACGGAATCCACTCGAATACTGAAAGCTCAGAGACAAAACAGCGGAGTTACTGCGGCAGATTTGTAACCTATCCTTGAAAACAGGGGTAATCCCGGAGGACTGGAGGTTAGTGAATGTTACACCTATCTTCAAAAAAGGATCGAGAGGCGACCCAGGGAACTACAGACCGGTGAGCTTAACCTCAGTTCCGGGGAAGATGGCCGAATCATTGATCAAGGAAAGTATCAATGAACATATAGAAAAAAAATTATCTGATGAGAACAAGCCAGCATGGTTTCTGTAAAGGAAGATCGTGCCAAACAAACCTACTGCATTTCTTTGAGGGGATAAGCGAACAATTGGACAAAGGTGACCCCATAGACATCGTATATCTGGATTTCCAAAAAGCCTTCAACAAGGTAATCCATTAGTGCCTACTAAGGAAACTGTGGAGCCATGGGGTGGAAGGGGACGTGCACAGATGGATCAAGAATTGGCTGGCAGACAGGAAACAGAGGGTAGGGGTAAAGGGACACTACTCTGACTGGAAAGGGGTCACGAGTGGTGTCCCACAGGGGTCAGTGCTAGGACCGCTGCTGTTCAATATATTAATTAATGACCTGGAAACAGGGATGAAGTGCGAAGTTATAAAATTTGGAGACGACACAAAACTCTCCAGTAGGGTCAGAACTGTCGAGGAATGCAAAGAACTACAAAGAGACCTGAACAAACTGAGTGAGTGGGCAAAAAGATGGCAGATGAGCTTCAATGTAGAGAAATGTAAAGTCTTGCACATAGGGAAAAGGAACCCAATGTATAGCTATATGATGGGAGGGATGGTACTGGGGGAAGGCGACCTAGATAAGGACTTGGGGGTATTGGTGGATAAAACAATGAAGCCGGCGGCACAATGTGCAGCGGCCTCAAAGAAAGCAAACAGAATGTTGGGCATTATCAAAAAAGGTATCCCTACCAGAACGAAGGAAATTATCCTGCCATTGTATCAGGCGATGGTGCACCCGCATCTGGAGTACTACGTCCAATGCTGGTCGCCTTACCTTAAAAAGGATATGTCAATACTCGAGAGGGTCCAGAGAAGAGCAACAAGGATGATAAAGGTCATGGAAAACCTTTCATATGATGGAAGGCTAGAGAAGCTGGGGCTCTTTTCCCTGGAAAAGCAGAGACTTAGAGGGGACATGATAGAGACTTATAAAATCATGAAAGGCATAGAGAGGGTGGAGAGGGATAGATTCTTCAGACTAGCAGGGACAACAAAAACAAGAGGGCATTCAGAAAAGTTGAAAGGAGACAGATTCAAAACGAATGCTAGGAAGTTCTTCTTCACTCAGAGGGTGGTGGACACCTGGAATGCGCTTCCAGAAGAGGTGATAGGACAGAGTACAATATTGGGTTTCAAAAAGGGATTGGATGACTTCCTGATAGAAAAGGGGATTGAAGGGTATAGGTAATATAATTAGGGAATGAATGATTTAGGTAAAGGATCACTTACAGGTCATGGACCTGGAAGGCCACCGCAGGAGCGGACTGCTGGGCACGATGGACCCCTGGTCTGACCCGGCAGAGGCAATGCTTATGTTCTTAATACAGCAATTGATAACAGATGAAGACCAACTTGACCCATTCAGAATGCCCTGTGTTCCTTCTCCTCTGCCTGCCCGCACGACCGACCACCCCTTCTGAAAACAAGAAGTTGTGTTAAAAGGGGCAGGGCAGGTCAGAAGGCCACATGCAGCCTTTCTGTATGGCTGCCACTGGCCTGCAGGGCTGAAGACTAGATACCAAGGTAAGCTGGCTGTGGCCTGCAGAGGGTGGGGCAGGGAGTGGGAAGAGCATCTGTGTTAGGTCAGGGAGCAGGGAGAGATGCTGGACTGTAATGGCGGGCAGTTGGATAGGCAGGCAGGAGGCAAAAACTGGGCTGCGTGTGGCCTGTATGCAATTATTTAATCACGATTAATAATTAATGCATCAATTGTGGCTTTAACTAAGATTAACATGCAGCCTTAGTATATGAGGATGAATCAAAAACTAAAGGCAATTGTTAAATTATGCAATAACTAGAACAGAACTAGCGAACTGCAACATAGTCATACGTTACCTGTTGGATAGTTCATCCACACACAGTGCAGCGTTTGGCCTTTAGTCGTGTGGCAGCCATGAGGTCAGAAACATGGATGCTCCATTGCAAGATTGCATCATTGAAGAACAACGTGCAGTAGTGTGCTTTCTTTGGGCAGATGGAGTAAAACCTGTGGAAATTCACCATCAGATATTGACTCAGTATGGACATAGCACCATGAATCAATGAAAGGTTTATGGGTGGGTAAAAAGATTTAAAGCGGGAAGAACAGGTGTAACTGATGAAGGTCGTTCTGGTTGCCCATCAACATCGCGCACACAAGAGCACATTGACAGGACGGGTGCCTTGATTATAGAAGACTGACGGATAACATTGTTGAAATTGGCTGCAGATTTGGATATCGGCTATGGATCTGCATTTGCCATAATGCAAGATGACTTGGGATACAAGAAAGTCTGTGCACGACGGGTTCCCAAACAACTTACTAATCTGCATAAGCAACAGCGTGTGGAGGTTGCAATCCAGTTCCCAAGATGGTATAAAGAAGATCAGAATATTCTGGAAAGAATTGTTACTGGCAACGAGACATGGGTGCATCACTGCAAACCAGAGAGCAAAAGACATAGCATGATGAAGTAAAGGAAACGGCGCTCACCTGGCTTTGGAAGCAGCCAAAAAACTTCTCTGCATGGGAATATATCGCCTTGCATGGGAACTATGTAGAAAAGTAATAGGTTCAATTGCTCACAGTTGCTTCTATTAAAGCTGTTAAATGTATTTTGCCTTTACTTTTTGATTCACCCTCATATATTGTGATATGCAGCCTATGCCTGCTAGGAGTGTCCCCAGAGCAGTGCACAGTTCAAAAGCAAACACTTTCTTTCTGGTCCATTTAAACCCCAAACTGCCAAGTTGCTCGACTTTTCTTCCTTACCCTGTAGAGGGAGCCAGGGAGCAGAGTTGCAGATTTCACCTCCCCCACACAGTCATAGGGTAGTTGTTATGAAATCCTCTGCACCTGAGAGTTTGGGGCATGGTTGCAGACTCCTAAACATAAGGACTGATCTGTTAGAAAGACAGAAGGAGAAACAGAGGGAACAGGAGCGACTGCAGTTGGAAAACTGACGGCAACACTCAGGGCTGGGAGTTCTGGATGGAAGCCAGCAGCCTGAATGCATGGAGTTAACTGAGGCTGGAGCAGAACCATTTCCCTGCCTGTCTGAAGTTCCTACAAACATGGAACTGGATCCGGAGCCCAATGCTGAGCTACAGAGCGGAGTCCAACCCATGGAAGTTTGCTGCTTTAAGGGCAAGTAGTATGAACCGTCTAAGTGGGTTAGAACCTGTTTGAACAGTGTTGAAGTTTTCTTTGATAACCCTGAAAGAGCTGAAGAGAGCTGAGATATTGAGGAAGCTCCTATAAGGACTGGGAAAGACTTTTCTTGTTGTTTTTGATTCTTTTGAACTTGAATTGTTTCAAGCACAGGCAGTGGGGTTTGCCCCGCGTTCTAAGTGGTGGGATAGAGGGCCTAATTTCTGGCAACATTGTTACCACGCGGTAGCACACTGCCTGACTAGCACTTCAGCTGCTGGGGAGACCAGTGCCATAGTACTGGTACAAGCTAAAGACAACAGCATAAAAGAAGAGGACTGTGTTTTGGTGTTTTTCTCTTTTTTGAGACTTTTCAAGCTGGGGTTATTAATTGGTCACGGAGCCAGTACCAGCATTTGGAGGAGCTTGTGTCTTTGGCTTAGATCCACATTAAGTCAGCATTCACCCAAAGACTGTTTGATTGTACAGTTTGAATGTTTTGGAGACTATGCTTGCTAACTACAAATCCTGACAAATTGATTTTTCTTTTCTTTTGGACTGATTCAGGTGGAAACAAGTGGGCCAGCTTGTTCATTTTTGATTTACGGAATAAAACCAGTTTTTCGTTTGAAAATTACCTTCCTAGTGTGGTGGTGTTTCCTTCCATTGAACTTTTATTTTCTTTCCTTGTGCTGCCCGCAGTGACACACAAGAGTTTTCTTTGTCCCAGTGGAATCAGGACCCATTGCCCTGAGGCTGCTGGTGACAATAAGCATCACCATACTATTTCTAACAGTGGACATTCCAGGTCAGAATTTATTTATTTATTAATTTTTCTATACCATTTTCTAGGGGAGCTCAGAACTGTTTACTTTTACATAAACTTGTTCAGGTACTCAAGCATTTTTCCCTGTCTGTCCCAGCAGGCTCACAATCTATCTAATGTACCTGGGGCAAGTCTAACGAAGATGGTAAAGCAAAGTTTACAAAGCATGGTAAAAATATAATATGACAAAACATGGTATGATAAACATCAAAGTATTGGGTTATAAGTAGAGAGTTGCGCGGGGACAGAAATCCCACCCGTCCCCGCCAAAGTCCCACCCGTCCCCACCCGTCCCCGTGAGGAATCCCACCCGTCCCCACCC